>NC_068281.1:16161783-17361783 GCF_025860055.1 Xyrauchen texanus | reverse complement strand
GCATTGCTGAGGATTCCATATGCCCCAGGATCGGTGTCTGGGACATATCTTGTGGTTGACATGTGGTGGCGTTTTGCGGGCACAGGTTTGCCTCATCCAGCTGGGGGAGTTCCGAGTACCTGTGGACCGCCCCGTCGTTAAGGGTAGTGAGAGCGGAAGAGTGAGGGAGTCAGCTTCGGGCAGTGAAAGGTGCCCTCCACGACTTCGTCAGCTCATCATGCACCTGTGTGAAGAAAGGAACCGGGGGAGGCATGGCTGTGAGCAGCGCCCCAAACCCAGAAACCAATCGTCTCGCCACGATGGCTGAGGGGAGGACGGAGGGTTCCAGTCCAGCCTGACACTCGCAGCGGCCCGGGTAAGCATAGCGGACAGCTCACGTCGGCCTCAGACTGGGCCGGCACACACGAAGTGTCTCTAGTTCTCAGTGTCGGAGTCTGCCAAGACGCTCTCTGATGCAGTGGCGAAACACTCATCCAGCTTGTGGGCTCCGAATGAGACATCAGACTGGCCGCAAGGAAAGCCGTTCTCATCTCGGAATGGGACGTGGGAAAATGAGCGTGCTGGTGAATGGGTGGTCCATGGGGATTTACCCAGCAAAACAGCGCCTGTTATATTCCCAATATCACCTCCAGCACCAGCCGCGCCAGCCCTATATCCATGCGTAGAAGGCGTGATGTGGGGGGCGGCTAGAGTGGCTTTCCCCCAGAAGAAGGAAAGCCGCGACCGCAACGTTACCATGGTCATGTGAGTTTAATCTTGGAATGATTTGGGGGAGTTTGTATTTGGGGGAGTTTGTATTTAAAGGTAATACTATACCGGGGTCACACGTACTGGACCTTGTGAAGAGTGTTACAGCCCCACAACATTTAGGGATGACCTCATGTATGGATTGAGTTTTTGCATGTAATTGCTGATTTAAACATACCCTATTCAACAGTCCCAAACCATGCGGTTAGGGATGTAATAATTTAATTTAAAACCAAACCATCCACAGCATACTCTATTGTACAAAGAGTGTATTTAAGTACACCTTCTCCTCAGGATTCAGAGGCATCAGCAGTTAAATCACTGACTCTTTAGCATATCTTGTGGTTGTCATTTTAATCTTGTATAATTTTGATATTAATATTTTGTTTGTAAAAATGAATCATGTGATATTCAATAAAAAACAATGACATTGGGGCAATTAGTATTTAGTTCTTTATTTATTAGAAACAATAATTTTACATTTCAAGAATTTAACATAAAAGTTTCACCCATTTGCACACATTGAATACACATAAATGTAGTATTATTACAATGAGATAGCCTTAGTTTTTTTACAAAACGTGATACAAATTCATCATTTTTAATTTAATTTAAAAAATCATTGCTATAAAGCATCATAATATCATCATAATACGACCTCTAATCATATTATATAGGAAAAAAACACAATGATGACCACATTTGACAGCCATAAAATGCTGACTTGTTTAGCTGAATATGGAATGCAGGTTGAAGTATTTTTTAGAAAGTCAATGATTGATACAGGAAAACAAATAAAATCAGGACCATTACTGAAACTGTCAAAGAAAAATGCTGAACCATCCTTATTTATGTATATAGCCAAGGTGTGAAGGATGTGTGGTGATTATGGCGGATGTGGGTAGTGTTCTTAAAGGATCCTTTGGTAAATTATCACATGGTAATACACCAAGAAAATGCATGTTTTGTGAGATTATGTCTATAATAGCCGTAAGCTGTATGTTGTTCATGTTTCAATTAATAGTAGTAAACAAGCACCTGCCTTTGGTTAGAAACATCAATGATGTTGTCAAAAGCATAAGCAATCAGATTAATGGTCATTGGGAGTGGTTGTCTGAACCAAACTTCTAGCCTGATATTGCCAGACTTAACAAGCGAGATGTGTTGCCCACAATCTTCGTATGGAGTGAGGTTGAAATCATAAAGGGTATACCCCTGCTGAAAATCTTCTCTGTCGATTACCAACGTTTGGTTTTTTAGATAAAAAATTACAAGCTGGTAAAATTCTCACACGGCGGTGCCTGCACCAAAGTCAGGTTGTAATGATTTGGCGGGGTGTTGCTGACCATCCACATAAACAGCTAGACACTCCAGATTATAATGTTTCAATGCAAAAGGGTTTGTATCGTATGCCCCTGTAAACGCATCATTATCCACCATACCTAATATGATAGATTTGGGCAGCGTTCCTAAGAACAGGTTTTCCTAATTTGATACACGTCCTCCTGCTGGCATGGAGATTTCTTTTCAGGCAGACCCTATCAATGTGGTACTTGTCTGTAGTTGAGAGCAGTGCTTGAGCGAGCCCCAGCCTCACACCTGGTGATACAGATACTTTTTTGACAAACAGGGACGTTGACAAAATATTTAGTTTGTTTTCTGTAGCATCCCTCCTCATTAGACAAAATTCACCATTGCCTCTTATCAATTGGATTTTAATGCCCACTCCATTAAGCATATTTTTTTCTTGAAAGAAAATATTGCTGTGTATGGGCACTTTCATTGCTAAAGGCAGCCCTCTTTGTCAGACCATTGTTAGCCCCAGCTGGATCACTCACATCCATATGCCCTGCAGAATCTTTGTAAAATAAACCTGCTGAGAAAACACTTTCCAGGGTAAAACCATAGTTTAAAAGGCATTCTATGATGCAAAGATAAGGGTATGTGTTTTTAATCTGTGAAATTACCTATCACCAAGTGATACTTCAACCTGTGAAAAAATAGTGATTTCTATATACATGTTTTTTTTTTAATAGCTGTCTGAGTCATCGGTACTGAAAACAGATCCTGTTCATATTTAATACACTCTTTGGACATGGTATTTGGCCATTGTTTAGAATATAGTTTTAACAGATCTCTTAACCGATCCAGATGAGACGAGTTTCAAAGCTCTCGTTTGCTTTCGTTGTCTAACTGTGGTTTTCTTAGGCACATTCTTGGTTTTCTTTACCATTTTACCACTCCTCCCCCTCCTCACTCCAGGCAGTTTAGATCCCCGTTTATGTAGCATAACAATTAAACCTGACCCATCTTCAGATTTATTGTTATTAAAAGAATGTGTCATAATGTTGGAGACAACGTCGCTGACTATATTTTTAGCAGCATTTTTAAGGTGTTGTCTGGCTATGCTGAAACCTCTTTTTAACAATGGAAGAGCCATTTGAAACAAACCCCTGAAAAGATCTCAGAGTCCTGCACCATAAATAACACCCCCACCAACATACCCTGGTAATCCTCCACCTGCTTGATTTTTATAATAGTTTAGATAATGAGTAGGGTCCATTTGGTATGGATTATAATAAACAATTTTTAAAAGGATCAGTTGTTTCACAGGTCTGTAGAGTAGTATAACAACAACTTTCCCATAAGAAAATGGCACTTCCCTGTTCCTGTCATCTTTGAGTTCAATACTAATTTCTCCAATATCATTTTTTTTGACTGACACGTAGTGCACTCTGTCTTACCATTTCACCATCAGATCTGGTTAAATGTACACATCTCAAAAGTGAGGCATGTGCATCCCCCAAAGATTGGTATTCAATGACATCTGCGTACAGGTACATAGTGTAAATCCCACCGTCGGCTTGGTGTGGCGAGTACACTGGTGAAAATTTTTTATCGTTGCTTTCATTTTCAGTATGCACATGTGCAGCTTCAAATGGTTTCTCCGGTATTACACCCAAAATAATGGCTAGTTTACCGTGGAATGTTAAGGATCTTCCTGGTGGCACTGTCATGAACACCTTGTTTTTCACATGATCAAAACCAAGATGTACACGTTGAGGTAGCTGCACATTTATTTCCCTAATTACAAACTAAAATTCATCATAATAACTAATAAATAAAGTGGAATTTCGCATCATCATCAGTAATAGTATACCATGATCTAGGGTATTCTGTAGATCTACAACAACTGTCAAACTTTGGAGGCCACTCCAACCACTGTACAAGCACCATGGTTATTTTACTGTGCTTGTTCTTGGCTAATATATTTTCCACTTTAAAAGCTTTGTCCTTGTCCACAATAATGTTTTGTAATTCCTCTTCATAAAATTATCCTTTGATAACATCACCATCATAATCAGACAGCTTGTAGTCTGGTGGTTGATGCTGTATACATTTGGTTACAGTGAAGAACTCATCTGTGTTGTTTTTTCATACTCCTTGGTAAAAGGGCCTCTCATCTTTGAAATTCTAGCCATAACACCAATTTTGTATTTACAGGTATCTTCTTACAAACTGTCATAGATGACCAGTTCATTTTCTTTGTTGACATCCACAGGTCTCATTTTAATGCTTCTGTGTTAACTACTGTTGTATCCTTGAATAATATCTTTTAAAACATCGATGTATCATTAATCATTTATAGCTGTTAAATACCTACACATCCGTCCATTTTAATGTTCTATTAAAGTGTTCAATAACGCTTGCCTTCAATGCACTCCCTGTGCTGAAATGGTAAATGTTGTGCCTTTTGTTAGCTGTTGGAAATGCTTTTTAAAAAACTTTTTACTCTGTATTTTCTGAGGAACACTCCCCTCTTGTAGTTTTGAGTCAAAGACCTTGACCACAGCCTCTCCAGTCATGTTCTTTACACAACACATCTATACATGTAAGCAGAAATGTGTTATTGTCATGTTCCTTAGAATATGCTGACATATCTACCAGGTATATTTGAAACTGTGTATCAATACCAAAAACAATGACCTATTCCTTTTCAAATTATGGCATATTGGTCTGTGGAGTATATAAGCATCTTGACTGGCTAACCAGTCCGAAATGTCTTTATCACTTAGCAAATCCCCACATTCCTCTAATACACCACGTTTTAATATATTTACACCCCCTAAAGAGCTGGGTTGTGAAGGTGTATAGTAGACCTTATGCTGTAGCTCGGTCATGTTATCAGATCAGACTCCACATAAATAATGATACAGTGATTCTATAAAAACACATTTTTATTTAATTTTTTTAAAACAGGGTTAATCACAGCAATCCTCCCACACAAAGTACAAAGCAAGCTTAACTAGTAAAATATAAACACCAAAATTATGCAATGTCGAGATATGAATTTATCACATGTCTTTATATTTGTTAATCAGGAAATTAACCAGAGTAACAACATTTTCAAAAACATAAATATAACTCATTTCTTGACAATAACATCACAAACATATCAGTTACATATGTACATAAGCATATTATGTCAGCAACTTTACAGACAATATCGCATTCAAACAAAGAATAGTTTTAAGCATCACACAGTGTGAATCATTCCGGCCAGCATAGAGTTTGGTACTGATGAATTTAGACTGGAACCGTTAAAGTGCCCACATTCTCACACCATTATATGTAGCGTATTTAGGGGTTTTAATGAAAGTTTGCTAACTGGTTAGTTTAGTGGTGCTGTGTTATGCTATTAGCTTAGCTGTACTGTGTTGACAATATGGCATTGACAGGTTGCGCATGTGCGGTTAGTTGCCCCCGGAAGAGTATCTTTAGGACTTTTAACTGCATAACTAAGAAGTGGGCAGCCTGATCCACGATCAGAGACCCAGTTTGTCCTCGCTGTTAAGTATGTAGACATAGTCATCTGGTCTCTTTTTGGTGTGATCGCTAAACACACAGTAGCCTATCTTGGAAATGGGGATGTTGGACCATCCTAAATCCCACTCTGCAACGAATAAGGGTTCATCTCCAGAGTCATTCAGGTCCCTCCAAACACGATCTTAAAATAAACACCAGTCCTTTTCCATGTAATACAAAAAAGGGTCTTCATCCCATGTATAACGATCAACGTCCCTGTTGTATAATTTCACACATCATGAGATATTTTGTCAAAGTCGTACACACACACAAACTTGCACTATCTAGGTGAAATTCATAATTCAGATGTCCTAAGGGTTTGTGGAGAAACTTGATCAGGCATGTTTTGGGCTCCTCCCATGGGAATCTTATTTTGATAGGTATTTACATTGAGCAAGAGAACAGCCATCTTAGTTAATGGTGCACAACTCTCTCAGCGTCTCCTACTCCACATTAATGTTCATGCCTTCGAAATATTGTCTGTGAGTTCTAATTTAAAATATATAAAAATGTAAGGTGAGTTTTAAGAACATTTACTTGTCAACAGTGGTTTTGTTTAATTAATCATTCAGCTGTTAACTCGGCTCTGCCAGCTTCAAAAGCACTTTGCATATATTTGTATTTGGGTACTGAAAGCCTTTATTTGTGTTTTACAGTATCTTTAATAGTTTCACTCTTATTCAACTGAATTTGTAGTAAGCAATGAGTTTTTGGAAAAATACATCCTGGCTCCAGTCTTTATTTGAATGGAGTTTGGCTTGCTGCTGAATAGTATTCACAACAGTATACACACATACAAGGAGAGCAGTAAAGCTGGGTAGGCCCATCCACTGTCACTGGTAGAAAACCCTGTTTACCATCAAACATATGATGATTGGCTGTGATTGTGTGTCATCGCGCAACAATTTGGACAGATTAAGTAGACAGATTAATTGTCACATCTATTTTATCACAGTGAGTCTGGTTAGGATGCAGAGTTGCAGAGGGGTAATTTATATTTTTCTGAGCATCTTATATTTTCCTCCTTGTAACAGATTTATAATGCATCTAAAGTAACTGCAGGCACTCTTAAATTAACTCTTGAAGTTATTCGAAAGAGCTCTGAGTCTGTGCTGCAGAAGCTGTCGACTCTTCTCACCTCTGACTCAAGTAGAGCAAACAAAAGTACACAGAGAACAATCACTATTCCATTGCCGTCTTAAAGTTTGTGCTGACAAACCATTTAAAACTCATTATGTAGATGCTAGTGTTCTACTGTCCAGAAACTGGAGGCTCTGAGAATTACAAAACAAAATGCTCTTAATTAATCATCATGGTATGGCAGGTTTATACAGATGTCAGTTATTGTTTGAAACGGTTTACTCTCTGGCTTAGGAAGGGCTTAAATGCTTTCTCACAGTTTACTGTAGCTGCAGAATACTAAGTCAGAAGGACGTTTATGTTTACAGACCATTCAATTTTTTTTTTAAATAATGCTCACCCCAAGGTGATCATGTGTTCAGCGGAGTGGACATTACACCTCAGGTGTGCATTGTTTTTGAACAATTTTATGGGCCAGAGTGACATATTCCACTGTTACCATGCAGACCAAACCTTATTACAAAGCTCTCTGGAATACTCTATTATGATTTGTCAATGGCACCATCTAGTGGTCTGATATTGCTCTGTAACAACCGCACATCCACGTATCAGACCGCTTACCCGGGTACTGCGAGCAGACTCTCCTGCTTCTCAGATCACTGTGTGATCTCTACAAGTAAGCTAATAAAATAAATTATACCTAAATTCATTGTTTCATGTCCATTTATTTGTTTATTTAACAAGTAGTCTTGATATAGGCTGAATAATGAGCAGTCAGAAGGACATTTTCACAGAATAAACACCAATAGACCTCTGATGCAAACCAGAGGTTGATTCCAGCTGTTCAGTGACTTCTTTCTTTTCAAATTACATAATTTCAACACAAATTAATATTATATGTCCATGTTTTTATTTATATGTTTAGTAGCCATGCAATAAGTGGAATAATGTACAGTCAGCCAGTTGTTATTGCATATTAAACTTCCGCTTCTCGTCTGGATCCTGATCCCCATGTCTGGGCTTATTGTGCAATAACAAATGTCTGACTGTACATTATCCCTTACTTAATGCATCATTCAGGGTTTTATCTCAATACTTTTTCTGGTTTTCCTCCCTAAAACACGCTTGTGAGTGAATCTACTTTCTTCCGTCACAGATTCAGTGTCTTGCTTTGATACAGCCCGAGCCTTCTTTGCTAAATCAGAAGGGTCACCTTTGAACTAGCAACAAGGATGCACTACTTTACTGGAGCACTTACTGGGGTAACAATGTAGAGTGTGGGCATTTGTATGCGTGTAAGCAAGAGAAAGAGAAACTCAAAGAGATTGCATGTGAAATTATAGGTTAGCGAAGCTTGGTGGGATCTTCTGATTTCTGCAACTGCTACCGGGTCCTTGAACAATATATATGTATAATATGTAAGTAAGGATGGCCGGTGGAGTTTATGCTGCCCCACTAGAAAGTTGATGCCCTACCCAGACTGCATAATATGCGGTTAGGGATTGGCAGTACTGTGTGTCAGTGGATATGTTTACATGCATTAATTTTCGTCATTCTGAATAAATTCAATCCAAATGCAGATTCCGAGTGTACTTTTTATATGTCCCCTAAACTTTGGAATCCTATACAAATATTCCTTTACATGTGCATTACATGTATTCCTAACAAAAGTTCTGTGCATGCGAAGAGCTTTAGTCGTTGCTTTCTGTTGAAGAAGAGAAAGGCTGAGAAAGTGAGAATGGCACCAAAAACCGTAAATGGTGCTTTTGCTTTGTTGAGATATCTAAAAACAGTATATGCTAGAAATGCTTTCTTCTTATGTTACTCACTCTGATAGGCAAATGAAGAATTAGAAGCAGCATCTAATACCCTGTCTGACTTATTCATGTATTTGTCTTATGCCCATTGTTCTTCCAATCTAATCTAATCTGTGGTTGCAAGTATGAAGTAAAGACAGGTGGGTGAGAGTTGTCCTTAACCCTTTAAGGTCTGAGCACAAAATTCCAAAAATTCAATTACGTGCCAGAATATGATTGTGCTGGAACAAATTTGATGTAACAGATTCCATATTTTGTGTTTAATTGGATAACAGAGTTAATTGTTGAATGTCTGTAATTTTTTTATGTTATTTGGGCACTAATTCTCCTGTTTACTTGATGGTTTAGAGCTTCATCTAGTGGTAAGTTTGACGTTGCTTTAATTCTGAGATTTTCCGGTATTCACGTGAATCAGGAACTAGAGAGTGCTCTATGCGGGCAGTGATAACGATGACTCTCATGAATCACCATGTATTTCTGTAATCTTTAACCTTGCAACAGCATAGCTTGTAAGTATTTATTTGATTTACATGGATGTTCATTATACTTGCATATAAATGTGCATATTGCTGTATTCATTATTTACATTACAAAATGACATGTTTATTTGCAAGCATCATTAGAAAATTGCATTAATGTGGATGTTGATATGATGCTGTAATTGTTGTTAATTCCTGGATATTATTATTATTATTATTATTGAAATATATTTATTGTTTATTTGTAGTTTCACAACATACACAAGACCATTAAACCTGTAGACAAACAAACTTATTGCCTTCAGAGTCATGTGAGGGAAGGGAGTTTATCTGACTGTCAAAACACTGAAACTACGTTGAGGACAGTATAATGATATTCATATCAATATTCATATTACATTCATATTCATATAACATCACACAAATGAACTGCATATACCATATTGAAGAGAATAACTATGGCTTTCGAATGATTTAAATAAATGTATGATTATTTAAGGCTAATCATCCTTTATCAATAAGATTTCACACAGCAATTTTTACAAAAATCTTCTCTGGTCACCATACTTCAGACAACAGCATTGTCAACGATTTTAATTACAAGCTGGAGGGAAACTTAGAGTGTATGAAATATATATATAATTTTGTGGGCAGTGTAGGATGGCAGACAGATTAGAAATATAATATATTGTTTAAAAGTTATGACCAGTCTAGTGATTAGTGGGAATAAAACATAGATTAAAACAAACATTTAGAATGTTAAGATACTTTTCACATGACCACTCCTCAAATACTCCTTTTGAGCAACTGTAATAATAATTTGAGATTGCATCTGAAATTGAAGGACACAAACACTGAATATACATGTGTTCAATAAAACACACACTTTAATTTGAACATTATAATTACACAGCAAAACATACAAAATCAAACTTTCGAACTATCTACAGTAAATACATTTTTAATAAAGAGTGCAGGAACAGAATATATATAAATTAATAAATACTCAACATCTGCAATACCTTTGGAGAGAAGAGAGGGAGAATAGAGGGGAGGGGGAGGACAACAACACCAGTAAACACAGCCCAACGTAGGCCTCTTCGCAAAACTGGTCACACTCAATTGCAAAAGACTAAAAACAGTTCCTATCGCGAACCAAGCAAAGTCTTTTGCCATTGCATTCCGGCGCACAGCAAGCTAGTTTAGATTTATTTTCAGTCCTACTTTTCCGATAGCATGGACAACATATTTTAGAGGACTCTTCAAATTTAGGAACATGGGCTGTGTGGAGTGATGATGAAGGAGGGACTACAGGCTTTAGTGTATGCAAAGGGAAACTTGTGTGAATATCTATACCTCCCAGCTGATTAGCCAGGTTTTCTCTGAAATCTAGCTGGGTTAAGTTCACCGGTCTAAGCTCAGCCCCTGGTGCCAAATTAATGTGTTGCCATTCCTTAAACAATATGAAACTATTGACGTCGGCAATGTCTACCAAGTGGAAAAAAAGAGTGTTCCACCACTTCTGAGTTTTTGTAGGATGTAGTATGATTTTATCATTTGGTCTGACCTATCAACACTGCCCATGTTTTTATTATAATCGCTGTTGACAGTGGGCTAGAGGGCTACTTCTTTTGTACAGTCGCCATCATTTTTTACAAACCTAGTAATTTCAGATGAGCCATTTGCATTGTGGAAATTGGAGAGGCATGTAACTGCACATGTGTACTTCCACTGAATTAAAAGTATATTACCCTCAATCCTACACCACTTCATATCCATAGCTGTCTTGCGTTCCCATTTTTTTATGTCTTTAAATGCTGCAGGAAACAGTTTACAATCACCCTGCATGTCCCACAGGCATTAGTTCCCATTTCTTACAACTTAACCATAAGAGCTGGGGATGTTTAAAAGTTGTCAAAACAAACATTGTGGCCCTGGTCTTTCAATGGTTGCAGTAACTATTCAACTACATTAGTGGCCATGTCAGTGGCCCATCACGACTACTTGTGTAAACATTAATGTCGAGAGTATACATAGACATTATGTAATTACCCATAATTTCAAACCAAACCAAGTAGGCTTGTCCTGTGTTGTTCAAATCCTGACCGAGCTTTAGACTTGACCATACGTTCATCTATTGCAATATTTTGGTTAGGCTGAAAGAGCTGCTGGCATTTTTTTTTAGGTGGTCCATTAGATAATGTAACTTCCAAAGGCAATCCTGATTATCCTCTGTGGTAGGGTCTACAAAATTTAGAGCTGCTAAAAGAGCCTTGTAGTGGTCATACAAAATAAATCCCCTTGTCCACAACCCCTGAAGTGACTTGGTTCCCCAATGACGATGGGGAACGGGGAGAGCTGAAACCCCATGTAAATGAGCAACCCAAGAAATTTGTAAAATTCATCGGGGGTCACCTCTATCCAAGCTCCTTGGTAGCTGGAATATGACGGCGAGCTCCCACCCCTGCCGATTTGTAAAGCTGCATATTTCAGCAACTACAGCCTGAGTAAAAACAGCATGAAAAAGTCAATTTCTCGCAACATCCTAGTGGAGGTTGATCGCACAGCCTGGTGCATGCTACCTAAGTCAATACCAAATGGACAGCTAGGCTTAAATGGGAGAGGTTTTGGTGCCTGTGAATCGATATCAGATTACGAGGGATAAGAAACAGAGTCAGGGAAGCATTTTTTGCTTTCTAGCTGACTTGGGACCTGTGCGAGAATGGCTAGCCATACCCAAACTAATAAGAGTAACAGTGTTAATGTTACTGTGAATATCATTCATATGATAAATACAAACAAACAATACATACACATTCATACATACCCAGTTGATGGTCTTGGCTGGGAATCAGGTTCCATCTCATCCTCCATCTCCTCGTGGGCCTGGTCTTCCTGCAGTAGTTCCTGGTCCAGCAGATCTTCCTCCAGTGTGCTCATGCCCACTGCTATGAGCCTATGTCCATCAGCATTCAACTGCCTCCTCCTCTTGAGGGTACTGAGCAGGGAGCCATAGTCTTTATCCATCTCTACGACAGAAAAAAAGTACAACAATTGGTAGCCAGCAGTGTGTTCTTCACATATCCGTACACTTAATAGTCTAACCAGTATGCAGACAGCCCTCTCACACTTTGCTTGTGAACAGGAAGCTACACACAACCTAAAATCATGTCTGTGTGACAAATGGGTAAGGCTATCTGCAAAATTATAGAAATATATCTACAACTGTTTTTATGACATGTGTGGGGTGTTGACCAGAAAGGCATCAGGAGACAATGCTCATAAACAATAAAAATGTATTGGCCTTTTTTCAATCTTTGCATATATATATATATATATATATATATATATATATATATATATATATATATATATATATATATGTATATGTGTCTATTGGGCAAACGTACATACAGTGGAGAAAAACATTTGACCCTCCTCATGGAGGGTTCACTTCAGGACAAAGGCACCACATCTTTAACCCAAGAATCAAACAATTTGACACTCCCAGAGGAAAAAATAATCAACACAACAAAAGATAAATACATAAATAAACAAACTCTTAACAATTAACATTAAAACATAAAATAATCATCAACATAAATACAGAAAATAACAAATACACTATAAACTACTACATCTAACATTAACAATACATATACTATAAACAGTGAATGCTCGTCAACAGAAGGCCTAGTTGACCTAGTCCTACATTACACATAATTCCATGATTACTGTATAAAACAGGAAATAAAAAGGCCGGACATTCTCTTAAAACCCACCCCTGGAACCATGCTGCAGTCATGAACCAAGAGAGATGCAAGAAGAAAAATCAAACAAACTTCAAATTAATAAAACAAAAGAAAAACTCTTGTTGTATTACTTTCTTGCCTAATGTGCACCCTTAGACAACAAAAAGACAACAAGTACATATCATACAACTTATAAATCAAACATATAATGTGGGCATGCAGGACTCAAAAACAATCCATCACATCGTCACAACATGAGAAAATCAACAAGCTAGATACGTATCTAACTTTTAGTTTCCAGGCAGGTCTGAACAGTGTCTGCTCTCTGCCTCACATTACTTAAGGCAGATTTTTCACAAGTGACTAGCTAATGTTTTGCTAGCTAATGTTTATTTAGCTAGTTTCACAGAAACTGCCAAAAAAAGGTTGATATAAAAAGAATAGGCTCACTGATGACGGTCACATAACATTTTCCAGAAAACAATTGCTACAAATAAATACTTTGTAACTAAAAATGTTTGACTATCATCCAGAAGCGACAAAATTGGCCAAAAAAGTTATTGAAATTTTGCTAAACATGAACATAGTATTGCTAGCTAATATTTATTTTGCAGGTTTCAAGGAAATTTGCTTAAAAATATAGGCTAGCTGCCTATCTGATGAACGCCAATGGTCATGTAATTTTTTCCAGAAATAACTAGCAGTACTAGTACAAATAAATGCTTTGTAAATAAACCGTTTTGACATTCAATTGACAATATTAACAACACATGTTAAATAACTTGCCTCTCCTTGAAAGATCTCCTCAGTTTTAAATTTGAAGCAGTAAATCCAACACTTGAGGTAATCTCCCGGGCATCCTCTCTGGCTCTGCCCAGGCAAATGGAGGATGACGATGATACATTTATTATTCACGGCCAGTAACCGCTTAACCAATTATATGTGCTTTTAGCATATATAGTCATAAGTATCTGGCAGTTTTCAGAAATAAAATTGGTGATTGGATGTCAAAGATATTGAGACAGGAACCATGGGAATAATTGTTCCCAAATTTGAACACTCCGGCTGGCAAGGGTACAAGAAGTTTACAGATGTGGAAAGGAAACAAAATAATAGGGACATTAAGCAAAAGCTGCAGAATGAATGCTACACAAAACTCACTAAGCAATAATGATGGTGGAACAGAGCATTTAATCATTAAATTGCTATTTAAAACAGCAAGAGAAGGAATGCATGCAGTGTTAATTAATTGTCAGAGGAAGACTTCTACACTTGTGCGATATAAAAATTCTACGTCTAAAACCTAGATATTATTATTAATAGGCTATCTATATTTTTTAGGTTTTTATTCATGGCATTTACATTTTGTAATTGTAAACAATAAGTGACACAGAAGCACCACAAAAGGATGTGGATTGCTTCAGAATGTATTTATTTATTTGTTTTTGGCACATTTGCTTTTTATGACACTATCGGTTAGGTTTAGATTTAAGGTTAAAGGTGACTCAATAACTTTTTGTTTTGTGTCGACTTGGTGACATCTAGTTCGCAATCAGCCATGATTAATTTAATATAAGAGGGAAAGTGTTCAATAACAAGATGGTTACTGAGATTAAGAAAGTAGTATTCAGCTGGTCACATGATTCCAAAATGGCAGCCCCCATGAGGGCACCTCTGCCCCATGTAGAATAAAACATCTCTGTTACGTATGTAACCTTGGTTCCCTGAGAGGGAGCGAGATGTTTTGCAATGACTAAATTGGGACTACGTCAGTGGTCTCACATTGTCTGAAGCCTGTATACAATCATGCCAATGTATTGGCTGATGGCTTAAGCAACGCCCATAGGGAGCCACATCACTGGCTCCATAGAGGCAAGCACTAGGCACCATCTCGCCACATTTTATGCAAAAGGCACGAGCCTTGCAAATATTAGCTGCCAACTCTCTACAGTAAGCCTGTGTGACAAGCTTCTAGCAACCACGTGCCTCGTAAGCACTAAAAATTGAATCAACAATCCAATGAGACACCCCCGTTGTGACCACCAAAGCACAAAAACAACTGCTCTGACTTACACCATTGGCTAGTCTGATCAACATACTATAACATAATATAAAGTCCCCGGCCTTGACTACTGGACACACGGGAGCTCGCCCACTGCACAGCACCACTCCAAAAAAATGAGAGAAAGAAAAAGAGTCCCGAACTGCCTCATTCTCGTTTTTGCCAACACCCAAGGACGATAAACTTGAAGAAATAGAAGAAATTAGGATTTATTTTTAAACAAGTGCCTACTTTTTTCATTGTTACCACGATGACAAACCTCCAAACCAGTGTTTCCTTATGGAAGCTGTAACTGCACCAAACTACACTGTGTGCTAGACGCATGTCTCAAGGAAGATAGAGACACAATGAAAAGTCCGGTGCCCATTCTCAATCCTTCTTTTTAGGACAAGAACCAGGGCCTCAAGGCTCACATGTCTCATCTCAGAGACAGCATGATTTGACAGAGCCTCGATGAAGCTCCATCAGACCCGTTTTACAAAGCAGTTGAATCCACACACAAACTGCTCATTTCCAACGATATCCTCACGTGTTATCACTCAAAAGGAAGAACATAGTCCTTGCTTTGGCGTGAATTACTAGTCACTAACACAATCTTAGGTTAATTTGTGCACTGAAGTAAAGAAAATCTGGTGTGATGGCACCAAGCGCTCACCAATATGGAGCCCGTGACGTGGCTCTCGATGGGTGTCACTTAAGCGGCATCAGCCGATAAGTTTGCGTGATTGTACACAGGCTTCAGAACACGTGAGACCACTGATGTAGTCCCAATTGTGTCATTACACAACATCGAGGTTTCCCTCGAAAGTGAACAACTTTTATAAGGTTACTGATGACTACTGTCCTTATCTCATGTGAGTGGTAATTTTATACATATGAGTAAAGGTTTTTAATAGGGGTAAAATTACTGGGTGCACCTTTAAAGACAGAGAGGTTAGTTTTGTTTATTTAAAACCGGATAGAACATTAACCTTCAAAACCTCATCTGTTTTCCAGCTCACATTTGCTTTTTATGATATTATTTGTTTAGGTTTAAGGTTTAGGGTAGGTGAGTTTTTTTTTTTCATTGAGAGTTCAAGTCTGTTTGTCGTGAAATTTACCTTGCACAATATGCCACAGGTGTTTTGATTTAATGACAGATAATTATATCAGAGGCTCTCTGCTGTATGTAATAATACTGATTGTGCAAATATTTCATGAAAGCCAAGCTGCTATGATGAAGCATATCAACTAATAATAGTCTGACATCCTCATAGAAGGTGCTACAGAGGTTATTTTCTGATTTGTAAAGAACTGTGCAGCGACTTCACCTTCTCTGTTTATATACATTTGCATCAGACTGCCTGCTGAAACATTAATGCATGTCTTAGTTTCTCTGTTTCTCTCTGAGGCAGGGGTCCTGCTGCCCAGCTGACAGCACAGATAGCACATTGAGAGAGAAAGATGGTGAGCATGAAAGAGAGAGTCCCAATTGTAAGAAACAGATAAAATACAAGTGTTACTGTGTAAATACAGTAATGCATCTGTTACAGCAAAACTCATATTTGAGCTCAGCTGCTCACACCTAGTTTGTTTGAGCACTCCAAGCTCTCAGAGCTGTATAACGTGTATATGTGAACAACCCAAGTGGTCTTAGTGACTATACTCAAACCACCTCAGGAGGTGGTATGAGTACGGTTTGTTTGTGGGTACTTTTGTGGTTCCATTGATTTGTGTGAAGTGAAAGCAAAGAGGTACCTGTCCACTTTGCATTTTATGACATAAGTACCTCATGGCTTGCCATACATAGCTGCATTACATAATTTATATTCCAACCACAATTTATGTCCACATATGGGAATTTTCAGCAAATATAGATATACTATGATTACTATGACGTTTTTTTGTGTCTCATATTCCATTCTTGCACCTAAAATGAACAGACCGGCCACATTCAGAGAAGAGCAGTGTGTTAAAGGGTAACTAAACACCTGCGCAGAGTCTAAGAACTAAAAAAAGATGGTTTAGGGTTTAGTTACCCTTTAAGATAAACTGCTTTAAAGTGCTCTGATGGGTATACTGTCTATAGAGGTTTGTGCCAAACTCCCAAGAAAATACAAGTGAGGATTTTTAAAGTTTCACTTTAATTTTATTTGCGCAATGGCAAATGTTCTCGGCTCATAGACACAATGTAAATGACACGCAGGAGGAGACGCTTGCTTGCTCCAGTAATATCGAGATGATAGATAAAGAAACATTTTCAAATGCACATAGAATTTCAAACGATTTCCTTCATGAGAAATAAGGGCTTGTAGGTTTAATCGGAGAGCCTTAAAATAATATGAGAGAGTAAAGAATTTAAATGAAGTATGCATTATTACTATTGTGTAATATAATTGGCAGTGTTGTCTGGGTTTTATAAATTATATAACATAAAAAATATTACTTTTTTTGTAATTCTATCCCTGTGCAATAATTCTTAACCAAAAAAATTATATTCTTTAAAGCCTTAAAAATATCCATATAGCCACATTGTATTATATAATTTCAAGTTAAACATAAATAAATTACTACTTAGGGTGTAGTCCTATCTGTAATGAGCATACGTGAACCTTAAGAAGTATGACAATTTGTATGCCAATTGCTTATCATAATAACTGCAATTATTTATGAAACATTATTGTCAGCCAAATTTCATAGTGACAGCCCTAGCTGCAGTGGGGTCTGAGTTCTTTAGGACATGTGGTGTGAACATCAAGTGGTCTGAGACCACATTAATGTGAAGATTTTTTAAGTCCAATTACATTGTGAACATCAAAAGCACTGAGGTCATTTGCGGCTGGTTCTTTTTCTGGTTCACTTAAACCCTGCTGTATGTGAAACCAGAGGCGGCGGCAGACAATTTTGCCGGGGCTTCAGCCCCGAATGTTTTGAGTGTAGCCCCGAATGTATTTTGACTAGTTGACTGTCAAATATGAAACCGGACAAAAGCCTATGTAAACCCCCGAAATCATAAGTTGCCTTATTTCATTGTGCTGTGGCTTTGCACATACTGCATACAGCCTGTAAAAATAGACATAGGCATAATCTAGCCTATAGAATAAGTTCCTTTGCTGTCGGTAGCCTATGGGCGACTCCGTTTCTTCCTCTCTGTTGAATATGCAGCAGGTAGAGGAGGAGCTTGCACAGTCGTTGACATCAACTAATGTTACTTAGTGGCGAGTTAACGTTAATTAGCAGGAAAGACAGCAAAAATTAAGCAAATGAGGCTTTAGGGATTTTCTGAAAGAAGTCAGTGGGTAAGAATTCACATTTGTTTTTGTCCTTAAAGTCTTAAGATCATCATCTAGCTGACTTTTTCACCCACAGTAGGCTAAACCTCAAGAGTTGTAGCCTCTAACCTCCTTGTTTACATTGACGCAGCTTGGTAGCTCCGAGTTAACTCAGTCGCCTCTCACGCCGGAGACCACGGTTCGAGCCCGTTCGGGGCTTACTTTTCTTGTTTATCAGGTGTTGTTTTCGCTAAGGATAACCAATAAGCATTAACATAAAATGTATGTGTGACTTGTTTTGTGATATTAGTTTGTAGGAAATATACACTTTGATTTGATTAAATGGTTTTGTAGAGTGTAGCAAAGATGAGCTACAGACTGAGGAGCAGCAGCAGCAGCTGTGCCAGAATCAGGCATGGAAACTGGTAACAATTAATAAGTCACTTTACTTTAGAGAAAGTTAAAAGTGAAACATTGTTTATCTCAATGATCCTAATGAAAGGATTTTGACAGATGAATTATTCTCATAGAGATGATGAGAATTATATACAGTTCGATGCCATGGTGTGTCAATGAACTTAGACTAAAGTCATTCATGTATTGCTTTAACTTAGGATCTTATACATCATTTTGACTATTTATGTCAAATAATATAAATTATTTATATTCAATATTTTTTTTACCTCACTTTACTCACTATAATATAACTCTTTTGTGATGACTTTATGTTAATGTACATGAAAATTCAAGAATCATGATAGATAATAGGGCAATCCCACTGATCTGCTCTTCCCAATACATTTTCTTCAATGGTATTGGTCCACAGTTTGACATATGTAGCACTTGATAAATTAGTTGTTTGAAGCTGATTTGCAATGCATTATGTGCTGTATCTGTTCTTTTGCATCACAGATGATTCAGGGAGGAGAGAGGATGTTGAGGATAGTACTAGAGTGGAAGATTTAGGAACTGTAGAAACAGGCCCAGCCAGAGCAAAACTCAAAGAAAACCCTCTCACCAGCTTTGGACTACAGGGAAGTGGTTGCTAGTGTGAAAATAAAATTGTCTGGGCTAAGCCCCGGATGTCCTCAATGCTGGAAATGCCTCTGTGTGAAACGACCCTAAAAGTACATTCAAAAGATGTCTATCAAAAGTTTGTTGTTCAAAAGTTGATTATCTAAGAATAGTTAAATGAAAATGTGGTTATCATTTACTCAACCTCATGCCGTTTCAAACCCGTAGGACTTTCTTCCTAGACGCACAACAGGAGATGTTAGCATAAGTCACTATTCACTTTCATTGTATGTATTAGTGTCAGTTCTTAACATTCTCCCTAGTGTCTCTTTTTTCTGTTTCAGTAAATTATGACAGAATGTATTTATTTATTGTTTATATTAATGTTCATTAATATCTTGATGGATTTTTATGGCCACGTAATTCCATTTCTAATAATAATAAATATGAATAGCATTTAACTAACACATTCCATGTCTTAATCCACAAAGAGTTTGTGATATATGTGTATTCATGAGGTCTGAGTTGTTTCTTAATTTTATGCTAAATTTAGAAAATTGCAAATGCAAATGTTTGTGAACAGGTTTTATGCACAAATAGTTAGTGAATAAGACAACCTCAGTCAGCATTTACTAACATTGATGAATAAATGCTAATAACTGATGACAGTTTTTTTATGTCCTCTTAATGTTCAAAAATGTCTTTCTGAATTTTATTTAATTTTATTTTGATAGCAGATCAAATAATTATATGTATTGATGCTTTGGTAATATTGTATGTAAAACAATCATGCCAGTAAAGTACTTTGAAATTGAAAATTTCAATTGACTTCATGTCTCATCCTATCATCTCTGTCTCGCTCTCCACCATCCTCTCTCTCAATGCTAGTGGGATTAGTACTGGACTAGCTACTGTCGGTGATTGGAACACCCTCTAGAGGCATCTGGAGGAGAATGCCAGTGCTGGCAGATCAGTACAATGGGAGAGAGGGCAAACAAGACAGTGGGTAGAGAGGAATAGAAAGGGTAGGAGAAAGAGAGCGGGGGGGGTGGTTGTTGGGAGAGGGATAGAGACAGAGATACTGTATGTGTGTGAGAGTGAGAGAGAGAGAGAGAGAGAGAGAGAGGAGGGTGAGAAAGACAGATCGACACTCGTGTGTGTGTGTGTGTGTGTGTGTGTGTGTGTGTGTGTGTGTGTGTGTGTGTGTGTGAGAGAGAGAGAGAGAGAGAGAGAGAGTTATAGCAGGAGCAAGGTGCACACGTTGCTCAGCCTCCTCATTACAGCTTCTACTGGCAGCAAGAGAGGAGCTCCAATCTAACCGGTGGTGGCAACAACAGACTACAGAATACACAGCTGACTAATCAATAGACCTTTGCCAGAAACATTGTGAGAGTGAGAAAGCCGCTCAAGGACCAGGGAGAAGCAGAAAATCTGAAGATCTGAAGACAGAGCAATTACGGCACTGGGTTCCAAAACTGGGTAAGTTGAGCTTGTCTTTAAAGCGTCACTTGGTTCTCTGCACATATCAGCAGTACTGCACTTGAGGGGGGCTGTGGGCTGAGAAGGAAAGTGGTGGAGGAAATGGGAGGGGGGTCAGGTAATGAATTGTTTGTGGGTTTTACATCAATCAGAACATTATCTTGCTGAGCTTGAGGCAGAGTGTCAGGTTACTCAAGTCACACAAGGGATTCTCTAGGAATACATTACATTAAAATCTGTTTTAATATGCATTTATTAGATTTTACTCAGTCTTTCAGAGGTATTATGAGTATTTATTTGTGTTGTTTTCTATTAACACACATGTGCTTGTACAGTGAATGTCTTATATTTATAGAAGTTATACAGTATGCACTTTTTGGTGCAAAACTTTACTTTAACTATTGTTTGCCTTTTAGATAATAATAATAACAATAATAATACTTTTACACATAAATATATAAAGTATTATAAACAGTATATAATAATTAGAATTTTAGCAAAGATGACAGACTTTTTTATTTAATCTGGGGAAAATTTGCAACAATTTTTCCATGATGTTTATCCTTTTAGAACCACCTGTTTACTCCAGAGGGCAGTAATTAAAATTTCAGCTGTATAAGCAACGCATAGTTTTTATAGTGAAGAAAACAACACTCCAGTAGGCATAACAACACAAACATGCGTTACATTCTTGCGTTCAAAACACTTGAAGGAGCATAAATGCGAACTAAGGGATCTCAAGATGTGTTTGCAGATTGAGTATTAAACTATAATTAACTTGACACAGTGACCTAAACATTTTATGTTTATGACGCAACACACCTGAGACACTACACAAGCATGTCTGACGTAAGTATAAATTGATGGGTCCTTAAACAAGCCCTCATAATAAATCTCCAACTGATTGACAAATTGACTTGTGAAATGGATTGCTGTGAACTGTATGCCAAAGATTGACTTATGATCAATAATATGGTCGTGAACAATACATTGTATTCTAAAGCCACTTTTTGTATTGTCTTATCATTGATTAACTGTTCTGCTACAAGAATGTAATGAATTTTAATTATCTGAATATTTTTATGTTTATATATATATATATATATATATATATATATATATATATATATATATATATATATATATATATGAGGGGCTTTCTCAGCAGATATTTGTATATGCGATTAATTCATCGGTACACCATGTAATTAATTTGATAAAACATTTTAATCGATTGACAGCCCTAATATATATATATATATATATATATATATATATATATATATATATATATATATATAAATTAAAAATATAATTGATATGGAAGTATATTTGGTACAGACAACAGACACGTTACAATGTCTTCACTGTCATCATTTGCTCATATAAAATAATTTGTTTCCTCCTTTGAGTCATGGTGACTTTTCTTGAATTTGCAGTGCTAACTCTGTCCATGCTGATTGGTGTTATTGGTTATGGCTGTGTTTCTGATTAGTCCTTTATTCACTGTTGTTGATGGTAATCTACAAATGCAATTATAATTTATAATTGTGTAAGCAACTTCTATAGGCCTTAACTTAATACTCTGATGTTCATCAATTGATGCAGATACTGTCATGCTGTTTGAAAGGAATCTAAATATGCAGAGAGAATATATACAAATTAAAAACTGGAGACCTATTATAGGTTACTGGGTCAGCTCAGTTACTTGCATATATAGCTGCATTTGCCTTATGTTGAAGTATAATTGAAATATGTTTTATTATTATAATTTTTTTTTTGCTTAGACGTTTTGTACATTTCATTGCAAACTCACTGTACCCAAGTGTGAGCAATTATTGCTCTATGCAGTGGAAAAAAAAAAAAAACTTTCCATCTAAATAGCTGGGGATGCTGTTCTGAGCAGATAATTATATCACCATCCATCCATCTCTCTCGATAAACACACTTTTTATTTCTTACACTAAAACTGGAGAAATATTCTCACACTTGCTGTTGTGCATCCATTCTTCCTCCCTGCGGAGCTGCACTGTAAATTAAATTGTCATTTTTCTTAAATGTTTGATTTGTCAAAGTCAGTTGAACATATTGTCCATGAGCAGAGAATGTGATATCGGCATGATATAAAATATATATTTTTTTTAATTCTGGTGTGGGGGATCGTTTCTGCGGATTAATAGCTGGAGTATAAATCTTAACACCTCGGCTGTGAGACCTTTTTTTTCGATCTGCTTCAATGTGACGAACAGTACTGCATGCTTCCCCACATAGTGTAAGATGAGAGCCCAGGGGTACGTGGTAATCTTTCTGTAGGTAGATCACACCTCTCCGTCGCTCATTCCTTCTTCCCTCCTGCTCCTCTTTCATTAGTCTTAGGCATGATTTCAAAGCTTTCCACAAGTCTGACAATTCAGATAACGTTCACTCTCCTCCCTCCAGCAAGCCTATCTATTAAACATGTAGCCATCAGGAGACTCACTCTCAACCAACACAGTGAAATTTATGGAAATATAAATCAATAATGTGGTTGACAGACATGATATTTTAAACCATTTGCTTTGGCTAAAATGGCAATCATCACTTTCATTATTAAAAAAGGTACAAAGAATGGTACTAACTGTAGACCTCTTAAATGGAACCTTCACTGTATTGTTGAGATTTTCAAAAAAAGACTCAAATCTAAAGATTTTAAAGGGTAACTAAACCCTAAACCAACTTTTTTTAGTTAATGATCTGTAAGCATGGGGCTTTATTAGTACTGGTCATTGATTCAAGTAATTTTTTTTGACATTTGTGTATAAAGTGTTTTAATTCTACAATATATGGTGTAAAAACGTCTGAGTGCTGCCCTCTTCAGGTTGAACGGTGGCTACTGCAGTTGAATTTTCCTATTGGCTGTTGCGGTACTTCGTGACGTAAGCGGTGACAGCTGACGTAAGCAGGTTCCAGCTCACCACGCCAGATTCATGTACATGTCGTCTTGCGACCATGTGAGGAATAATAATAACATAGAGTCTGACAGCAGCTGTCAATTAATCCGTCACTACGAGTCTCAGGTGCCCCCCCCCCGCTCAGCCCCGCACTCGGTTCGTTCCCTCTATCCCCGCTGGGGTCTGCCCACTTTTCCAGCATTTTCAAATATTTCTAGTGGGTGGAGTCAGACTCTGAGCAGGTGTTTATTTACCCTTTAAGACCCCGTGAAATCAAAACTGTGTTTTGTGGATTTTAGTTTGTGTGTTTGCTTTGAGGCCATTTATTTGCTAGTGCACTCCTAAATGTTGACTTTTAAAAGATATTTGCATTTAAAACATATAGTCTCTTGTGAGAAAACTGATAAAAAAATTGATGACTAATGCTACACTACACAGATTTGTTTCCAATAAAATGCTCTCTAGAATATGAATGTCCTTCCCACATAGCTGATCAGCAAGTAGCAAATCATGGGACATGGCTGTGATGTTACTTAAGCTTATTAGACATTACATCCTTCGATATTTGTCTCTCAAATTTCCTGTTTCAATAGCAAATACGTCAACACATCAGGCAAGTGATTTCAAGGGGTCTTTAAAAAAACTCAAATGTTACCTGCATAACTGTTACGATGATGTAACACAAGATTCATGACGTACAATAAACCTAAAAAATACAATACAAAATTGAATAAATTATATTATAATATTAATGTATATGTTCTATTTAAATATAAGAAATTGAAATGTAATAATAAATCCAGATTTTTGTGTTACTTTTTTGATATACCAGTGGTAAATAGCACAAATATGTTAGCATATGAACAAATTAATAATTGTGCTTTGCCCAGCAGTAACTGTGTTGCACAAGTTTCCTCTACTATTGCTATTAGACTTCTAAATGGTAATTAAGGCAGTCTCCCATCGGCATACTCTGAGGGAGAGTGCTCCTGTTTAAAAATAAATTGGGCTGTATTTATTGGACCACCAGAGGATCATTGTCCAGAATTAAAGCAGGTTGTGGCGGCCGCTCCCTGTTGAACTTACGTTAAATTGGTTTCAGTTGACAATTGTTTTATCATTGAATTAAATACAGCTTAGCTGATAAATCCGTTCACCATAATGCTACATTATTGCACATTGTGTGCAGATTTTAATGTTCTCCTGCTGTTGAAATGACCCATTTGAGGACTTCTGTTTATTAAAGCCAATTTAATTAACTCTCAATCTAATGCTCAATTTAAGCATTAGATGGAAAAAAAAAGTGTTGTTGCTGTAAAAACTTTTACTGTAAAAATTAAACATTTCTTGTTCACCCTTTGAACATGGAAGCTATGGTCCATGCTGCCACGGGTTCAATCTATTTGATAAATGCTCTGCAGGCTCTGAGCGATTTTGATGTTCATAAACTGAAAGCCATGCTAGCCTTAAATTATATTCTGATACAAAGGGAGAGAGAATATTATTTGAACAGTCCTCTTGTGTACCAGGTTTCCACCTCTCCTGTCACTTTTATTTCTGCTTACAAATGTACTCTAATCTCCCATAATACTTTTGAAGATCATTAACCGGGTCCAGCTAGTGGGAGGAGCTGGTGAGCTCTTGCTGTGATTGAAAAGGTGCTTGTGGCTTTGATGATCATTTCAACATGCAAATGCAGCGTTATGCTAAAAATTAACATGATTAACAATTTTAATATCTAACTTTTGATTAGTGAGCTTTAGCAGAGTTTAGCAGATTTAACTTTCAAACTGTGCAAAAAAAGTTGCAGACTGATCAACATTAATTCAAGGTGAAGTGTGTATTTTGTGCACCATGGTGGTACCAAACAGAATTTCAAAAATAACAACAGGTTGTTCAAACAGGTTTCTACATTGTTCGTAAAACAAGAAGTCCTGTTCCAAACTCATGCCTTTGGTTAAGCAAAAGTTGGTCAAGCCCACTCAAACAAATATATCACAATTTCATTTGGTGCAACTAGGGGTGCAGAAAAAAAAAACTTTAAAATACTACTATAGTTTTCCTAACTTCTGCCAGCCACTGAGGCCACGTTCACACTAATCTAATTTTAACTGAACATGTATTATTTGTACTACGTTCATTCCATCCACACATGAATGGCCTTGTCTTCCACCAAAAATGGAGACTTTCAGGGAGCCTGGGTAATTCAGCAAGTAAAGAGTCGCAAGTTCGAATCCAGGGCGTGCTGAGTGACTCCAGTCAAGCTTCTAAAGAGACCAATTAGCTCAGTTGCTACAGTGGGTAGAGTCACGTTAAGTTAACCTCCTCGTGGTCACTATAATGTGGTTCTCGCTTTCGGTGGGGCGTGTGGCGAGTTGTGCATGGATGCTGCAGAGAATAGTGGGAAACCTCCACATGCACTAGGTCTCCTTGGTAACATGCTCAACAAGCCACATGATAAGATGCACGGATTGATGGTCTAAAACGCAGAGACAACTGAGATTCGTCCTCCGTCACCCGGATTGAGGTGAGTCACTATAACACCATGAGGACTTAGAGAGCATTGGGAATTGGGCATTCCAAATTGGGGAGAAAAGGGGAGAGAAAAAAATTGAGACTCGAAAACACTCTCAATAACTGCATACAAAAATGTAAATGGCTTTATCAAACTTAAATGGTGTAAATCATGCATTCTCAATCTTTTGTAACGTGCCCCCCCAGTCTCTCCAATCATATTTCACACCCAGAATGGAAGGTGTAATTTTATGCCAGCACCAGACAACTGAAGATATTCACTCATCGCAGTCAACCAAAATGAGGACAGAGAGAAAGTGCTATAGAGGTGTCTCAATCTGGTGTCACTCTTTAATTCAACTAACTGCTTCTCCATTTTGATTGTAAAGTCTTTGCCTGGGCAACTGAAGGGGTCTCTGACCCAAGCAAATTAACTGAAATCCTCACTGAAATTATGGCCGAATTGTTGTTTCAGTCCATCAACATGGAACGATTGTCTGAGAGATATGTATGCACACAGAGAAGTTGGGAAACATGTCAACATTTTTATTAATCAAGCAATCACAGCAAAGGGGCAGATGTGCTTGAAGCGTGAAACAACAATAGTGGATGTGAACATCAAGAGGATGTCAGGAGATAGATTGCATTTGTGTAAATTGAGTCTGCAGAAATATTAAGACATCTTTATGAGTCTAAACTCCTGAAGAGAAATAGTCCAGTATCTCATAGCAGTCATAGCACTCATTGGCCAGTATGTTGAAAGGCTAGCATTCAACTGAAACGCTAGCCTTCATCAGCCTAAGTCTGTCACAGTGACAGGTGTGATTTCTCAGGACACCTATTTTTAGTGATACCTGTCATGTAGTAGAATATTTTATGTAAATAATAACAATAATAAAAATCACTTACAGCACCTTTAATTGTGAGATTGCAACAAGTCAACACTTTGGATTTGTGTGGGTGTGTGTTTATTCTGGCCTTATATCAGGTATACCTAATAGGTACTCTGATGATTTTAGATAAATTTACAACTGCTGGCATATTGAAAAGCTTTGCGGAGCCAAAGAAATCAGCAATCAATAGAGAGCTAAAAAACACTGTTATATAGTACTCAGTGACAAAGAACATTTGACTTATCAGCTAGCATTCGATCAGGGCCAGCTAACAAGGCGATTGATTGCTCTGTAAAACTCAGGAGGAAATGGAAGGAATTAATAATCTGTGAGTGATTTACAGGCACAGAGATAAGAGCCAGGAATTACTGAAGTCCTCTCTGAAATGGGCCAGTGCGTTGATCTACTGTTTATGTGTTCTTAAAAGATAAGGAGCTCACAAAGGACAGAAAGTGAGAAGACTGCAAGCAAAGTAAAGATCTGGTTATGTTCAACAAACTGAATGACAAAGTCAAATAAGACCATATGTCTCCATCAACCGATTTGTTTCTGTAACTGGTCAACCACATAACTATGTTTTATTGATAATTTCAAATTACTTCTGGCCTAAAACATAATTACAAGTATAAATACTGTATTACATTTCTAACTGAAATAATTTTACATTTGTTTTGATTGGCCGTTTTAAAATGTTTATCTCTGTAACAGCTGCTCTGTGACATTGTTATCTTATGACTTGCTCATTTCAAGTCCATATTTTTTCTTCATTGAAGCTGTAATTAAATCTTAAAGCTGTGATCTCAGCATAATGAAATGCATGTTTTATAAATTTTTTTAACTGTACCTTGTCCTGGAGATACTTTTAAGTTGATGGAGAGAATTATGGCAACTTTTAGAAACTACCATCTGCAAAAATAGGCAAAAATAAGAAAAGTGTGAATAGCTCACTTTATGTATTTATTATTATTATTTTAAGGAATAGTTCACTTGATGAAAATTCTTACAGCATGTACTCACCATCATGTACTGAACACAAAAGAAAGAATTTAAATGGATGTCCAGATTGCTGTTTTCAATTCAAGAGCAGTGCAATAAAGTAGGACATGCAACTCATTATTCATTTTCAGGCATCAAGACTTCTGAAGGCAAACAGTCGATTCTGGTGATAAACAAGCTGATTTTATAGTGTAAATCTTGACTTTCGACATGGCTCTCTTTTGCATGTTCATGTTTCACTCAAGATTTTCACAGTAAAATAACAAAAATTTTGTATAAAGTTTAAAGTCACTATAAACTGCCATTCTATTTAAACTAGTGGTGCATCGATCAGGAAATGCACCACAAGTTTATCACTGATATTTTTACAATTTGATTGGACGATTTTTCAAAGTGTCGTTTGCCACACTTTTGCAAGCTATATGCTGCAGTTATATGTAGATGCCACATACTGTAACATTACATTCAGTTTACATTATCTGTGATATGCTAACATTTTATTTTTGTAAACGGTTATGAATAGTGCTATTGTCAACAGCCAGTAGGACACCCTTCTTAATTCTTAATGCAGTTCACATGTGCTCTATCCATAGCCTGTCAAGAGCTCATTAGGGTATCGTTTTAATCTTTTCATTCTTTCTTCAAACACAGTAATTTTTAATTTCCAGAATGAATGAGATCACATTTATCCAAACCAATCAGATTTGCTGCAGATCTTGCGCTGGTTAATTGACGTGATTAAGGAGTAAAACAATTATTTGCTCCAGTGAATATTCCATCTGTCTGCAATTAGACAGCATTGTATCATTAACTTAATATGTTATCTGCTCACAAATTTCCTCTCTGCTAAATGTCTCCAATGGAAATGTGCCCGCTCTCTCGTTTAAGTGGTCACATTTTATTTGTAACTGTAAATGCAAGAGATACAGATGTGAACCTACATGTAAAATTAAACTTTCTGATACAATGCCATTTTCAATTATTGCTAGTATCCCAACACTTACACGGGATTTTAGAGGTGACGTGGTCAATAACTGCTGTCAGAAGCAATCATTGACAAAGTGTCAAATCTATATTTGTAAAGGACACAGAGTACAACAGCCATGCACACTAATGCAGGCAGAGAATGAAAGAGAGAAAATTAGACAATTTCACATCTTTAATTCAGAAACGTATTAAACCAAAATTTCAGGCCAAAAGATTGCATAAAACAAATGTTTGTATTTGTATATTTTGCAATAAATTTCCAGGCAGTGGTAGTAATTACAGCAGTAGAACTGATTAAGTTCATTCAATAATTAAACAAATATCATTGATTTCCCACTGAGAGAGCCCGACAGGCACAGCCTATCTCCCAAACACCCATCATCCACCATACACTCCTGCATACTGTTCTCCCTGAAGCAATAGGCCAATCAGATGACTGCCATTTGAGATGTGCAATAACAGTCGGATACATTGATATTCTGTGCAATGCTTCTCCTGTCCCTATGCAAATAGATAGACAAGACTGAACAGTTTGGGACAGTTTGTTGAAAAACATAAATCACACAGCCCTTCTGTTGTAGCTGAATTCAGTAGATCTGTTATATGGATATTTGCTCTGACCCACTGTTTGTAGTTGTGTGGCTGGCTCATGTTGGTTTTCAGTCACTAGGTCTCCCCATCTGTGCAGGCAGATGGAGAAACACTCCCACATAAAGTTTTCTTTGCCAATTTCCATCCTTCCTACTTTGTAGTTAAAAGAGAGAATTGAAGCATTCATTGTGTGTCTTTTGTGTCTTCACAAACCAGTCCAGTTATGTATTCATTGCCTTGCTCATAGACATTTCAGGGTTACAAATAATGTGTCTCCTCTGAATACAGGCAGAATGATATCTTATTTGAATGGACAAGTGCATTTAATTGCTTGTAGGCAGATTTGGTCTTTAAACAAAAGCACACACAATTGCTGAGAAGTGTAATATTTAAATCGATTCTGGTAGCAGAAGTCAGGGTGGAATTGCAAGCAGATCTTTGAGACTCATACATTTACATTCAAAATTAATTTCAGCATGGCTGCATTGTCATTTGATGTAAATTCTTTGGTCAACATTTTGTTTGTCATAGTAAGAAATTTGTTGAAGTCTGTAAGACATTTCAAAGAGAATTTTACATGAGAGATTTAAAGTAAATTATTAAAATGTTTCTGAAACCTTTACACCTTGATAGAATAGACCTTAATCAGGGTAGAGATGGCATATTTAATTGTACGCATATGTAAACAAGCCTGTGTGTGATTAAGGTACAGTCCATTCCAGGGCCAGTGCTGATCAAACTGGTGCACTACTCCTTGCCCTTCCTCGCACATTCTAATAATGTGTGAATAAGGGCAGTCAGTGGACGTTTTTGTCCTAAGGTAAGATGTTGCCCACCCAGGGGGTTGGTGCCTTACGCAGACTGTGAAATCTGTATATAGGGAGTGACGGCCCTGGTCCAATCAGTCTGCACTCTTTTTGAATGCACCTTTTCAAAATATTGCCAAAAAATAAAACATCCTAAAAAATATTGTTTAAGAGAAAGAAAACTTTTAAATAAATGGTCCTTCTAATGTCCTAACAGGTCAGCATTGAACTGTATGGGAAGAACCTGTTTTGACCTTTCACCTTCAGACATTCTAGATGTTATACAGCTTTGTTTTTGTGCAATTATGAATCAAATTTGACCTAAAATATTTCAGGGCATTATCACACCAGGCTCATTAGGAGCCTTTTTTTTAGAACCTGGTGTGTTTTCTCCCTTGGTTCGTTTTGTATAGGCATATGTGAACATGGCAATCACACTCGGATCTGTTCCAGATCAATCGGTCTGCTTGCAAACGAACTCTGAGGCGGTTCACTTGTGGTGAGAATTCAATCTGACCTAACCGACCAATGAACCAAACTCTATACCTATAAAAACCATGAACATACCTGATTGATCTTTGGAGAAGACATCGTAGATCAGCATGACATTGAGACCACCTAGACAATGTGATCTTGTACCATTTGCAAACAAACTCTGGAGCAGTTTACTTGTGGTGAAAATGCAATCTGACCTAACCGACCAATGAACCAAACTCTATACCTATAAAATCCATGAACATACCTGATTGATCTTTGGAGAAGACATCATAGGTCAGCATGTCATTGTAATTCATCATGAAAACATGGATATAGCCTTTTGATGACTATATTAGACTTCTATAATTCCTGATGTAATTACTGAGGTAATTTTAGTATGATCTCTTCTCTATTTCGGATAGCGGCAGAACACAGATAGGATGGCGTTAGCAACTTTTTGACAGATACAAAAAAAATTTGTGGCTTCATTTCACATAACTCTAAAAGGTACATGATTTTCTACAAGCAGATTAAATCAGAAATTGTTGTTATATAGTTGAGATAACAGCAATTAAATTTTATACAATGCCAAAAGTGATTAAAATAAATGTACATTGAGACATCCTTGGCAAATGCATGCCTAGTTTTTTATTTTGTATTAAAAATGATTTTACTCTATCAATATAGAGTACTGTACACTGTGGTGACAATAATAATAATAAAAATTATAACAATAATGATCCATTGGTAGGAGGGGGTCTTTAGTACCGTTGTCCGCTAATCAAAAATGTATGCATTTGGATAGTTTCTAATATGGTTAAAAAATTACTGTAATTACAAGAACACTGGGCATCTGCGCACAGGAAGCATTGCGCAATTTTCATCATTAGCAGAGTTGTTGCTAGTTAAATAATAATAAAATACATTGGGGGTAAACAAGAATGTATGCATTTTGAATGGTTTGTAATATAGGTCAAAAATTACTCGAAGTTGAAGAGGAGGGTGCAGTTTTTTTTTTGACAATAGGAGGGTAAATTTAAATATGGCACCTTCGCTGAATAAAGGGTTCATTTACCAAAAAGAAATATTTCTATCATGAATTTAAAAAATTAAATCATCTACTAACCCTTATGTAGTTCCAAAACCATATGACTTTATTCTTGGGGACACAAAAGGAGATGTAAGGCAAAATGTTCAATCTTAGACACCATTCAGTTTCATTGCATCATTTTTCCGAAAGTGAATGGTGACTGATGTTGAAAAAAAATGTATAAATAAAAACGAAAAACATTTGTGTGTCCCTCAAAAGAACATACATTATACGGTTTTGAACAACATGAGTAAAAGATGACAGAATTGTTATTTTGGGTGAACTATCCCTTTAAGGTCAATATCTAGTACAAATTCTAGACAACGGGCAAAACATTCATTACTTTTGTAGGCATGCAGTTTCTAGTAGCATTACATCACCTAGTACATCACAAGTGTCAGCCTATTATTCACATATTTTTCCTGACAGCTCTGTAACTCATAAACAAGCAAGACATGTCTCCCTCTCTCCATTGCCATGAAGCTTTTATGGGCCATGCATCTTTTTAAACATTGTTAATATGTGCTGGCCTATGGAACACACATATTTGGCATGAACAACTGTAGTCTGATTAGTGTTTATAAAATATATCTATGGCCTGCACAGTCTCACTTCATATTTCACATTACATTAACCCACCAGCCCAGCAAGATTGTACAATGAGGCTTTTCTGGGACGTACGTGCGTGTGTGTGTGGGTGTGCGTGTGTGTGTGCGTGTGTGTGTGTGTGTGGCGTGTGTGTGTGTGTGTGTGTGTGTGGTACACTGGAAAAGCCCATTATGAGGGAGAGGGCACTGGAATTGGCAACAGGTCTTTGTTCTAATCAAGCCTTCTTGAATGGGCTATTTCCTTTCCCTTTAAACTGCTTTATGATTGAAAGGAAGCAAATATTTTAGAGATAGAACAAATGTATTTTCTTTTAGTTTAAAATGCTTTCATAGCAGTTCATTGAAAAGCCTAAGAATTGTTTTTTTTTTCTTCGAATTGTTGTTCTTTCTGTATCACTAGCATCACCAAATGGAATTGTCATAGTTTTGAGTGGGTAGGGAGGGTTGATGATGGGATAGAGGATGAGAGAATGATCATTTTAAAGCAATTTATATTTATTGTTGCATTAAAAATTCACTTAAATATCTCAAATTTGAGGAGGCACATTTGAATGGCATGACGTTTCTGCACTTCAGTTTAATGGGATTGTTTACCTGACTCAAACCTTGTTTGCTGATTTAATTCTGATGGATAAGTTATAGGTTGTTGCTGAATCAGTGTTCCAGAGGCAGCCTTTGAATCTACTAGTGCAGATTCAAACACTTTTTTTGGGTGGGGGCATCAAATTATCCTTCAGAAAGTGTAAATGCAAATGTTTGACATGTCTTGCCATCAGGTGTAACTCTCACTCCATAGGACATTGGCTTGCTCTGGTGGTATATTTGAATTAATCAAATGATTTATACCCTAAATTCCACAGACCAAAACAAAATGACATTTCCATGTGTTACACTCGATATTCACTTGACCTCAATGTGTATTGACTTTGTGCACTGTTGCGAGACAAAACTGAATAGAAAAAAATAACTGCACAAAAAAATTGGATTGACCTTTTACTGTTTGAGCCCAGATAAGGGACAAAACACTGTAACAATCCTCCAAATCTAAAAGCACAAGATTGTGCACAGTATTTTTTTAATTTTGTTCTTAAAATTAATCAGTATATAAAGAAAGTTTTTTTTTTTTTTTTGTGCATCAAACTGGTTTTTGCACCCACACTTCATATTGTTCATCAGTGTAATCTGTTTAAAAATATATTTTACCCCACACTGTACGAATTCCATTTGCTGCTGGTCACTGACCTAAGTCAAATTTTAGACCCATAAGATGTAGAAATCACCATGTTGAAAATGAGAAGACATCTGTCAGCTGAGATAAGGCACAAATTATTTCAGAGCAGAATGGCAGCCTTTCTCTGCACAGGCACACAGTGGTTTAAAAACCAAAAGCTTTTGAAGTTTGATTATTCATATTAGAGCTGGCAGAGTTAAATGAGAGAAATGTTAACTGGAAACTCAAAAAAACAAAGTAAAACTAAGGGAAGGAAAATCCAATTTTAAAACTCAAAAAGTCTGATTATTATAATTGATTATAATTATTATTTAATTGATAGGATTATCAGTATATATACAACCCTTGCACATACAGTGTTGCCATTTATATGTCCAAAACAGTTTAACCTATAGGAATTATGTCTGTACACATTTATTTCAACCTGATTGTTTGCTACCCAGCCTGCAGAAGCAAGATGCACTGAAAGGGATTAGATAAATGTTTTCCAGGAATATTTTAGGGAAATATGTGAGATGTGCTGGACATTCATGCATTAAATTGAGTGAAATCACATATTGAGGCAGACATGTTGGCTCACAAGAACACTTTTTGTTAGGCAGTGTGATCATCCCCCTCCAATGTCCTCTTTCTATTCTTAGAATTGAGAAGCAACCCATGGGCTAGAATCTTGAAGAGTCATCTATCGCAAAGCACTACAAAGGTCACTGCTTTTCAAATCTGACCATCATTTTCAGCTCACACCTTAATGGTAGAAAGGCCTTTGGACTGAAGAATCAATTAAGTTTTATAAAGAAACAGTGAAGTGGTCACATTTATACCATTAAACTCCTTTTGAAGAAGAAGAAGAATTAAATCTCAGTTGACCTCCCTCAGGATTGTGCTCTTTTGAGAAAATTATTATTTTTTTGTCCTGGGTAATGTAATTTAAGTAAGAGTTTAGACCCCAAGTCTCTGCACACTTCAACTGAAAGTAAAATGTTCACGTTCACAACTTCAAACTTTTTCAGTCATATTTCTCGCAAGCAATTTCTGTATTAATGAATGAGAGATTGATGTGTGTTGCCTACTTATGTAAGCAGTAAATGTTTTCATTTCCAGAAATGTGTTCTTACCCTCGCTTCACCACATCTTACGTACCCTCTAAAGTACATTCTATGAAGGTGCATAATGTTTCTAAGGTCACAGAGAGTTATGTGGATATGCAGTTTTTGTCTGTTCTAAATAAAATTGTAAATTCAGGGTTGCTACAATCATGGACAGTAATTAAAAATTATGTTTTCCATGCCAGGAAAACTCATGGGAAAACTCATAGTGAATATAGGCCTACATTTTCCTAGTTTACCTCTGAGCTATAAATATCTTGTCGGCTGTATTGCTTGCAACCCTTAGTAATGTTTTATCTTTGATAAGTTTGTTCTTTTGAGTCAATGAATAGGTCAAAACTTGTGTGATTTGTTAGCAAATCTGCCTGAATCAAAAAAGTTTTTACAAATCACAGTTATCACAAATGACTGAAAAGATCATGAAAAGTCAAGGAATTTCTTTGGTCAAAAAATGTGGGAACCCTGCAAAATTTGTATACATATAAATGGGAAATTATTGATGAACCATAATGGACTACTTGCACTGAGCCTCATGATTGACTTCCGCTTTGAAATAATGCAGCCTTCTAACTTTCTGTTTTATGTGTTTACAAGTGCCATAGTTGCCTAATTCTCGAAACGCCACTTAAAATTTGTGTTCGAAATACATTTTTAAAGTACGAATATTTTAGGCAGGAGAAGAAATATTTAATGGAAGAACAGTTTTCATAGCTTTAATTCAGCCCAAGCCGATCTGAGAAAGCAATGGCTGGTAAACACAGCACACAAAATGTTTCTCCTAACTCGGATGTCTGCAGCAGATCAGCTTGAACCGCAAATGACAGAAGGTTGAAGGAGATTAGTAAAGGTGTCACCACCAGCGCTCTTTGTATGAAACAACTATATGCTTCAAACACTGCAATGCTCCACGCGTGAGGTAGGAGAGAGACCTGATGAATGCATGCATTGCCGCGTTTTATTAAATGTATGTTTTAATCTTTATTTTGTGTCACTGTTGCATTGATAAGTATAACGTAATATGTTGAAATGTAAACACATAAGTAGTACAGCTGCCAAAAATAATGAGTTATAACATCTGAAATAGAATATATATATGTATATATATATATATATATATATGTATATATATGTATATATATATGTGTGTGTGTGTGTGTGTGTGTGTGTGTGTGTGTGTGTGTGTGTGTGTGTGTGTGTGTGTGTGTGTGTGTGTGTAGTGTCGTTAAATATGTTTTAGGGCAATTATTTATTTATTTATTTAATTTAATTTAATATTGAAACTGCTTCATTCTATTCTGAGTTTTTAAAGCCTGGACAAAGTAAAATAATTATTAGTAAGGTGGAATTTATCATTGAAGCTCTTAAATACATTTACATTTACATTTATGCATTTGGCAGATGCTTTTATCCAAAGCGACTTACAGTGCACTTATTACAGGGACAATCGCCCTGGAGCAACCATGAGTTAAGTGCCTTGCTCAAGGACACAATTGTGGTGTTAGTGGGGACCAAACCAACAACCTTCTACTTAGCAGTGCGGTGCTGTAGCCCACTAAGTCACCACCACTCCATGTCATCAGTGACTGAAACACTTGTTAATGAGATGGCCAGACTGCTGCAGTTTATATATATTTGATATAGGAGCTGTTCAGCAGCTGAGTGTTGCCATATTTGGAAAGGAAAAATATATTTAGAAGCAAATTTCATCAAGTCATCATTTTAGCACCAAAACCATGACAGCCCTAAACAAGAAATAATTGGCCTTCCCATGAAAAAATATCTGCATATAGGTGTGCTGAACACTGTAACCAGAAACACCTGAGCTGCACTACGTAGAACTTGGAAGAAGTTGTGCAAGTAGACCATTTCTGCGTGAAAAGGTTTAATCGCAGGTTTTGCACACAAAAATGCATGGTTAGTGAATGAGGCTTTAGATGAAAACTCATTTAAAGAAAAATGTAAAAAATAATAGCTTTAGAGTGAAATGTAGCAGATTATATCGAACTACAGAAAAAACACTTCCAAACTAATGTACCTGTTTTTTCATGTGGTGCAGCTGCTCATTGAATGAAAAATCTGTCTTAATTGAACTGCTCAAAGTATCCAGACCTCTTAAATTGAGAAGGAAAATGCTCCGTAAAGAAGTGAAAGTCTCCTTCATAAAGACTCCATTATTGATATTCCTTATGAACAAGGTTTTAGTCTATTACTTAACTTTTAATTTTGTCAGCAGTGATACAGTTTAAACAAGGCTAAGCAATCTAATTTCCATTTAACAAATTTTAAGAAACCTGTTGCTTGGAAATAAACCTAATGTATTTTTACTGGAACACAACTACCTTTGATATACAGCATCTAATACATTATTCTTCAAAGACAGACATTTGAGGAAATTTCTTTAGACCATATCTGTTCCTTTTTGTCATTAAAATGTTGACCACATTTTCAAGTTTTAGACTCTATTATCCTTCTAGACAGCCTTCTCATTCTTGAGAGCATTTGATTGGACAAAAATATTTGTAGTGAAACATGAGTCATTAATATTTTTGTCACGTTTTAAATTGTACATCTGCTAAAAGTGAATTTTGTCAACGTTTTGGAGTCCACTAGCATATAGATGACCACAAAGCTAACAGATATGGACTAAAACACACAAAACTCTTGAATCATGTGTCTTGAAAGACGCATGATCATTTATCTTTTACAATATACATGAAAATGTGGGAAGCCATTGAAAATCTGCCATTATTCATGGTATTGTAAAAAAAAATTTATTAGTTATAATATTCAAGTGGTTTAAAGCTGCACTATGTACGATTTTTTGGTTAAAATTAACAAATTGTCATTATTGATCGAGGACATAAACAGTCTGTGTTCAAAACTATGTCCTTACCTTAGCTTACCCCGATTCATGTTAAGCCTATACAAATTTGTTTGTATTTTGAGCTGTTGGGTTCAATTTAATGCAAAATCGCTGGTTTATGATGTTCATCCTTGCGTCATTACATGATGTCCGCACACAAGAAAGAAGTGCCAGCCATCTCATGTTCCAGCTGGAGAAAATAACTATGCTGTTCAGCTCAGTTCAGGACAGCATTGTTGCAATCTAGATGGCTGTTTGGGAAGTTGTTTACCAGCTAGAATGCTTGGATATGTTTTCTGATAGGGTGGTTGGAGCTTATATTACTTGTCATGCTTTATGAATCGAACATTTCTCATACGCTAACCTATCGCAATTTGTTTACGTTGTCCAGTAAAGATACTGTGACATGTTTAATATGTATGACTTCTGAAATTGTGTTCTTGTAACTGTTATACTGGATATTTAAGCATATTATTTTTACATTTAATAAAGTATATTTTATGTTTTTAGTTTATGGTCTTATTGTGTGCATTGCATAGGCATGCTATTGTAGTTCCTGAGGCTGGAGAGTATAGTATAAAACTATTAAATCTTCTTTTGAACTCGTATCAGCCATATAACGAGTTTAACCTCTTAAATTGAAAATTGTAGTACAATTCAATTCATTTTAAAGTGGACCTAGTATGCAAAATTCACTTTTACATGGTGTTTGTACATAAATGTGAGTTGGCAGTGTGTGTACACAACCACACTACAATGTTAAAAGTTCACCCACTCCACTTTCTTATATTTCTATTAATTAAAATCAGTGTGCAAAAATGAATGGTTTTCATTTCTGCTCTAAAGTGACATCACAAGAGAGCAGGCCTCGCCCTCGACTGGTGATGGACTCTACCTTATTATCATAGACCCTCCCCTGAGTGATCTACACACAGTTTGCCATTTTTTCCATGCTGGAACAGTGAGAACAGTGAGAAGAATAATGTTTCTGCTTCGTGAGAAGAATAATGTTTCTGCTTAGTAAGCATCATAATTGTACTGTTGTTGGCTGTAAAATGAACATAAGTGTTCTGTTGTTGGCATCAGAGCCACTGAAGACGCAGTGGACAAGTTTTTAAAGGAAATGTGCCCCAAAATGTGTGTATGTTTGTGCAAATAATTTTATACCAGACTGCTATGTGAATAAGTGTCAATATAAAGCAGGATTTTCAAAATGTTTTATTCTCAAGCATGGATAAGTAACAACTGCTTTATATACTGAAGAAGTAAGTATCGCACTTTATATTTTGTGAATGTTTGCAAATCGCCTTTCCGAATATGCTTGTTAGCTGATTCCACGGTTAATGCAGCTAAAGTTGCCATTGTCTATGATTGTATTCACGGAGACCAGAGTTATGTCGTTATTTTTAAAATGCTTACTTTCATTTACCATTGTCTCTGATTGTATTCACAGAGACCAGATATACATACATACATATATATATATATTTATATATTCATTCATATATGGCTGAACTCTGAACTATTGGTTTTGATTTGTTATTGCTTTAGTATCCGAAGCACCAGCTCTAAAGGCACAGCCCTCTTCCGGAAAGGGGGCGGGAAGCAGCAGATAATTTGCATTTAAAGAGACACTCACAAAATCAGTGTGTTTTTGATTCCACCCAAAAAGATGCAAATATAACATGGTATAATAAATGATGCGTGGGGTATTTTGAGCGGAAACTTCACAGACACATTCTGGGGACACGTGAGACTTATATTACATCTTGTAAAAAGGGGCATAATAGGTCTTCTATTGGGGGTGGCTAAAGAGAGTCCCCGGTTCTCTATTTAAAAAACCTTCGAGTGTAGTGTCAGAAAAGTGATTTAAGTGTAAAATTAAAATATGTAAATAACATCAAAGTAAGTGATATTTCTGTTTCAGATGTTTCATTGTATAAAATAATCCATCCATCATCCATCTTCAACCGCTTATCCGAAGTCGGGTCGCGGGGGCAGCTGCTCCAGCAGGGGGCCCCAAACTTCCCTATCCCGAGCCACATTAACCAACTCTGACTGGGGGACCCCGAGGCGTTCCCAGGCCAGTGTGGAGATGTAATCTCTCCACCTAGTCCTGGGTCTTCCCCGAGGCCTCCTCCCAGCTGGACGTGCCTGAAACACCTCCCTAGGGAGGCGGTCAGGGGGCATCCTTACCAGATGCCCAAACCACCTCAACTGACTCCTTTCAACGCAAAGGAGCAGCGGCTCTACTCCGAGCTCCTCACGGATGACTGAGCTCCTCACCCTATCTCTAAGGGAGAAGCCCGCCACCCTTCTGAGGAAGCCCATTTCGGCCGCTTGTACTCGCGACCTAGTTCTTCCTGACCATAGGTGAGGGTAGGAACAAAAATTGACCGGTAGATCGAGAGCTTTGCCTTTCGGCTCAGCTCTCTTTTCGTGACAACGGTGCAATAGAGCGAGTGCAATACCGCCCCCGCTGCCCCGATTCTCCGGCCAACCTCCCGCTCCATTGTCCCCTCACTCGTGAACAAGACCCCGAGGTACTTGAACTCCTTCATTTGGGGCAAAACATCATTCCCTACCTGGAGTACGCACTCCACCGGTTTCCTGCTGAGAACCATGGCCTCAGATTTAGAGGTGCTAATCCTCATCCCAGCTGCTTCACACTCGACTGCCAAGCGATACAGTGAGAGCTGAAGGTCACGGACCGATGACCGATTATTATAACCGATTATTATAAAATAATCAGTCCGACGGACCGATTATTATAAAATAATATCAACATGAAAATAGCATATTATGACTCCAGCTCCAGTCATGATCACACATGGGCGATGTTAAGCTCAATTTGGGAGATTCATCCACCAGAAGAGCAGTGCCGACACATGACTGACGTAATATATGCTTCCACAAATTGCTTGCAATTTTATGTTTCAACCACAGATGTCACTAGAGAGCAAAAAGATACGTAGTGAAGCTTAAAATTAAGCTTTAATATAAAATGTATTTGCTTTTTCATAAAGTTTCTTTAAACTCATACAAAAGTAACAGGAGAATGAGGAAGGCATTAAAATGAGATAAATCTAGTTTGCATAAATTTTATTTTCAATTAGGCAGGGAAGTGAGGGAGAATATTGGGGTGATGTGAGGAGCTGTATTTTTAGACAAAGCCAGCCAGATGTGTCAGGACCTGCATAAGTAGTTCCCAATTCTTCTGTCGCCAAACTTTCAGCTTCATGACCCCCCAAGCCCCTCTTCTGTCAATGTGGTTGCCAAGGAAACAGGTGTCAGGCCTAGATGAAGGGCATTGAAAATAGATGGGGGATCAGGTCTGCTGCACTCACTGTCCTGTACTTCACACGAGGAGTGGTCTACACTGTTAACACTGATGTTTTGGAGATACAGCACAAGAGTAATCTGTGTTCAGACACGCATACTGAGTTTGTGTGCTGTTTTGCACAAAAACATGAGCTGCATCCAAATTCTCATCCTTTTTGAGTATGCACAGCATTTCAGGTCTTACTACTACCCCTGACTTTGTTCAGGGACACATTATTCCATTTCTGTTAGTCACATGTCTGTGAAACTGTTTACATCTTTTTATGTTCATACAAATATTTACACATGTTAAGTTTGCAGAAAATATGTTGTGTGTGTGTGTATATATATATATATATATATATATATATATATATATATATATATATATATATATATATATATTATCTTTCAATAATAACTGATTCAGAAGGTACCCTCTTTTCAGGATTTATCTGAAGTTATTTGTCAAGAAAAACTATTTAAATGTAAGTCAGCACATGACTGCATTATGTTTTGCTGGGAAACAAGAGATTGAAGATAAACACCACAATGTAGATTATATACTTAAAACTAGAGGAAAGAATTGAGAAAAGTTGCCCCTTGTGAGATTTAGGTTAAATAGTTTCACATGCAGTTAAACAGTTTCGGAATAATTTAGAACAAAAGAACAAACTGAGAGGTGGATAATGTCTTTGTTTATCTACAAACAACTTAAACAAAAGACTTCTTTTTTGAGTGGTTTCTTTTAGAAACTAGTGCTTAGCATTAATTTAGTCATCACTGGATGATATACAGTATTGCGTATATGTATATTTTATATAGCTTGCGCAATGTATTTCAGTTAAGGATGTCTTTTGTGTTTTAACCGCTTGAATGAAACCTATTCAAGGCTGCTTACAGCAGTGTTTCCCAACCACTGTGCAAGAAAGATTGAAAGGTGTGTTTATTATAAAATTCCACAAAATAAATAAAATACATGAAAAAATTAATAAATTCAGGGATACAAACTCCTCACCTTTTCGGAGAAAGTTTCGCTGTTTTGAAACCATAATCGGTCACTTTTGTGATCGTGAAGGGCAATGATTAATGTGCAAAAGTGACTGATATTTATACACGTTAAGGGTCTTTCGCATGACTCGTGTCAGCGCTGCAGAATACATTGAATGTCTCATAATTACTTTTAATTAAATATTATCTTATCCTTTATGAATATCAGAGACCCCAGTTATTTAACTCATTTAAATTCACCAAGAATATGCTTAGACCATAAACAATAAAAGTCTTTTATTACTTTCTGCTATCAAAGCGACTGCTAGCTTTTTTCTCTCTTGAAAATTCATGTTTTCGTTTATTTTGCACAACTCCCACTTTTTTTATGTGGCAAACTCATTTGAGTTCTGAGTTGTCAATTGAGTTCTGTTTAGTAAATTTTTTAAGTTGTGGCAGGGCGGAGGGCGGTGCCTTATCAGGCTTATCAAACCTCCGAGAGGGATAAAGGCCGACTGCGGAGGATTGTGCGGGAGAGAGAGATCATTTACGGACATGTCCGTCATATGTGTGTTTGTGTCTGTTTAAGTTTTATATTAAAACTATTATTTATATTGTCAAGCCGGTTCTCGCCTCCTCCTTTCCATTGAATACATTACATACGCGTTTTTTTTAAATATTTTAATCGTATTTGTTTTTTGTAATATTGCGTTGTTCATATTTTAGTGGCCTCCGCTATCACTCCGGGGAAAAAAAACATTAATCTGCTTCGTGTGGTATCTCCGTTGTTCATCTGTTCTCTTCATAAATAAATAAATGCATAATCTGCTATATGCTCGAAAATATTAATGAAAATAAAAGCTATTAAAGGTCTTATTATCATTAAAATATCAACATTAAAATGACGGGTAATAATAGATCATGACGGAATTGTTACGACCCTGTTCATCAAAATGACGGAAGATGAGAAAGACTAATATGTATGTGACTTGTTTGTTTGTTTGTTTTGTTGTTTTTTTTGGCATAGCCGAATTTCAAACATTACAAGTAAACACGCTACTAAGACGGATAGAAAACATGGACAAGTTCTTGAAAAGGAAAGATTTAGACGCTGGTTAGCCTATGTGGGATAGTGGTGTGCCGTAGAAAGTTTTAGTCATAAACATTGTGCCGAAGCAGAAAAAAGGTTGGGAAACACTGGCTTACAGAGGAATTGCATAACATATGTCACCATTACTAATCGTTCAGTTTACACCAGTTTAATTCACCTAACCTGCAATCTCGTCAATATCACTGTTCATTCTTGAAGAAGTACTAAAACCTACCTAGCTTTTGTGTGTATGGTGAGTAGATTTACAACTTTGGGCCACCACCTGCACCACATCGACATGTCCTTCATTATTAAGAATAGCAAATGTTATTGCACCCCCTTCTGGTCTCCCAAAACTATTACACCACATTAAACGTAAGGCAAACTGACAGTGAATTGGAGAGCACACAAATTATGCTTCTTTAAATGTCGGCTAATGTTTTAAAAATATACTGAGAAAATAATGTGCTTATCAGATATTAATGTTTGTATGTTTGATATACTAACAGCAACTGTGAAAACAATTTACTCTGGTGTTGTTAAACTAGTACAATTTAACCCCAAGGAGCCTCTTTCTTGGTAACTAAGTGCCACCTGACTCATGGTTCTCTGCCTTTTATACGCTCCTCAGCTCCCGAGGCATTATAGGATAGTAAAGTGTCCACTGGTTGCACACTTCAGAATATCAGCAAATGCAGTTGGTCATTAGGGTATTTTTTTGCCCATTTAGGGTATTTTTATGTTTCATGAATACTGAGCATTTTGACATCCTTCTTTGTATTTTTTACAGGCTATGCTAGGAAAGTATGAATATTCATGTGCGGGTTTGGTAATTTTAGCCCAGAGGAGCTAAGCAGTATGAAGTCGGCAGTGACAGAACCAGACTTTGAATCAGTCCACTGTGTTGCCAGATCATGTAACCACTCGATAAACTGCCAAAAGAGTCTGTCCAGCTGGCAATTTCCCGGACCTCCCTGGCAACTGCTGTAAATTACTGCCCAATCCGACTCCCTGCTGACTGAGGAACAGTGTTCAGACTGTGTGTACCCACTAGCAAATGCAGCCCACCTGCTCACGGGATCCCAGGTCTGGGGCATTTCTTCAAAGCTGATGGTAGGAACAGGACAAAGTGGCTTTAACAGGGCAACATAAGCTTCTCACATTCGACTATGGGTCTAACTAGATAGAATCCGGCAAAATGGACATGAAGAGCAACCAGAATATCCAGATAGGAACTGTGTGTGAAATCCAGGTCATTGACTATTGGACACACTATTTGGCTTGACACTGTGAGTGATATAGGCCATTGCTATATTACCATGGGTATAAATAGCCATGTTATGATGCCGTGCCATCTTCCATTAATGCTTCTGTGCTGGTTAATTATTGCTAGATAGCAGATATGGTTTGGAGAAAACATATTATTGTTTAATTTAAGTGTAAATTATAGTAGTCAATCTGTCTCCTTGACTTATTGTTTTCCTGTTTAAACCTAAGCATTTGTTTACTTAATTGTTTCACATCTGTACCTTTTGAAATAATGAAACAATACATCCAGTGACTGATTGTGCATGCATATACTGTGAATTCTGCAGAACTCTTCTCTTCTTTTTGTTTAGTTTTTCTTTTGGTTTCATTCATCCATTCATTCATTCGTACATACATTCATTCATTTCTTTTCTCATGCATGATGATCATTAACCATCACTAATTATTCAAAACCCTTTGCAATTTCCAGGCACAGGACAATTACCTCTCCAGTCACACGTTTTATGCAAACACTCTTGATACGCTTCAAATACAGAGCAGTCCATTGCCATTTAGGAGGTCATAAAACACTAGATCCCTAAGGAAAAGTGCTTGGTACTCCTGGCAGTGGAAGCTGAATCTCAATACCTCTCCACCACATCCCCTTTTCTCTCTTGCTTCCTGCACCTGCCAAGCAGCTAAAGCTTTTGCACCGTCATGGAGATGTCAACAGCATTACAGGCCAAGCTAGCAGCCACCTCAGCGACAACCATCAAATCCCTCTGAACTCCTTCCAAATCCATCTATCTTCCTAAGTCCCCCCACATGGGCAGCAGTTATTCGGCTTGGCTGAAAGGTTCTATTCTCATTTCTGTGAGCTCTGGAGGGCATGTTTCATTGCTTCTGTACACGTTTTTGAGCCTGACATCCTGCTGAAATGCAAACGTTTCCCAAAAGACACTCCTGTCCATTTCGTCTAGCTTTGCTTTCCATTGCAGGTCTCCTCTCTTGACTCACAGGTGCTGGGTCTGACTTTCATCTCAGCCACCTACCTATTATTAACTCATAACTGGGTTGCAGTATGCCTTGCATCACTTGCCTTTCCTCCATACTGATAAAATAGCCTGTTTACATTGTGACATCATGTTGGCTCCTTGTGAAAGCATTGCTTTGTGTTGATGAAGCAAAGGTGTATTGTGATTACTACAAATGAAACAATTTTTAATATTTTTTTACAGGCAAATTATCACAGTGTTTTAAAGTTGGTTATGTACACATCTGGCTTTTTTTAAATGTCCTAAAACCACCAAAACACCATACATATCTCAAAATCAGCTCATTCCACCAGAAAATAACAATCATTCACACCAAAAAACACTGTTATTCATACAGTAACATTTTGATCATAAAAACGATATGTAAAATAAAATATGGGTACCTTTACAAGAACATTACAAGTACCTTTTTTAACCCTTGTACTGTGATGAATTGTTTTACCTAATTTGGTGTTCCCAGTCAAAAATGCCCGGTCTATTAAAAATTGCTTATAAATCTCTCGTTATTTTATATTATCACTAAATATTGAATTTCAATTAGCACAAGATTTATTTATTTGTAGCTTATTGATTGCCGGCCTCATTGGACTGAGCTTATGTACCTCTGTTTTTTGAGTGAAAAAAGGTATTATTTGTGGATAACTTTGGCAATATTAAATAAAATATGAAACAATTCTGTCCTATTTATCACACTAGTGTGCTTTAATGTCTTGAAATATTTTTATTTTGTACAAAATCACACAAAGTCACACTTGTGGTGTTCCTGATAAAAAATGACCAGCCTAAAAAAATCATTATGCTTTATTATCACCAAAAACTCAGCGAATACTTATCACACAAACATGAAAAATATGTTTAAAAAAAGCTTAAGATTTCTACTTTTAAATAAAACAATTCAAGTTTAAAACAAATATTCTCCTGCAATGTAATCTGTATGAAACAAAGCAATGTACAGTTTTTACCAGTTCATCTAATTATAGCTAATGTGATCACTCCAACCAGCAGAGTGCGCCATTCTTTCGCTAATGTGCTGAGACGATCAAGGCAAATGGTACAAGCCCCCGACAGTGAGGTTTGATGTTTTACTGCTCGTTTGTAATGATACACAGGCGAGGAAACTCCAGGATATTAAAGACGAGTTAACATTTTCCTCAGAAGAAGAGCGGGTCTCCGATGAACTTTTATATTTTGAAGAGAGACTTGATCATTTAGTTTTCATTAGTTGACATGTTATTTTATATAAACATGTACATTTTACTTTTTACTAGTGGGACTGTTTCCAGACTTGCCAGCCATGAAATTTGAAATATGACTCCTAATAAGCAAGTTTTAGTTGCATTTAAATGTTGTTTTGGCAAAAGCAGGTATTTAATTTGTATGATATAAATATGATATTTAGTATGATATAAAAGTATATGAATGTTTAGAATATATTTTAACTAGTGTTTATGCTGCCTCAGTATCATCAATGCTTGTGCTTGCAAATATGTGTTCTGGTTAAATGAGTAAAATGCACTTTAAATATGACCATATTAGAAAATCAGCATCTTATAATGATTTCTGAAGGATCATGCGACACTGAAGACTGCAGTAATGATGCTGAAAATTCAGCTTTGATTACAAATTGCATTTTACAATATATTCCAATTGAAAACTGTTCTTTTAAATTGTAAAATGAGTTCACACAATGTTTTTACTGTATTTTGGATCAAATAAATGCAGTCTTGGTGAGCAGAAGAGACTTCTTTTAAACGGTAGTGTAGGTCTAAAATTAATTCAATTCTTTATGTTAAAAAAATTTATAGTCAGATTACTTCTTTTAACTTAAAACTTAATTTTGATCATTAAGTCTCCTCACATTCATTCTCTTTCTGACACATTCCTCTTTGATGGACCCAGGGGAGGGGTCTTTTGTCTCATCAGGTGGGAATTACCTCGATATTCATGATAGTTCATGCCTCCTCACATATGACATTTCTAACACTAAAAGTGTCTTACAAAAGTTAAATTAGTATATCGTTTTGTATGAATGAGTTATCAGGTTGGTTTTCACCTCATTTTGTAGCAAAAGCTCTAGGCTACAAGACCCAGTTCTCAAAAGGCTTGTGGAAAATGTTTAGTATGTGTTATATGGCCTTATTTCAATGAATTACAAATGTAGTTTTTTCAAACACCATGCATAAACGTTATTTTCTCACATGTTGCTCACATATTATTGTAGCCCAGTTTGTGCTGAATAGAGTGTAATCAGACTTTAGACATTAATATATTTTTAAGCAACTGAAAAAAGCACAAATCTCAAGGCATGTCAAAACTTCTCCAGGGCCCAAGTCTAGAGTTTATTCTAGATACTCTAGATCATGCTTCGTTTTTCTTTCAGGGTGGGACCAGAGTCACAGCGCTCTCATGAGCATGGAATCAAGCGCTTACAGATAATCTCCAAGGCCGCAAACTCTAAGAAAAGGAAGCCATTAGAGGAACAAGTGTACTCAGTACACTTGACATTGCATTCTGTTAATGGATATGGGTAGTGTCCTTCCACACAACCTACTTGAAACCTCTCTACAATAATGCCAATATTTGAATATTGGCTATGGTGTTTGAGCGCGCCCTTTCAAGCGTGAAGCAGTCTGCTATAAAAGCAGGCGTGGAGAAACCATTCCTCTGAATTTTCTTCCTTCAAGAAAATGATTCATCTCTCATATAGAAGCCCTCTACTGCTTCGCCATCAATTACACAAGTCAGAAGGAGGGATATTCACGGAAACTAAAAGACTCTCCACTTCTCTGTAGTGTTCCCGGCGAACATCACTTCGCCTCGTCGCTTGATGCTTCTCTGGTGAACGAGCCTTCAAGTGACCGCATTCCATTATCTGTAATGTGGATCACTGGGAACATAATGGTTATGCCCCCCAAAAGAGATCATAGCAGGGCATGAAACATATGCCACTTTCAACTTGCTAAGCCGGGTCAACTAATATCCGCACTGGATGGAAGAGCATACTAGGCAGTGGGCCAAACTGGTTCAGCACTCCACAAAATGACGGTGCTCCAAGTTTTCCAAGCTAAGCTCCATAAACAAATGGACGAGCAAGGCTATGATCCAGAGACATTCAAAGATCTCCACACCACTACAAACTTAGCACTGCGAGCCATGAAATTCATTGCACAGGCCATTGGCAAGTCAATGAGCAACCTGGTGTTTTTGGATTGTCGTATCTGGCTTATCCTCATGGAAATGCATGACATGAAAAAAAGCATCAATTTGATGCTCCGGTGTCTCCAGCTGGCCTTTTCGGAGGCTCTGTGAATATAATTACTGAGTACTACATCACGACTAAGCAACCATCACATTCTATGTGACATTTTATGCCAAAATGGAACAGTACTACATCACAAACGCCGCGCTCCTGCACTGTCTCTGTCCAGCGCCTGGCTAAAAAGCACCAGCTGTCTTGAGCTTCTGGTAAAGCCCAAACAAAGGCATTCTTACTGGCATTCCGACCAGGTGCTAAAAAACTATCAAACATAATGTTGCGAGGAGAAGGTTGTGGCCGGGCCGTGATGGAGCACGACCAGTGCTGAATCAGCTGATCAGCAGGAGAGTGAGATAGGGGCATCCAGAGATGCCGGTTTGAGAGAGAGAGAGATGCACGCGTCCACATTGCATGTGTGTGTCTGTTTATGTTTTATGTTGTTTTAAGATCATTTATATAATTAAACCTTTAGGTTGACTGTTCAGCCGGTACCCACCTCCTCCTTGCTCGTCCTTATGCTGTTACAGTGGTGCCGAATCCCGGGAGGGAGGAGGGCCATCTGCCTGGGGACGGAAGGGTCGCTACCGGCCACCAAGAACCAAAGGAACTGCAGCTGTCTGACGAGAAGGAAAGGATCTTTTCCATCTGAAAGAAGATGCACTGGTATTGTGAGCCGAAATACACAATCTTCTTGTAAAGAACGCAATAGAGATTGTTTCATATGAATTAATATATACGAATGTGTGGCAAGTCCTCACGGGCATGTCAGAGCTGGTGTTTACAATGATAGAGCACAATCTATGGTCCGACCACACAATATGTTGGTGTTGCGTGCACAATCTGCGACACACACAATGGGATTTATAGCCATCATTTCCTCGTTCTGGAGGTGGACGGCAGGCTTCGGCCCATTCTAGTTCTGAGATGCTTGAATCACTTGCAACGTGCCCTTTCAAAATGTTAATTCAGAAACAGATCTTATCAGACATCCGTTTGAATTAGCTCATCCAATCAGAGGCACTACTGAGCAAACACAGAGACTTGCTGCTTTGCCTTATGGAAAATCTTGTCTAATGTCAACTGAGCGAAAAGCACTCTTTTCCCAAGCCAGTAAATCTCCTTTTTAGCAGTTCATGCGTGTGCACCTCATGAATGAGCGTGTACAGACCATTCTTCAGTGTTTGTTTCAGTTCAAACTTAAAAAACATTACCACTGAAGTAATTTCACTTTTATGTGCATCGTGGTAACTCACCACTGTCTGGCTGCTCTAGCAACATGGACAGTGCCAGCCTTCTACCAACAGTGTGTTATACTGGGTCAAGTTTCAGAAAGAAAGTGCTGACCACAAATGCATCCATTACAGGTTGGGGCGCAGTGTGTAACGGACACCTGAGTTTTGACACCTGGAAACAGGGGCGAAAAGGCAGTGACATGTCAACCGTCTAGCGGTACTGGCTGTCTTTTTAGCTTTGCATTCTGATTTGTTTGGGCAACACAACAGTAGTAGCGTATATATGTCACCATGTCGCGCTGGCCCACATACGACTGGCGAAACGCAAGTATGCGCTTCCTCCGGTGTGCCACCTTCATTCTGTCATCAGCAAAGTCAGAGTGGACATGGAAATAGTTCTGTTAATTGCGCAAAAATGGCCCAGTTAGTCCTGGATTCTGGAGATTTTAGAAAAACTGGACAGGCCTCCATGGGAAATACAGCTGAAGAAAGATCTTCCCTTTCAAACACAAGGCACGGTTTGGCATCCCCAGCCAAAGCTGAGAAAAGCCTACGCGTGTGGCCTTTGAACAGAGTGCGCTAAATATGCCAGAACTGATGCATTCAGTCATGGACACCATTTTACAGGGCACAGCGCCATCCACAAGATTTCTCTATGCGCTAAAATGGAATGTGTTCACTTATTGGGGTCTTTCACATGGAAAAGAAAGACCCAGTTAACTGCTCCATACATGAAATTCCCATATTTCTTCAAGAGTGATTAGACACAGGACTCACTCTGTCAATGATCAAAGTTTATGTGGCGACTATATCTGCATATCACACACCTGAAGCCGGTGCCATTATCGGCAAGCATGATTTTATCATAAAGTTCCTTAGAGAAGCAAGACAATTAAATCTACCTCAGCTTGCTACAGTCCCAACTTCAAGCTTTTAGACTCTGTTGATTTGTGCTAATAAGACTGCACTTCTGCTGGCTATGTCCTTAGTAAAACGGATCAGTGACTTACATGCACTATCAAATTACAATTTGTGTCTAGAGTTTGGCCTCGGTCTTTCAAAAGCCACTGTCAAACCCAGAAAAGGCTATGTGCCTAATGTTCTAACCATGCTCTTCAGAGCATAGGTGGTTCACCTTCCCTCCTCCATTTAATTTGGATGAAGAACAATCCTTGATTTGTTATGCCCTGTGCTGGTGCTACACACATATGTTGAGCACACCCATCAGTTCAGACGGTCTGATCAGGTCTTTGTGTGCTATGGAGGATGCACGAAAGTAATGTCCGAATCCAAGCAAAGACTTTCTCTCTGGATTGTTGATGCAATTGCCCTGACTTAAGAGTTGCAGAGTAAGATTTTCTCAATTGTTTTGCAGCAGGATGGTCTTCTTAAAACAAATTTGCAAGGTTTTACATCCTAGACATAACATCTCTCTCTTCAGAAGTCCTCTCAGTTTAGAGTGCTTGTTATTTCATTTGCCAAATGTATACTTATGCCCCTCCCTTTAAGTATGGGCTCTCCATCATTTTACACATCCACCTGCATTCAGGCCGTTGTAATTTACCGTAAAGTCACAAGCGCTTTCATTATAAATACATTTCTTTCCTGACTGGGTTCATGAAGGGGTTAATTCATACTATATGACTATAGTTTATATATCCATTCTGAGTGCTCCCCTCCTGGCCTAACATAAGGGTCACTTATTGTGGCACGACTGCAAGTCTGCAGCGTCATGTTTCCTCTCTGGGAGGTTATGTTGTGTATTACGGCGTGATGGGATTCTGTTCCCCATATAGCAAAAAGCAATGTCAAGTGTACTGAGTTGTAAGGGAACGTCTCGGTTATGTACGTACGTCCCTGAGATGAAGGGAACGAGACTTTGTGAATACTGGCCACACTACAAGATTCAGAGTTATTGTCCGTCAGTCAGAAAATTCTGAGGAATGGTGTTTGTGCGCCTGCTTTTATAGCAGACAGAAAAGGGCTGGGCTCAAAACACCACTGCCAATATTAGAATATTAGTGTTAATGTAGAGAGGTTTCAACTAGGTCGTGTGGAAGGACACTCCCCATATGCGTTAGCAGAATGCAAATTCTCAATCCCTTTGTCTCAGCGAACAGAGGTTATGTACGTAACCGAGACAACTTAAGGTTTGGATAATTTTCTCTCATTTCTTGAATGAAACTCCTAGCTACATAATGGAAAATGTATGTATGTGTCATCAAAACCTTTACATGTTACGTGGCAGATCCAAACAGACACACTACTAGATACTACAAATGATCAGTAGTACAGATAGTGCCTTTATATAACATGAATCATATTAGATGATCATAGGAGCACAAACCATAAATGAATACCCTATATTACACAGTGTACAAAATCTGACTTTTGTGCTTTGGGAGGTAAGGCATCACAAAGCTCCATGGCCCAATCTTGTTTGTGTTACATACTCTTTTCTATACAGACTTGTTTTTAATATGAACCTGCTATTTTTTCCCCAATAATTTGTGCAGAATACTCATACACTGAGTGGGAGTATCCATCCCAGACACCTGATACAACACCATGACCTTGCAATGAGGATGTTCACGTACAACAAACTCGAGCAAAATGCCAGCACTCCAGTTGTAATGTTCAATTCCAGTGTTTGTGTGTGTAAGTACATGTACTCAAATGTATTGTCATTTGTTGTTACATGTATGACAACCTGTGATCATACCTTTTAGCTAACAGACTTGCTTTGAAGTGTTTTAAACAGACACTGATAGCAATCAATAAAAGATCAAATGAAAACATTTGAAAACAGGGGAAACATCTGAAAAAGTTGGCAATAACCAATGAGTCAATTATCACTGTCAGAACATGATGCTGTAGTTTATTAAGGGACCTATAATACTACCTCCTAAAACATTCACACAAAAGTGCTCAAATGCAAAATTCTAATAAATTACCTTACAACTGCTTTTATTAAATACGTTAACAATGTGAAAATAAATTATTGGCATAGCAGATTTTGTACACTGTGTAATATAGGGTATTAATTAAAGTCCAAACATTTATTTGTGGATCTCATTAAATTTATTTGCAAATCTATTTCCATTTATCTCTGAATTAGGAACAATTCTATCTCCATAAATTCAGGGTAGGATAAAGTTAATCTCTGTGAAAAAGAAAGAATGTAATACTCAAAAGATTTTTGCATGTACGTGATGTGTGTTCATATGTGCTCGCATGCTTTGTGTGAGTGTGTGTATGTGCATGTGCACAGATCCAAGACCTTTATGTTTGCAAGCACACATGCACATATGTGAACATAAACATATAAGAAAGCATGTAATACTCAAAGTAAAAAAATTATGTGTACATGATTATGTAAATGGCCTGCACTTATATAGCTTATTCAAAACGCTTTACACTGCATCTCATTCACCCATTCACACTCACATTCACATTCACATTCACACACCAATGATGGCAGAGCTGCCATGCAAACATAGGCGGAAATCGCGGGGGTGGGGGTCGGGGGTCAGGACCCCCATCTGAGGGTTGCCCCCCAAAATATCATTAAAATATGTGTATTGTAAATAATATAATGATATATTCTTAAAATAATTGTTTAAGAAATAAAATAATACAAATGCAAACGGGGCAACAACAAAACCCCCTTGGTGTCCCCTTCAAAAATTGCTCTTGAGAATTGTTATGTTTATTGTCCCCCCCAACATTTTGATGAAATTTTCACCCCTGCATGCAAGGCATTATCCTGCCATTGGGAGCAACTTGGGGTTCAGTGTCTTGCCCAAGGACACTTTGGCATGTGGAGTCGTGTGGGCCGGGAATCCAACAGCCAACCCTGCGATTAGTGGACAACCCACTCTACCACCTGAGCCACATCCGCACCGGCCATTATGTGTTTTTGTGATCCGAGATCCAAAGCCTTTATGTTTGCAAGCACACATGCACATATTTGAACACCAAAATGTAATGAAATGTAATACTCAAAGAGTTTGTGTGTGTGTTTGTGTGTGTGTGCACGAATGCGCTAGTGCACATGTGTGTGTGTTAGTGCTCATGTGTATGTATGTGCGCGTGCAAAGGCCTTTATATTTGCAAGCACACATGCACATGAAGAACATCCTCCTGAATGATACATTTTTCTCTTATTTTTGATCTCCCCCATTAATTTTCATTGGCCATTAATTTTTGACCGGGAACACCACAAGTGTGACTTTGTGCCATTTTGTACAAAATAAAAGCATTTAAAAAAAAAAAACTTCTTGGTTAAACATTAAAGCACGCTAGTGTGAAAAAAAATATAGAATGTTTTAATATTTTATTAATATTTCCAAAATTATACACAAATAATGCTTTTTCACTAAAGAACGGAGGTGCATAAGCTCATGTCAATGAGGCCTATGATCATTAAGTTTCAAAAATGTATAAAGAATCTCTGCTAATTGAAAGAAAACAAGCTGTTTGTAGTGAAGTGCCAGGGCAGTAATGTTAAGATCCATATGCAGTTTCATAAAATTATAACAGTACAACAAAGTAGCATGGGAGTGACAATGAGATTAGGTGGGATAAATGAAGTCACAGGGTTGTTGCCAGTAGTCGGATCCATGAATGTGGGACAGGGCATAGGCTTTGGTGTTCTTGGAGCCAGGTCAAAAGGTGATGGTGAAATCAAACCTGGAGAAGAATAGAGACCATCGAGCTTGACGAGGATTTAAGCATTTAGCATACTGAATGTACTCCAGGTTATGTATCGCCAGAAAAGGATGACGAGCTCCCTCAAGTCAATGTCTCCACTCCTAGAAAGCCGCCTTCATGGCTAAGAGTTCTCGGTTGCCGACATCATAGTTCTCTCAGCAGCAGATAACTTGTGTCAATAGAAGGCACAGGGATGGAGTTTGGTGGGAGATCCTTGTTGGAGAGTATCTCACCAACTCTTAATTCTATCACATAGAGACATACACACACAAAATATATAAACAATACACAAGATCTATTTTCCCACTGGATTCATAACTGCAGAGTCTTGTGCTTGTTGCTACTATACACAGACTCACAGTGAATTGACGACCAATTAAAATTGCTCGTTTTCCTTACAGAAGAAGCGATGCATGTTTTTCTCGCACTGAGGTGAAATGGCGGAAAGAAGCAAGCAAGGTAATTTTGATCTCACTTCTCACATACTTTCCTAATTCCTACTTACTTTTTTTTTTTAACTTAGGCCTACCCAGACTTTTGTTAAATCTTCAGGGCACGGTTGCACAAACACCCGAATCAAAGATTGATGTTATGAACCAAATATTCTGGAACGGAGAGATTTATAGCACTGAACGTGATATTACTGAAGTAACAAACCACCGTTTCCACATTGCTAATTCACGACGCATGCTTCAGTGTACATTGAAGTGAAATGTGCAAAACTTTGTCCAAAATAATACTGATAACAGTGTGTGTTTATATTAAGGCAAGACACGGCAGGCAAAAACATCGTTTTTTTTTTACTGGTCAATTTTGAGATTTTTGGATATTTGTCTTCAATAACATGTCTTCTTTCAGACTTGTGGTGAAAAAAAGTCAGAAATACACATTTAGGTCTTTATTTTACTACACTTCGTCTGTTTGCGTCTGTAGATTTCTCATAAATTCAATAATAATACTGCTCAATGGCAAACGATCATCACTTGCTCCTTCAAGGTGTAATATGATAAGCTTCATCCATGATAATGCCAAGTTATTGTATACAACTTAGCCTACATACATTTAGCCTAAACACAACACATTGTAGGCTATTTGAAAATGTTTAGTAGCATACAGACTACAAAATAAATATGTACATATGTTGTGAAAGTAAAATCTGGTGTTTTCTTTATTACATTGTATTGCATTTTGTAGAAATATAGTGTAAGCCATGCATTGCTTGGAAATATTGAGATCTAGTAAATCAGTATAACATAGACATCTGTAGACATGAAGTGGCAGCTTCAGCCATTTGCAGCTATGAAAAGTTTGGCGGCTGCAGCAGCCATTTAGGTTTTGGCTGAGCCGGCTAGCCAGCCAATAACTTCATCAGCCAGCCATTATTCTCAAAACATGGCTTCGGGCTCTAGGGCAGCCACCGAGCTGAAACCTCATATGAACTGTCTGTAGAAGTTGGCAAAACCAAGGAAGCACTGTAGTTCTTTGACTGACCCATGTTGTTGGCACTGCAGCACAGCTTTTACCATGAAAGAGTCCATAGTGACCCCCTCGGGGGAGATGACATATTGCAGAAAAGAGATGAAACTCACATTTCTCCATCTTGACATACAGTTGATGTTGGATGAGGCAGCTGAGCACCTCTCTGACGTGTTGAACGTGCTCATCGAGGGAAGAAGTGTATATAAGAATGTCATCAATATATACTATAACCCAATTGCCAATGAGATCACAAAATATGTCATTTACAAAGGTTTGGAAGACAGATGGACTGTTGGAAAGTCCAAAAGGCTTTACCTGGTATTCGTTGTAGCCTATGTGTAGAAAAGCCCTCCATTCATCCCCCTCCCAGATGTGGATTAAATTGTACATGTTACGAAGATCCAGTTTGGTGTAGATCTTGGTGTCTCGTAACCACTCTAACGCTGTAGGTAACAGAGGGATAGGATAGCGATACTTGACAGTTAATGAGTTCAGGCCTCGGTAGTCAATGCATGGATGAAGACCCCCATCCCTCTTTCCTACGAAGAAGGCAGCTGAATCAGGAGAAGTGGATGGTTGAATTAATCCTTTTTCAAGGGATTTTCAAGGGAAATGTACTCCTCCATGTCTTTAGTCTCAGGTTCAGATAAAGGGTAAATCCTTTCGCATGGAGTAGAGGAGCCTGGCAGAGGGTCAATGGTACAATCACAGGAATGGTGAGGAGGAAGCTGTGTACCTTTGGCTTTGCTGAATGCCTCCTGGAGATCCGAATAACAGTGTGGCAGGATCAATATCTCCTTCTCAGAGAGGATAGTTGTGGTGCTCACAGGAGGAAGAGAGATGAGTTCAGGAAGGTTGAGACAAGACTGGAAACAGGAAGCACTCCAACGAGTGATTTGTCCATCTCTCCAGGAGATCTCAGGGTTGTGAAGTCTCAGCCATGGCAGGCCAAGAACAGTAAGGTTCTTATGAGAGTGAGTGACTAGGAACTGAATCTCTTCATGATGAAGGAGTCCAACTTGAAGACGAATGGGCTGGGTGATTTCTTGAATCTTGCCAGAGCCCAGAGGTCATCTGTCTAGCACTGAGACATTTAAAAGAGGGGCACAAGGGACAAAAACATATTTAGATTAATGGCGAGACCCAGGTCAATAAAGTTACCTGATGCCCCTGAATCTAAGATGGCAGATATATGATGTTCATTATTTAGAACATGCAAAGTAACAGAAACTTCAAACTGTTCAATAAGAATTAGGTTTGAAAGTTCCAAACTCACCGCCAACGGGGATGAGTAGGGCATGCATCCAGTAAATGTCCTGACTGTCCGCATTAGATATATAATTTCTCCCGGAGACGGTATTGTCGTTCTTCAGAGGAGAGAGAAGAAAGACCCACTTGCATGGGCTCGTGATAACTAGTTGCAGCGATGGCAGAGTGAAGTGTCTGTAGAGAGCTGACTGGATGACGTTCTTTGATCAAGTTATCCAGATGAATGGCAAATTTGATTAATTCATTGAGAGACCTCCCCTCATCACGACATGCAAGTTCAGTTTGAAGATCAGGATTTAACCCCTGATGGAACAACAGTTTCAAAGAAGTCCTCCACCCACACTGTTTGCTCTGCTACTGTGCGTAAGGATAAAGCGAATTCTCCCGGGTCCTTACCACCCTCAGTGTGTTCAAAAACCTCCCTTAAACAAGCTAGGATGTGAGAAAAAGAGCACTTTAAAATGTTGTCACGCTCCATACTGCAGTAGCCCAGTCTAGTGATTTTTCTGATAGCAGTGATACAATAAAGGAAACACAAGCTTCATCACTGGGATACATTTGAGGTAGTTGAGAGAGAGTTTACATTGTAAGAGAAATCCTTGACACAAAATGGGAGATCCGACAAACTTCTCAGGAATCGAGAGTTGCTTGTGTTAACCCCCTTCTGAAACACTTGCAGGTTTGGCTGCACGGATTTAAAGAGTTCTTCTGTGATAGAGGTGAGCTTGCACAGCTGCTGATGGTGACTGGTAAGTATTGCTCATTGCGCTGTAACAAGCTTGTGTAACTGTTGGAAAGCTGCTGGATCTAAGTGAGACAAAGCCTTCTGTAGTGAAGATGCCAGGGCAGTAATGTTAATATCCATATGCAGTTTGCAAAAACTATAAATATATATATATATATATATATATATATATATATATATATATATATATATATATATATATATACACACACACACACACACACACACACACTTGTGGAAGTTGTGATACCCTGTGTGAGAAAAGTCAGTAATTTTTAGTCCAAAATAAAACATTAAGTAGCATTTTCAGGCAAAAGAAAATCCTCTTCATGTCAAAATGACTGGAACACAACATGAGGTTTAAGTATCTATGATTTTTTTACATGTGCACACACACACAATATTCCTAAAAAACAATAATGACGCATCGTAATTGTGTTGGCTGCACAGCAATGCATGTTCCGTAGAGAAAGTTCAACAGACAGAAAACTGACCTCATGTATCTCTACTGTTGTATCTTCACACATTGTATTCTATAATGAAATACCATATTGAGAAATGTACATAACCAATTGTATTAATCTGTACTGTAAGTATCAGGCTGGCCTCAGCTCCAATCACTTGCAACTTGATTCTGTGGGGGTTGGTGGTGCATTTTTGTTACAGGAACTGTGGTGAATGATTAAATTTATGAAGAGCTGTGAATATCACTTTGTTAATTGGGTGGGAGGGTGAAGGAAGAACACTGAGATTTTCTCCTTCAAAAACAGCTACTCACTGCTTTGCTTTATTGTTTTACAGCTGTCCATATAAATCTACATTCTGAAAGCAGTATAATCATGAAAAAAAATTAGGAATAGCTACTTCTAATTCCAGCTTATTTTATGGGAAAAAAATAACTCCATGTGCACAGCATAAAGCATATTTATCAAGACAGAGAGCATAAAATGTACAACCAATTTGTATAGGTACACAATTCATCTACAGTAATTGTTGCAGGGAAAATGGTCGTAAATTCCTGTACTCTCTTATGCATGCATTGAAACTCTCTTGCCAGTAGAGTTATGGAGAAAAGATGCCTTGGTGTACCTCTTTAGTTCACTCTACTTTAGTCTTATGACAAGGAACAAATAGATGTCCTATACAGCCATTTATTGCTTTTCCTGAATAGAACTCATCAGAAAAAGGCAACTGTACTTGTTTGTAAACACAGTTTAGATTGAGGTGAAAGATTGTTTACAGTGCTGTGCAGATTAATGATATTGCATACTGTCTTTACAGCTTGAATATCACCTTTTCTTTGACTGTAAGGTTGTAAAAGCACATATTTGTTACAAGCTGAAAAGTCCAGTGCTTTATAAGCTTTAAAGGAGGTCTTTCACTTACATTCCAATAGTTCAAGACAGTTGTGTTCATTAGCAAAGTAATAAGCACTGAGTTAAAATGGAGTTTGAGAATTCACTCCGTAAACCCCATAAAGTCAATCTTTGCCAAAGAAAAATACCTCTGTGTCACAAGGGAGAAAATATCACAGTCATATTTCACATTTTATTAACATAATTTTGAAGTCACCCAGGGCTAGATTTGTATTTATACCGCGTGAGTGCCCCGGTATAATCTCGACTGAATTAAATCCACTTCCTCAAAGTAACGGTGACATTATGGCGGCATAAATATTATCCTCACCCTCATGAGCACTGATTAATTACAAGGTCTCCATAAACTTAAAGGCAACAGTTGCTGGTGTGTTATTTTATTGGCTTTCCATTTTTCTCTTTGTTTGTGGTCTTTGAGAACTGCCCAGTTAATGTCATGTGCTCTGGTAGTCTTGAATGCCCACTCTATGATGATTTCTTTTCATAAATATTTCCCTGCATAACTGTGACCTGATCTTGTGGAGGTTTTTCTCCCATGCACATTTAACTGCTTGTATCTATTTAGTACAGGGAGAAAGAGTTAGCTTTGCAGAATTATGAATAGTTTTTTAGCATGGCTCTCCTCTGTATAGTCCATTGAATGCCAATCAGTTGGGTCAAAGTGAAACAGATAGAAGCTTCTTGACATGCTATTAAACAGAGCCTCTAATCATGTCAGTCACACTGAGTTTAAACTATTTAAATTCACACTCTTAGATGCACAAGTTGAAGAGCAAATTGGTGTTTAACAAGTCAAAATCTCTCAAGGCCTGCTGTAATTTAACAGTGTAGTGCACTGTCACATTCTGATCATAGAATGTGTACCTTCTGCTTCAAAGGCTTAATACAATATTAAAACACAAAATCAATTAAGTTTATTGTGATTTTTGCCTAATAAATCTATGCAGAAAGTAGGAAGTGTGCCGTCTTCACTACTTCCCTGCTACTGAGCATAGTGTTAGCAAAGTGAAGGTCGTGGCTTCTATTTCCAGGGAACGAGTGTGCTAATAAAATATAATATGTAATACAATGTTTTGCAAATGTCTATCACTTTAGTTCCATCTACTAACATGATATTCTTTCCTGTCAAGATGATCACACAGAAAATCAATATGTTGCTACCAGGGGTTAAATTGGGATTTCAGAGGTGGGGGAACACTACAATTGGGTGATGTCGTAATCATGCCTCCCTCCTCTGTTTAACTGCAATAATGATTTGTCTGTCATTATCTATGTGTCATAATCAACCTAATTGTGAAAATACATAATTACATGGAAAATTTGGTTTAGTGTTTTGCATTAAATTACAAGAAAAAAGAAGAATGTATTTTATGCATTTACACAGGTGAATCCCACTATATATTTGCTAGAAAGAAAAAAAATCCAAAAGAAAAAATGCACAAACACAGAAAATAAAAATAAATGCTGAATCAAACAACATGGAGTACACACATAAATATACAAATAATAGTGAAACCTTTTACAGTGTGTTGGTCTAGTGGTCTATTGATTTAGAGTGGTATGAGTTTGATCGATTTTGATGTGATTCCGGATTCAAAATCGCTTTATGTTTTCAGCTTTTTAACTAAACTAAGCAAAATTGCTACTCCATACTAAGAAAAGGGTGAGCAGATTATTCCATATTACGCAATTTCTATGAAACAGAGATCGGACCAGTGCAATACAGAAGCGGAACGTGCGTCTTGATGCGGGGGCGTGTTGCCTCATGCCTCTCTTATATACGCTCCCTTTATCAATGTCCACAACTGACTAGAGCAAAGCATAATGAATTTTAGATATTTTTGAACAAGTAGCCTAAACTTGTGAAATAGACACGGAATGTGTCAAATGGATCAAACAAAAACCGCATCACAGAATACAAGAATTGCGCTACATTTAGACAAGGTTTCTGGTCCTATTGAAACCCTGAAGTAATTGGTTTACATAATAAATGATAAGCACAACTGGGATGTTGCATTTTTTTTCTAGATTACATTTTTCTCCTGTGACGATTAGGTTTAGGGTTGGGTTATGACAAATGATTAATAAAATATGCATTGCTGTTGACCGTATTACATCATTTACAACTAAAATTAACTCAACTTTGGCACCACTCTGTGGAAAATTCACCGGGAAGCTAGAGCTCACACATGCTCATATGTTCAACTACACTCCCAGCTTCTACCACTGGGGACAGTGGGTCAAATTTCAATAAGCACATATTAATTTCAGGTGACAAACTTGCAACCTCCCTAATGATTCTGTAGCTCCTGTAGGAGTGTTTATGTAGCTTATAGGGAGATTCACTCAAAAATGAAAATTCTCATAATTTACATAATTAACTCTTGCCATTTCAGATGTGTATGACATCTTTCATCTGCAGAACACAAACAAAGAATATTTCAGCTCTGTAGGTCCATACAATGCAAGTGAATGGGTACCATAATTTTTAAGCTTAAAAGTAATCCATAAGACTCCAGTGGTTAAATCCATATCTTCAGAAGTGAAATGATAAATGTAGATGTGAAACAGATCAATATTTAAGCACTTTTTTTACTATACATTTTTACTTTCACATTCATATTCTTTTGCTATTTGTAATTCGCATTCATCATGCATATCTTCACCTTCTGTGCAAGAAATATGTTAATAAAAAGGGACTTAAATATTGATCTGTTTCTCATAAAATGTATAGCTTGCATCTAAGTTACTGTAAGAACTGTAAATTGCTTTGGATTAAAGAATATGTCAAATGCATTAAAAAGTCTATGGTTGTCTGAGTCAACACTGTGATGAGTAAAAGGCTAAGAACAGTTTTTGAAGACTAGTTATGGTTCCTGTGGTCTGTTAGTCAGGAAGTCTATGGTCAAGGTGCAAAGTGTGGTGTTTATATTCTTCATGCAGAGAGTTTTCTAATTAGTGTCTCTGATATGTCAGTGTGAAGTGCTGAAGTGATGTCAACAAGCATTCAAACATAACTGTTTTTATTGTTCTGCTGGGAGATAGCAAAGTGGGTGGTAGATATTATGGCATGCACAGAGTATTAGTTATGCTGTAAGCAAACTTGTGTGGATAATATGGAGGCCTTAATGTGGGTCATGACCAGTTGCTTTAAAGCACTTCATTATAAGTGTGAGTTCAAGGCATTGGTGGTTATTAAGCGATGTTAATAGTGACTTTTTTTGGCACAAAATGACTGTGGCAGTTTGGAAATGCAGGACTAGCAGCAATTGTTTGCTGGATGTTGAAGATATCTGTGACAAAATTAAATAACTAAGGCACTACCCTGCTGAAAAGAACAAATGCGGTTTCATGAAAAGTCTTAATAATTAATACAAGATGACAAACTTGTTGGTTTGATTTGATGGTCTCTATAGGAATACAAGTGGTACCTTTTCATACAAGCCAAATTGTACGATATCTTAAGATTTTACCATCTCGTACAAATTAATTTGAGTTGTCTTGAGACTATGTTGAAAGACTAGCTGAAACCAGCACAGTCGAGGTGGTTTATGCTGGTCTGATGCTGGTCTTGCTGATGAACATTTCTGGAAGACCAACATGGCTTTTCCTGGCTGGTTGATCAATAAAGTATTGATGATTAAGCTTAATAAGGTTCCTGGTGAGAATACAAGCATACTGGCTTCCCATGCTGGGTATCAGAATCCAAAGAAACAGCAAATGGTGGTGACCAGCAATGCTGGTCATTTTAGCTGAATCTCTAAGCACCCTACCAGGGATTCCATCTGTGCCAGTAGATTTGCATGGCACCGTAAAAAAAAGCTCCTGATCATCAGTTTGGTAAAGTTGTATTCTTGGGTGGGGTGTTGTTGGCAAAGAATTGGCTGCACATCAGGCAGGGAGGGTTCACCATTGGGGACATTGCTTTTGCTCTTGTAGTAGGTAGCATGCTTGATATCAGTGTTTCTCAACTCCCCCAAGCACTGCACATTTTAGATGTCTCACTAATCTGATGCACACAATTCAGGTCATGTACTTCGCTAATGAGTTTATGAGTTGAATCTGGTGTGTTAGACAAAAGAGTCTTCCAAAAGTGAGTGAATTATAATATTTTCGTTTTGGGTTGAACAATTTCTATAGAAAAAACTATGTTAATATGTTCTTTTGGAGCAAGGTTGCAAGGGTGACTAGTGAGCTTACTCTCTTTCTGCCATGAAAATTAAGACTGCATTCACTGATACAGGTTTCTACACAAGGTCAGCAACATCCAACGATGACAAAGAGCCCTGGAGAATAAGTTCACATAGTCCAGACATCACAATATCACATCATTATAGTAGGACCCATTGTTCCTTCCATGAACTTTCAAGTCTTGACTCTTGCCCAATTCAACATCAAAATCTAATTTTGAGATCCAATGCATACTGTACACTACCAGAATCCTTTAACAGGAGAGATTCACTAAAATAAACACACATTCAGTGAATATGACAAGCTTAAAGGTACACATTTTCATTCAATAGCATTTTGAATTTGAATTTTATTGTATTACTATTATTTACTTATATTTTTATGTATTTGTATGCACTAAAGTAAAAAGAAAGCATTGGTTTGTATTGAAACACAATAACTATACAATTAGAAAGACAAAATCTTTCCTCAATACTAAACCACATAAACTCACATTATGGGCCTAAGTGCATTAATATAACATTTCTCAGGGTCATATACTGTTATCACTATATACAGTTTTTTTTTTCATGTTTATTACAGGTTGGTTGTAAAAGTTTCTGTTACTGTGTAAAAAAAAAATGTAGATTATTTTAGATTTTAAGTCATGAAAAATGTATGTCAGTTTAATTTCTGCAAACGAAAATAACACTGCTTCCTTCTCCTCACCCATCACTAATAAGCAGCATACACTGTGTTGATTCACTGGAATAGGGACTGTGGGTCACTGTGTCTGCAAAATATTTCTATAAAATCCTTAATCCTTTTTTTTCTTGTCATCCCAGTTTATAGCTTCACAATAAATCATGGCTCTTCATTCAGCTGGAAAGCAAAAAACAACAACAACAAAAATCTCTGAAGCTTACTTTGGTGAAGTCAGGATTTAATTTCTTGAGATTGGTTTAGCGGAAAACTCATAACATTAATATGGATCAGAGACCTAGGCTTTGTTTTTCAAATTGTCTGAGATTAATGAAGGATGCAGATTTTCTCATTAATTATTTGCGGAAGAGTGGTTTTACTTATTAAATATGTGCTACTGTCAAATTATGCTTTGGGAATTCAGCCATGTCGTTATTACAGATACAACTGTAAATGCTTTTTGAAGATTTATTCTGCTTAAACCTTCTGGGAACTGATCCAAAAATAGCTATTGTGAATATTAGAGAATAATAAACAAAAAGTGAACAGAAGCCAAAATATGAGAGCTATCAGGCATTAACTGCTGAGAGAAAGTCTGACATACAACACTGATCATACTTGGTTGAAGAGCTAGTGCTTTTACATCGACTCTATCTATCACAACTGACAAAATCTCTGCTTGTGTGCATGAAATAAAAGATTGGCTTCATTCAAATTCTTTAAAACTTAACATGGACAAAACTGAGATTATTTTTACCGGACCTCCGTCACTCACTAACAAAATCCCTACTAACTTCACCTGCGAGTTTGCTGGCTCTCACATCAAACCATCTAGTACTGTTAAAAGTCTTGGTGTAATCTTTGACTCCTCTCTATCTTTCCATTCTCACATTAATTCTATCACTAAATCAGCATTCTTTCATCTACGTCGCATCGCTCAGCTCCGTCCCTTCATCAGTATCTCAGACGCTGAAACTGTCATCCATGCATTTATCACATCACGTCTCGATTATTGCAATGCACTTTTTATTGGCCTTCCTGCTAGCTCCATTTCCAAATTGCAATACATTCAAAACTCTGCTGTCAGAATACTCACCCACACCAAGCGTTCTGCACATATCACCCCAATTTTGCATGATCTTCACTGGCTTCCTGTGGTTTACCGTATCAAATTCAAAATTCTCCTTCTCACTTTTAAATCTCTGCACGGCTTGGCTCCCTCCTATCTCTGTAATCTGCTTCACCCCTACGCACCGACTCGCTCTCTACGATCCTCCGACTCTAGCCTTCTCGTCGTCCCTCGGCATCGCCTTGTTTCGATGGGGGGCAGATCATTCAGTGTTGTAGCACCCAAAATATGGAACTCTCTACCCCGATCACTCTGTTCTGTTAACACTATCTCTGAATTCAAATCCATGCTCAAAACTCACTTATTTGCTGAATGTTATAACTCTTAAGTTGTACTGTTTTTTTTTTTTTTTTTTTTTTTCCCCCGCTGGGTGCTGTCCCATCTACCTAACCTTCTCATTTTCTGTACCTTCACTGTTATCTACCTGCTGTTGTTTTGTCTGCTGTCTTTGTCCTCTGCCTTTATTGTTGCTTGTCTATTGTAAAGCGTCCTTGAGCTCTGGAAAGGCGCTATATAAATAAAACTTATTATTATTAAACTTATTATTATTATTTACTACACAAATAATAACTTTATATAAAATTTCTGGTGGGTCTGGACCAATTTGATCTTACTAGTATTTGTTTGTATGGCACTAGCATTTGCACTTTTCTTATGTTTGGATAGACACTAAAACGGACATGTTAATGTACCTTTTATGTAAAAAAAATATATAATTATAGACTTATATAATGTACGTTTATGGATCATTTGATGTTCATATGTATAGAGAGTATTGAATTAATATAATTCATAGGTATATTGTGTTTATAATAAAAGAGATTCATGAAATATGTTTAATGGCAGATTTATTGAACACAAATAATGCATTTACCTAATTTGACATAACAGTGTTTTTTTCTGTTCTGTGTAATTTTTGAAGACTGGCACCATTGTGAAAGCACACTCAGTAGATGAGTGAAACACGTTAATGTTACACCATAACATTCACACTCACACTGTTACACTCACTTTGTTTCATCCTTTTTGATCTTTAATAATAAATATATTCTGCCATGCAAAAAGTGCAAATTATTTATTAGTCCCTTCTGGATTATGTTTATAAATTTATCAGCCATTGAAAAGGTATAATTTACTAATACAGTCTCACTATTAGATGCCTGAGTATTGATCTCTGTCATTGTGGCAGTACACTAGCAAAGCATTCGCCAGGGGATTCATAAAAGATTTGTCTCTAAAGCTGGGAAAAGTTTACATTTTAGATGCTGTCAGTATTTTGATATTGTAAATTTCAGTGTCTATCCAAACATACAAATTTGAATATTTACGAATACAAATGAGGTTGCTGTCACGAACCCCTTTCCTCTGCCCCATCTCAGCTTCCTCACACACGCACACTATCTCCCTTCTCGCACACAGGCACTCCGCGAGCGTGCTCGCTTCCCGCTCCCTCGCTCTGCCCCCCTGAGCGCGTACGCTCTTTTTCCTCCATCGGGCTTCCACGCCCGGTTCTGCTATTACGAGCTCTCGTTCGTAAACTCTCTCCCCCCTCTGACTCACATGCTGGCTTCTCACGCGCTTCCAATCTGCCAGAACATTATGACCACTTGCACTCACGCGCTTCTCGTCCCCACACATTAGTAACACCTGCACTCGTCTCGTCACCTTCATTGTTCACCTGCACTCGTCTCGTCACCTGTCATTGTTTACACCTGCACTCGCCCCTATAAATACACTATCCTTCCGTTTGTTTCCCGTTGGTTATTGTATGTATTGTATGTATTTAGATTCCCGTGTTTATGCCCCCGCTAGTCTCGTCTAGTTTTGCCCCTGCTAGTTTCGTCTAGTTTCGACCTCCCTCCTCTTGATTATCCTCTTAGCTTGCCAACTCTCTCGTTCCCCTGTCTTTGTTCCCGCTAGTCTCGTCTTGTCCTTCGCCCTTGTTTATATCGTTGTTTCCCCAGCTTCCGACCTTACGCTCCCCCTCGACTACTCTCACTGGATTTCCCTTGTTTTGTACTTTTGCCTGCACTGCTTTTAATATACATTAAAAGCAGTTTCATCCAACATTGTGACTGTCTCATCTTGTGTGTGTGTGACCGGGTTACAGTTGCACACAGATAGAACGTACAGATGTATTATAGCAGGGTCAGTCAAGTGCCCACTCAAACCTTAGTTGTTGAAAACACACCTTTATAGTTAATAGCCTTATACAGCTGGATTATTGCATTTGTCATCAATTAAACAAATGTATATTTTGTTTGTTATAAAGAGTTCATCTCAGGTTAGATGAATTTTGTCTGCTTTTTAAAGAACAAGCACAACCTTTGACACAACAGACAGAAGGAGATCTAGAGGACATCCAATAAATTATAAAATGAAGCACAATTACAGGAGAGAACAAAGTGACATTTCACACAATGCTTACATGACCTTAGAACAACCCTGACATTTCCTTCAGCTACTTGAAAGCTTGACTTTTTAAGTGGCCCTGCCATATATTAAGATATAAATGAGAGAGAGAGAGAGAGAGAGAGAGAGAGAGAGAGAGAGAGAGAGAGAGAGAGAGAGAGAGAGAGGAGGAGCATATTTTGTTTACATTATCACCTGATTTTGCCATCAGTATCTCGCCATATAAAAGGCAATAGATTATATTCTCCTTTTAAAAATCCCAGCAACCCAGCACGCTCTCGGGTCCTTGGGTCTCAGGGTGGACAGTAGCAGAGAGTTAGATGAATGAGGTAGGAGTATCCTGATCGATATTAACCTGGACTGCCCATACAGAAGAGAGAATGAAGAATCAGGATGAGGTGGTCAATATGAGTTTAAGCATCTGTGTTTGTTTAAATGAGCTCCTCCCGTGAGTCTAACAACATGGTATACATCTGTGCTATAATGTCACATTAAATCTGCAGTAAGAAAACATATGCTGTCAGAGGTAACGTTTCCTCTTAGGAGGCAAAAGTATATATTGTTACTCATTAAAATCAGCCAAAGCAACTGTATTTCAGAGGATTACAGTGGGGATTTTTAATGCTCTTGAAATGCTATTCACTATGTGTCATCCGGTCACTATGTACTGCTGGTTATTCGAACAATTTAGATGACTAATCTTTTAAATATTCATATATTGTTTGCAGTTAGATCAAATAAATAGATTAGACCTTTAAAATATTTAAGCTCTTATAGGAATATTCCTGGTTCAATACAAGGTAAGCTCAATCGACAGCTTTTGTGGCATAATGTTCATTAGCACAAAAAGTAGAAACCAACAGCAGAACAAAAGCTGTAAAGACATCTTATATTAGGGTTTATATTTCCAAGTAGCTTTGGTGCATGAGCTCAAAAATAATAGTTATGTCCAAAAAAGAGAGGAAGCACATACACCATGTTTAGAAAACGACTTAAAAAAAAAACATTACTTTTTACTGAGAGGCCAAAAAGTGCAAAAGTGCAAAAAGTATATATATATATATATATATACTTTTTATATATGTATAAAAGGACACAATTACAAATTAAAAATTACCCATTACATACATTGTATCACAAGCATTTACCAGTAATATTCATTACTGAAAGAAGATTTATTGTATGCACATACATCAGTAAAGAATTTCATTTTGTGTCGAACATACATTATTCTTCGGGAAATGTAATTTACTGGCAGTACAAATTTACAAGAATTATAAATTAACACTTTAGAATATATATGTCTATTGCTAATTAGTTAACACATCTTCCTTAGTAGTTAATAAGTAGTGACTTAAGTGTTAATGAAGAATGACCTATTAGTTCATTCTATATTAGTTCATGCAATAATTCCTTATTAGTTATGCATTAAGTAAGATACAGTATTCTAAAGTGTTACCGAACATGGGCATAGTACAACAATCACCCGATATTCAAAATGTCTTCACAGATTTTCAAAAGTAAACTGTACATAGTTATTTTTGCAAATATACCGTGATTCACATCATAGGCATGTGCAAATCGAAATGTGTCATAATAATCCTATAGAAAACAGCCAAGGGACACATCTTCATTCATTCCCAGGGGATGTAAAGATTTAAAATGAAATATCCATCTAGATTCACATTCTGGATTTCATCTGTGTGCTCTTTCAAACTGACTCTTCGATCAGTTCACTAAATGGACGTCTATTGGTAGGGGATTGTGATCAGATAGTTTAATCTAATCATGCACTTCGTCATACAGATATGCTTTACTCTCAAAAACTGTGTGTATGATGCAAACTCTATGCATGAAAAACACAGTTTTTGTCAGTAGGTTTTGTATACTATGTCATAGATAGCAATCCTGAATGCAAACAGACTTTCATAACCAAAAAGGATACTGAATTAGGGTCAATTTCAGCATTAAATTTGATAGAATCAGCCATGTTATTTAGGAAGTTCCAAAAATTCCCAAAATTTTCTTTAGATCCCCTGAAAATGCAAAAAAAAAAAAAAAAAAAAAAACTCATTGTCATTTCTTTTTCACATCAAAATATATTTGGAAAAATGGTTATTACATCAAATATTTTTTTGTTCCAGATAACCCATAACAAGACATAGTATGGGGAAAATGTTGTACCCATCGCAGCTCCCTGTTTCTGGAGATAATAACGATCCTCAAATAAGAAATCATTCTTAAAAAGTAGTATGGACATCATGTCAAGAATAAAATTAGATGGTGGAGTTTTATCAGTTCATGATTCAAGGAAAAACTTGAGAGCTTCCAAACCCAAATTATGTAGGATGTTGATTATAAAGAAACCACATCTAATGTGACCAGAAAGAAATTGTCATCATAACTTTCAATTGGACATCGTTCAATTGTTGTATAAAATCACCTGTATCCTTCAAATAAGATTACCACAAAAATTTAATTTTGACTCATCCCTACTTTTCTTTACAGAAAGCAAAAATCAAGGGAAGGGAGGCACAATGGATATGAAAGGGGGACCATTTTTGAAGGATTTAAAGGCAGCAATGCAAAGCTTATAATTTTATGAAGCACTTATAATTATCCTGTTAAATTTTGCTATTATTTGAGCTGTAATGTTTTTTTAAATTGTTTTAACACTAGGGTGATAAACTAGATGATAAAGGTGAGATGAACCCAAGTGCAGTTTTATTCTACAAACGTGAAACCAGAATCCCTAACTATAAAAGCGAAAGAAACAAAAACAAGAAACCAAGGACCTAACTAAACATGACAAAACTAGACTTGACTTGACTACTACTAAGACTATGCTAGAGCAAAACAAAACCACTAGGTTACAAGTACACTGGCTAGACTAAACTTAAACAGAACAACAAGGTTACATGTACAATACCTGACAACCTACAACGGCAAACATGAGGGTTTAAATACACAAGACATGGGTAACAAAGGCCAACGAACAAACAAAACTCTAAAACAAGATAACAAGACAATTAACTAAAGCCAATGACAAACTAGAACTGAATCAAAGTAATCAAACCATGAACCAATGAAAACCAGACACATAAACATGGAGGGAAAACAGGACATATGAACACAACTGGGGAACAGGAACTTTATCAAGAAATTTCAAAATAAAAGTACACAAACAAAAGTCAACTGAGAATATATCACAGCATCATAGAAACAAAGTTGTAAAATTGGATATAAATTTGCAGAGAAAAGGTTAGTAAGTGATTTTATCACCATAAAACCCATGTTAACTCACATATTGTTTATGTCTTGTGACTATTGAGTATTTTAAGATTCAAAAATTGGCCCCATTCACTTCCATTGTAAGTGCCTGAACTGTAACCTGTAAAAAGAGAAGGAGGGATAAGTCAAATTTTATTTTTGTGGTAATCAGCATTATACCACAAATGATTGAGCTTAACTTTTATTTAACCTGGAATATTCCATTAATAGATTGAAATAAAATTAATAAAGGCCTTGAAATTTAGGTAAAAGGCTTGGTTTAAATACAGCGGAGTAGTCTAGACTGTATACAGTTTTTAATCATTCAAAACTTAATTCAAGTTTTAGGACTTTGTCAGGTCAAATAGTTGCTGTTTCAGAGTAGATCCCAACACAGCACTCAAAATTCTAAAACATTTTGACTACTTTAATGATTTCCTGAGATATATCTGCAAGTTTATTGGCTTTTAAATAGACTGTATAACTTTCATACCACAATCAAACATTCCTCTTTCCTCCCAAATAGGAAGATGGTTAAATGGAAATGCCAGCAGGGATAAGTCCTGCAGATATATGTCAGTCCATTTGCACTAAAAACCTGGATTCAAAGGTCACATCAATAAGTCTTTATTTCAACCACATGCACCATTAATCATTCAAACTCACATCTGTCATCACAGAGCACTAATGTGCTGTCTATAGATCTATCCTGCTTTGAGGGTCACCCTTTACTTTAAAAAGTGTCTTATTGATTCCACCGTTTTCACACTAAATATCTGGGCATATATGTAGATATCCTGTCTCAGTTTGCATGTGCCTATTTTGAAAATAAAATGTGAGGTCAAGGACAGAAATGATCCAAGTAGCTCTGGAGATAAAGTAGCTTTACAAATACTTCGAAGACATATATATATATATATATATATTATTTATTGTATTTAAATAGCAATTATCTGAATATGTTTTAAGGTAATCATGACCTGGAACATATTTGAAGTATTTTTAATTATCAGAACAAAACAAATATGCAATAACATGTTTACCCATATGTAATAACATATGTAATAACATTTCTCAATGAAAATAATTCCTATTAGCTGCTGATTTTATACAAAACATGCAAATAAATTATTTGATTCACCAAGTTGCATTTACATTAAATTGATTAATCATACTGTCATGTGGTCAGTATACAAAACAATCAATAATATACCATCTTGAGCAAATACGATTACATAGGGAATGGAGTGATTTATTGTAGAACAAACATTTTCTATTAATCATGCAACCATAGTAATGTAGGACAGTAACTAATGCATAGCTTTGTTGTAGACCATTGGCTTTTGGCAATACCACAGTATGAAATGTTAGCCAGGATACTTTAGAACAAATGGGGGCACATTACTCCATATATGAAGTCCAGATTGTTGTTGTTTATATGTCTATTGTTGTTATGGTGCCAGTAGCTGTATTTTGTAGTAATTTAACAGTAATTTATGATAAGAAGAAGAAGCTTCTTTTTAATAGTTGTCAAATGGATGATTGCTATGCATGCTTGTTGTTAAATTAAATATGTTCTGAACTTATTAGTTTCAGAACATCCTCTGGTAATTTCTTCTTCAAAGAACCATTTATAAGCAGAACTACAATTGTGCATAATTATGTGTTATTCAGCAAACTGAAGGCTTTATTTGACAATGAAAGCATTTCCTAAAAAATACAAGTACAGAAGAGATTTGAAGCCACATTTAAAGATTTTCTATTCTATTCATTTCTGTTTTAACATTCCCATCTACATAACTTGTGTGTTTTCTAAGTGATTTGTAAGATTTTATGATCTTTTTCTGTTAGATTTTTTTATTTCCTTTAACCAAAGGAACAACCTCTTTAAGCCAAGGGACACGGATCATTAAATGGTGGTTTGCTTATCTTCAACCACATAGATATTTGTGTTACAATGTGATCCCTGTCTGTTCTGAATTATGCAATCCATTTTTAAAAAGTTGAGCGTTCACCTTTGAGAATTGTAGACAAACATTACATCCTTGCAATGGATGGCTTGATGAATATTGCCATGATGCTGAAAGTTGTCATCTCTTATTTCAGGAGAGGACAACTGTGGACTTTGCAGAACATCGAAGGGTGAGTCTGAATACATTAACATTCAGTGTTATTTTTATTTAATGCACACAAAAGACAAGATAAAAACAAATCAATGAAATGGACCTTGATCCTAATTCTAATTACACAAATGTGTATATTCCAGAACATTGGTTTTGTATGTTGGTTTCAATCACCAAGGTCTTACAGTAGAGTGACTTATATGAATCCAGTACTATAAACTTAAAATAATAATAATAATAATAATAATATTTTTGGTAAACAGCTGTAGCATGTTGGGAATAAAGATCTATATGTATTCAACATGAAATTTTTATAAAAAGCTATCATTTTCTAACAAATAACATGTAGTAATCTAATCAGTTCTCTCACAGTGAATCTAGCTATGGACAATGGGGTATTTTTCATAATGCTTTTATAAAGAGAGAACTGATTAATTTTAAATCCAACTAGATGGCTGGGGAAAAAGAAAAGAATGTAAAGTGTTGGTGCTGTAGGGAGCACTTTCTTGTCAATATTTCCAATAGGCATCACACTGTCTTGTGTTGAAAGATCAGCAAGGATAATCTTTTATCTCTATAAAATCTACAGAGGGAAAACAGTGGTCTCTAAGTAGCTGTCCAGGGTGCTAAATCAATGCAACGACATTGCTCAATTGTGACGTTTACTTTCCCTCCCTCCCCTAAAGGCTGTAAGAAACAAATTAAGCTTAGATATCTCCTCAGATGAGGGTAAAGACAATCAGTGGAAAGAGGGATTCTCCTGTAGTCTGGCCACTTCTAATGCCAGTCACACTTAATGGAACACCTCTCATAAAACAAGTGTCATAAGTGGCCAATGCTACAAAACAATAGCAGCCTGTAACTGATAACAGATAGCGGCAAGTGTAAATACCACACGCCATGCATGAAATCAATTAAGACCACTGCTTTTTTTTTCAAAGTCCTGCTAATGCACTTTATTAGGCCCATCCAGGCCACACTGGCCCTCTTTGTCATGTTGTGATAATGACTTGGATACATTGATGGCTGTTATGTCTCTGCTAGTAAAGAGCAGGGCCCAGATATAGGGTGAAGTTTGGCAAATGATAGAACCTGTTTAAATGGAGCTTGCCTTGTCTGTCATTGGATGCAAATGAGAATGCCTGGGATAGATGCAAGCTCTACAAATGAATAAAGCCTTTGTCAAATATGGAAAATTGGCTGAGATAGATGCAAGGGACAGATGCAATGCCTGGGATAGATGCAAGCTCCAGAAATGAATAAAGCCTTAATCAAATATGGAAAATTGTCTTAAAATGTTTATGTATGTTTATTTAATTAAAAAAAAAAAGAATCACAAAATGATATCTGTGTTTATATTGCAAAGCTTTGTCTGCTTACTCTGCCATGAGTGCAGAGCACCCATTGAAGCTACACTTTTTGCCCTGTGGATGGGAGCAATTTCACATACACATTTTCTCCCTCAAGGATGAGAATGGATGAATTGAGGGTCTTGGCTGAATTCAAAGAAAAGCTTTTGTAGTTAAAAGGCCAGACCAGTATAGTATAACAGTGTGCCCTTTTTCTCGAGCATTTGACAGAAATTGGACTAAGTTATTGATTTTGGGGAAATGTCACAGCATAAACATTTGTGTATTAATGCAGTACTCTACAATCAGTGTTGACTATTCTGAATGAGTTTTTGATCACAGTGCTACAGCTGGAGTGAGGGGAAACTGTTCTCACAATTCATGCGCTACTCAAAGAAGGGCTTATGTTTCGCATAGATGAATGATTAACATGCAAAACTAAATGAATTGCTTTTATTGATTGAGTTTTACACTGTCATTAACAGCAATGAAGACAGACAAGAGGCCACTGCTGACTTGCCTCTTTGTGGCAGTAAGCACTGGAGTTCCAGCATATATCTCATGGGATCTCGCTTAACCTTTTTGTTTCGCAGTTTAAATGTTATAAATGACCATATTAAGTTGAAGTGAAGTATTTAAATATCCTTGACAGTTGTGGAGTATCTTGGGCTTCAGGCCTATTCGTTTCTGTGTAGTGGAATTTGGTTGTTAGTTCACCACTGTTCGTTGTTTTTTATTTGTATCGTGTGTGATATTGCAATTTTAAAAATAAGAGGTAAATATTGAGCTACTTACATTTTAGACACAATATGGAGAGTTATTTTGTTCAGTGTCACTCTAAAATACTAAAACTAAACAACTAAAATAGTTCCAAAAGAAGCCAAAGCAGAATTAACCATTGCAGACAAATTCAGTGATATAAAACAATGATGCATTGCCGTGTTAGTATTTGAAATATCAGACAGCAGTTTGTCAATAAAATGAGAGGATCAGAACTAATATTACATATATTTATAATACAACATAAGTTTTATCTCATCAATTAATAGCATTGGTTACTGAAATAAGCATTAGTTCAAACTTTTAAAATGAAGTAATTTGTTGGAGAAAATTTGAGCTACCTTTTAAAGTTTCCTTTTTTATATATAATACATTTTTTTCTTGGGGTCAGTCCTCAGAAATCCCCTAGAAGAAGTTTGGAGGCCAGTACAAAAGGGGAAAAATGCCATTTTAATTAAAGCTGGCAGATTTAACATCCACATAGGGTTTAAAACATCACCCGTCTGTGCTGATCGAGGCAGAGGTGCCAGCAATAAAAATAATTTATGCTTGCCAGGGCAGTGGAGAGATTTCTCTAAGGGATTGGTGGAGGAATTAGCACAGGAATTCAGAGGTTGTACTGTAATGAGGAGGAATGACATTAGATTCAAACTTGTGTTTGTACAGAATGGCACAGCCAGGTCAAGCAAAACATATAAACACTGATCAGATACAACGTTAAAACACTGTGTTCCCCCTCGTGCCACCAAAGCAGCACCAACCTGCATCTCAGAGTAGCATTCTGAGATGCTATTTTTCTCACCACAATTGTGCAGAGAGGTTATCTGAATTATCATAGACTTTGTCAGTTCGAACCAGTCTGGCCATTCTCTGTTTACCTCTCTTATCATCAAGACATTTCCATCCACATCCCGCTTCCTCCAATCTCGTGTTTCGGCACCAGTGTAACAGATTCACAAAGTGTTACAAGGAGGAAGCAGGAGATGGCAAAATTCAACTCAAAATGTATGTTTATTTTACAAACAAAACTCACTTTTTAGCAGACTCAAGACAACAGAGACTCTGGGTGTGTGTGCAGCTCTCTCTCCCCACACTGGCATCTGTCTTGCTCTTAAATCCATCTCCACTCTCATTACATTGACAAACAGCTCTTAGAGACAAACAATAACAGGTGATGATCCTCACTGTTCTCATCCCTCGATCTCGCTCTCCGTTCACAAGCCGGTACTCAATCACGGTGTTATGTATACCTTGTCTTGTTTCACTGTTGCCCTATTGTTTGCCATTTTTGTCACTTTTGCAGTCCTTAGTTTTTACTTTTGTCCCTTGTGTAACTCCATAGTCTCTTTGTTAGCTTTCGTGTTCACCGTTCATTGTTTGCACCTGCCCTCGTTAATTTGCCATTTTGCTTCTGTTAATCACCTTGTTATCTTGTTTGAGTTCTGTTTGTTCATTGGCCCCTTTGTCCCATGTTTATGTATTTATACCCCGGTTCTTTGTTCAGTCCTTGTCTTTCGTTGAGTGTTGTTAGCCTGGTATGTTTTCCCTGCCCGAGTTCTCAGTGTTTAAGTTTCCTGTTTCCCCATTGTGGGTTTTTCCTTTGTGTTTATTTGTTTATTTGATCATTCAATAAAGTTAACTGCATTTGGATCCGCACCTTCTCGTCTGCCTCGCTGCTTATTCGTTACACACGGCCCCACCACCACATATAATACTGATATATATATACACTTTGGGACATTAGCCTACATTGTGGAGCGGGATTACCTTGGTCGACCAATGGAAACAGGGAGTGTTTGAAATGGTTTGGTGCAATTAAAAAATATATATTACACATTAGCACACAGTACAAAGTACATTTTCTTCTCTGCTGAATTAAATAAATTAGAATTGCAGTTTCTAGATCAAAATTCAATTAAGCATTTATAACTCCCCTTCCAGTACAGATCTTCATTAATTTTGTGGCTGTAGAATCAGCAGCTCTCTATTACATTAGAGAAATGTCCCAAATCCTTTAATTTTATACCTGATCGTGCAATTGAACATTCTGATTACATTTCAGCCAAAACTCTGGAAAATAAAAATATTATGTCATTGTCTGGGCATGAGGAATCCAATAGACTTTTAGACTGCTGTTCTGTTTCCTAAAGCACACATATTCACATGTTTACACAGAGAGATTACAAAGGAAAATGAGAAGCAGATTTGTTGAGATTTATTTGTCTGACCTCAGTTACTGTATAAGTCCATGTCTGTCTCTCACAGTGCTTTACTTTAAGTGAATGTCTTAGAAGCTCTGTTTCTGAACTAAGGCAGCCAGTTTTTTGTTTGTTTGTTTGTTTTATTTAATTTTTTTTTGGTGGAAAAGGCAAATGTTTGAGTCATTTTAATTCTGCAAAAATGTCTGTAGAGACTTCAGGCACCAGATGCTGGAGACATGAAAGCAGGGCCTTCAAACATATCACACTCCCTTTGTTTCTCCACCTCCAACAGCTTATTCTGCAGATAGCCACTCTCTCCAATGAAACAGATCTGAATTGATTCAGTGAAAAGATAATCATATTATTCATCTCCCCCATGGAGAGACAAGGCGATTGAATCTCTGGCGTGGTCTTGTCTGTCAGCAGTGGAATTTTTAATTAGCACCTGGAAGCTGATATTTTATGCCTCCCCATAGTACATTTTAGAGGAGGCCAGTCACAAACTGTTCATGTAACTGATATGAACATCAATACTGTCTCCACAAAGGTTCGTTTTATAAGAAAGCAAGGAGAGTACAAAATGGGCAAAGCTAGTCAGTGGGTTACTGGGTCAACAGTGGTAAGCACTCTGCATTTAAATGGATTCAGTCTCATCACTGTGTAATAAATGATGTATGAGGTTTTAAAAACAATTTGTTCAGAAACAGTAAAAACCCTATCTATTGATTTTTTTCTAAGCAAAATTCAATGTATAGCAACATAATAACACGGGCAGTCTGCATGCTGTTTCCAAAAGTTCCAGTACCCTAGGATCGGCAACAGTATGCAGACTCACTGACATACCCTATCTCTCATCGGATATATTTGTAATGGCTCAGAAACAATTAATTTCCCTTGAGGCATGACTGGTAGCACATTGTGTCAGTTGCATGGGAGACCACAGTTCAATCACCATTCAAACGAGGAAGTAATCACGTTTGTATAAACAATCACGAGCCTGTTAAGGAGGTTGTATTTTTATCCCCAGCATTGCATTTTGTCTTTACTAATGGTTAGTGTTAGATTTGGGTTTTGGTTGGGGGTAGATTAAATAAAATAAGCATTTCTCTTCACTGTTTTACAACCTGTTCAGCTGAAAAAAAATTTTTTACAGCTGGCTGCTCACGACCACTCCTGGATATAAATGGATGTCACATTTGTTTATATTCTCTGAAACACTTACCGCTTTAGCCCCTGGGGTCAGTGTTTTAAAATTCGTTCAAGGTATACTGATTTGTCTAAAGAAAAATTGGCACACTCTTACTGATTTTTATGTGAGATCAGGCTGTGTATCCAGGATTTGAAATAAACTTTTTGGCTCACCAGCCACTGTGGCTAGTAGTTTTCCAAGGTCACTAGCCACTCAGTATTTTCACAAGCCAAAATCCCCCACCTCACAAAAAGTGATAAAGGTAATTGGAGACTGTAACTGCATGCATATGTTTGGATATTTTATTTAAACAAGAATTATATTCTTCAGCAGGGCACATGCCTAATGGTTTAAGGAACCTATAGAATATCAAAAGGAAAATGCCACTTAGAAAAAGAGTAGGATAGAACAGGAGGAAAATTTGTCAATAATGTTTCCATAGTGCATGAAAGTTTCAACCCCTTCAAATTGTACACATCCTGACCAAAAAAAAAATTATGATCTGGGGTTGTTTCAATTGGTGAGGTCTAGGCTCAGCATCATTATTTGGCAATATAATTATGTCAGCTGACTACCTGCATGTACTGAATGGTCAGGTTATCCCATCAATGGATTTTTTCTTCCCTGATGGCACGGGCATATTCCGGGAGCCACAATGCCAAGATTCATCAAGCTAAAATTGTGAAAGAGTGGTTCAAAAAGCATGAAGAGGCCACCAGAGAGTCCTGAGCTTTAAATTTAGATGTTAACCTCATTATTGGTCTTTGTGCCGTAGAAGACTTTACAGAGTGGTTCGACTCTCCAGTCGTTAATGCAGGATCTCGACCAAACATTTATGCAACTCTATACAGAAATAAATGCCTTCTCAATGCCAAATGTGGAGAAGGCCTCAAGCATAGTTTACAGCTGAAAGGGCTTTTTGCAGTGAAAAAGGCCAATTGCCTGATCGTGTCATGTGAGTTTAACTTGCTCAAGCCATATCAGAATCAGAATCAGAATCAACTTTATTGCCAAGTATGCTTACACATTCAAGGAATTTGTCTTGGTGACAGGAGCTTCCAGTGTACAACAATACAAACCATACCAAAAACAGCAGCAAGACATAGGTAATTAAAACAAAAAAGAATACAAAATAAATAATTATACATATACGTACATACACTCACCTTCATACATACCCACATACACACACGTAGTGCAAATCTAATACAATCTGTTATATAAAGAACAAAAAACTGTATATTATGTACAGAGCAATGTAAGTAATGGCAGAAGTGGATATGTTGGATAATATAAATAGAATTAGACTGTGTATTGCACATAATTATTGCTCAATGGGGCAATTTAATTGTTCATTAGATGGATGGCCTGAGGGAACAAAATGGGTCTGACGGTTCTGGTGTTCAGAGCTCTGAAGCGCCGGCCAGAAGGCAATAGTTCAAAAAGGTAGTGGGCAGGGTGAGTGGGGTCCAGAGTGATTTTACCAGCCTTTTTCCTCACTCTGGAATTGTATAGTTCTTGAAGGGGGGGGCAGGGGGCAACCAATAATCCTCTCAGCAGACCGAACTGTCCTTTGTAGTCTTCTGATGTCTGATTTCGTAGCTGCACCAAACCAGACAGTTACTGAAGTGCAGAGGACAGACTCAATGACTGCTGAGTAGAACTGTTTCAGCAGCACCTGTGGCAGGTTGAACTTCCTCAGCTGGCGAAGGAAGTACAACCTCTGCTGGGCCTTTTTAACAATGGAGTCGATGTGTATCTCCCACTTCAGGTCCTGTGAGATGGTAGTGCCCAGGAACCTGAATGATTCCACTGCTGCCACAGTGCTGTTTAGAATGGTGAGGGGGGACAATGTTGGGGTGTTCCTCCTAAAGTCCACAATCATCTCCACCGTTTTGAGTGTGTTCAGCTCCAGGTTGTTTTGACTGCACCAGACAGCCAGCCGTTCAACCTCCATTATATATGCAGATTCATCATCATCTCGGATGAGGCCGATGACAGTGGTGTCCTCTGCAAACTTCAGGAGCTTGACAGAGGGGTCCTTGGTGGTGCAGTCATTGGTGTACATGGAGAAGAGTAGTGGGGAGAGCACACATCCCTGGGGGGCACCAGTGCTGATGGTACAGGTGGTGGAAGTGAATTTTCCCTGCCTCACAAGCTACTGCCTGTCCGTCAGAAAGCTGGTAATCCACTGACAGGTAGAGGTGGGAACAGGGAGTTGGTTTAACTTAGTCCGGAGTATATCTGGGATGATTGTGTTGAAAGCCGAGCTGAAGTTCACAAAAAGGATCCTTACGTATGTCCCCGGTCTGTCCAGATGTTGCAGGACGTGATGCAAACCCATGTTGACTGCATCATCCACAGACCTGTTTGCTCGATAAGCCGGTATATCAGCATTAATCCTGCCTCTAATTTTAAGAAACATATCAAGGTAAATTTAATATTTCTGCTTACTAGATTCTGTGTGTCTATAACGTAGCCTGTGATTTAACTATCTATCACTGAGATTATTGGGCTGCTGTGAGAGATTAATGCAATTTTATCAATATGGCTGGGCAATAAAATTATCTAGATGTTTATCGGAAAAAAGAGAGATGTCCTCGATCAAACTTTTGAGTAGTTTTCTATATTTAGCCTTTGATGCAAAAGCGTATTTGAATCAAAGTGTTGGACTTGAAATGTACATGTAACTGGATTGAGCACTGTCTTGTAGGCCAAGTCTATTAATCAAACAACAATAACAAGGAAATGAGAAAACCACTCACTACTTTTGCCTGAAAAACAATTTTAATTTGCTTCACATTTACATGCTAATTCCTGAACTCCCATCTCAATCCAGAATATTGTGGCTAAAAGTTTTACCAAAATAAACCAATCCATGATAAAAAGAGCAACATAACCAGGGTTAAGCGTCATTCAGAATTTAATTGGGAATGCTTGTAAATTCTAATTAAATTCCTGAATTTGAATTTAGGTAACAAAAAGGATGCTGAATTGTAATTGCAGTTTGAGATTAAGATTGATTTTAATAGTAAGTGTAGTTTTACAAAAAATTCTAAATATTTTTTATGTTTTGTATGAATTACTCAAACATATTATTATCCTTGGTATTCCTGCTGTCAGTTTGTCCAGATACACTGGTGACTGCGTGTCCAGGAGCTGGTGGGGTGGATCACAGGCTGACAGAATGGCCAGAAGGGCCGTGATGGAGCATGGCCGTTCTGTCAGCCGGTAATCCACCTCGCCTCCTGTGAACCTGGGGAAGAGATGAGAGGCGGCATTGGGAGAGGGAAAGGGTGAGCAGAGACACACACACAGAGAGAGAGAGAGAGGAGAGAGAGAATAAATTGCTCCCGGACGCGCTGTCCTCAACCATTCCTCCGAGTCCTTCAGCCTCTGGCGAACAGATCCGCTCCTCCCCTTCTTGGCAGACGGCCACGGTTCCTCTGGCTCTTGCAGCGGCAGCGACCCCTCCATCCCCAGGCATATGTCCATGGCTACTCCCCTGGACAGCAAATCCCTCCTCCTTCCTGGGTTTCGGCACGATTGTAACAGTTAAATGTCGGGCAAGGAGGATGCAGGAACCAGCTGAACAGTCAACATAATCATTAATGATATAAATGAACAAAATAAAACATAAAGACACAGACACACACATGCAACGTAGCCATGTGCATCTCTCTCAACCAGCGTCTCCATCTGCCCATTATTTCACACTGATCAGCTGATTCAGTGCCAGCCATGCTCAATCATGGCCCGGCCACACTCTTCTCCTCGTTACAGTGATATTTTTTCCCATGCTTCCTGTAGCACTTGCCATAGATGTGGGTGTCTTGTCAGGCACTTTTCATGCACCTTACAGTTTAGCTCATCCCACAAAATGTTGATGGGTTAAGATCCATATCACTCTTTTCCAATTATTTGTTGTCCAATATCTGTGTTTCTTTGCCCACCTTTTATTTTTGTGTTATTCAATGAAACTGATAGCTGAGGACATGTGAGGCATCTATTTCTCAAACTAGAACTTGATGTACTTGTTTAGTTGTACATTTGGCCTTCCACATCTCTTTATGTCCTTGTTAGAGCCAGTTGTCCTTTGTCTTTGACTTTAGTGTAAATGTTTGTATGAAGTCTTCAGTTTTTTTTTTGGCAATTTCAAGCATTGTATAGCCTGCATTCCTCAAAACAATGATTGACTGGTGGATTTCTACAGGAAGTTTATTTTTTGCCATTTTTGAACTAATATTGACCTTAAGACATTCCAGTCTATTGTATACTGTGGCAACTCAAAAACAAACGTTAAGCTTCATTTAACAAACCAAATAGCTTTCAACTGTGTTTGATATAATGGCAAGTGATTTTCTAGTACCAAATTAGCAATTTAGCATGATTACTCAAGGATAAGGTGTTGGAGTGATGGCTGCTGGAAATGGGTCCTGTCTAGATTTAATCAAAAATTACTTTTTTCAAGAAGTGATGGTGCTGTTTTTTTTTGTCCTGGCTATACTTTGTGATCAGTTGAATGACACTTTGGTGAATTAAAGTACCAATATTCAAACAGCAAACACTCAAACCTTTGGATGCCAGTATATATATATATATATAATATATATATATATATATATATATATATATATATATATATATATATATATATATATATATACTGCACATACTGTATATAAGAACATATCCAGGGAATATATCTATAATAAATATAGGCATATTTATAATAAATTGTCATATTTGGCCAAAAGCAATTATGTAATTGTTTATGATTTAATTGTAAACGTTTTTTGAATCACAATTCAGTATATTCCTCCTCCTGTCATTTAAATTCAAATTCAGCATCCTGTGACGTGTGGTCCAATTCATTTTAAATTCCATCTCATGAATTCAAAGGGAGACAATTCTTAAATTCTGAATTTTGCCCAACCCTGACACAAGCCTCTAAAGTATTTATGCTGAATACATCCTTAACAGTCTTAGTTAACACACTCCATCCAGCATGTTTATTAGTGCATAGACATGCACAGCAGAGGATGTTGAAGTTATTCACCCCTAGAGTGATGGGAGCTTCCGACACTCCGCCACAGCATGGACAGCTGAGGTCAGTTTAATTGTGCACAGGTCAAGCAATAACGAAAGCCTTTCCCCCTGTGGACAACCACAGGGCACCATCACAGACAGATCCACACACAATTCTGCACAAGGTTTTTCCTGCTAAATCATTATTCATTATCTTTCATACTGTCACAGAAACGCACAGATATTAACGACGAATAGGTCTAGCAAAGTGCTATCTAAATGACTCTACCATTCAAGCATGCTTGTGAGTCTCCTTTTTTTAATGACTAATTGCCAGGATTAGATTAGAGATATATTGCCTCATGCATTTTAAATTAGGTGAGTCTCACTGATTTCTTGTTAGTGCCTCTTCACACAAACACAGCATTTAAGGTGTATTGAACTGTTGGAAGAACACTTAAAATGAGACACAGTAATAGGAGATTGCTCTTCTCCTAGATATTTAAACAGATATAATACATTCTTGGTAACACTGTTCAATAAGGCTCTATATGTTATTATTTAATGCAATAGATGAACTAACAACTAACAGTACTTTTACAGCATTGATTAATCTTGGTTAATGTTAATTTCTGCATTTAATACATTTGAAACATTAAAAGTTGAATATGTTAACATAAGTTAGTGCAATAACAACTAACACAAACTAACAATAGAATATCATAAATTTAAATTAAATTCTGTAAAAAGCATTGTCCTTTCTTAGTTCATGAACCTAAAACATTAAACTATAGAGCCTTATTGTAAGGTGTCACCAAATAATTCCCTGTAATCAGCAGTCTAAAATGCTGATTCACCTTGTTTGTGAGTTAGTGGGTTTAAACACTTTGGTTCGATTCTTCTGCCTTGCAAGCCTTCCTCTAATATGTACACACCATATTTAGGCTTTGTGGCCTCATTTATTGTTTAAATAAATGTTTTATTCAAGCAGAGGAGTGACCTTGTAAAAAGAGTAGGCAGAGATATACATCATCACACTTACCGAACACTGAATATGACCTGGTTGAATGTAATGCATTCTGTTCAACACTGTCACACTCACACAAAGAGACATGCATACTGTATGGTGAGAAGGAGAGTAGACCTATATATTTAAAAAGGAGCAGAGGATATACAGTGAAAGTTACAAAACTACAAGCAACTGGCACTTACATTATTCCAGGCAAGTTATTTAATAAAGGAAAACCCAAGCTTACATCTACTAATTGTTAGATCAGCTACTAATTGTTTACTCCTATTTTAGGACATTTCCAAAAACAGTCACTTATGATATAATTTACATATATGTGAAATCATAGACTGTGTTTCTGTTTTTTAAAATGATTATACAGTGGCCCCAAAAATATGTGGACACTTTTGGACAAATTTAAAAGGTATTCATTTTATTGCATTTAATTTAATTACAAAGAACTGAATTAAATTTTGTCTACATACCTGGTGTTTTGTTATTTAACCCCCAACCCCCCCCACACACACACACACACACACTTGTTTTGATATTTTTTATAGCAAGACATGTATTTATTTTTAAGTGTGCCTTTAGAGTCCCAGTACTTTTTTAGGCTACTGTACATAATTCAGGCTTCATGCTATTGCAGTGTAGTTATGTTTTCTGTCATCTTTAGCAAAGGTTCTATGAGCTGCTTGTCTTATCACTGGTTCTCTCATATAAGCCACTTTGAAGATAAATAATGACGGAATTTTTAACACATTGCTCTTCACCAAATAAACCTTGCAGTCGCCACATTATATTCCCACCCACCTGGAAATTAATTGGTAGTCTTTGAGATGGAAAGAGAGAGTGAAATTCATGCTCCATCTGCTTGTTCCTGCAGCCATACGTGCACATTAATTTTACTCTCGCTGTGCTAAAATAATAATCTTGATCCCTTTTTTCTAAATAAGCAAAGAAGAAAAAGCATTCTGGCTAATTTGAAGCCAGTAACTTATCACTGACAGTATAGAGGATGGAGAATGAGGGGTTTTGTTTTGAAATTGTACTTTTGAAATAAACCACACTATCAATTCATTTCTGGGAACTGGAAACAATGCTCTTGGCTTTCTGAGGGTTAGTGTGCTTTAGTTTATGCTTTAGTACTTGGACTGTGTGTGTGTGTGTGTGTGTGTGTGTGTGTGTGTGTGTGTGTGTGTGTGTGTGTGTGTGTGTGTGTGTGTGTGTGTGTGTGAGCGTTAGTGGGGACCAAATGTCCCCATAAGGATAGTAAAACCCGAAATTTTTGACCTTGTGGGGACATTTTGTCGGCCCCCATGAGGAAAACAGCTTATAAATCATACTGAATTATGTTTTTTGAAAATGTAAAAATGCAGAAAGTTTTCTGTGAGGGTTAGGTTTAGGGGTAGGGTTAGGTTTAGGGGATAGAATATAAAGTTTGTACAGTATAAAAACCATTATGTCTATGGAAAGTCCCCATAAAACATGGAAACACAACGTGTGTGTGTGTGTGTGTGTGTGTGTGTGTGTGTGTGTGTGTGTACATATATATATATATATATATATATATATATATATATATATATATATATATATATATATAGATATATAGATAGTATAGATAGATAGATAGATAGATAGATAGATAGATAGATAGATAGATAGATAGATAGATAGATAGATAGATAGATAGATAGATAGATAGACAACTAGAGGCATTGTATATCTCCAAAGTTGTATGCACATTATGTGCTTTACATTTAATAGGCTGACAATAAGTTGTTTTCTATCTGAACATACAAAACAAAATGTTCACCTATCCAACATGCTCAACAGAACCTCTGTATCATACAAGTATGCATTTATATACCACATTACCCAAAGGATGACTTTAAAGAAAAATATTCTGCTCCTTAAAGGCAGTATATTGGCCTATCACAACATGTTGTGTCTGAAATGTGTCTGCAGAAAGAGCAAAGCTTGGGTGCAGGGTACATTAGATCAATCATGCTAATCCCTCCTGTTCCAAATCAGAGAGCCAGCTAAGCCAGAGGGAAGTAGTTGTAGTTGTGAAATCATTCTATGGAAGACAAGCCTGTAATTTGATAAAAGTGCAAGCAGGGTGAAAAGGGATCTGAGAATAAGCTGTATGCCGAATCATTTCTGTGATAAAAGTTTTTGTTACCCAAATGGCAGTCTGTAAATAATGACTGCAGACCCTTGTAAAAAGTTATGTGACACATCCATGGTATAGTGATGGTATTACAATAGATAATTTGATATATACCATAGTACTGAAATGTATGTAACATGGTATTTACATGGTACTCCAAGGTGCTTCCAATAATACCATGGTATTACCTTGTTTTTTTTTTTGTTGTTTTTTTTACATTGTCCCATGGTACTATTATTATATTTTTTCTTTTTTTGAAAATGTACTACCATTCATTTATTTGTATTTTTACATGGTAGTACCATGATTTTGGACATGTGCCATAGTACTACTCTATCATTATTATTTGGACTTTTTATTATTTATTGATTTAAAAATATTTTATTTGTATTATTTGTATTATTATTATTTATTTCTGGACATGGTACCATGGTGTTACCATTTTTTGGGACATCTACCATGGTTCTCTTAGAAGTACCTAGTAGTATAATGTTAATAACATGTTTCAGTTTCAGTACAATGGAATTGCTGTACCAAGGTGTGTTTTTCAAAATACAAAATTCCAATCTGATACCAACACTGCACAATGGTACTATTTTTGTAAATGGGTGGTTACTCCTTTAGTGTTTGCAAAGGGGTTATGACACAATTCCCACCAAGAGGTATTGGGTGAATCCTATGTTTAATGTGGCTTTCTAAATTGAATTTGCAAGTCTTTAGATTTGGTGGAATATGATTCAATTTCAAAAACAAATAAAAATGTATGTATTGTCAGAATTGAACCACTGGCTATGCCTGTCCTTACTTCATTTGATTATTTCATCTCTGTAGAGCAGCAGTACACACCATTAATTAAACCATTCTCAACAAAGGCATACAGAATATCACTACAAGAACAAATCTTCCTTTTATTGCTACTTTGTGTTCTCAAACAATGATTAGGACAGCATTTAAAAAAGAACAAATTGCTCAAATATATACAGCGCTGTACAGTACTGTACATCCTTTCACTACTTTATTAGATTCAGTCAGTGCAAACTGTTTAAACCATTCTTCATTTGGATTTAATCTAACTAAAAAAAAAAATAGGAAAGGCGTACGGACACGTTACTATTTATGCATTCTCCTTTAAATAACCTGGAACTTTATTACATATCCAAGGCACCGGACTGTAGGTGTATCTGCTTGGCAGAACAAAGTTTGGCTTCCTAAATACTCCTAATAGGATGCACATATCGATTCTTGTGAGCATGCATTGATTGGTTGGATTTTTAAAAGGCATAAGCCTAGACGCCCCCTCTAAATGCCACAGTGACTAAAGCGGACACCCCCTACTGTGCACATTCACCCTCTAAAGCAAAGAACGGGAGTCATTGATTTGCCAGAAAAACAATGTCCGTACGTGCAAATCCAGATGGCAGCCAATATTGTCTAAGTGTTTGTTTTTATCTGGCGCACTCACAGGAACGTCCACGTTCTTCGGAGAGAGGTGACTAAAAGGAGTAGGTAGAGTTGTGTGACTCTGGCTTTACTAGTTAAAGTGTGACACTTCAGAAACAGAATACTTTTTTTCAATATATACTTTGCTGTAATTGAGCTCTGAATCTAGAGACAGAGCAAGTACAGGTGAAACTCGAAAAATTAGAATATCGTGCAAAAGTTCATTAATTTCAGTAATTCAACTTAAAAGGTGAAACTAATATATTATATAGACTCATTACAAGCAAAGTAAGATATTTCAAGCCTTTATTTGATATAATTTGGATGATTATGGCTTACAGCTTATGAAAACCCCAAATTCAGAATCTCAGAAAATTAGAATATTGTGAAAAGGTTCAGTATTGTAGGCTCAAAGTGTCACACTCTAATCAGCTAAACACCTGCAAAGGGTTCCTGAGCCTTTAAATGGTCTCTCAGTCTGTTTCAGTTGAATTCACAATCATGGCGAAGACTGCTGACCTGACAGTTGTGCAGAAAACCATCATTGACACCCTCCACAAGGAGGGAAAGCCTCAAAAGGTAATTGCAAAAGAAGTTGGATGTTCTCAAAGTGCTGTATCAAAGCACATTAATAGAAAGTTAAGTGGAAGGGAAAAGTGTGGAAGAAAAAGGTGCACAAGCAGCAGGGATGACCGTAGCCTGGAGAGGATTGTCAGGAAAAGGCCATTCAAAAGTGTGGGGGAGCTTCACAAGGAGTGGACTGAGGCTGGAGTTACTGCATCAAGAGCCACCACACACAGACGGGTCCTGGACATGGGCTTCAAATGTCAAACGTCTTACCTGGGCTAAAGAAAAAAAGAACTGGTCTGTTGCTCAGTGGTCCAAAGTCCTCTTTTCTGATGAGAGCAAATTTTGCATCTCATTTGGAAACCAAGGTCCCAGAGTCTGGAGGAAGAATGGAGAGGCACACAATCCAAGATGCTTGAAGTCCAGTGTGAAGTTTCCACAGTCTGTGTTGGTTTGGGGAGCCATGTCATCGGCTGGTGTTGGTCCACTGTGCTTTATTAAGTCCAGAGTCAACGCAGCCGTCTACCGGGACATTTTAGAGCACTTCATGCTTCCTTCAGCAGACAAGCTTTATGGAGATGCTGACTTCATTTTCCAGCAGGACTTGGCACCTGCCCACACTGCCAAAAGTACCAAAACCTGGTTCAATGACCATGGTATTACTGTGCTTGATTGGCCAGCAAACTCGCCTGACCTGAACCCCATAGAGAATCTATGGGGCATTGCCAAGAGAAAGATGAGAGACATGAGACCAAACAATGCAGAAGAGCTGAAGGCCGCTATTGAAGCATCTTGGTCTTCCATAACACCTCAGCAGTGCCACAGGCTGATAGCATCCATGCCACGCCGCATTGAGGCAGTAATTAATGCAAAAGGGGCCCAAACCAAGTACTGAGTACATATGCATGATTATACTTTTCAGAGGGCCGACATTTCTGTATTTAAAATCCTTTTTTTTATTGATTTCATGTAATATTCTAATTTTCTGAGATTCTGAATTTGGGGTTTTCATAAGCTGTAAGCCATAATCATCCAAATTATATCAAATAAAGGCTTGAAATATCTTACTTTGCTTGTAATGAGTCTATATAATATATTAGTTTCACCTTTTAAGTTGAATTACTGAAATTAATGAACTTTTGCACAATATTCAAATTTTTCGAGTTTCACCTGTATAATGATCTATTGCTAACAAGGCAGTCAGTATTCACTGCCAGTTCTTGCTCTTTTTCCCTGGGGATTTGAAGGTGTTGTGCAAAGCAATGATTTTATGATGTACTATGGGATAGAGGTCTGCTACCTGACCCAGGCCCAACAGGACCTGAGAACCCGATGGGTTTCAGGCCGGGTTGGGTCAGTATTTCAAGTTTAACTTTGCAGGACTTAGTACACTAGAGCAGAAGGGGAAAAAAGCATTGACTTAACATATATTTGCTGAAACTTCACTTGGCCCAGAACAATGTGGAATAAAATGAAACAATGCAATAGTCCCTTCCATGCAGCCTGAACTTGTGACAACTGTGCTGAAAACAATCTAGATACAAATAATGAAACACAGGTGTCTTAACATGCGTTTTTGAAAATTTGAAGATGTTTTTCATTTGACATGGTGTTTAAAATGTGCCGGTCCTACGAGACGCTGAAGAAAAAGTGAGACGTGGTAGATAAATCAAAGACATTCATCCTGCATGTGTTTACATAGGAAAAAAATGGGGAAACAGAACAGACAAACATTAAAAACTCATTCTGTGTGAACGGCTCCTGACTCGTCGTTCAAGCGTGTCTATGAGTGAGAGCATGTATGCGATACAAGTTTGGTACGCCTGTTTATTTTTTCATTCATACAAACCCGGACCTGAAATCCTACTTGAAAAACTGACCCAAACCCGGCCTGAAACCCATCAGGTTTCGCCGAGCAGTTTTCAGCGGTGAAGAAGCAGATGGCACATCTTGCCGCGGCGTGGCCAAACCAGCACGCCCCGCCTGCTCGCCGAGGGTGTCCCCTTGCGGCTAAACAACAGGCAGCTCCGCCTCAATCCGGCGTACACCCACCGTCTCCGGGACCCCTTCCAGGATCAGGAAAGCGGTGTTCGCTCCACTTCCGTGCGCAGCAAGAAAGCCAGCGCCTTACGAGCAGAGATCACGTCCCTGCTCCTCAAGGATGCGATAGAGCCGTCCCTCCAGCCAAGATGGAGAAGGGCTTCTTCTGCCCTTACTTCATCATACCCAAAAGAATCGGTGGGATGCGACCAATCTTGGACCTGCGAGTTCTCAACCTGCCTTACACAGAGTCCCGTTCAAAATGGTCATGCAGAAACAGATTCTTACCTGAGTTCAACAGCTAGATTGATTCGCGCCGGTAGACCTGAAGACATGTACTTCCACGTCTCCATTCTGCCTAGACACCGACCCTTCTTACGGTTTGTCCCTGTCGTGGGTATCTGCATACGACTGGCTCATTCTGACTCACTCTCGAGAGTTGCTGTGCGCTCACAGGGACCAGGTGCTCAGGTACCTCAGCCGTCTAGGGCTTCAGATCAACTGGGAAAAGAGCAAGCTCATCCCGGTTCAGAGCAGCTCTTTTCTCAGCATGGAGTTAGACTCAGTCTCAATGAGGGCACGTCTTACCAATGAGCATGCTCAGTCAGTGCTTAGGTGCCTCGCTCTCTTCGAGCCAAGCACAGCGGTTCCTCTAAAACAATTCCAGAGGCTTCTGGGGCATATGGCATCCTCAGCCGTTGCAGCGCCGCTCAGGTTGATGCATATGAGAATTCTTCAGCACTGACTAGAGACTCGAGTCCCGAGATGGGCATGGCGCCACGGCACATACCGTGTGACAATCAACCCTTCTTGCCATCAGACTTTCAACCCTTGGACAGACCTCTGCTTTCTGCGGACCGAAGTCCCCTTACAGCAGGTTTCCAGACATGTCGTGGTGACCACAGACACCTCTTGACAGGGTTGGGGTGCCGTGTGCAATGGGCACGCTGCTGCTTGCCTCTGGACAGTACCCCGGCAGCGTTGGCACATCAACTGCCTAGAGTTGGCTGTATCTCTTGCCCTATGGAGGTTTCTCCCACTAATCCGAGGCAAGTACGTCTTGATCCATTCAGACAGCACCGCGACGGTGGCATACATAAATCGCCAAGGCGGTGTGCACTCTCGTCATATGTCACAACTCGCTCGCCATCTCCTCCTTTGAAGTCAGTAGTGACTCAAGTGGCCATCGCAACACGATGGCGGTCGCGCTGTTGCAGCAGGTTTTGCCCAGCGGAGAGTGGAGGCTCCACCCCCAGGTGGTCCAGCTGATATGGGACCAATTTGGCAAGGCACAGATATATCTCTTTGCCTCCCAAGACAACTCCCACTCCCTGACCGGAGCTCCTCTCTGGACAGATGCACTGGCACACAGCTGGCCCCGGGGGCTGCGCAAGTACGCATTTCCCCCAGTGAGCCTTCTTGCACCGGTGCTGTGCAAGATCAGGGAGGATGAGGAACAGGTCATCCTGGTGGCCCCTTACTGGCTCACCTGGACCAGGTTCTCGGATCTTACGCTCCTCGCGACAGCACCTCCCTGGACACCTCCCTTTCTCAGGGACGGGGCACCCTCTGGCACTCGCACCCAGACCTCTGGAACCTCCACCTCTGGTCTTTGGACGGGATGCAGAAGATCTGAGTGATCTACCACCTGCAGTCATTGACACGATCAACCAAGCCTGAGCTCCCTCCACCAGGCAACTTTACACCCTAAAGTGGCGCTTGTTCGCGAATTGGTGTTCTTCTCCAGCCAGTTCAAATCCTATTTGAGAGATATAGAGAGACAAAAGGCAGCAGCTGCCGGGCTTGCTGCCAAGCTAGTCATGTAGTTTCTGTTCCCCCCCTCAGGGGTGTGGGGAACCTAAGGTCTGTATGTGACATCTCTTTGGGAGCATTGGGGAGGGCTACGTGCAGCCGACACAGTTGCCTCTGCATGCAGTAGCCTGCTTGCACCTGTCTCGACAGTTCACGTAACATGGTCAGTGCGTGGCATTTTTAGATTGGACCCCTTGTGTCACTTGATTCGACACAACATTGAGTGAGTGACAGAAGGGGAACGTCATGGTTACTGTTGTAACCTCCGTTCCCCGATGGAGGGACCGAGACGTTGTGTCCCTCCTGCCACAGCACTAGACCTACCACTTTAAATGGCCGTACCTTATTTTCGGCTCCTCAGTGCAAAATCCTGACTGGCACTCGTTGCCCCGCTTCCCTTTATAGCCTTATGTCCGGGGTGGGGCATGCAAATTCTGTTTGCCAACTTGACATTGGCCTTTTTTCAGGTTCAGAGATACGTTTGGCATCCCAGGAAGACCCCTTGTGTCACTTCATTAGACAACGTCTTGTTCCCTCCCTCGGGGAATAGAGGTTACAACAGTAACCATGATGATTTACATTTTCACTGCTTTAATATTCCTCTACAATACTGAATTTGAGCTGCAAATCACTCTCATGCATGCTGGTTCTAAGTGATTTTGAAGGCAGAGGCAAAAGAACATTAATGGCAAAATTATAAGCACATTACAGAAGCCCTTCCTTTTATCAAAAACCCACTCTCTCAGTTTCTTATTAAGGGGCAATTACAACCATAGCCACTATACTGATGCCAAATCTCCATCTCCATCCAAATCTCTTCTCATATGCTTCAAATGTCAAATGGCTGCTTTACATTCAGATCCTTACAATTTGAGGCAGTGACATGTATCAGACACAAGATGGATCAGTGGGTGGAATTTGGACTTAAATGAATGTAGATTTATTTGCTACACTAGTAAGACACGGATCCATTTGGCACAGTTCACCATTGCTGGGTGCATGTAATGTTTTGATGCATTGCGTACCTGCATCCAGCTTGATTGCAATTTATTTTTAGGTATGGAGAGTGTGGGGGCAGAATGAGCAAACTGTTTTCTTATGTGACCGAGGAGAAAACAGCTGCAGAGTTGGCAGTGATGTCTCGTGGACATTTCTATGTGTGTGTCCTTGGGGACATTACACCGATCAGCCACAACATTAAAACCACCTACTTAATATTGTGTAGGTCCCTCTCGTGCCAACAAAACAGCACCAGCCCGCATCTCAGAATAGCATTATAAGTTGCTGTTCTTCTCACCACAATTATACAGAGCAGTTTTCTGAGTTAATGTAGACTTGGTCAGTTTGAACCAGTCTGGCCATTCTCTGTTGACCTCTCTCATAAACAAGGCATTTGCGTCTGTAGAACTGCTCCCCCCTCGCTGGATGTTCTTTGTTTTTGGCACCATTCTGAGTAAATTCTAGAGACTGTTGTGCATAAAAATTACAGGAGCTCAGCAGTTACAGAAATACTCAAACCAGCTCATCTGGCACCAACAATCATCCATGCGATTATCTAATCAGCCAATTGTGTGGCAGCAGTGCAATACATAAAATCATGCAGATATGGTTCAGGAGCTTCAGTTAATGTTCACATCAACCATTAAACATTTTCATGGGGAAAAATGTGATCTCAGTGATTTTGACTGTGGCATGATTGTTGGAGCCAGATGGGCTGGTTTGAGTATTTCTGTAACTGCTGATCTCCTGGGATTTTCACACACAACAGTCTCTAGACTTGCCTTGTAGATGAGAGAGGTAAACAGAGAATGGTCAGACTGGTTCGAACTTACAAAGTCTGTGGAAACTAAGATAACTGCTCTGTACAATTGTGGTGAGAAGAAAAGTATCTCAGAATGCAACTCTGAGATGCGAGTTGGCGCTGTTTTGGCGGTACGAGGGGGACATACACAATATTAGGCAGGTGGTTTTAATGTTCTTGCTGATTGGTGTAAAACTGCACCAGTTTTGATAAACACTGACGAAGACTTAACATAAATAAAAGCACACGCAAAACACTGCTACGTGTCTCTCTCTCTTTCTTTCTCTATATCTCTCTCATCCCCGTCTCTCTTCCGCTGATTGGGCAACTCAACCCTCCTCCTTATCACGTCTATGTATTTGAATTTTGAAAACATTACAGCAAAAATCAAATTTTGAATGCTTAGGATACATGCAGATTAGTTATATATTAATTAATATTTCAATATATGTCCTATATATTTTTAGCACACCAAAACATGCCTCCAAAGACGTGTGTCCAGGGGCCTTGTAAGAATATTATTTGGCCCAGAGAGCCATTGAAAACGAAGTGCCATGTTCAAGGTTACAATGGTGAAGGTTTTTGATCATCTCTTGTGGAATTTGAATATTCAAACTTTCAATTACCAGTAACCAACCTAGATTTTTAACCATTATGCTCTCAGAAAATATATATTTGTAAAGAATATTTTCAGTCTATTGTTAAGATTTCCACATTTCAATTGTTTGACATATTTCCATCAATTTAAAATGTAATCTGTAAATGGTGTGCAAATTCTGAATTCAGAATATATGTGAAGTATTTCAGTTTAATTAATTTATAGGTAATTTGTAATGTAACATTTGTAAACAGTTGTAAAAGTTAATGTATAAAAACTTAAAAACCTAAACAAAACATAAAATTAAACAATACAGTTTGGTAAATGGAAAAGCAACTACAATACACAAACTTTGGCATTAATTGAACACATTTTATATTTGGCAAAGTTAAGCAAATTGAAATAATTTAAGCCATTTGTATAAATCTTACTTTTGCAAGGAATATATATATATATATATATATATATATATATATATATATATATTTGTTTTTTTTAGCGCAACCCAAGTGCAAAGTCAGTAGGATAAAAAGCATTGCATCTGAAAACGTGTTGCTTCAATCATCATGTCTTAGATAATTAAGCACAAGGAATACATATGTGGCTTCTGTGTCATCAATCCCAAATATGAGCACCAAGTATAGTTTTATGATTACCTACTATCTTTATATAACCACAATAGAGTCTAAACCTTGTAAACCCTTGCAAAAGTACAAGGCAATATTTATTCTGTGATTATCAAAAAAAAATAATCTGTGTAGAATGGTGATTTTCTTTGAAGATGAGAAGTTATTCCACAGCCCAGGTAAGATGAATCCAACTCATCAGGTGCGATTTCACAGTAACTGTCACAGTATTTAATTTCCCATTTCCACTGGCTGCTTCTGACCAGAGCTTGCTGGTTTAAGACTGAATAGAATAGGCCAAAGGCATTTAATTGCCTGGTTTTATGGAAGCTGCAGAGAAGTAATAGCTAGTCAGCAATTCTGTCCAGATGATGGATTCTGCTGATGGTTGTGGGCTCTACAGCAGCGTAAGGAGGCATTATGGCAGAGATGCTGGGTTCAGGAAGAACAGGTGAAGCCAGCAGGCCGGCCGAACTTGCCATCAATCCAGATGCTCTCAGCATCTTCAGCTGCACTCGGCATGCCTCTTACAGGAGCTTACATAACCACCACTAACTCATTTATATTGATATTAGTGAAGTGCCAAGATGATGCAGGCCTGCTGGGATGGCAAGGGGAAAAACATAAACACTGCTCATACTGTATGCTCTTCTTGCAAAGTTTCTCTAATTATTTTAATTTTCACCACAAACATGCACACGCAGAGCCTTTCAGACCTTTGCTCTGTTCCAAAACCTAGTGAGCATTATAAGCAACTATTTAAAGGAATAGTTCACCTAAAAATGACAATTCTGTCATGATTTACTTGTGCTGTTGAAACCATTAACTTTATTACTCTTATTTGATTTGTGAGTAAATAATGACTTAAATCACCTTGGTTTAATGATGGACTACACTCTTAAAATGGAAGACATAGACTATCAATTAACTGCCAATCAAAAGCCTTCATTGGCCATTTAACAAAGGACAATGCATCTATGTGAACTTCTGCAGTTAATCCACGATAGACCTCAAACACATTAGTCATTAATCTTACATTTCACACAAAATCTTTGTTTAAACACTGGCCCTTAACACTTAATTAGTATACACATTTTAATCCTTGACTTGTAACACGCATAAATAACTAATATTGGCATTATGTTCATGCTGTTTAGCCAGTGAGCCTGGTTTCTCCCAAGGTTATTTTTTAACAAGGAGTTTTGTGTTCCTTGCCACAGTCGCCTTCAGCTTGCTCACTGGAGTACTAAATACAATTATTATCGACTTATTTAAATAATTATTTATTATAAGACACAATGTACACTCACATTTTTATCAAACTGCACAATGATGACTCTAAGACATTACAGATACTGTATTACAGCTTAATTTTCTTTTAAAGCATAATTTTCTTTAAAGATGCTTTGGAACGATGTTTGTTGTGAAAAGTGCTATACAAAACAAAAATGAATTGTCTTGACTTAAATTTTGTTTTGTTCATTGCACAAAGTGACATTATTGCTTCAGACTTGATATATGGTGCATGAGTCACTTTTACAGTGGTTAAAAGGTGGTTCCCCTTCTGTCACTTGTTGTGTCGATGTAGTGACACTAGGGGTCGCACTTGGGAGCCCCAAACACCTCTGATCTTTGAGAAAAGGCCAATGGCGAGTGGAATTTGCATGTCACTCCCCCGGACATATGGGTATAAAAGGAGCTGGCTGCAACCACTCATTCTGATTTTTTCTTTCGAGCCGAGCGTTGTGTGACAGTGAGCTGAATTCCACTGCCGGTCCATTCACCTCAAAGAAAGGTATGCTGTTGCATATACGCACATTCTAGCGGCTTTCTCTCCTTCTGCACGATTAGTACAGAGTACAGCCCTGGGTGCTTCGACAGTGCTAAAAACAGTATATATTTTTGCAAAGAGTATATTTCCTCTATTAGAGAAACACACTGACATGAACGTCTTTTTAAAGATGCCTTACTGTCTTTGTGTGATTCCTGGATGCGGTCATTATCTCTCCGCCTCTGATGGCCATGGGCGCTGCCTCACGTTTCTGGGCCGCGATCACACTGTGGTAGCATTCGTGGATGGTTCATGTTCTCATTACAATGTTGCAGACGTGGCTTTCCTTTCCCTGGGTCAATGCCACTCCAGCTGCCCCCCACGCTGGGCCTTCTACCTATGTGTATGAGGCCGGCCCGGCTGGCGCTGGAGGTGATTTGGGGATTCCAATGGGCGCGGTCTCGCCGAGTAAATCCCTGCGGACCTCTTGTTCCCAGCATGCCCGTTTGCCCTCGTCGAGTTCCGAGATGAGTCCAGCTCTCCACCACCCTACGTACAGAGATCACGACCCTTCTGCAAAAGGGCGCGATAGAGCTTGTCCATCCAGCCGAAACGAGGAAAGGGTTCTATAGCCCTTACTTCATTGTGCCAAAGAAAGGCGGTGGGTTGCGGGCAATCTTGGACCAACAAGTTCTGAACCGGCCTTACACAGACTCCCATTCAAGATGCTGATGCAGAAGCGGATTCTGACACATTACTTTGGCCAAATTCTAAGCAAAGACAAAATATGGTAGGTTGCAATATAAAGCAAGAGAACTGCATTTAATTATATTAAAATATTATGCCCCTGGAATATAATAAGATATTTTCCTACCATCAGAGGAATTCAAGTTTGAAGTACTACCTTCATGTTTTTACAAGATTCAGTCAAAAGTCATAAGTCTACCTTGGACAGATTGACAAATCCAATTGCAAAATTGATTGCTTTGGAATGTTGGCCAAAGTTAAGCTTATGTTTTATGATACGGAAGTAAACCAAAAAACATATAGCCTTCTAAAGCCTCTTTTTGTATTGTCTAATCAATGATTTGCTTGTCTGTCACAATAATGTAATGTATTTTAGTCATCTGTTTTATTATCTTATATTGCTAATTATTTTTATTTTTTTTATTATTATTTGGCAGCCTTTCTCAGCAAAGAAATTTAATTAATTGTGATTAATTAGATTGTTTAATCAGCACATCATTATTTTTATGGTAAATTGTTAATCCATTGACAGCCTTATAATTCATTCGGTGATGAAAAATATCAATAATTATAGTTTAAAATATTTAATTTATCAGCAAGATTTTATTCACAAATCTCTGTGCATCTCCCATGTACTTTATATAAGCAGCTTTTTGAGTTGCTGCCCATGTAGATCATTCCAAATCAGTCATTTATGAGGCTCCGTTTCAGTTAGAATTCTGCAATAAAAGGCAGCTACCATGTAGGCAGCAAGGGTCATCACTACGTTTTGGAACAAAGCTTCTTTCTCTTTTTTCACACTTTAAACACTTTGAAACAAATTGAAATTAGTTGAGTGATTTTTTGTCAGATGGCACAAAATAATCCATAATGACAAATGACTGCCCATTTATACCTTACTGCAGATAGAGCTGAAAAGCATAGTTCAGTAGGGATATGGGAGGGACACAAGCTGTCTGAATAAACCGTCTCTTCTGCTATTGACCTAAGTGCCAAAGCACAACAGCAAACACAAGGTGCCTATTATTGTCATTGCAATGTTCCTCAGCAACAGAGAACTGCTGATACCGATGTATATTAGAAAAGTGCTATCAGTTCAAAAGAACTCAATCTCACTGACACAGCAAAGGGAGTCACAGCAGTCCCACATGGACAGAATCAACACTGTATTTTGAGGCGGACAACATACTGTATGTTTCTTTGTTTATTCTCTTGTTCAAGTGTTATAAGCTGATGTGTGTAGTTTTCTTAGTGCTGAAATTATTTATTGTATCAGTGCTTGATAATCATAGTTAACTGTAAGTAAGTTATTTGAAGGTTGATTTAATTTAAAAGTGTAACACTTTGGCTCAGTGGCACTATTAAAACATTCCTTCATATGTTTGATGCGGCCCATCCAGTGAGACCCAGCAACATTGGAAGACAGTGGAGTTTTCTGGAAAGTGAAAACAGTGATAATTTTTTCAATTCTATTTAGTGCCGCTAATGGCGAAGAAATTAAACACTTCAGCTTTAAACATGCCAATAGATAAATTATTTATTTGATGGAAAGAGAGTTCACATATACAGCTTGAGAGGTTTAGTTCTATCATTCATATTACTCATTCATGTCCTGTCCCATAAGTATTATTAATATAATTTAGATAATAAATTCACGTTTGTCATTCATTCATCACATAATTGTGAACTAAGCAGACAAGGCATTGAAATATAGTTCTATATTTTTTATTATTATTTTGGAAGTTAGTTTTAGCTAAATAATAAATGACATGAACAATTTATGTCAGTTTTCCAACAATTTCCACCTCCTAATTTCATGGCGCTTGATTCTAGCCCATGTTTTCTGACTTATTGAACACACACACTGAAAGGTAAGCTCCATCATTGGGTTTGTTCCTTGTCTGTACACATGATTTGGAATAAAATGTACTGTTTAAAGTTTTAATCCATGAAAGCCAGTTATCTCCTGCATGGCATGCCAATGAAAAATGTATTATTTTCTAGTGAAGAGCTTTACGGGAAGTGTGTTTATTTTCTTACACAGATGAGTCACTGTGAAAACGTATTTAATGTCACAATAACTTGAGCAGAACCTGAGCCAATTATGTGTTTTCCTTAAATTATATCATAAGAGATTTGGCTTGTTTTGAACATAACCAATGTTAGCTAATGTAGCTGTCAGGCTGATATGCTCAAACACAAACAGAGCAATGTTTTGATTCTCAATTTTGGTGAAATCAACCCATTTATGACTTACTGTAGAAATGTATGCATATTTAAATTTTGTAATGTATTTAAACCCCAATAAAGTGAAGAATTTCTGAAGTATTTTAACATATTAAACATTTCACACATAATCTTTCATAACTTTAACAAATGTATTATTTTCTTACCTTTATTGCAGTCTGATCTAAATTCTTGTGTTGTAATAATATACACATACTGTATTAAAAGCAATACGATGGTATATGTGTGTGTATTTTTATTATGTGTATTTTGTGTGTATCAGAAAATGGGACAGGGTGTTTGCATAGCAATATTTGAATATAAGTACTTGACAAAACAATCTCTGACCATCCACTGGGGCATTTGCTGCTCCTTATTAGCTGTCACGAACCCCGCTCCCTCGCTCCGCCCCCTCGAGCTCCCATGCTCGTTCTGCCCCCTCGAGCTCGCACGCTCTTTTTGCTCGCTCGAGCCCTCACGCCCACTTTGCTCCTACTGGTTCAGAAACTGAACCAGCGTTCCATACCATGGCCCCCGTCTTGAAGCCTACCAGGGCCCCCGTCTTGAAGCCTACCAAGGCCCCTGTCTTGAAGCCTACCACGGCCCCCGTCCCGAAGCCTTACACGGCCCTAGTCCCGAAGCCTGACACGGCCCCAGTCCCGAGGCCTGTCACGGCCCCAGTCCCGAAGCCTGTCACGGCCCCAGTCCCGAGGCCTGTCACGGCCCCAGTCCCGAAGCCTGTCACGGCCCTAGTCCCGAAGCCTGACACGGCCCTAGCCCCGAAGCCTTACACGGCCCCAGTCCCGAGGCCTGACACAGCCCCAGTCACGAAGCCTTACACGGCCCCAGTCCCGAGGCCTGACACGGCCCCAGTCCCGAAGCCTGACACGGCCCCAGTCCCGAAGCCTGACATGGCCCCTGTCCCGAGGCCTGTCATGGCCCTAGTCCCGAAGCCTTACACGGCCCCAGTCCCGAGGCCTGACACGGCCCCAGTCCCGAAGCCTGACACGGCCCCAGTCCCGAAGCCTGACATGGCCCCTGTCCCGAGGCCTGTCACAGCCCCAGTCCCGAAGCCTGGCACGGCCGCAGTCTCGAAGCCTGGCACGGCCAGAGAGTCAGCGCCCATGCCCGCCACGGCCAACGAGTCAGCGCCCATGCCCACCACGGCCAACGAGCCAGCGCCCATGCCCGCCACGGCCAACGAGCCAGCGCCCATGCCCGCCACGGCCAATGAGCCAGCGCCTATGTCTGCCACGGTCGTCGAGCCAGCGCCTGTAGCCTCGACCGCCCCAGAGCCAGCGCCTGTAGCCTCGACCGTCCCCATGCCCACATCCCCTGTTGGCCGAAGACGTAAGAGAAGGAAAAGGGCCCCTTCTCCCCAGTCTCGTCTTGTGCTGAAGACCGCAGAGGTTCCCTCAGAGTCTTCCACGGCTCTGCCGGGTTCTGCTCCGCCCTCAGAGTCTTCCACGGCTCTGCCGGGTTCTGCTCCGCCCCCAGAGTCTTCCACGGCTCTGCCGGGTTCTGCTCCGCCCCAGAGTCTTCCACGGCTCTGCCGGGTTCTGCTCCGCCCCCAGAGTCTTCCACGGCTCTGCCGGGTTCTGCTCCGCCCTCAGAGTTTTCCACGGCTCTGCCAGCCTCTGCTCGCCCCTCAGAGCCCTCGCGGCCTCCGCCTCACGAGCCTCCCAAGGCTCCTCCTCCCAAGCCTCCCAGGGCTCCTCCTCTCAAGCCTCCCAGGGCTCTTCCTCTCGAGCCTCCTAAGGCTCCTCCTCTCGAGCCTCCCAGAGCTCTACCCCCCAAGCCCCCCAGGGTTCTGCCTTTCAAGTCTCTCGAGCCTCCCAGAGCTGTACCCCTCGAGCCTCCCAGAGCTCCGCCTCTCAAGCCTCTCAGGGCTTCTCCTCCCAAGTCTTTCAAGGCTCCTCCTCCCAAGCCTCTCAGGGCTTCTCCTCTCGAGTCTTTCAGGGCTCCACCCCTCAAGCCTCTCACGGCTTCGCCTCTCGAGTCTCTCAGGGCTCATCCCCCTCTCAAGCCTTTCAGGGCTTCCCCTCTCGAGTCTTTCAGGGCTCCTCCTCCCCTCGAGCCTCTCAGGGCTCCGTCCCTCGAGTCTTTCATGGCTCCACCCCTCAAGCCTCTCACGGCTTTCGCCCCTCGAGCCTCTCAGGGCTCCGTCCCTCGAGTCTTTCATGGCTCCACCCCTCAAGCCTCTCACGGCTTCGCCTCTCGAGTCTCTCAGGGCTCCTCCCCCTCTCAAGCCTCTCAGGGCTTCCCCTCTCGAGTCTCTCAGGACTCCTCCTCCCCTCAAGCCTCTCAGGGCTTCTGCTCTCGAGTCACCCCCTTCCAAGCCTCTCAGGGCTTCGTCTCTTGAGTCTTCCAGGGCTCCTCCTCCTCCAGAGCCTCTCGGGGCTTCGTCTCTCGAGTCTTTCATGGCTCCCCCCCTTGAGCCTCTCGAGCCTTCCAGGGCCCCACCTCTAGAGCCTCTCGAGTCTTCCACGACCTTTTTCCCCGAGCCTCTCACGGCTCTACTCCCAGAGACTCCAGAGCTTCCTACGGCTCCGCCTCTCAAGCCTCCTACGGCTCTGCCTCCCGAGCCTCCTACGGCTCCGCCTCCAGAGTCTCCCACGGCACCACCATCATTGGCTCCACCTCCAGAGCCGTTCAGGCCTTCGCCCCTAAAGCCTCCTTCGGCTCCACCTCCAGAGCCTTCCAGAACCCCACCTCCAGAGCCGCCTACAGTGCCACCTCTGACGGCACCACCTTTCACGGCTCTTCCCTGGCCCCCTGACCCTGTCCGGTGGCCCCCTGACACTCTCCCTGTCCTGTGGCCTCTTCCCTGGCCTCCTGACCCTGTTCCTGTCCGGTGGTCACCTTCCAGACCCCCGGACCCAGTCCCTGTCCTCCAGTCGCCTTCCAGACCCCCTGACCCTGTCTCTGCCCTACGGCTGCCCCCTAGATCTCCCGACCACCCGCCTGTCCGCTATGTTCCCCCAGACCTTGCCTTGATACTGCCCATTGACCCCATGGACTGTCTCATTTCCCTCTGTGCCCCTTGGACTGCCCTCAATTTTGTTTGTGTGTTTTGTGGGTTGTCTGTTCAGGGTTTTTTGTTTGTTGGGTCCGTCCAGCACCACTTCCTCGCAACCGAGCGCGGCTGTCAGGAGCCGTCCGTTTTAGAGGGGGGAGTACTGTCACGAACCCCGCTCCCTCGCTCCACCCCCTCGAGCTTCCACGCTCGTTCCGCCCCCTCGAGCTCGCACGCTCACTTTGCTCCTACTCGCTCACATGCTCGTAGGCAATCTCCCTTCCTCGAGTTTCTCACGCGTTTCCAATCCCCCAGAACATTATGACCACCTGCACTCGCGTCATCTGCACTCCTGCACATTAGTTTCACCTGCACTCATCTCATCACCTGTCATGGTTTACACCAGCACTTGCCCCTATATATATCACTACCCTTTCGTCTCACGGTTGTTGGTTATTGTATTTAGTTTCCCGTGTCTTTGCCCCCCGCTAGTCTCGTCTAGTTTTGACCTCCTCTCGTTCACCTCTTAGCTTGCCAGCTCCCCTTGTTTCCCTGTCTTTTGCTCCCACTAGTCTCGTCATTTTCCTCTTGATTCCCCGGCTTTCGACCTCACGCTCCCTTTGACTACTCTTCACTGGATTTGCCCTTTTTCTGTACTTTTGCCTGCCTGCAATAAAACACAGTTTTTGCCTTACATTGTGACTGTCTCTTCTTGTGCGGGTTACATTAGCAAAGTCATTAAGACTCGGCAAAGACATAAAAACAATGCTAATTACCTCTTATCATTGTTCTTCTGGTGCACATCCTGAAAAAAAAAAAAAGGAGAGACAAAAAAGCACATTTCAAGCTGGCCTTTGCCTCATCACTGCCTTCAATAATAATGAACAGATTAGGAATTTAGAAAATTCTGCAGTTGCTCAGCCTTCATTTTCAATAGTTTTGATGCATTTTCTGCCTGTGGACTCTTTGTGGTAATAACATTTGTTTCATTGGAATAGAAAATAACCTTTTCCTACATTTTGCTCCTGATTTACAAACAGCACACAGCATTCAACTAGAAAAACAGCACTTATTGGCTTTAAAAAAATCTCTACATGTTACTAATTTATCTCAATAAGCTAATTCGAAGACATGTAACATTCCAAAAATAACCTGAAAATTTATTTGACATAGAGTGTCCCCAAAAAGTATTTGGACACTTGAGCCACAATTCAAGTTTATGAATGTCATTGCGTTACTTAACAAAATATCAAACCAAGTGGCATCTGCAAACAAATAATGCTAGAGTTTTACTTTTACATTTCTGAGTCATTTTTGCAATTACTTTAGTTTTAACCAACTGTTAGTTTTAAGTAACTGCCAAAAAAAAAAAACATCTCCATAATGTTTGACAACCAGAAAGTTTCCATATAATTTTTGCTTTGCCTTTTGATATTGCTTTATAATTTGAAACCTAATACAATTTTTTGTGTGAAATTATTTGCTTGAAAAATTTGTTTTTGTGATATTTCTAATGCAATTACCTAAGTGATTAATTCTTAATTGTCTTAAAAGTCTGAATTCTTGAGGCCACTATATCTGAATAAATGTATAAATATGACTGGTAAATTGATAGTTCATACTACAGTAAGGATAGACTACATCAGAAAGAATAAACTACATAGAAAAGAACACACGCATGCATGTTCTTCTTAGCCAATTGCCACTTTTAGTATAGCAAAGTAATCATAGTTGTATAATAAATACCTTTACCGTTAGCTCAGTAATCATATTTGAATGGTGCTTTACATGAAAGGTATCAATCCAGAAACATGGTCTATAATACACCATCAGCTTTCACTGGCTTGTTACTGTGCAGTTAGAGAGTGCAACTTTTCAGCAGTTCAATCTTACGAATGGCTTCACAATGTCACTAGTAATGGACCTTTACAATGTAGCATGCTTACATATTCCTCTTAGGTCTGCCAAGCAGCCTTACAATAACAGATTGAACAGGTATCTGCTTTTAGTGCTCAACTGTGCATTCCGTGCCTCAAGGCACTGACTTATATCCATGTCCTTCATAGGGCTTGATAGGCAATGACAGGCGAGTGTAAACCCAGTGCTTCCCTGACTACCTGTGACTGATGTTGAGCATTTAATGTGCATCAGCGCTTTCAGATCGTATTACAGATCTAAGCCACTTTATGCCTCGGTCAGTTCGGGAAAAACCTTGAATCTGCTCAGAATTCCTCCACTTTTTCCTCATCATCATTGAGATCTGTCAACTGAGTGGCCATTATGTTTTCAGCTCTTAGAGAGCGTGATGCATAAATGGAGTTCACTTTGTTGGGTTTTTAATCAGGTTGAGCTAACACCGCTAGTGTAGAAGGGAAAAGGGTTTAGCCTTGAGAGGTTTTATACAATAGAATTGGCACTGGGGATGTTAATAAAAACTCAGCAGCAAGCATGCTAATACACATAATCTCTTTGCTTCTAGCCTGCTAATCATTCTGTACCGTGGAAAATTGACTTTTTGTATTTCCGTTGAGTCCTTTTTGGGTTGTAGATTGGGCTGGACAATAATTCAATATCAATTTGTATCGCAATATAATTTTTTTATATAACGTTGATATGATTTTTAAACACATTTATGATATTTCGATAGCCTACATTACAGCATTTGTCACTGGCAAACGTTCAGGGCCCAGCCATCAGTTCATTGTATTGAAGTCGAGCAGAAATAGCGGAACACAATTGGCTACATGCATGACATGGCAATTTTTGAAAGGGACACAAATAATAGAGCCACAATTGTACTTCTATAGGATGTGTGTACACAGAAATCGTATTTCACCACGCGGTCATATTATAATTATAAAATTATCTTGCGTCCTCCATAATATTTTAGGTTTCGACGGGGACAGATATTCAACTGCAGCCATCCAATGATCTGCCACGTAACATCATATTGAGCAAAACCCAAAACAACGGTAGATGTACAATATTAGGCTAATATCAGTTCACAAACAAGCTAGGTAACGTTATAATCACTAACGTTGAGGACTCATGAAAAAATACATCGGTTATCAATATAGCAGGCAGTGGACCAAACCACTGTGGTGAGGGGGGACTCAAAATGTTTCTGAACATAAAATGCATTTTTTGGCCCGTTTGTATTGTTTTACTACTTATTTTAAGCATACATCATTATATTTGTTACAATACACAGTGTGGTTTTTAATGCCCCAGCAAGTTTTTGTTGTTGCTCACTCTTTTACTGCTACAGCTACAGTTTTCTACAGCAACTCTGAGCATTAATATTCTTTACCCTAGCTGAAGAACATTTGTTTCAATCTATAAAGATAATCAGCCTATGTTGTAGTTTCAAGTTAAAAATATTAATACTGACAAAGGTGAGAAATGTATGTTTATTTGACATTTCTTGTTGAAGGCTAAGTGCAAATAAAAGGTGAACATGAATTTATTTGTACAATTTTTATTTCTTAAATATGATATAGTTTTATAAGGGGAGGTTTCATAGACTTGGCAAATTCATTTTTCAGAAGTTTGTAGGTACAGACATCCGTTGTGGGTGTTCTTGGCAGTTTTTCTGAGGGTTTAATATTGTTAAAATCGATATCGGGATATGTCATATCGAAATTAAGAAATATATTGTGAAATTTTGGCCATATAGCCCAGCCCTAGAACTGAAGTTGTAGTTCTGTGGTGCATTTTGCCTTTTGGATTGAAAGCCGGTTGCACTTTTGTATTTTACAGTATGCATAAGTTCAGTATACTTACAGTGTACTTACCCAAGAAAGAACTGAGTTATATTAGGTAACTACATGTACTTAATATGGGTTATGGTTAGGGTTTGGGGTTAGGTTTATGGTTAGTACCTAGTAATTACTCTAGTTGTAATTATTTAGCATGTAAATGTACTGTAAAATAAAGTGCTACTGGCCTGCCATTACGTCCCAGTGGCATTGACGTATTTGTAATATTTGAACTCTTACTTTCACCTTAGGTGGAACTAAATGTTCCAACCAGCCATGTTTACATTACCCCTTACCCTATTAATCAACAACAAGAAAGTCCTTGATGAGTCCTTCAATATTTAGAGGTGAGGGTGTAGGCCCTAATTGTATTTTAAAATGTTCTTATTTATTTTATTTAGTTCCTTCTAAATAATCGTATTGTCAACCGTATTGTGTGTTTGAGTGTTCAGAGCTATGGGACATTTTCCAAACAGGTCTTACCGCAAATGTACAGGCAAAATAAACATTACAAAACATTAGGGGTTTTGAGAAATAGGGATTTCTGATTGCTTGCCAATGTGTTTGTTTATTTGTGTGTGTGTTTGTTTGGTTGGTTGATTATGCCAGGTGTGAACTTGCTCTGTTTGGATCACTGAAGTTGAGAAGGCCAGTGACCCAGCCATTACATTCCAATTATGTTAGATGGGACTCAGTCACTCAGATATTGTGCTAAAGTGGTCAAATTTCTTCAAAATTTTGGCACCCAGCAGAAAGAAAGTCATACACATCTGGGATGGCATGAGGGTGCGTAAATGATGAAAGAATGTACATTTTTGTATTAACTTTTCTTTATTCCTTTCCTGATTAAAACACCATTTTACTTACTTTTGGCGACCCCTGCTGGGAAACTGCAGCATTTAGCAAAAATGTTGCCATGGTCACATAATGTTCATGAGATCAGGCTAGATGCTCTGTTGAATGATATTGTCCCTCCCCCTTAATACCAACTGCTGTACGTCTGACTAGCAAAAGCAAGTAGCAAATCCTATGCAACTGTTGCATTGGATTTGCTACTTGCTTTTGCTAGTAGGAAATAATACCTTTCTTGACAAGTGATTTTGTGATGTCTTTAAAATCTGTTGATAGATGGTCATTATTTGCATATATCATGGTCGTTAGGATCCTACACTTTGGTGATTTCACCAGGTAGCATTTTCATGGTTAATTGGGTGAGTCGCCAACCCTCATCCCGTGTTGAGCATTCCGTATTCCACACATGGAAAACAGCCCCCAGTTAAAATTACTTTCGATTACTTTTGACCTTATCTGCAAATGACTCACAGCTGGGGTAATCCATTGCTTGAAACATCAACTGTCGCCACAGATTTAGCTGGGCATAACAAAATATCTTCCTCATTTAAATTTCCCAAAATATATTAATGTGTTCCTCATCCTTTCATACCAAACCAAGCATGATGGATGATATCTCAAAGCAGAGTCCTGTATAAAAAAAAAAAAAAATCCTTTTTTTAAGGACTGCCTTTGTTGCTGCTACAAAGCTGTTACACCCTCTTGTTCTAGCTGGAACAAAGGAGCTGACTTGAATTATTGTGAGGATGCAAATAAAGTCTCATCAGCAGTTGGACATCATTCAGTCTTTAATGAAGAGCTGATGGGACATGAGAGCATTTTTATGTGACCCAACCCTGATGGAAGACATTGTTATGTGGCTGAGTTACTCTCTAGTGTTTCAATATCAGAGGTTGGTCTGGCAATTAAAAACACCCCTGAAAAATGACTGCACGCTGAGGTGACCTTGTACGATTAGCACTTTTCTTGATGTGGTCTAAAAAGATAGTGTATGCGGAAATAAAAGAGTGATCATATCTTTGTGTTGGTGATCTATGTTTAGGGACTGATGCAAAAGGGATCTCTTGATGAGATTATTTATAAACTTGCAGGTAATGCTTGCAGATGTCAGAGAACAGAGAAAAAACTATAGCCCTTTTTTCACTATTGAATTCTGACTGTTAAATATTTTATGCAGCAATCATTTCCCCTGTCATCAAGGCTTATTATTATTTGTTTTATTCATGAAAGGCTTTAGGTCAAACCCTTTTTTGAGACCAAGGAGGTCTTTAGTACCTGGATGCAGCTATCCATTACCATTCTCATTCATTAGTGGTTGTTTCGAGTCCACCTTAGTCTAGTCCGTGTCTTTAAACAATCCAATCCGAGTCCAAAAGGGGCAGAGTCAGACTCAAGAATGAGTCCATAACAGGCCGAGTCCGAGTTGAGTCTGAGTCGAGTCCGTAAACTCAACATCAATATTTTAAGCTTATTTTAAATTTCACAAATCACAACTAAGAAAACAAATTGTCAATATAAATGTAACATAAATACCTCTATATTTTATGATTAGTTTCCAGCTGAACAAACTTCAAAGTGGTTTCAGAATGAATGAATATGATTTAAGTGTATGAAGACAAAACTGTCCTTCAACAAACTTCCTATTGCATTCTGTTGACATTTCAGATATTTGATGCAACAACAACTGCCTGAGTTACACCAGGAACACACAATCCCTCCGTCAGTGTTCAGACTGTCCGCAATAGGCAGAGAGAGGCTGGACTGAGGGCTTGTTGGCCTGTTGTAAGGCAGGTCCTTACCAGATATCACCGGCAACAAAGTTGCCTATGGGAACAAACCCACTTTCGCTGGGCCAGATAGAACTGGCAAAAAGTGCTCTTCATTTGACGATTCATGGTTTTGTCTCACACTTAACTTGTGAATATTCCTTTAAGTGCTTATATTGTGTAAAAAGTGCAGTGTAGCTGTGTGAATGTGACACTTGTCTGATTTACCTCAGCCCTCGTCGGGAAAATGAACATTCAGAAAAAAACCCTGATAACATTTTAATGTAAACTGCCTTGTAGTTTCTAGTACATTGGCTACATACCTTTCTTTATGTGTTCATCATGCCAGCCTCCTCGGTAATCAATGTTATACAGCAGTCTCCGTATATCATTCAAGCATATTGGTTGACTGAGTGTGCCACTCTGCACGTGTGTTTGCTCAACATGGTAAAACAAACTCTTGCTACGTCTACGATATTAGGGGGTGCTAAAACTGCTTGCAGACAGAATGTCCATTTATATCTGTTTCGTTATTTTTATTTATTTATTTTGTTTATTGCATCACATATCAAATGTCATGGACTCGGCTGGACTTGGAAAACAATCCAGTGTCCCAAAACCTTGAATCTGAGTAAAAATGCTTCAGAGACTGTGACAAGTCCAAGTCCATAACAATTGGACTCGTGACTCGGACTCGAGTCTGAGTCCAAACTCGAGTACCCCAACTCTATCATTCATCGCAATGGCAGTTGCTCGGCTAGCGCAGGGCTTCCTGGAAGTTCTTGATTTGAAATCTGCCATCTTTGCTCAAGTTCTGCAGCCAAGTTGCCTGAACCATAAACACAGTCTGATTATGGGAATCATAAGGAAATTAACAATTTAGGGTCTGATTTCAATTCCTCTTAACGATTCTGGTTCTTCTTTTAGAACTTTCTTGGAAGAAATGGCCTATTTGGAAATAAAAAATAATGCAGTTCTTATACATTGTACTGCCCTCAGCAGCATGTTTCCATCCATCGTCAACCGCTTATCCTGTGTACAGGGTCGCGGGGGGCTGGAGCCTATCCCAGCTAACATTGGGCGAAAGGCAGGGGACACCCTGGACAGGTCGCCAGTAGCATGTTTCCAAATGAGATCATTTAGTATTTAACAGATTCTTGGAATTGGGTTTACACAGACTTAATTTTAGGTATTTTATTCACATATTGTATTTTATAAAATACTACTAAGTACAACAAAACGTCTGGGTTACGTATGTAACCTCCGTTCCCCGATGGAGGGAACGAGACGTTGTGTCAGAGAAGCGACACTAGGGGTCTCTCTTGAGCACCGATATTCACCTCTGAACTATGAAAAAAGGCCAATGAGAGTTGGCAACCAGTATTTGCATGTCCCGCCCCCTGACATACAGGTATTTAAGCGGTGCAAATACAGGAGTTCATTCAGGATATTTCTGAGGAGCCGGAAATGGTCCGGCTACAACAGTGGCTCGGCTCAGCGACGTGGCAGGGGAGACACAACGTCTCGTTCCCTCCATCGGGGAACGGAGGTTACATACGTAACCCAGACATTGTGTCAGAGAAGCGACACTAGGGGTCCACTTATAAAGTGCCATGCGCTGAGCCGTGTATGTGAACTGCTGATGCAGGAGCGAGCAGGTATACCTACGTGCAAAACGACCAACTGCATCAGGCTGCACGTACCATTCCCCAATATCCCATTTAAGCCATCAGACTCCTTATCGTTACCCTGGAGGGGGGAACAAGGTGATGGCCACCAACATGGGAACGGACCAGCCTGGCTGGGCCTCTTTTCTCTCTATGTTTCTCGCATAGAGCAACTACGGCCGGGGCCCTTACACGCATTGAGGGAAGGGGGTCTTAGCCCTTATTCAGGGCGGAGAAGACCCTGCGGAGGCCACGCCTACCCGGGAGGGGAGGCAAATGTTAGTGGCAAACACATCAGAGGCCTGGCTAAGGGCCTAAGTGGAAAAGTTGGTGCGGTTGTAGATCCAGCCTCGTAGAGGGGGGAAGCATACAGCACGGCGACCGAGGCAGCTGTAACTGCCTAAGGGAAACACAGAGTCAGCTCGTGAGGGGACAGAACCATGGCATTACACACAGGGGGAGTCCGAACAGGAGGCCTTACCTGTGGAGCACCTATACCAGTACAGGGTAGCTTGCGGTACCCGCAGTGGTTTGGGTCGGTGAGTTCCTCCGCTGAACTGCGACCCACGAGGGCTAGGGAGGAGTCAACCAGTGTCCCAAAGATGGGGTCTCCTGGGAACGACGGTGCACTGTTTTCCCTTGGTTAGGGGGAAAGGGTGCCAGGTGCAAGCGGTTCACCCGGTCAGATCGTCAGCGTGCTACCGAGTTCTACGGGCTCGGACCTGAGAAAACCTGAGGCCCTGAGTCCAACTGAGTCTAGCGGCTCGAAGGGGGGTCTCTGGAGTCCCGTGAGAACGACCGAGAGATCCCAGGAGGGGAACAGGTTAGGCCGGGAGGGAGTCATCCTCCGGGCACCTTTTAGGTGTCATGGTGGGCCGCGATAGTGGCAACATACACCTTGAGGGTGGAGGGGGACAGCCTCCTCTCCAGCCTCTCCTGTAAAAACACGAGCACTGACCTAACTGCGCACTTCTGTGGGTCTTCGGCTCGGGAAGAACACCAGTCTGCGAACAGATGCCATTTTAGGGCGTAAAGATGCCTGGTCGAAGGGGCTCTGGCTTGGTTGATAGTGTCTATGACGGCCGAAGGTAGGCCAGCTAGATCTTCCGCGTCCCGTCCAGGGGCCACACGTGGAGGTTTCAGAGGTCTGGGTGCGGATGCCAGAGCGTGCCTCATCCCTGAGAAAGAAGATCCTTCCTCAGGGGAATTCGCCAGGGAGGGGCTGTCGTGAGGAGCACGAGATCCAAGAACCACGTCTGGTTGGGCCAGTAGGGGGCCACCAGAGTGACTTTCTCCTCGTCCTCCCTGACCTTGCATAGCACCTCTGCAAGAAGGCTCACTGGGGGAAAAGTGTACTTGCGCAGCCCTTGGGCCAGCTGTGCGCCAGAGCATCTGTCCCAAGGGGAGCCTCTGTGAGGGCATACCAGAGCTGGCAATGGGAGGTTTCCTGGGAGGCAAACAGGTCTACCTGGGCCTTGCCGAACCTGTCCCAAATCAGCTGAACCAACTGGGGGTGGAGCCTCAACTCTCTGCCGGGCAAGCTTTGTCTTGACAGCGTGTCCGCTATCATATTGAGGTTGCCGGGGATGTGAGTGGCGCGCAGCGACTTGAGTCACTGCTGGCTCCAAAGGAGGAGACGACGGGCGAGCCGTGACATGTGGAGGGAGCGTACTCTGCCTTGGCAGTTTATGTAGGCTACTACCATGGTGCTGTCTGTCCTGACTAGGACGTGCTTGCCGCGAACTAATGGAAGAAACCTCTTCAGGGCAAGAAAAACAGCCAGCAGCTCTAGGCAGTTGATGTGCCAGCGCAGCGGGCCTCAGTTCCACCCGTTGCACACGGTTCCCCAACCCAGTTTGGAGGCATCGGTCGTAACCAGAACACGTCTGGACACCTGCTGCAAGGGTACTCCTGCCCTTAGAAAGCAGAGGTCTGTCCAGGGTCTGAAGGCTTGACGGCAGGCAGTGGTAACTTTTACGTTGTGCATGCCGTGGCGCCATGCTCGTCTCGGGACTCGAGTCTGGAGCCAGTGCTGAAGTGGTCTCATATGCATCAACCCCAGTGGCGCGACCGCCGCAGAGGATGCCATATGCCCCAGGAGCTGTTGGAAACGTTTTAAAGGGACCACGGCGCCTGGCTTGAAGGAAGCGAGGCATTTCAGCACTGACTGAGCACACTCGTTGGAGAGGCGTGCTGTCATTGAGACTGAGTCTAACTCCAAGCCGAGAAAAGAGATGCTCTGGACCGGGGTGAGCTTGCTCTTTTCCCAGTTGACCTGAAACCCCAAATGGCCGAGGTGTTTGAGCACCTGGTCTCTGTGTGTGCATAGTAATTCCCTCAAGGGGGCCAGAATGAGCCAATCGTCGAGGTAATTGAGTATGCGTATGCCAGCTCCTCGGAGCGGGGCCAGAGCCGCCTCTGCGACTTTCGTGAAGACGCGAGGGGACAGAGACAGGCCGAAAGGGAGGACTTTGTACTGATATGCCTGGCCGTCGAACGCGAACCGCAGAAAGGGTTGGTGTCGAGGGAGAATTGAGACGTGAAAGTATGCGTCCTTCAGGTCTACCGCTGCGAAACAATCTAGATGCCGGATGCCAGATAGAATTTGTTTCTGGGTGAGCATTTTGAACGGGAGTTTGGACAAGGTCCGATTGAAAACTTGCAAGTCCAAGATCGTTCGTAAGCCGCTGCCTTTCTTGGGTACAACAAAGTAAGGGCTGGAGAAACCCTTCTTCGTTTTGGTTGGAGGGACAGGCTCTATCGCGTCCTTGATCAAAAGGGAGGCGATTTCTTCGCACAGGGACTGAACGTGTCTGTCGTGCACTTCGGAGAAACAAACGCCCACGAAGGGGGGCGGAGACGTGGAAAACTGAATTGCGTAACCGAGTCGAATGGTCCGGTGCAGCCAGGTAACGCGGCGTCGGGGGGCAACGTGGCACCCTGAGGCTCTGGTGCCGAGAACAAACTCAAAGCACTTACCTTGCTCCGCGCACCTGGCAGGGGGCGGGTTCGTGACTGAGGAGGAGGTCCGACGTTGGCGTCCTCTGGACTCGTCTGAACCGGCCCGCCGGGGAACAGTCGTGGGGCTGAGGGTGGGAGCACCGCATCCAGGGAGCCGGGACTGTTGAGGCCTGAAAGCAGATTGCCGTGAGAACGGCATTTGCGGGCCATGTGACCCAGAGGTAAAGGAAATAGCTCTTTTATTGAGAATTTGGGTACCGCAGCCCCTGTTGAGGGGTACGGCAAATGAAAAAACAAAAGATTCTCCTCCCGGCCTTCCACCGGGGGACGGAGCGGTCTTACCACCTCCGGAGCTAACTTCTCGCACTCTGGGTCCAGTGTCTCAGGAGCACCTGTGAGCCTTCCGGGTCCTCGATGGGGTCCGTGAGACAGGGGGCGTACGCTTCCCGCGGTTTGCACGATGCCGGGGCTGAGAGCTGGGCCCGGGTTGAGGCGGAGCAGAAGGTCTTGTGGCCGCGGGAGGACGCCCTCGGCGAGCAGATGGAGCCTGGGCCGTAGCGGCAGGCTTGCGGTGAGGCATGATGTTCAAGATGGCCTCAGTCTGCTTCTTCACCAGGGAGAACTGCTGGGCAAAGTCCTCAACGGTGTCGCTGAAGAGGCCGAACTGGGAGACAGGCCGGGGCATAGATGGAGCGCAACCGCTCTATCCACCTGGGGGATCGCCGTGTATCCGTGGCGCGTTCCGCCGTCGAGGGTGTATGAGCAAGTGGCGGTGTGACGAGTGGAGAGGGGTGCTCTCCACGAAGACGTCAGCTCATCATGCACCTCCGGGAAGAATGGAACAGGGGGGGCGAGGCTGTGAGCGGCGCCCAGCACCCAAGAACCAGTCGTCTAGCCGTAATGGCTGTGGGGAGGATGGAGGGTTCCAGTCCAAGCCCACGCTGTTGGCTGCCCGGGAAAGCATATCGGACATGTGCGTGTCGGCCTCTTCCTGGGCGTGCAAGCCCGAAGGCGGCAGCCCAGAAGAGTCCTCGGCGTCAGATCCCACGCCCTCCGATTTTGCGGCGAACTCGTCTGCTTCCATTGCAAGAGGGTAGGCAGACTGGCTGTGAGGCGAGTCGCCGTCACCTCGAGCGGGGACGGGAGTCAACGAGCGTGTCGGGGCGCGGGTGGTCCGAGGGGGCGTACCCAGCGGAGCTGCACCCGCTGCCATCCCCGAATCGCCTCCATCGCCAGCCGCATCGTCCTCAATCCCGTGGGAAGAAGGAGCGACGCGGGGGGGCAGCTGGAGTGGCCGGTTGTAAGCAAGCCGCGACGGCAACGTTGTCATGGTCATGTTCTCGCAATGAGAACATGAACCATCCACAAACGCAGCCTCAGTGTGATCGCTGCCCAGACACACGAGACAACGCCTGTGGCCATCGGAAGTGGAGAGTACTCTACCGCATCCAGGAACAACACAGGGGCGGAAGGGCATCTTGAAAAAGACGCGTCCTTTAAAGGACGTTCAACGCCGCTGTGTTTTGCTCTTTTAGAGGAAATTACTCTTTTAAAATAAAATCACTCTTTTAAGAAAAAAGAACTCAAAAGAGATCTTTAATATTCTGCACTGTCGAAGCGCTCAGGGGCAGGAAATGCACAGCCGTGCAAACAGGAGAAAGCCGCTGTTGTGCGCCGTAAGATCCAACAGCATGCAGCAGAGGATAGCAGGAACTCGGTGTGTACACGCAGCAGTTGCAGACACAACCATCGGCTCCGAAGAAATTTTCTGAATGAACTCCCGTATTTGCGCCGCTTAAATACCCGTATGTCCGGGGGCGGGACATGCAAATACTGGTTGCCAACTCTCATTGGCCTTTTTTCGTAGTTCATAGGTGAATATCGGCGCTCATGAGAGACCCCTAGTGTCGCTTCTCTGACACAACGTGGAGAGAGCGACAGAAGGGGAACACATAGAGGTAGATTTACTAAGAATAATTTGTACCCAGTAAAACTGACAGTTTTTTACATGTGCTGTCTAATTAAGTTCTGCTGGTATGATCGATGAAAATGTTCATAAATATCTCTTTTAAATAAACTACAGCCTACTTTAATTTGGCAGTAATAGCACAATCTAAATTGCAACAGGCCATTTTTTTGAATGAAGCTCAATCAACAATGAGCCTAATTTACACAGAAAGGAGTTTGTGTGGAAAGGAATGACAATGACTTCATTTAAATACTCAAGACGCAGCACAATTTCAGCACTGATTGTGCCTGCTAAAATAGATTTAGAGTGGTTAGTTAATAAGATGCAGGTTTTTACAATGAAGTACCATGTGCAAAAGTGGCGCAACTGTTTAGTGAATCTGACAAATTATGTGTATCTTTAAATACACATTGTCTGATTTAAGTTCATGAATCACAAGCCTTAAGTACACATACAGTAACAATTCTTGGTTCTTTTGGAGTCACATATGATGAATTGAATGATGATTCAGTAAACTTTTGATTCACCAAAAACTTACTCATTCGGGAGAAAGTGCTGTACATGTTTTGTGTGTTTCCGGTGGGTTGTAAAGAAACAACACAGAATATATTTTGGGGGTTTTCTTTTCAGAAAAAGTTTAGCAATTGATGGGGCCATATTGTTTTAAAAAAATAAAGAAAATACAAAAACAGTGTAACACGGTATCTGTGAAATACCAAAAAAATAAATAAATAAATATGGAGGCATAGGCGGAAATCGTGGGGGGTCGGGGGGTCAGGACCCCACCCCCACCTATCTGAGGGTTGTCCCCCCCTAAAATATCATTAAAATATTTGTATTGTAAATAATACATTTATAAATGATATCTTTTTTAAATAATTGTTTAAGAAATAAAATTATACAAATGCAACAAAAAAAAACCTTGGTGTCCCCTTGAGAATTGTTATGTTTATTGTCCCCCCAACATTTTGATGAAATTATCGCCCCTGGGTAGAGTCTAATGTCAAATTATCACAAGCAGGGCATTAGCCCTCCCACATGCCTCAACACATGCTTTATCATTCACAGCACCCTAAGCACTTAAGAATTTTAACATACGACTCTTCTGAACATATATTTAATGCAATTATAAGCATTATATGTAAAATTTGATATTACTATATATTCTTTTCGATCCGATACCAAGTACATTTATGCCAAAATCACCTCTATTATATTACCTCTATTAAATTAAATGTTTATGAATTCTTTGTATAAAATAAGTAACTACATTTTTACTTACATTTTTTTATTTATTTTAGGGCATAAACAGAATTATTAGGACACTCTGTTTACCCTTTAAAAATGTGTTAGTATAAGCCACATATAAAACCTCAAAATTAACCATAGATATTATTATATGGTTACTATTACTAAAACCTAGTTACCATATAGATACCACAGTAATGCTTTGGTAAAACCATGGTTAATTTTATCAAAAGCTTGGTTATTGTCAAAAAAAAAAAGAAAAAAGAATGTTAACTACAATTGTAGTTACTAGGCATGGTTAATACAATATTACTACAGTAAATCCATGGGCAGTTTTCATAAGGGTATCATATATTAACAAGGATTAAAGATCATTATCAATGTTTTACTCTGAATTTAAATAAACCTGAAAAAATTGTCATACAAGCACATTTGTTATTACTTAGTGTGAATAACTCCAAATGCTGTTTTTCTGTCAATACCTCAGGAAAGTACTGCTTCCTCTTTGAACAAGCGCTATGACTAAAAGGATGTTCCAGTGCCATTCAACAATTTGCTCATATAATTATTTATTTTTCCACTTTAAAGCTTATGAGATGCATTCATATTATGTAATCTAAATAATAAGATCACTTATAAAAACAACTAAAATTATAGATATTTTTATGTGAGGATCTGTATTCCTGATACAACATCAGTATCGGAAGTATTGATACCTTAGTATTGATCTGCCCATCCCTAATATCAACCCAAAGAATTGGCAAATGATGAACAACACTGGGAACTCTCCTGCACAACTCATGCTCACACGTCTCCAACACGGTCAGATCTACAAAGGATCCCTCCCACATCAATTTTGCGAGATTCTTACGCGCTGCTAATTTGAAGTCACAAAACAATGAGGAACACTCCTAAAACTCCGGAATCCCAAAACTCCCATTCTGTTAAAGGAGCCACGTTTATGGTATTTTTACGAATTGGTTCTGAATAAGACTAATCATATTATATGACTTATCACTCTGGATCCGCAGAAAAATTATGTCATGGCAACACTGACTGGCTCAAGGCCCTACAAGAGAGTGCACAATCCCAATTAGTGATGGGACAATATATTTAATTTTGAAATACTGTATCATGAACCATATTGAGGCAAATGTAAAAATGTGTCCATTTGAACAAAACTGAACATTCAAACATCCAAAATCTCTCTAATGCTTTTTTCTACACTATTTACAGGGTTCGCACAAGGTCCTTAAAATGCTTAGATTTAGCTTTTAGAAATGTAAGTACTGGAATGCCTGCACAATCACCTGGTTTTGTTGAAAAGTGCTTGAAATTAAAACAGAACATTTCTTCCGTGTAATGTGTGTCCATCAATGATGAGATCCACGCCCTCCAATTTCATTGAATTATGCATCTTTTAATTTTCTTTCTGTTCTATACAGTCAGTTGTTGATCAAAAAGTAAAAATAAACTTTAATTTTAATCATATGTATCGCTAATGCTGTAAAGAGACTGTGCAACTCCTATCTTGTTAAAGCTAAAGTATTTAACTTTTTTGTGTTAAAATACTTTTTCCTATCCCAGCTTAATATGCAGAGATAATTATCCACCTTTGTCCTATTTCCCGTGATGCTTAGCAAAAAATGTGGGCATTACTTCCATAGTCAAGTAAACACAGCTATTCTTTCGTTGCGGTTTTTGAGAAGAGCGTGTATAATTTTGTGAGGAAATACATCAATCATTATATCAGTGTGTTACTGAACGATAATAAACTTAAAAAAAAGTATTAAAGACAAAGAAATTTTGAACATTCTCACAGATGCAGTTGAGATTTTATCTAAGCACAAATACAACATTTCAAGCAAAATAATCAGATGTTTTAGTGGAGTACATGTTCAGCTTCAGATATGTGTACTTGTCATCTTCTCAACCTACGGGTTCAAATTAGACAGACACATTGAGGAAGATCCGTGAAGTACTCATCCTTGTGTATATAATCGCTTTTTCAAGTTTTATAATGGAACAATTATTTCCTTTTATATCCACAAGTAAGTTTAATCTTTTAATAGTCTGGCGATTGATTGGTGAAAGGTGGTGCTTTGCTGCCATCTGGGATGCATCAAGATGGCGTATTAAACGTCAAATGTGATGTGGTTTTTGATTACCTCCATATGTGTTTTTTTGTGATCCTATCATAAAAATTTTGCTCCCCATTTACAACTATATTTAGTGATGATCATTTGGGATCGGATCATCTGAAATGTGTCTTATTACCAGCTGTAAACAGGGTCTAAAATGACTGTAGCCAGATCTACGGAATACTATAGGAAATCCCACCCACATTCGTTTCCCCAGTAAGACCACCAGGAAATTGATGGACACTGTAAGTAAGCTATTCATAGGTTAATTTTCTAGAAAAATGTAATTAATTGTCTCAATAGCACTATGAAAATTGTCTCTTTGTTTTAAGCGACTAGTCTATACATTCACAATTACATTGACCCTACCAATGGTGTGACTTGGGGTGGGACTATCTCCATGTTTGACCAATGGCAGACAGAAGCATATTCAGAAAGCTGTTTGAAAACTACGTTTATTTTTGCAATTCCATTTGGTGGCGCTAGTGGCGCAAACATTACATACTTCAGCTTTAAAGTGTGCTGAATTGAAGCTGAGACTCTAGTTAAACTGCTGTCATTGTTTAAGAGACAGCACCATTTTAGCCCTTATATAGTATACAAATAAACAAGCCTGAATGTAGTCAACAATTTTTTTAAAGTTTTGTTTGTGATGTTTTCTTAAAGAGAAAAGTATGAGAAAACCTTTTTGATCTTTAAACATTTAGATTGTGTGTTATAAATTAAAAAGGTAATTTTGCTAAATTTACAAAAAGGAAAAACAAAATTTTCCATCATATTTTGTCATGTAAGTGTTGTATTATCTAATAGAAATTATATTGAATCGTGAACCTCACATCAAACACTGAACCAAATCATGAAATAACCATATCGAACCTAGACCCAATCTCTTTACTAGTGAAGTCCATTTCACACTTTCAAGAGCCCTCCAGAAATTAGTAACTAGCAAAAAATCTATTTAGTGTAATACAATATTTGTATTTAAAAAGTTTTTCAGAACACATTCTTTTGAATAGCGATCAATGGAGCAATGCCTACCAGCCAAAACGTTTCCTTACACTGAGACTCACAGAAAGTCAAATGAAATGTGGTGTATGTGAACTTGAATGATTTTTTAACTGCTTATGAGCTTACAAGTCATTGTGCTGCATGTCATTATTTTTTTGAAAGGTACAATGTGAAGAGTTATCATATTGTTCTACATACAATCGGGCTGGGTAGCTCCAACTGTTGGATGGACTCCTGTGACACACTTTCCAGCACAAAAATGGGCCATTTGATCCCCCATAACAGACCGGACTGTGCTTGTGCCAGTAGGGACTCTGCATATCTTTATATATCTCAAACCAGCCCAAATCCCTGCCAACTTAAATAAAAGTGAAATAGAGGAAACTAGCATAAGGAACTGTGCTTATTCATGATTGGCACTTTTGGTGTTACGAGGCCTTTTTATATTTTACAAACTGGTAATTATACATTTCTAGTGTCCCCATAATTTAAATAGCTTAAAAAAACATATTAAATTATGTTTTATTGAAAATGTAAAAATGCAGAAAGTTTTTTGTGAGGGTTAGGTTTAGGGGTTGTGTTAGGTTTAGGGATAGAATCTATAGTTTGTACAGTATAAAAATAATTATGTCTATGGAAAGTCCTCATAATGATAGGTAGACCAACAACCACTGGAAATCTGTATTTTTCCATTTTTTTTATTAAAACCGGGAAAGTGTAAGGAATTTGAAAAGAAAAGTTTTGAGGTAAGTTAAGCAGAAATGTTTATGATTTTGCTATAATCAAATGTATTAAGTTTGTGACATTGACCATGTTAACTGCTTTGAACAAATTTTTTTGCTTCTAATGAATGCTCTGTGTAACACTCATACTGGGATAAAATCCCAGGTTTCAACATCAGATTTTGAACAAACTTTTGGAGACCCTGTGAGCTCGAGAGCATGGGTGGGGGGGGTTACTTGAAATTCTTAAATATAATTTGAATACACTGAATATATACATATACATTTCGTGCAAATTCCTTGATGTCTAATGCGGAAGTAAGTGTGAGTTCTGCATACAAGGTGTTAAGGACATGCTTATTAAAATTATGTCCTTATTCAAACCCCTTATCTAAACTTAATTAGTAGAGTATGTAAAAATTATAGGAATATGTTTTGTGTGACAGAAGCAAGTAATTGTCACTTATTAGATGAAACTGATGTCCAGCGACGTCATTGAATGTAGTGAAAGTCATTGGAATTCAAACAAGTGCAGTCACACGATATCATACGAATTAGCCAAATTTAGTCGTAGGAATCCTCAAGATTTTGCCATGAGAGTGTGTTGGTTTCACCCAGTCTGTGACCTTATAAAAAGCTTTGCGATATCATGACCCTATTGAGCTTGTCCTCTTAGACGAGAACCTCACAACTGATCCAAAGATCACTGAGTTGCTATCCTTCATTTTCCAGGTACAGCTTCAAAATCTGATGTCATTTCATCAAGCCCCAGAAAGCTGTGGGGTGCTGCTTTCCAAAAGCTCCACCAAACTCTATATATAAAAAAAGTTTTGCACAACCAAAAGCCAAGGGCGAAAGAGATGGAGAGAAGAAAGACATACTGTAGAAGCAGAAAGTAAAAACAAATAAATGTGGTCGAGAAGAGAACAAGTTAGTCAAGGGTCAAAGTGAAAGGCAGGGTTGGGGAGTAACGGAATTCATGTAATGGGATTACGTATTTAAAATACAAAATATAAGTGACTGTATTCCACTACAGTTACAATTTAAATCATTGGTAATTAGAATACAGTTACATTCAAAATGTATTTTGATAACTGAAGTGATTACTTTGCATTTTATTGTCATTTGTTTCATTTAATATTTAGTCCTTTCAGATGGAAAATATTTATACATATCAATGATGTGATCCAAACTGCATTTGAACAGCAGTGAAACAATGTCTTATGAAGTGTTACATTCTTACGAGCAGACAGAGAAGTAAGTTTGAAGTTTGGAGCAGACGAAATAGAAATAAACCGTGTGTAAATTGTTTGCTTTACACTATGCTAAAATGCTTTTTCTAGCAATTTTACATGCACATGTTCCTAGACAAGATCATATTTTTTTATCAAGAAAATTTATGTTGGATCACAATTTAGTTTTTTCTAGTGAGACCTTTGATATTAGGGCAAAAATCTAATTCTTTATAATTTTTGTATTGTTTTCCTGTAAAAAAATATCTTAAAATCCTTAAAACAAGATCAGTTTGATTTATCTTGTTCCCTTTACAAAAAGCTTCACTATGATGCTGCGCTTTAGTAAGCGCTTTTGGGAACAATCCTGCATTGTGACCAGCTGTGAATATGTGTGTAACACGTCAATGAACATTGACCGGAATTTATAGCCTAGGGCTGGTGAGATCATTAGATGCACCTGTGGCCAGGCTATAAATAGATGCGTCACCAGCGTGTCGCCAGATCCGTTTTCTTCAGAGCAAACTGTGCTGTGTGTCTCACAAGCTTGTCAGAAACTTTCTTTCCTCTGCTAGGATTTAGAATTTGTTAGGCAGTACGCAGTGAAACTTTTCTCCTTTCCCTCTTTCTATTTATATATATATAAAATAGAAAAGAAAAAGGTGGAAAAATGTCGGAGAAGCAAAGCAAACGATGCGTGTTTCCCTGTCAACGTTCTATGACTGTCTATGACTGTCTATGTTGGGGGAAGAGCATGTTGCTCTCGCGTTGGGGCAGGGTGAGTGCGCGCATTGCGACCTACTTTCGGGCGAAATACTTCGCACTCGCCTCGCTTACTTCCGGGAGTTAGCGCCCACTCTTTCATCGTGGAGCTCTCGCATATATCTGGCTGAGGAGCTAGAGTTTCGCCTTCCGGTCTCTTCGGAGACACCATGAATACGGTTATCTCCAGATTCCAGGAGGCGAAAAGCCACGAGGGAGCCTTCGGGCATTTTTTACCTCGCCGCACTCAGGGGGGCGGGGCCGTCGGCCACCCAGTCCCGCCCCGACTCTGCTAGGCAGAGCATGGCGAGTCGTGCTCCCCCTTGTAAAGACTGGGGACAGGCTCGTCGCCCTCAGCAGCCCCCGAATCAGGGCATCAGGGTCGTGATTTATAAAAGAAAGAAACCCTGACGGTCTTGTACCCAGCCTTGTGGGGGTGGTTCCTCTCAGTACGGTACTCTTACTTATAGCGCCGCGCTGGCCGAACAGGGTATGGTTCTCGGAATTAATATCTCTCCTCGACGGCTCGCCTTGGGCGATTCCGGACAGGAGGGACCTTCTGTCTCAGGCGCAGGGGATGATATTTCATCCCCGGCCCGAATTGTGGAAACTTCATGTTTGGCCCCTGAAGGGTAAACAGGGCAACTGAAGGACACAGGGCTGTCACATGAGGTTAGCGAGACCATTCTTAGTGCTAGGGCTCCCTCTACCAGAAGAATATACACCAATAAATGGGGTGTCTTCGAAAAGTGGTGCAGTTCACATGGTGCAGATCCAGTAAACTGTCAAATTGTTTCAGTCCTGGACTTTCTGCAGGGAAAACTGTCAGCAGGCATATGCCCCGCTACTCTCAGGGTTTATGTGGCTGCCATTTCGGCTTGCCACGCCTTGATGGACGGGGTGCCTTTTGGGGAGGCATCCTCTACTCGCTCGCTTCATTCGTGGAGCCATGCAACTGAGGCCTCCTGTTAGGACCAGAACTCCTTCATGGGACTTAGCAATAGTCCTGGAGGGTCTGGTTGAGACCCCCTTTGAACCTCTAGAGTCAGCGTCTGACAGACTTCTGACTCTCAAGATGGTCTTTCTTATGGCGATTACCTCTCTTAAGAGGATTGGGGATCTACAGGCTCTGTCTGTTTTGCCGGCCTGTTTAAAATTTGCCCCAGGTATTGCCAAAGCTATTCTGCATCCTCATCCTGACTACCTTCCTAAGGTGCCTTTTTCGACACTAAGTCCTGTCACTCTGGAAGCCTTCTGCTCCCCGCCGTTTTTAATGCCGGAGCAGGAAAGACTTCACGGACTCTGCCCAGTCCGTGCCCTTCAGACTTATGTATGCGTAAGTCAGGACAATTATTTGTCTGCTATGGGGGCCGCAACAGGGGGGCGCCACTACCAAGCAGACTATGTCACTTTGGGTGAGGGATGCTATTGCCCTGTCCTATGAGGCGTGCGGTCAAGCTTCGCCAGTCCTTGAGTCGACATCTCAAGCTCATGTCTGAGACCTCTCGCGTTCTTGTGAGCACACTTCACAACCGTAGGGGTCAGGACAGCCCCAGTGCGGCGTGGGTATTGTGTTCCCAAAAGCGCTTAGCAAAGCGCAGCATCATAGTGAAGCTTTTTGTAAAGGGAACGTCTCGGGTTACATGTGTAACGCTTGTTCCCTGAAAAAAATGGAACGAGATGCTGCGCTTCTTTGCAGCACTGGGACGTCCCAGGACTGCTCTTCAGAAAAAGATATCTGATGACACGCTGGTGACGCTTCTATTTATAGCCTGGCCACAGGTGCATCTAATGATCTCACCAGCCGAGGCTATAAATTCCGGTCAATGTACATTGATGTGTTACACACATATTCACAGCTGGTCACAATGCAGGATTGTTCCCAATCCTGCATGTGTTGTTTTATAAACATAAGATATTTTTATTTTTCAGAGAATCTATTTTTAACATGTGTATTTTCTCTTAATGTACTGGCAGAGTTTTTATAGTCAAACCAAGTGAAAAAAAACCTGCTGAAGAAGTAATCCAAATTATTTAGAATATGTTACTGACCTTGAGTAATCTAATGGAATACATTACAAATTACATTGTAAACCATTTATTCTGTAATCTGCAGTGGAATACATTTCAAAAGTAACCCTCCCAACCCTGGTGAAAGTAGAGAGCAGCAGAGAACAGAGAAAGGGAAAGTCAGAAAAGAGGGAGAGGAGAGTTTGCTGTGTTAGTATATATCTGGCACCCTATTGCTTCTCTATGCACTTTACAAGAGCAGAGAGCATCAATTTATTGTTTCGTAGTTTTAAATTAGCATTCACCAAAGAGCCTGGCTGTCCTGAGGCCATGTACGTCCAATATTCCAAAGTAGGGCAGAACTTGCGATTTACGCAACTATCAAAACACTACATGGTAAACAAGATTATTTGAGCTTTGCTTGTCCTCCTTGCAGCCCACACTGATAGCTTCTGTGGTTTCCTCAGGCCACGCTTACAAGAAATGTTGCTCTGTTTTTTTAAACAGACTATCTTTACTAATGAGCAGCATGTAAGCAGTAGCATTTCTCATAAAAGATGTGCCTGATACCATATAAAATTAATTGGATTTTCACTTTACAGCAGCCAAAACAAAATATATCTGGAATAAACCTGATATATCCTGGATTCTAAAAGTGAAGTTATAGTTCACCTCTCTAAAGGCTATCCAAATGCAATAAAAGCTCAAAAAAGATTGACTGAAGATTATAGGTGTCCTCAACTCAACTCAATTTTATTTATAGAGCACTTTGAAAAACCACACTGGGTACCAAAGTGCTGTAAATGGAGTAATAAAAAATAAATAAAATCACATTAATACAGCTTAAGAATGCAAAAAACATTTAAAACCTATAAAACAAGAATAAGATAAAATTTACCTAATACAATTTATAATGCAATTAATTAAAAGCTAGGGAAAATAAATATGTTTTTAAGGCCCCCTGGAAAGAGAATAGAGACGGAGATGATTTTATGACCAATGGAAGCTCATTCCAAAGTGTAGGGGCTGCCACCGCAAAAGCTCTGTCACCTTTAGTTTTTAGGCGAGATCGAGGAACTGACAAACACAGCTGATCACCAGAGCGGAGAGACCTTGAAGGTTGATTCAAACTTATTAAGGCAGAGATGTACTCAGGTGCAAGACCATGAAGAGCCTTAAATACATACATCAACACTTTGTACTTGATTCTGTATTGGATCGGTAACCAATGTAGTGAAATCAAAACTGGGGTGATATGGTCTCTTTTCCTGGTTCCAGTTAAAAGCCTAGCAGCTGAATTTTGGACCACCTGCAGGCGAGAGAGAGAGGCCTGACTCACACCCAGATACAAAGCATTACAATAGTCCAATCGAGAAGACACAAAAGCATGCACAACCTTCTCCAAATCATCAAAAGAAAGGATGGGCTTCAACTTTGCCATAGTTCTAAGATGGAAAAAACTATTTTTAACAACAGCATTTATTTGTCGATCAAACTTGAGCTCAGAGTCAAATATAACACCCAAGTTTCTTACATAGGGAAGTTTTTTCTTTGGAAGCAGTGACAAATTTCTTTCTAAATTTACCTCACATGCCCTTTGACCAAAAACAATAAACTCTGACTTAAACTCTGTCCATTTTCTCACAGTCTGTCTTGCTTTGTGCCGGCCTGATGGAAATCTGTCTGGCTTTTGCTTACCTTTTCATTTCGTTGAGAGTTTCTTTAATGATCTTTAGATCTCCTATAACTCTCCCTGCATATTCTTAAGGCTGTTCATTTTCTGTATAATAACAAATCCTCAGTGCCTAATTGAGTGTTGTTGTTTTTGTTTTTTCAAAGGAAAAATACTTTCTCTTATCCCATCTTAATATGCAGAGACAACTACAAGCAAGCAATTTGTAGGTCTATTTTCTCAAAAAGTGTAAACACTGTGACTCTGTGGTGCTATCATTATTTTCCGATATATGTTTGACCAGCCTGACATAACAATATTAGCATTATTATTGTTGTATGTTTAGAGAGGGGAGTGTTGAGAAAACTATGGAGTTAGAATCATGCCAAAACCTCACACACACACACACACAAAACGTGTTTTACTCACACCCAACGATTCACAAACAAACTCAGTGTGGTTTGCAAATACAAAACATCACTCACAAACTAATGCATTTTGTTCTGCAAATAAAAAACGGACCTATCAAGCAAATACAGTATGTTTTACATATACATAGAAACGTATTTCTTCAATAACAAAAATATCCTCCAAGTACAAACTAAAATCTTTCAAGTACAAAAAAAAATTCTACAAGTACAAAAAAAATTCTACAAGTACAAAACAAAATTCTACAAGTACGAAAAACTGTCACGTATTTTCCGCCTTGCTGATCCACACACAAATGCCTTCAGATCCACACACATGCTAGTAAATTGTCATGTAATTCGCACTCCACAACATCAGGTGGCGCCGCCACCTGATTTGAAAAATCAAATGTTAACTAACTAAACTCCAGAATGCAGCCAGTTTGGTTCTCTTTAATCTTTTTTTTTGTCGTCTTTTTGACACCTTCAAAACCTTTTATTTCAACATTTTCCCCGATCTGACCACGTTGCATTGTCTCTTGGGTTGTTTGTTGTCAGTTAAACAAAGTTATTGTATTTTTTTTTTTACCCCCCAGATGTTTTAAGATTGTATTCACACTACAATAAAAATAATACAATCTACATGTCTTTGGTTTGAACATTCATTATGATATTAAGAGAGCTGAAAGTCCGCTGCTAGCACTGCTTGAGGAAAGCTATGCTTCCTGCTGGTCTGATTTGATTAAACAGAGAAAAATCAAACATGAGACAACCTCACTGATTCTGAAATATTTATTTGGTTTTAGTGTGAAAAGAAATGATAGGCCTATACTGTAACATCTCTTACAAACCAGTTATTAGCAGGGGCACTATTCTGTAAATAAGTGTTCTTTTTGTTACCCAAATGTATGTAGAGAATGTGAGAGTGTATTTGTGCTACAATTGCATTGAATCAGGTCCTTTGCTGAGTACGTTTTATTGTAAGCCTAGTAAGTGCTGGACATCCTGCACAGTAAGTAGGTAGATGTCTGAGCCATGTGATTGGGAGTGTCCCAGGGGATTTATGGCTGCCCTTAGTTCTGCCATTTGCTCATCACTCAGTACATCGCCCATCTCAGGAACAGTGACACCATGGTGTGGCTCATCAGGCAGACCACTGTCCTCCCAGTCCAAATGTGGTAGGTACAATCCCTGAAAAGACATGTAAAGTGTTTATGTAGAGCAGTGGTTTTCAAACATTTTTACATCAAGGACCCGGACCACATTTGATAACACATTTTGAAACAAACTCCAGAAATACACAATATTTATTCTGAGACTGAATAACATTAGAATGACATTCTAGAAAAAGTCAGAATTAAAAAGTTGTGTGTATATATATATATATATATATATATATATATATATATATATATATATATATATATATATATATAAATATAAAAGACCCCTTGAACCTCCCTCAAGTTTATTCTTAAAACTGATTGAATATACTTTAATTCAATTAAAATCTTCTCACATACTTAGCGCACTGTGGCTGTTTCTGCTTACACTTTAACCTGTAGTATTTATAACTGTTCCATGAACATATTAGCACCAAATACCTCCACATCTTTTCACGTGAATTAGCGCAAGCAGTGTCGCTAAAAAAAGTTTGCGCTAATGACATTTCAACTCCTATAAACTCTTCACAATTAAATCCTCCCGTTACTTTGTTATTTCAGTGACTTAACATGACTCCTCAGATGGTGCTTAAACAAATGTCTGTGGCCTGAGGTGGTCTTCACTTCAAAATTCCGCCTAAAGATCAAGACGTATCAAGTGTAACATTATATGTGACCATAGTATAGTTTAATTTAGTTAAGTTAGAAACAAAATGAAAAATTAGCCTAATCGGTGTAAGCTAGGTTAGCTCCTGCGGTACCATAAGCTACACACATATAAATATGTATATATATCTCACCCTACCCACGACAGACATTCCTGGAGTTTAGTTAGTTAACATTTGATTTTTCACCAGCAACGACTGCAAACTCACCTGTTGGCCACTCATCGTGTTCAAAACACCCTACCCACGCTAACGTTTCTTCTTCTCTTCTCTTTCCATGTCCGTGGCGGCGCCAAGCAAATCGGTAACAGCGCCACCTGATGTTGTGGAGTGCGAATTACATGACAATTTACTAGCATGTGTGTGGATCTGAAGGCATTTGTGTGTGGATCAGCAAGGCGGAAAATTAGTGCCAAAAATTCACGTGACAGTTTTTCGTACTTGTAGAATTTTGTTTTGTACTTGAAGGACTTTGTTTTGTACTTGTAGAATTTTGTTTTGTACTTGTAGAATTTTTTTTTGTACTTGAAAGACTTTAGTTTATACTTGGAGGATATTTTTGTCATTGAAGAAATACGTTTCTATGTATATGTAAAACATACTGTATTTGTTTGATAGGTACGTTTTGTGTGTGTGTGTGTGTGTGTGTGTGTGTGTGTGTGTGTGTGTGTGTGTGAGGTTTTGGCATGATTCTAACTCCATAGAAAACCTGTTTTAAAACAATACTGTTTTGCAATTCTAGGGCATTCTCATTAAATAAGCCATCACCATAGCAATGTTTTGCCTGAATCATGAAAAGATCATTGTCATTCCATTTTCACCTCAGTTCGGAAGATTCCGTCATAGGCTCAATCATCTTCGAATCTATTACTTGTTTTCTTATACTTATACAGTAAATATATTAGTTTAGTTACATTATACTATCATATCAATATTTGACATCACTTAACCCAACCCCACCCTTAAACTTAACCACTTGTAAATTTAACCGGTCTTGCTTGACCCGCTCAGAATGGGATTGAACCAGCGTCAGCTGGCATGGCAGGCGGGCATGCTAACGAGGAGGCTAAAAGCTACAGCCTCTAGTAGGACTGGGAATTGATACAGATTACCAGATTCAATTCGATTCCGATTCACAAGCTCTTGATACGATTTTGATTCGATTTAATATCAATTCATAGGGGTTTATTTCAGTTATAATGTCTCTTTTGCTTACATATAATATAAATGATTTCCCAGCTAATGCTGTTAATTATACAGGGGGCCTTTTATCTAGGCATATCAGGAACATTTTAATTTTACTAATTATATTTTATTACTTTTTCATCATTTTGGTCATATTTTGGCTTTTTTTTAAATAAATGTACTCTGTCAATAAATAAGATATTATATTCATATATAATTTTTGTTACTTATTGTGGAGCGGAGGGGGGCGGGGCCGGTCGAAATATCACGCGCCCGGTCCCCAATCGGCCTGATGAGGCACGCGAGGGATAAAGGCGGCCGGAGACGATGGTTCGAGAGAGAGAGAATTACGGGCATGTCCGTCATGTGTGTGTTTGTTTATGCTTTTGTTTTAAGTTTTCATTAAATATCATTTATATTGACAAGCCGGTTCTCGCCTCCTCCTTGCACATCCTTTAACTGTTTTACATTGGTGCCGAAGCCCAGGAAGGAGGAGGGATGTCCGTCGCAGAGTCCTCGACACTGCCGTCCACCCTGGCAGAGGAGTGTCCCCATTTGCTGCCAGAAAAGCGGAGGCGCGTTCTGCCCGCTGGGGGTCGAAGGTTTCACTCCGGTTCGCCCGGGGTTGGAGCGGCTGTCGTCTGCCTGAGTGTGGAGGAGTGTTCGAGGACCACGCGACGGTACATCAGAGAACCGGTGAGTGAGCTTTTTCTCTCTCTCCTCTCTCTCTCTCTGTCGCACCATGTTGGCCTTTTCCCTCACCTATTTTGACGTACGTCATGCCCGGCCTGAGATGATGCCGGGAGGAGTGTGGAGCGGAGGGGGGGCGGGGCCGGTCGGAATATCGCGAGGGATAAAGGCGGCCGGTGACGATGGTTCGAGAGAGAGAGAATTACGGGCATGTCCGTCATGTGTGTGTTTGTAAATTGTATAATTTGTGCTATTTACTAGTATTTACATTGATTTGTTAAACACGTGCTAAAACTTTAAATGAACACATGTTAACTAGAGAGGACGCCAATGGCTTTACCTCATCTGTGCGATGCACGATAAGAATTAAATGTTAATCAACACTCTGTGAAAGGATCTCGTTGCTGAGCACTTCACAAATAAACTATACAATTACTGGTTCGTGAAATGTACACATTTACCAGCCAGTTGCCAAATATATTCACTTCAGTCGCATAGTGTGAAATTTGTTTGCAAATCCGAGTGATTTCCTATCGTTGTAGTAGAGGGTTGCGCATTGTGTGAAAGATCAGTCTTGTGATTTTAGAATCGAAATCAAGATTGTTCAAATGAAGATCGTGACAGCACACATGCAATAGGCAGGTAAATTAAGTTACAATATTTTTAGTGACATTGCCCTTTTATATAGATATTTCTGAGCAGCTAACCCCTCCCCTATATCAAACCCAAACCAATTTTCAACAATATAAAATGCAGATACAAATACAGTCACAATAATTTATTTTAAAAAAGCACTTTAAAAGTCTTCCAAATTACTCAAGCCACATTCAAAGTCCTCCAAAGTCACACAATAGCTAAACTAAAGGTTTGAATTAAAAGCAATAATGCAGCTCATGAATAGAGGATTACTTTTATGACATTTATGGTGCTTTTCTCATTATTTTGATAGGCATCTTGTACATTCTGAAGACTTTGCTTGTGTCCAACTTATTTTACTCTCCTCATTAGCATAAACAAATATATATCAGATTTGATATCTGCAGAGTTTTGAAAGATAATACCACCCTTGTGGTTTTCTGACAGATTATGTGATGCTTTATGGGAGAGGGTTTCTGACCTCTTCAGACGATAAAACCAAAGTTGGTTTAGCCTTGAGGCATGAAGCCATAAAAGCACTTTTAATAAGATACTGCGAGCCCGCTGCACATTATTTTCAAACTCCCAGGCCATTTTATTCTTTTGTTAGATGCATTCTTTTCCGGATGGACAGAATAGGGCCATGTGCACATGAGACTTATTCCATTCCTGTGTGTTACACTGAACAGCTGTTGTCAGAATGCAAAGAACAGGTCAAAACTTTTTAACTTCTACTCTGTGGGTTTAAGTTTAAAAACCATTTTGACTTTCTTTGATGTCTAGGCTTTACCAGTTGAAGACTGACACTTCACCTGGTGAGAGGCACTTTTTCAACTGAGCATCACAATTCAGAGAAATGGCGTAAAAGCACTCAGAAAAGATCCTGAGGGTTCAGCAATAGGGGGAAAAAAAAAAGAAAAAAAGAGTAATCCAGCTTCCTGGGATGAAAGCTATTTTCAAACTTGTCTCCTTTTCTTTTAGGCTAAAGATAGCAAGCAATGTTTCATTGTGGATGTGTGCATATTTAGACATGACTAAAAAACTTTGACCTCCGGCAAAGACAAAGACAAATTTGCAGGATTTTGTGTTTGTCTGTTGTTTTGTTGTTTGTATCATTTGTTGTTCTTTTGGAGACATTAACTTTGATTCTGAGTAGGTGTCTGGCATGAAGAAATATTCAGTAGCCATGGATGTGGAGCAACCAATTCTGTCACTCATACAAAACTCCATTTCAACAAGAAAAAAGAAGGAATTGCCAGTTAAAGAGAAAGGGAAATCATGTGATTTGCTGTGTTAAGCTAAATTGTCTGTATGAGAGAATGTGTGTGTGTGAGAGAGAGAGAGAGAGAGAGAGAGAGAGAGAGAGAGAGATAGATGAAAAGAGGACCAATTGTCTTTAGGAATATATGTTTTTTCAGTTTCTGTACCTGGTGAATAAAATGCATTATTACAAATGTTGATCTTATAAACGTCATGGTTACTGTTGTAACCTCCGTTCCCCGAGGGAAGGAACGAGACTTTGTGTCGAATGAAGTGACACAAGGGGTCTTCCTGGGACGCCAAACGTACCTCAGAACCTGAGAAAAGGCCAATGTCAAGTTGGCAGACAGAATTTGCATGCCCCGCCCCGGACATACGGGTATAAAGGGAAGCGGGGCAGCGACTGCCAGTCAGGATTTTGCACTGAGAAGCCAAAAATAAGGTAAGGCCGTTTACATTGGTAGGTCTAGTGCTGTGGCAGGAGGGACACCCGGTCGGTTGTGCCACGTTACCGAGTTCTACCGGCTCGGACCTGACAAAACACGGGACGAGACCGAATCAACCCTGAGATTGTAAAATCTGGCAAAGGTATTGGGTGTTGCCCAGCCCGCTGCTCTGCAGATGTCTGCTAAGGAGGTGCCATGAGCCAGTGCCCATGAGGATGCCACACTTCTTGTAGAGTGTGCTCAAACCCACAAGGGGGCAGGCCTTGTGCAGCCTTCGGAGCTTTCCTGGTCCTGGAAGGGGTCCTGGAGACGTAGACTACACAGCGTGCAGAGAGAGAGAACGCCAGCTGGAAACGCACCATAGATCCAACAGCAATGCTTCTCGCTGACAGAGGTGAGTAAAACAGTGGTGAACTTCAGCTTGCTTGTTGCACAACCGTTTAGCTCCGAAGAAAAATTCTGACTGGCACTCACTGCCCCTCTTCCCTTTATACCTGTAAGTCCGGGTGGGGCATGCAAATTCTGTCTGCCAACTTGACATGGGCCTTTTCCCAGGTTCAGAGGTACGTTTTGCGTCCCAGGAAGACCCCTTGTGTCACTTCATTCGACACAACGTCGAGTGAGTGACAGAAGGGGAACTCAAGACACAAAACATAAAGCTAATATTAATTAAGATATGGCAAGCTGTGAGAGGTGGCCATGGCTGCAAAAAGAAAAAGCTGATTTCTGCCTTTTTGTGCAAGATCTGGACCAAAAGTGAGGCCGTGGTGAAAGATTAATCAAATACCCAAATGCAAGAAAAACAAACCAAAATATATATATATATATATATATATATATATATATATATATATATATATATATATATATATATATATATATACATACCACAGTAAGTTACCTCAAATCTGATTGGACGAGAGACGTTCCATGAGCACTGATGGTGTGACAGCATCAGCACTCGGACGCTTCACTGTGTGTATAACTCCGCTTGTGTTCTTAATGTTCTAAACTAAAGTGTAAGCATAGTGCATATGTGTTAGGAGTTACTGTCTTTATTTTTGAAATTACATATGTTAGCCAGCAGGTGGTGGCAAAAGATCTTTTTTGTGTTTAATATGAGCCAGTTGGTGACATAAAGTGAATCCGTTATTCATTGTTTACATAGAACAGTGTGATGTGGCCCTACATCAGCACTGCTGTAATTACCTATGGCATTCGGACTGCGGCCAAATCACAGCAGTGCTGATGTAGGGCCATATCACACTCTTGCCCATGTGATATTGCTTAAATATATATATATATATATATATATATATATATATATATATATATATATATATATATATATATGCACACTCTACTGGGACAATTTATCAGTCTATTAATTTAAATCATCTTTTGTATCAAATCATACTCATATTACTTATTACATACATATTCTAATTAATTTGTAATCATAACCATATACACAGTATTAGCTAAATATAACCATAAATATAGCAAAAGGAACTGCTCCTCCTGACTGAATTTTCACTCAAACCCCCTATTCAACTGCATATCCAAGGGGCTCATGCATGCCATTCAACCTGAGGGTAGCCACCCTCCTCGGCTTCAGTCACCATCACAGAGGGCCTGGAGGATCCGCTCTTTCCGACTGCCTTTTTTCATCAAACCCCCTGTTCAAATGCACATCCAGGGGGCTCTTGTATGTCATTCAAGTCGAGATGAGCCAACCTCCCTGGCATCGATCACCGTGAGCTTGACACCGGATCACACGCATTGTGTGTGATACATTGAATTAGTAATTTTTTTCCACTGCTTTACGTTCAGTTTGCATTGGGAGCAGGTGTGCTCCAGGCTTCACTGACGGTGATCGAAGCCAGGGGGATGAGGTTTGAGTCAGTGGCTAAAGACCCTGGTTGAATGGCAGAGCAAAAATCTTCATGTGTATTTTGGTTTGTGTGGTATTTGTTACGTTGAAATATAATTTTTTTTTGTTTTGAAACACTTTGATTGGTTTACGGAGTTAGTACAAGTGGTCTATGGCACCTCCAATTGGCCTTTTTTTTTGGAAGTACACTTCACAACACAATGTGTTTTGGTCATATCGACTTCAAAATTGTGTCAGACTTTCATCAGACTTGAGGCTTTGTATCAGATGTGTTTTGGAGGCTCTGGGCATAGTCTTACAAAAAAAAGAATATATATATATATATATATATATATATATATATTATAAGTAATATTTATGGTCACTATTCAAATATTTGAATAGCTCTAACTAATTTTTGTATACTACAATGATACATTTTTACACTCTTGAAAACAAATGTCTAAGTGTCTCCTTTCAATCGAGCCCAAGTTTGTGTTTGTAGACCAAATTGTTCAAGATCTGGAAGAGTTTTACTTTGGGTATGTCGTTTTCAAGCACATGCATAAAAAGATACCAGAGGTTAATAATGATATTAGATGTATTTTATGAATTTTATTTTAAAAAATCAGATGACAGCTGGGACATCTTGAACATGCTAAACTTATTTACCTCTTTCATATGACCGCGCCACCATGTTTGTGACCAATATTTAATGTACCTTCAAAGTGCTTTGCTGTGGTATGTGACAAGTCAATATATAAAAATGTTACAATTTCTGATAATATAATTTGTAATGAAAATGCTTGCATTAAATTATTGAAGAGTTTAAAATAGAATCATGTTCTCTTGTGAATCGCACTGTACTGCATATTTCTTTTGGTAAAATATTATTTTCCAATATGAATAAATAAATAAATGCTGAATCAAAACATGGAGTACACACATACAGTAAATATACAAATAACAGTGAGACATTTTACAGTTTGTTTGTCAAGTGGGCTTTTTTTTATCTCGAGTGGTATTTTGATTATATGAAGTCGCTTTTGATGCGAGTGATCACGGATACAAAACCCTTCTGGATATACATGGTAATTAACTTAGCAAAATTGTACTGTATCTCTGTGGATCTCTGAAATAGGTGAGCAGCTGATTCCATGTTTCCAATTTATATGAATCAGAGATCGGACTACAGAGCTATACAGAAATGAAATGCGCATCTGCATGCAGGGGCTAACAATCTCGTGCTGCTCTCAAATACTGTATGCTGCCTCTTTGAGTGTCTGCAATGAAGCAAAAATAACTTGAAAGTTTTTTGAGCAAGTATACTTGCTAAATTCAGCTGGAATGTGTAAAACAGGTCAAACTGTATTCTAGAAATGGAATGGATTGACAAACAAGCATTTTTTTCTTTTCGGCATCAAATGTGCCATTAACCCTTGGTTGTGGCGCATCCCATCGTCTGTCGTGTCCAGTGTTGACAGGCTGTTAGAGTGTACGCAATACAAGCAAATGTTTGTTAAACATTGAGCAGAGTTTTGTTCATTGAGCATGACTAGCTCCACTTAAACCGACACAAAAAATTAATACAGCAACTATGGCATACTACATGTTTACATATTTTTTGATCTCTAAATGGTAGTTTTGAAATAAAGAGAAATGTTAAAAAAAAATTGGACAAGGCAAAAAACCCAAATGGTTTTGAGTTTGAATTTCTTTATTGTTTGTATTTCATAATATAACATTTCTCATACAAACTTCAAAAAAGTGTGAAAGCAGTTTCCAGTGACAGGTGATAAATGGTTACGGTACGGGAATCTATCTGTTGCATCAACACATCAAAAATGGGATCTCCGAAAGATAACAAATTACTGCAAGTCGGCACTGATTCAAAGAAAACTGGTGCTATAAACAGTGAATGGTGAGCCCTCTTTGTAATGTTTATCAGACTTGCATACAGTAGTGCCAGTACAGGAAACTGAATACAGTTGAATGTATATGTTTGCATCCCCCTTGCAGAACTGCAAGATCATACAAATATTTGTCTCCAGGACCCCTTCCAGGACCAGGAAACTCCGAAGGACTCCTGAGACGGGCGACCCAGTATACTTTGTTTTTAGTTTATTTGGCATATTTACATACTGTATGTTCTACAAGACAAATAATACATTTATTTACACAAATTATCCTTTTCAAAAGTTCACATCCCCATGGTTCTTAATATTTTGTGTTGCTTCCTTGATGATCAGTGACTGTATGTTTTGTGATATTTGTGCATAAGTCCCTGATTTGTCCTGAGCAGTGAATCAACCCACTGTTCTTATATACAGTATCTCACAAAAGTGAGTACAGTAAATGTTTGATTATATCTTTTCATGTGACAACACTGAAGAAATTAACTTTGCTACAATGTAAAGTATTGAGTGTACAGCTTGTATAACAGTGTAAATTTGCTGTCCCCTCACAATAACTAAACACACAGCCATTAATGTCTAAACCGCTGCCAACAAAATTGAGTACACCCCTAAGTGAAAATGTCCAAATTGGGCCCAAAGTGTCAATATTTTGTGTGGCCACCATTATTTTCCAGCACTGCTTTAACCCTCTTGGGCATGGAGTTCACCAGAGCTTCACAGGTTGCCACTTGAGTCCTCTTCCACTCCACCATGACGACATCACGGAGCTGGTGGATGTTGTGGATGTTGTGCTCCTCCACCTTCCATTTGAGGATGCCCCACAGATGCTCAATAGGGTTTAGGTCTGGAGACATGCTTGGCCAGTCCATCGCCTTCACCCTCAGCTTCTTTAGCAAGGCAATGGTCATCTTGGAGGTGTGTTTGGGGTCGTTATGATGCTGGAATACTGCCCTGCGTCCCAGACTCTGAAGGGAGGGGATCATGCTCTGCTTCAGTATGTCACAGTACATGTTGGCATTCATGGTTCCCTCAATGAACTGTAGCTCCCCAGTGCCGGCAGCACTCATGCAGCCCCAGACCATGACACTCCCACTACCATGCTTGACTGTAGGCAAGACACACTTGTCTTTGTACTCCTCAACTGGTTTCCGCCACTCACGCTTGACACCATCTGAACCAAATAAGTTTATCTTGGTCTCATCAGACCACAGGACATGGTTCCAGTAATCCATGTCCTTAGTCTGCTTGTCTTCAGCAAGCTGTTTGCGGGCTTTCTTGTGCATCATCTTTAGAAGAGTCTTCCTTCTGGGATGACAGTAATGCAGACCAATTTGATGCAGTGTGCGGCGTATGGTCTGAGCACTGACAGGCTGACCCCCCACCCCTTCAACCACTGCAGCAATGCTGGCAGCACTCATACGTCTATTTCCCAAAGACGACCTCTGGATATGATGCTGAGCACGTGCACTCAACTTCTTTGGTCGACCATGGCGAGGCCTATTCTGAGTGGAACCTGTCCTGTTAAACCGCTGTATGGTCTTGGCCACCGTGCTGCATCTCAGTGTCAAGGTCTTGCCAATCTTCTTATAGCCTAGGCCATCTATATGTAGAGCAACAATTCTTTTTTTTAGATCTTCAGAGTTATTTGCCATGAGGTGTCATGTTGAACTCCCAGTGACCAGTATGAGGGAGTGTGAGAGCGATGACACTAAATTTAACACACTTGCTCCCCATTCACACCTGAGACCTTGTAACACGAGAGAAAATGGCTAAATGGTCCCAATTTGGACATTTTCACTTAGGGGTGTACTCACTTTTGTTGTGTACACTCACTACTTTACATTGTAGCAAAGTTCATTTCTTAAGAGTTGTCACATGAAAAGATATAATCAATTTATATCGCACTGATTTAGGGCGATATTACACATTTGTGAGTGAAATATTGCTTATATACAAAAGCTCAATAAAAAAGTACGTTTTTAAAATGAGGAAAAACTGAGAATGGTCATAAAAACACATTTGTGCATGGAACTACTTTATTGCAGTGGATCAGAATCTGCCGTTGCTGGTTCAAAAGAAATGATGCGTACAAGCCTTAATTAGTAAATAAATAATGTCACTTCAGAAATAGTATCACGGCTTGTGCTGTTTCGAACAAGTTATTGGATATACAAGGATGGATGTATGCATGTGTGTTTGTGTGTTAGAGAGAGAGAGAGAGAGAAAGAGAGAGATGGAGCATGTGTGATCACATGTTGCCACACCCAAGCAGAGATGCGGTCAGTTTTACTTATGGGGCGTGAAAGAAGCCAAAGCCCTTCATAATTCGCTACCTGGCTATTTCAAACATTGAGGCCCTTGATTCATATAGGAAAACCCAAGGAATTTTCTCAGTGGTTACCCTTTTCAAAATGTTCCACTACTCCTGGAATATTGAAGGAAAAGTGTGGGTGACAAAAAGTGAAAGCAAAAGTTTCATATTGGTCCTTCATGAATTTTTCAAGTTATTATCTGGAACAAGGCAATCAAAATGCAACAGCAAGCAAACTGGCCATGCTGTTTACTGTAGCACTTCACAGGTTGCGTGTAGATGAAAGGTGAGCCCATTATTCCAGAAAATAAGCAGCAAAGTCTGTCGAAGCTGGAACATTGTAGGTACACAGAGATTATATTGTGGATTGTGGAATGAATTGAGCTTATTTGTTTGGACCTGTGCTCTTTTTATTTATGTTTTCACTTGGTGTGTGTGTGTGTGTGTGTGTGTGTGTGTGTGTGTGTGTGTGTGTGTGTGTGTGTGTGTGTGTGTGTGTGTGTGTGAGCGTGTATTTATCACTTTGTGGGGACCAAATGTCCCCATAAGGATAGTAAAACCCGAAATGTTTGACCTTGTGGGGACATTTTGTCAGTCCCCATGAGGAAAACAGCTTATAAATCATACTAAATGATGTTTTTTGAAAATGTAAAAATGCAGAAAGTTTTCTGTGAGGGTTAGGTTTAGGGGTAGGGTTAGGTTTAGGGGATAGAATATAAAAACCATTATGTCTATGGAAAGTCCCCATAAAACATGGAAACACTACGTGTGTGTGTGTGTGTGTGTGTGTGTGTGTGTGTGAGCGTGTATTTATCACTTTGTGGGGACCAAATGTCCCCATAAGGATAGTAAAACCCGAAATTTTTGACCTTGTGGGGACATTTTGTCGGTCCCCATGAGGAAAACAGCTTATAAATCATACTAAATTATGTTTTTTGAAAATGTAAAAATGCAGAAAGTTTTCTGTGAGGGTTAGGTTTAGGGGTAGGGTTAGGTTTAGGGGATAGAATATAAAGTTTGTACAGTATAAAACCCATTATGTCTATGGAAAGTCCCCATAAAACATGGAAACACAACATGTGTGTGTGTGTGTGTGTGTGTGTGTGTGTGTGTGTGTGTGTGTGTGTGTGTGTGTGTGTGTGTGTGTGCCTGCACAGCACTATTTTTGTTCAGCCAGCCTCCTGCATCTTCTTCTCTCTGGAAAATTATTTACATTTGAATGGTTTGCTTACTTGCTCTTCCCAAAAGGTCCCAGTAATTTTGCCTCCCTTTGAGGGAAAAGACACCTAGCTATTTTTTATAGAATTTTATTATTTTCCTCCCATTATTTCATTTATTTATTTATTATCATTTTTTTATACATAACACAAGTCCCTTTAGTAAATTTTAATGGGGAAAAATCAAATCCATTCAGATGGTCTGTGTCCTTAGGAAATCCGTGCAGTCTGCTTATTCAATGCGATCAATATCGACATGCATTTTGGCAGAACTGTGTGACAGGAAGCTTGCACTAATTTGCATTCCTTCATAATAGTGTGTTATGCCCCAGTTTACCCTGAAGCCATGCCTGTAATGACATCATGCTAAGGTCAGAAAAATTGGCTTAATCTTGGCTCAAGGTGAACAGCAAACTCTACCTTAGGAGGAAATGGGAAGATTAGGGCCACACTGTGATGAGAAAACCCCTGTGTTCAAAATGAACAGTAGAAAGGCTCCATGGTATATGATTGTTTCAGGAATGTGTTTTACATGCACATGTAAATTTGTAAATGCATGCTGGCAGTGTGCATGCATGCATATTTATGGCTCCTTCAGTGATGTGTTTCTCTTTCTCCCAGGTGCAGTTTATCCCTCTGTGTGGTGAGACACGACAAGCATCAGCACTGGCACTTAAGGTAAGATAAGTCTCTGTTTGTGATAACAGCTTGGCAGCTCTTTGTCTCTTAGCAGAACACTGTTAAATGAAAATTAAGCTCAATAGACAGCATTTGTGGCATGATGTTGATACCACAAAAAATTATTTAAAATAACTTGTCCCTCCTTTTCTTTTTTTTTAAAAAAAGAAGGAAATATCGAGGATACAGTAAGACACTTACAAGTGAATCGGGCCAAATTTGGAAGGGTTTAAAGGCAGAAATGTGAAGCAGATCATTTTATAAAAGAAACACTTACGTTAAGTCTGTTAAAACTTGTGTATTATTTGATCTTAAATAGTTGTTTTTAACGGTCATTTTAGGGTTTTGAGCATTACGTCGCCATGGCAACAAAGTAATAAAATACTGTACGATTTAACTTTACACAGAAAAGGTTAGTAAGCAATTGTATCACCCTAAATCATGTTAACACGCAGATTGTTTATGTCTTGTGGCTATACTTTTGAAACATTAAGTATTGTTACTTTTTAGGAGTAGTTCCTTTCACTTCCATTGTAAGTGCCTCACTGCAAACTAGGGTTTTTCTCTTTTTAAAGAAAAGGAGGGGCAGGTTGAAATGTATTTTTGTGGTAATCAGTATTATGCCACAAATGATGTTGATTGAGCTCAAATTGTTTTCAACCAAGAATATTACTTATGAAAGCTGTGCTATATCGTGAATATACTTTATTGTGGTTAAAAACATGATAAATCTGAAGATTGGTGAGCCTATGGTATGGCATTGATGTGAGAATGGAATGACAAGGAAATGTTCATGATTCAGGCAAAAAGTCACTACATTGTTGCCTCTGTCATGAGACAGAAATTTCCCCTCACCTCAAGACTGCTGCTGATCCCTACGTAAGGTCACCCTTTTGGACAAGAGTCTTTTCCAATTCAGACCAAAAAAAACAGCCCTTTTCTGTTGCTAATTAAATGTAATTTTTCTTCCCTGTTAGAAGATTAACTCGTTTTCATACTTTGCAATTGCGCAATATAGTCCAGGAGCAACCGTGGACTCAGCATTTGCTTTTGTGAGTTGCAGGCAAGGGCGGTCTTACCACTTGATTGAAATGTTAAGGGAGATGCTACAGTTTGTCTCTCACAATGGCAAATTAGGGTTTTGGTATGTGTCTCAGTGACTTGGTCCCTAGAGGGGGAGGCAACATGGTATTTTTAACATCTTAATGAAATGCTGAGAGAGACCATAATTGCCACGCCAGTGGGTAGTGGGAGAATAGAGGTGAAGTGACAGCTCTGGAAGCATTTGATCTAGAAACTCTAATCAATGGGGATTAGTGTCCTTAAGCTCTGTGCTGCATGGTGTCTTTGACAACCCCATGACTCTCATATTAATGAGCCATTAGCATGTCTTGAATTAAGAGAGATACCAGTTCACAGATCTCTGGTGATAAGAGTGCACTTTAGAGTGACACTGAGATCTCACACTATATGCTGCCTATGCTTGTTGATTAGTTAATCAGTCTGATAGGTCTAATCTTTAAGGAGTCTTAAATGAAGGTTAGGGAGGAGAATTTTCATCTAATTATGCAAATCACAACATAAAGAGAAATAATCTGCTGGCAAATGGCAAATAGTTTTTAAACATAAATATAACTACACTTTGCAAGATTTCTCTGACACCAACAAAATACCTTATGACATTTTGTCAAGTAAATGTATATTAAAAATGTATGTTTTAGAATGTTTTTCTTTTTACTGAAATACATGTATACAATATAAATATATGCACACATATACAGTGAGCAAGAGTGCTGTGTGGCCCTACAACATATGGTGGCCAGACGTCCTGTTTTTCCCAGGACAGTCCCACTAGGCACTTCTAGTGTCCTGACTTATTCTGAAAAAACTGTGTTTTGTCCCGTATTTCCCTTCACCTAAAATTTCTCTATTACCTATGCGGCTTTCTCAGTCACGTGAGAATTCTAATCAAAGGTAGCCAAGGATATGGCTTGTAAAACCAATAAAATCACACCATGTTATTTGAAGTATAAGATTTGATTAAACTATCCAATCACAATCCCCTGTAGCACCTGGACCAATCAGACAAACAATTATTCATTATTTAATGAATAAGCCAACAGATGTCTCAAGACTGTAACAAGCAAAGGTCTAAGTAGGCCCAAGCAGACTCTGTCATGTCTGCTCACCCACTGATCATTATCAAGCCTTTACACTGTCTTTGCTGACACTGGACAAGCAAATAGTGGACCCCCAGTGACATTCCAAGTGGAGGTAGGTTGGCTGCATGCCAAAGCAATCTTTTCCCTATAAGAAATGGACTCAAAGTTTTCTGACTTTCTTTTCACTAAATTATAGACAAACTGTATATAAATTCACATGTATATCCCCAGGACATTGTGTATAGGATCATTACTCTCTTGTAAAGTGTTTTTTGTACTGTATACTGTTTTATGCATGCCTTATGACAGAACTACCAGATAATGTACAATTAGTTCTGCCACGTTTCCTATCAAATTAATCCTTATGTGACACAATGCAAAGTGGTATATATATAAGAAATTAATTGCAACTTGAACACCATCGACTCGAGGAAATATCAAGACGGTCTCCTGCGACTGCATCCGGGCTCTCTCAACAGCCAAGGCATTGCAAGTATCGTACCAGTAACTAACTGAACATAGTTTTAGTACAAGATGAAAACCCCTTTGTATCAAAGATGCTTTTAAATTATGAGCTCAATGGTTCTCTCAGATGGTCAAAAGGACTCTTTTCATAACTGCATTTCCCCTATTCTTTTCCGGTTTTATTTTATATTCACTTTTCCCTTTCCCATGTATGAGTGTTTTGTGTGTATGTTTATGTTTAGATTAGTTATGTGTTCGTATTTTAGTTAAATAAACTTTTGTGTACATTCTTGTGAATTGATTCTGGTCTGCTTGTAGATCAATGTAAATTTAACAATCAATCTCAGCTCCATGCTAAGAAAGAGATATTTTTGTGTGGCCATGAAAAATATCCTTTCTGAGAATTGATAGACGATCAATACTGAGTGTTCACTGGACGTACAGAAAAATTGATTGTAATATTAATTCAGCTACCTTAAGTTAAATCTATTAACCAATACAAATGTTCATAATTAATTATAATGAGTTATTATTAATTATTCATGTTTCCCTTTTAGGGATATTTTGACTGGTATATTTTGATAAATAATCTCATCCCTGTTTCTAAACGAATTCACTTCAAAGCTATACCTATGTGTGTAATATTTTTGTAAATAAGCCATGAGAATAATATTACTCCAATAAGAGAATTCATCATAATTCTTTTATTAAAGCTACTTCCCTACAGTAGAAATTGTGAGCTGATACAACGAGACGTTGTATTACGATTTTAATGGTGGTTAGTTATTAATCTAGTTATTTGTCATTTATCTAAATTATAACGGTTTTCAAATGCGGCTGATTCCATAATATATTTCCTTACATATTAATGTAGCAATAGGGCCTATTAATTTAATTTCTAGCTCACACATACTGTTTCCATTACAAATAATATTAATGAACACAACACTTTAACCCATGCAGTGAACATTTATCATACCAAATTCGCTGCATATATTGGTGTGATAATCTGGGCACTTTAACTGATTACTGTTTGTTTGTGCAATTTGGAACGCGCTGACGTTCATATGCATTGATGAAACTGTTTTCATTAGTGTTGACCCATCTCACCGATCACTGGTGTTTGTTGGTATGGCGACAAAAGTTCATGGGAAGTCCTAAAGAGACCCTTCCAGGGCAATATACCGCGCATGCGCAACCTGCCGACGCCATATTGTAAACACAGTACAGCTAAGCTAATAGCATAACACAACACCGCTAAACGAACCAGTTAGCGAACTTTCATTGAAACCCCTAAATACACTAAACCCCTATCAATATACATCCAGTTAGTAAACTGATAGAAGAGTCAGTTTGAAAGAGCACACAGATGAAATTGTGGATGGAAAAAATAAGGAAGTGTGCATGTACATTTAATGAGGATGTTCAAAATGAGATAACATTTCTAAAAAAGGAGTCACAGACAGAGCCTAGTAAAGTGAGTGCACATTCATGACCTGAGAAATGTCTTGCAGGCCAGGCTCGAGGAATCATTCATACCCTCTGACATTAAAAAAACACTTGGATGCCCTTGTTGAAGCTGTTGACATGCGAGCAGATGATTTCTTTTGTGCAGTGAGAAACTTTTATTCAGCATTGGTGGATAACCTCCAAAATTGGAGCCACTCATTGGAGAACACAGAAAAACTTGAGTGGGCCCTACTGAGAGACATCCCAGAGAGGAAAGACATTCAGAGCAGCCTCGAACACTTCTACTTCAGAATCTCCGCTCTCAGTTTGATTGATGAAACCGGGCTTTTTGATGAGCGGGCTTGCGCGAAAAACACTGTCACTCGTTGCATCACTGAGTGGAACATGAACTAGACGGCCGTGTCTGAAAGTTGGACAGACATTTTTCTTGAGCTGGAGAGCAAGACCATGAACATCGGAGTCTTAGCCAAGGTTGTGGAGTTTGTTTTATGCCTGCCTGGGTCATCTGTATCTGTGGAGCGTGTGTTCTCATTAATGAACGCAGCATCGAACACTTCTACTTTAGAATCCCCGCTCTCATTTTGATTGATGAATCCACGATCTTTGATGAGTGGCCTGCGCAAAAATCATTGTCACTTGTCGCATCACTGAGTGGAACATGAACAAGACGGCCATGTCTGAGAGATGGACAGATGTTTTATGTGAGCTTGAGAGCAAGACCACCAACTTTGGAGACTTAGCCATGGTTGAGGAGTTTGTTTGGCTGTGATTCGGCCAAGTGCCGCAGGTAATCACAGCCATGCTAATTTAGGGTCATACAGCAATTTTTCAAACATTTTGAAAAACTAAGGACAAAAAAAGCACATTTCTATGAAACTACTTTCTTACGTTACGGATCAGGATCTGTCTTTGCTATTTCAAAAGATGCACACAAGCCTTTCTAATTAAAAAAAATCACTTTAGGACTAGAACCAATGACTTGGGATTTTTCTAACAAGTCATTGGAGAAAAATGTGTGTGTGGGTGGGTGTGTGTGTGTGTGTGATTGAAAGAGAGAGAGAGAGAGATATAAAGAGAGAGATTGAGCGTTTGTGATTACCTGCATCTGTCAGTGATGAACTGTAAAGCTAAATTTTTTATCCACACCTATAGTGAAGTATTAGCTTGCTAAAGATAATGGAATTTTAATCAAATGCATCTTAATTTCTCTGTGTAAAAAATAGCCGTCTGAGCAGGGTTCCCACTGAATTCCATTACTTCGAAGTAACCTGTGTGTACCCTCCTCTATGTTGAATGTTTACATTTCCCAATGCGGACACTCCGGATTCTAATAGTAACAGATAAGCATGTGCAAATACTCTATCAGTCGTGCCTCTCTTCTGTGATCTGACTTAATGCAGAAGCTGATAGTTCAACTGTATTTCCCATCTGTGATGTACTAGTAGTAATCCAAGCGATCATGAAATGAGAGACAATGTCGATGACTTCAAAGAAACTGCTTGCTGACTGACATGTGCTGACTCAATGCACATCAAAATTAACTAGCTCATAACATATAAAAAGGGTCTTTTGTCACCACCTGCTGTATAAAACTGTTAATGTAATAAATTAAATGACACGAGTCTAGCTGCTTTTATCATTGCATTTTAGTTTAGAATGTCATGAGCACAAGCGATGCGATACAAACTGTGAAGTGTGCTAGTGCTGCTGTTCTAAGACATCTGCATTCACAGAAAGTCTGTTGTCCAATCAGGTTCAAGGACTGGAACTATACAGTATATGTATAAACAATATCACACAAACAAGAGTGTGATATTTCACACACACACACACACACACATATATAACACACTACAGCATCTTTGCTTGGGAGCGGCAACAGAGATGGGTAATAGCACACACTCAATCTCTCTCTCTCTCTCTCTCTCTCACAGAAAACATATGCATCCTTGTTTCTCCAGTAACTTGTTAGAAACAGCCCAAGCCATGATACTAGTTCTGAGTATATATATATATATATATATATATATATATATATATATATATATATATATATATATAATAGTTAATTAAACAAGTAGATTAAAAAAAGAGGAAAAACTGGGTACGGTCTCAAAAAAACACATTTGTGCATGGAACTACTTTCATACGCAATGGATCAGAATGTGCTTTTACTGGTTTAAATCAAATGATGTGTCCAAGCCTCTCAAATATGTCACTTTAGAACTAGTATCATGGCTTGGGCTGTTTCTAACAAGTTACTGGAGAAACAAGGATGCATATGTTTTCTGTGAGAGAGAGAGAGAGAGAGAGAGAGATTGAGTGTGTGCTATTACCCGTCTCTGTTGCCGCTCCCAAGCAAAGATGCTGTAGTGTGTTAGTCAGCTTTCTGAAGATTTCTCTGTGGAAAAATAGCCATCCAAGCAGGGGTATTCCTCCCTATTTTGCAGTAGCAGGTGCGCAAGAGTCATTCACTATAGAGACCACAATGTCCTCCGCCATTTTGAACAGTATGTCCTCTTCAATATGGGAACTCTGGTAAGAGGTAAGCACTTTGAGTTTGTGTAATTAATAGGTCTGTATTGTCTCAGCAGTGATGAGTCTTAATGCTAAAGTTGATAGTTTAAAGCTGTTAAAAGCTATTTCCCATCTTTAGTACTGTAGTTTTAATCCAATGAATGAAAATACTGACAGACTGGCTATGCACATCACCTTAGCTGACTCATTTACACACAAAAATATATTTTGCTGCCACATGCTTGCTAAAATCTGCAATGTCACAAAAATAAATGTAAAAAGACATCTAGCTATTTACACATCTGCACTGCTCTTACACTTTAATGAGAAGAACACAAGCGGAGTGATACAAAGAGTGAAGCATTCTAGTGCTGATGTTCTGAGACATCAGTACTCATGGAACGTATCCCTGTAATGATTGTGTGAAGTCAGGAGAAGGCAGACGGGAGGTGCAGATACAAACGCGGTACTTTATTGACAAACAAATAAAGAAGTACAAAACAGGAGCAAAATAAAAGGACCACGATGGGTAAAAGAAACTAAAGACTAGATAACATACAGACTGGGTGCGGGTAATGAAACATACACGAAGGGCAGGGAGATCCACGAACAGGTTAACAGCGGGGAACACGAACAGCAGGGAAATCCTCGGACGAACACGCAGACAGCGAACATAAACTGTGAACAGCAGGGAGAGAGGTTAATAGCGGACATGTAACGTAATACCAACATACAAAAGGAAAGGGGAAACAAGCGGGTTTAAATAGACAGACATGGTGATAACAAGATAACAAACAGGTGCGGACAATAACACAGAGATGGCGGTGATGAGTGAAACAGAAAACACGGTACAAACAACAAAGGATCGTGACACGGAACGTGATCGGCAAAACCGAAAACACGGTGCAGAGGACACGCAACATGGTGCAGATGACACGAAACATGGTGCGGACAACACGAAACCGGGTGCGGATGACACGAAACATGGTGTGGACAACACGAAACCGTGACATAATCCCCCCTCAAAAGGACCGGATTCCAGACGGTCTTAAAAGGAAAACAAGAAACAATAAAAAGGAATGAAGAACCCAGGAGAGAGGGGGTAGACTGGGGGGAAAACAGACAGACCAGGGGAAGAACAAGGGGCACAAAGACAGTTCACGGGGGTGCAAGGGGTGCTGAGACAGGCCCAGGGGGCAATTAGGCAGTCCACGGGAGGCAGGCAGACCAGGGAGGCTGAGAGGGTAGACAGGCAGACCAGGGAGGCCGAGAGGGCAGGCAAGCAGTCTATGGGGGTGTGCGAAGGGGACCGGGTCTGGTGGCCTGGGGGGCGTCAACCGGGCAGGGGCAGGTTCAGGAGGCCTGGAAGGCGGCCACAATGTGGGGGTAGGCCTAGGGGGCTCGGGAGCTGGCCACGAGGCGAGCACCAGATTAGGAGGTCTGGGAGCGGGCCATGGGGCAGGAGCTGGTTTGGGTGGCCTGGGAGCTGGCCTCTGGGCAGGGGCCGGTACAGGAGACCTGGGAGGTGCCCGCAGGACAGAGGCTGGCGGAGCCGTGTGAGGCGGAGCCAAGGAGGACTTCGAGGGCGGAGCCGTAGAAGACTTGTGAGGCGGCGCCAAGGGTTACTCAGGTGGCGACGCCGAGGGTGGCTCAGGAGGCGGCGCTGGGGAAGGCGCCGGAGCCGAGGGAGGCTGAGCCGGGAGAGGCAGAGCCAGGAGAGGCGGAGCCGGGAAGGACCTTAGAGGCGTCGGAGGTGAGGCTGAGGGAGGCTTCTGAGGCGGGGCTGTGGGAGGCTCCGGAGGCGGAACCGGAGCCGGGAGAGGCTCTGAAGGCGGAGCCATAGAAGGCTCTGGAGGCTGAGCCGAGGAAGGCGGCGCCGTAGGAGGCTTTAGAGGCGGGGCTGTAGGAGGCTCGGGAGGCGGAGCCGTAGGAGGCTCAGGAGGCGGAGCCATAGAAGGATCTGGGGCAGAGCCGTAGGAGGCTCGAGGGGCGGAGCCCTGGGTGGCTCGAGAGACTTGAGTAGCGGAGCCCTGGGTGGTTCGAGAGGCGGACCCCTGGAAGGCTCGAGAGGCGGAGCCCTGGAAGGCTCGGGAGGCGGGGCCCTGGAAGGCTCGAGAGACTTGAGAGGCGGAGCCCTGGGAGGCTCGGGAGGCGGAGCCCTGGAAGGCTCGGGAGGCTCAAGAGGCGGAGCCCTGGATGGCACGAGAGACTTGAGAGACGGAGCCCTGGGAGGCTCGAGAGACTTGAGAGACGGAGCCCTGGAAGACTCGGGAGGAGGAGCCCTGGAAGACTTGAGAGATGGAGCCCTGGGAGGCTCGAGAGACTTGAGAGACGGAGCCCTGGAAGACTCGGGAGGAGGAGCCCTGGAAATCTCGAGAGACTTGAGAGGCGGAGCCCTGGGAGGCTCGAGAGGAGGAGCCCTGGAAGGCTCGAGAGAATTGAGAGGCGGAGCCCTGGGAGGCTCGAGAGGCAGAGCCCTGGAAGGCTCGAGAGACTTGAGATGCAGAGCCCTGGGAGGCTCGAGAGGAGGGGCCCTGGAAGACTCGAGAGAATTGAGAGGCGGAGCCTTGGAAGGCTCGAGGGGCGGTGGCTCTTGGATGGTCATGGCTACTGGCGATGGCTCTTGGACAGTCATGGCTACTGGTGCTGGCTCTGGGACGGTCATGGCTTCTGGCGCTGGCTCTGGGATGGTCATGGCTACTGGCGCTGGCTCTGGGACGTCATGGCTACTGGCACTGGCTCTGGGACGGTCATGGCTACTGGCGCTGGCTCTGGGACGGTCGAGGCTACAGGCACTGGCTCAGGGACGGTCGAGGCCACAGGCACTGGCTCACTGACATCAGAGGCCACAGGCGCTGGCTCACTGACGTCTGAGGCTACTGGCTCTGGCTTGTTGACCATGGTATGCGCTGGCTTGGGTTCGCTGGGCACTGAGGGCAGAGCCACGGGGGGTTTAGGGCACGGGGCTGCGGCAGGCGGAGGCTGGAGAGCAGAGGCCTTTAACCTTCTCCTCTTCCTCTGGTCTGAAGCGACTGGCGATGCTGGAACGCTGTTCCTGGTCGGCGTGGCTTCAGGCTCGCTGGCCGTGTCTGGCAAAGGCTCAGGCTCGCTGACCGTGGCTGACGAGGGCTCAGGCTCGCTGACCGTAGCTGACGAGGGCTCAGGCTCGCTGACCGTGGTTGACGAGGGCTCAGGCTCGCTGACCGTGGCTGACGAGGACTCAACACCAACATACAACGTCAACGAACGACAAAGGAAAGGGGAAACAAGCGGGTTTAAATAGACAGACATGGTGATAACAAAATAACAAACAGGTGCGGACAATAACACAGAGACGGCGGTGATGAGTGAAACAGAAAACACGGTACAGACAACAAAGGATCGTGACACGGAACGTGATCGGCAAAACCGAAAACACGGTGCAGACGACACGCAACATGGTGCAGATGACACGAAACATGGTGTGGACAACACGAAACCGGGTGCGGATGACACGAAACATGGTGCGGACAACACGAAACCGTGACAATCCCGTTATTATTATTATTATTATTATTACATAAGCACACAAAAAACAAACATACAACAGTTTGTACCCACCAATAATCAAGTGATGTATTTGTGTGTTTATTTATTTATTATTTTTCAGGTTTCATCCTCCATAGTGGAGTTTGAAAAAAAACAAAAACGTTTTTGTTAGATACTGTATTGTTTTGTTCTATTGTTTTGTTCTTCCTAAACAACAAATAAATGCATTATGACATGAAATATCGATTAACAATGAAAAATTATGAGATTAATCACAATTCAAAAAAAAATATTTACTGACAGCCCTAATATGCTGTATGTATTCAAGTAAAAATGACTTGGAAAAAGTTACCTCTATAAAAATAAATTAAAAAAAAACAAATTTACAGAAAGGATAGTTAAGATTTGCATCCCTTTTGCCTGCTTTTTTATAGACACAGTTGCATCACTTGAATATCCATTCTGATTGGCCAGTTTGCTATTGAGAGGAGCCATTATGCTGTCAGCCTTTTCTCGCATTCGATCAGTGATTAATACCTGCATTGGCTATCACACATTAAAGAAAAAAAACATCTTTACATTATATGCATCTTAACCAGCAAGGCTACCTTGGTCAACCAATTATGCTAGTTTTCCAATTGTTAGACCAGCACTGACCAGCAAAATCCAGCCTAGACCAACATGAAAAATCGTGTTGGACTAAATCTAAAGTTTTTCAATACTGCAAGTCTGCATCAAGTTTGCCATTTGGTACAGGAATATATTGTTCTGGCATCTCTCCACCATCCTTACTTTATATATCCAAATAATCAGGTCCGAAAATAGGAACTTGTGAAAGCTTGACTTGAGTCTTAGACCTCAGGTTTCATCCTACCATTTAGTACCCTCATGTCAAAATTTTTACCTTATCGCTCTTAATGATTATGTAAAAACATGAGCTTGTGAACTAGAATCATCTATTAGTTGACATACCGTATTGACGGCTGAGAAGGTGAGAACTGACAGTAGATGTCTAAGGGCCATAATGTTATTCAGACATAGATTGGCCTGAAATCATCTCCTCAGTGTCTTTCAGGTTGGGGGAGGATCGGAATTCAATGACCTGAGAAAGAAAGCAGTGAGATCCCTGATCAATCTGAACCCAAGCTACTCAATAATAGATGTGTGAGAGTCATACAATCTGAAATGCATGTCAGGTTTCAACCTCTGATCCTTCAGTGACTCGATATCTGTCTGCTTCAAGTGCACCGTCTGGGGCAGTCCTGTCTTTTTCCTTAAAGTCCCTGTTATATATACACACTCATTTATTTTGGCAGCTTACACAACCACAGTAGTTACAAAGTCTTTATGTGTTTGAGAGCTCAAAGACAATACTTTGTTTGGCAGTCCTGAAGACAAAGGGCATGTAGTTTTTAGTGGATATGAATCTTTGACTATCATCTAGGCATTTGAATTTTAGAAGGAAAAAAATCCCCTGAAGAAGGAATAGAAACACAGTAAATGCTTAACTTAGAGTAATATAAATATCACCAAGCAGCGCTACTATTTTGGTGTTACAGGAGCTCTGTTCCAAAACCTATTGAGCTCCCTCGCTGCCTACTGCCTACATAGGCAGTTTTCTAGGATGTACAATACTAACCATCAAAGATCCTCATCAGTGACTGATTTGGAACGCTGTGCATTGGCAGCGAGTCTGCATACTACACAAATAGCACTCCAAATGGGAGACTCATCTCACTAGATGCAACGTTCTCTTAAAAAAATACTATAATAAGCATACAGAATTTTGCTTATTATAGTAATAAGCTTAATTCTTTGCAAAGGATACATGCAATGCTGTCTTAAGCCCCGTACATACATTTAGCGACTTTATCGCTTAATATTACTAGTCTCTGTTATGTAAAGTCACTAGTGGGCATTCCTACTGCTTATTATGTTATAAGTAGACTGCACTATTTACACGTCTGGCTATGTGTTTTGAAAATCTGATCCCAGATGAGACATTTTACCACTTGACACAGATTCAGTTTTCTTGTCTCTAAAAAAGCACATTCTGCTAGGGAGAATATTTTTATATAACCTGCAGCAGTGCTCAATGCATCATATCATTAGTAAGATGAACGATCTTGTACAAATCAAACTCACTCAGACTGCCGACAGTTTCTTTTCCATGTATCGATTTTATTATATCCGTGCATGTGGTTACAGACGAATCATGTAGAACAATGAAATCTCTCACAGAAACTTCTCTGTCTTGCCTGCACTTGACTCAGTTATCTCAAAGGAGATGGATGACATTACCTCCACTGACATCCTCTTTTTCTCTTTGGATAAAGTTAAACTATTCTCAACATTCTTGTGAAGCTCGCCACACCCACATCTAGTTGCCAGAACTTGCCAGAGATCGCTTGTGTTGCTGGAAGTCACCAGCTCTCATTGAAAATGAATGAGAACTAGTCGCTTTGTTGCTGGAAGTCAGCAACGAATTTGGACAAAATCAGGTGTCTTAGGAGGAAGCGTAAATAAAGCAAATTCTTTTAATTTCTAATAATTATTTGCCCACCCTCAGTCGTTCCAAACCAATATGACTTTCTTTACTCTGCAAAACACAAAAGGAGATATTGTCTGTTTCTAAAGCTGACTACCCAAAAGTTTCATAAAAGTAGTCTTTGCAACTCATGCGTTATATTCCAAGTCCAATTATTTTATTAGAATGAACATTTTATGCAAGTTTTATGTTACTGATGTGACCCCATATTTGATTTGGGCTCTGTATACATGAGTTACTTTATTATTTAGTAAATAATGACTTAAATTTCAGTCTGTTCTAGGGGTAAAACAATTGCATGTTTCATCACAATATGATCGTGTATTAATTCTCTTAGCAGGCGATCCAATGTTTGCTGATGCCTCGAAGTCTGTTGCGATATGATTTTGATTTGATTCAGGGGCCTGCGATCAATATTATAATATAATGTGCCTATTTTGTACAATCTATAAAATTTCTTATCTCACAAATGCAACCAAATATAATTTAGGAAAGGTGTTTTTGCATACCGTCATCAGCGCTGTTCAAAATATTGCGGCTGTTTGGCCATTTGACATGGTTGAATTGCTCCATAAGACCTTAAAATAGAAAATTCTCATGCAGAATTCCCTTCTCTTTGCAACAGCCTTCACATCTGGCTCATTCCTGTGAGGCCTTAAATTACTGCCTCTGTAACTCACTAGCCTTTGGAACAGAACAATTCTGTCAATTTTCGATTTGTTCATTTGGCAATCGAAATAAAAAATAACTAAACTACCCAGGTTCCTCTTGAGCTATAAGACACTTTATTCTCTTTCTGACAATCATTGAAATTAGGTTGCCTTTTGTTGTCCATTCTCGAGTCTTTCCTCATGAGAACAGAGCAATTCTTTGTAGAAAGTGAAAACTATAACTGTCAGTTTGAGGAGTAAAGGAAACAGAGAGTTTGTTCTTCCAAACCCATAGGACATTTCATGTTCGGCGAAACACAAAAAGAGATGTTAGGCAGAATTTAGCCTGGTCGCCTTTCATGTTAATGATATTGAAAAATTATGCAATGAAAGTAAATGGTGGCTGAGGCTGAGGCTTTTGTTGTTATTTTATTCCAGGACTACAGAAAATTATGTGTTCTACTGTAAACCAACCTAAGTCAAAAACTCTAAGCCTAAAGTGAATGGCAGCTATCTTGAAAAAGAGCAGTATGCTGAAAACATTTGAGCATGTTATGAGTGATTATTCCTAGACCTGAGAGGATTGAGGGAGTGGATTTAATTTTTTTGTGCACAGATAGCTTCTTGAATCTAAATGAGGTCTTGGACCATCTCTCTCTCCCTTTGCTTAAAGCATTTGGTTGGATGACACATACCTCCAGGACTTACATAAGAGTGTTTGAAAACACTCATAGTCTTCCTTTATTTTGTACCAGCTTAACAGTGTATACCTTTTTAATTGGTTTTCTATTATGAATCACCCATTCTTAATGCAACCTAAACTTACCATTATCCCTCTTTGTTCAAACTCTTCAACCTACAATTTACAATTGTATTAACAGTTTCAATTTTATTTGAAGAAACTGTAATAGAAAACAAATACAATTTAAATACAATTGATGTGTGTAATATTTTCTATGTTAAAATTCCCCCATCTCTGCTTAATTAACAGAGACAACTATAAGTAAGCTATTTGTTATTTGAAATATAAGTTATTTCTCGAAAAGTGTAACACTGTGTATCTGTGGCATCATCAAAACATTGCCGACCTGCATAACACAGCAATATTGGCTCAACCAATAGCATGGGTTAAGGGCAGGACTGATTGTTGTTTGAAGAAAAACTGTTTGAAAACAGCCATTATTTTTGCAATTCTGCTTGGTGTCACTAGAGGCACAGAAATGACACATTTCCCCTTTAATGATAGAGAAAAATTTGTGAAAAAATAAATAAATACTTTTTTCTTATCATATCAAAGAATATATTCAAAGATATCATATCTTTGAATATATTCTTTGAATTGAAGAACAAATGCTTGTTTATGGTCTATTGATGGTCTATTTCAAATCCACATTCAGATTCTAGTGAAAATAACTTGAACAGCTGCTCATGTCAAACAGCCCCTTTGGTGAAGTGAAGTGTGCCCATCACATTTTGCTTCCCTAGAACACGGTTTCCTTGTGTCCCTACATGCTGAGGTCCACGTTGCCTTGGGAACTCTAATAATGAGAGTGAGAAAGAGGCTTTAAAACCTGCTGGGTCACAGGTGCTAGAAATAAACAGTGTCCAATGATCCTGAAAGACAAGGCAATTGTAGAGGCAGGCACTGTAGGATTAATGAGAATAGAATGGTAATGTCGCAAGGCTGAGCTCTTTCGCAGGAGTAGGGCGTTAGCCATCTTTTCAGCAGTCTTTGTCCAGAGAGAGAGAGAGAGAGAGAGAGAGAGAGAGAGAGAGAGAGAGAGAGAGAGAGAGAGAGAGAGAGACTTCAGATATTGAGAAACTGAATCTAAAATGAATCTAAGGGTGAAGTGAAACATGAGTTAGTTAAGAGTATGCAGAATGATTGTGCAGTTTGTTTCTCCCAAAACTGAGGACAGAGTATAATTATACAGCACTTTTTACCATCATATTGTTTAACAGCAGGTTTACAGAAAATAGAAAAAACTTCCTTGCAAACCCACCAGTGAGCAAGCCAAAGGACACAGAAGCGATGAAAAGCTCCCTAAGATTTTATAAAGATGAGGAAGGAAACTTGGGAGAAACCAAGACTCAGGGAAGCCCTTGTCCAGGCAGAGGTTGTGTTATTTAGTAATTTTCTGAATTTTAAGAACATTCATGGATGATTCAAACTTTATTTATAATTACATATAAATATATATATTTAAAATAGGCAGAGAGAGAGAGCGACACACGTGCTGACAAATGATAAATATAATTCTGTAGCACAATCTCTGGCTGACACATTATTGAATCAATAAGTTCAGTTAGTTTGGTTAGTGTGAAAGCAGTTTTCTGAACTTGGGTGCTCACCGGCGAACAGTATTTTAGTTCATGCGAACTCTAAGATGGCTCACAATTAGTTTGAAAGCAATCTGGCCTAACTCGCATCAGTGAACCGCTTTTGGTGACGTCAAATTTGCGTTGTTGCATGCTCCCAGTCATTACGTTATTATGTATTTCTCACTGCTTGTCTCTGAATAAACTGACTTTGGAGAGCATTGTTTGCATCTCTTTCAATGCAACCACTCCAGTCAGATTCAATAAAGAATGGTTCAGTGCATTTAACATTTTGGTGGTTAATCCAAAGAAGCAAAAACGTAACACTTCTCCTCCGGAGTTGTTATCTAGCTATTGTGGTAAACAGCTGTTGCTTATGTTGATGCTGCAAACACACCATGATTCAGACCTAATGTATACAATGTGAAACTAGACCTGCGAGGGCAGGGGAAGAAGGGTTCGAACTCAGGTTCAGACCACACTTTTGAACCAAGTTTGGAAACAGCCTAAGGGACAATGATCAATGCTGCCATCATATATATTTCTAAATGACTTGTGCAACCATTTTTAGGAACTTAGGGCAATTGTATAATAGATATATGCATAGTGTTTATGTGTTAAAACAAACTTTTCTGAGGGTGTTTTTAAGCATGCATGTTTTTCAAATGAATTTGCATGGTACAAAAAAAATAAACAACAACAAGCAGATCATTACCACAGAAGCTCTTAATACCAATATTAACCCATCTCTGAGAGTTTTTATAATACCATTTTTAATTTGAAATTTTATATGCCTTATTATCAAGGGCAACAAGTTAAGAAATTAACTTTGAGTGAGAGAATACACAGACTGCCTTGTTGCCTTGTGTTTAGGTTAAGGATGTTAATGATTAATCTAAAATCGATTAATTGTCGTTAATAATTTGATCGATTAAGCTTTTCGATCTTCAATTAATTAATTAATTTCAGGACAAATGCGTTCAGTAATCAGGTCAGCAGACGATAACGCTGACTTTACACTCACCCGTCGCTAGAGGGCGCTTAATTAACGATTAATCCATTATTTGATCTTTCATTTCCATGACAATCAATTCTGAAAATGTCTGAAAATTGACATTCCTTGTTTAGGTCGTTAGAGAATGTATTCATATATTAATGGAAACTATAAAACTTACTTGGAAGTTTTGAAAAGCATAATAATAAGGAGAGAAAAGGGGGAAAAAACGTCTCATTGAGCCTCATGTTTTTGTTTTTGCAGACGGTCTGTAGGCAGGCTTAACTCACAAATAAAGCCGTGCCTGTGCGACTTTTTTCGCTGTTTTAAAGTTATCTTATCCAGTTTCATCTATTATGGCTCTTTCACGCTTTAAGACCAGTTAGAGACAGTTTACATCAAGTTACATCACTGCAGCTTTTATAGAGATGGTGTGCAGTCATGTTACTCACTATCTTTCCATTATCAACAAGGCATTTCCAGATCCAATGTGAAGCCAACAAACATTGCCATCTGTTATCTTGGTGAGAGGTTAATGCTTTTATTGACCTCCTGATGCCCTAACATCATGTGGGCTGCATGTTTTTATTTATTTAATTTTTTTATTTTTATCACAACTCTACTGTCCACACTTTTTTTTTACAAATCCCATACTTTTCCCACTGATTAAATCATGCCTTAAGAACATGACAGACACTTTTGTGAACTGTAGGAGATTTGTCCTGCAGATCACTAGAGAATTACCAGCACTCCTTGTGGACATGTAGGCATTCATCAGGTTACCGGTACTGTTTGATGATTGCAAATATGCCGCGCCAAAGACTTGAAGATGAGTCATATCACCTGAACATCTGGAAGAGCTATAATTATTTGACATCATGAAATATAGTCATTAATGCTTTCATCCCTGACATTTCAATCAGTGGTGTGTTTGTGATCACTGAGGAATAGATGGTGTGTCTTGCAGGTGAAAATGAGCTCATCACATGGTTTCAGTGGATTCAAGCTTGTGTAGGTTGCAAATAACTGCATGTTTTTTCAGTAAACAATTTGTATTATTTGTAGTATTATTATTTTATTTTGCAATCTGAGTGTACTGGATTGTGAGAGGTCATCCCCTATGACTGGGGTCTCTCCTTTTATGAACATACAATATTAATCAATGTCTCAGTATGTCTTTTCAGTACAATGGCAGTTGATAATGGCTAACTTACATATGAAAAATAGTCCATGCATCATATTCCAAGTATTTTGAAGGCATATGAAAGATTTTGATGGGAAACAACCCCAAATGTATATACATTTTTAGTGTATATCTTGACATCGTTGTGTGTGCATTAGTCCATGAGAGATGCTTGTATACATTGGAACATGTTTTCAAGTGTTTATATATATATATATATATATATATATATATATATATATATATATATATATATATATATATATATATATATATATATTTATTTATTTATTTTTGTGCAAAAAGAACACATTTTAATGTGAGCCACTATCACTTTACATCAAGGTGACTAAATAATTACAGAACAAGAACAAGAGCATGTCATCTCATTCATTGGAGGTAAGGTTGAAAAGATTCTGCTCCTAATTTGCATTACTTTTTTTTACTTTTTCAATTCCCTCTTTCTTCAAAAACTCTAATAACACAGTATTCTTAGAACCTACAACTCTCTATATAAGTTACTACAGTTTTTCATTAATGTTTATTAGCTGCAAGATCAGTGCCTTTACCAGAGAACACACAATGCTGTTTAAGACCACAAGACCAAAGAACAGGGATTATAATACAGGATGTTACATCAGTTCTTCTAATGTGAAATTAAGGCAATATTGATGCAATTGTTCATTTCCTAGTAAAACAAATGTCTCTTTCCACCAGGTATTCTTCCATCACAGATCTACAGGATCACTTTTTTCCCACTTGTGGTAGTGACATTTGCAAACCAATATTTTGTAAATTAGCAAATCAATATTTGCAATAGTTTATGCAATACCTTTCATGTATACCACATAGAGTGTATTCTTCATGTATTCTTTAAAAAATGCATTCTGATGTGTCGCTTTCATGGAAACATCTTAAATTTTAGCACGTTGCTATTGCACAGTTAAAATGCAATCTCCGTACAGTGAATTCTTAGTAAAGTAATTGATGACATGGCACAGATGGAATCTGCAGACCTTTTTGTCCCAGAGAAAATCTGCAGAGTGTTGCTAGGTCATATCCACACTATTCCGTTTTCGGTTAAAAAACTCTGTTTTCAGATTTTCCAATGTATGAGGTAATTAAGAGCGTAAAATGCTATTTCACCATGGATCAGAGGCAAAAACCTAGCAAAATCAATGCAGGTTGTTTTCATTAGTGTGGATGTGGCCTTTGGGGTGGAGGAAAGAATAGATATGTCCAAGTATTGCCATATTTTACTGAAACTCTATTATTACCATGCAGAGAATTTATATATTTTGCTAAATTTTGTTACATAAATATATTTTGACCATCTTTCAGAGCTAGTCTGTGAAATGATTAAACATGCAGTATCATGAAGTAAACAAAGATTTTATTTCAATTATTTATTACAATGTATTATAGTTTTCAATAACTGTACACTGAAATAAAAATCACAATAACTGTGAAGTTCTGTGGCCACATTTTGTTTGTGCCTGCTAATGACCATTCTCGCAGATCTATATGTGTTTTTCCTGCTCTACACTACTATTTCGTGCTATGTGATGGCACTCCCAGACACTCATACACACCTTGCTGTCAGTTTTGATTGCTGTTCTAACATTTGGACAACCAACTAATCCTGGCAAAAAGCATGTGCAATTCAAATGTACTGGGTAAAAATTCACAGTTTGAGGGCCCGGTGGTCTTCCCTGTCATCTTTAATTGAGAGCTCTCCTAATTGAGTCTCTTCGTCATTCAATCTGATGGTGCACCATTCTCTTCAAAGCCTGTAGAATTGCTGGCATTGCCAAGATCAGCCCATTATAACAAGAGAAACACAGAGCTGTCTGCGTGACCTGGCCTGACTTCTTTTATTGAAGGCGGCATGTGTAAAAATACAGCAATCTGTGAGAAAGAGAATGTGGCAGTCTCTCCCGTTCTGTATTCTCTCTATAGTTCTGTAGTTTCTCTAATATTTTACATTAGAGAAAACACTAGAGCATGGGAATTTATCAAATCTCCTCCAGCGTTAAGTACAAAAAGAAAGGGGGAAAGACATTTTTGGAGTCTTAAAAGCTTTGTGATTTAATGGAGAGATTATTATTTTAAACAGACATTGTGTGGACTGTTAAGTGTTACTACTGTGCAAATTATGGTTTCTTTGATTCCTTATTTTTCATATGTCTGCTTAATTTAGTGTTAAGAAGTGCTTCAGTAATGTCAGACCACTTCTCATTTGATAATCATGTGAATGACTACTTCTGCCATGATCAACGTGAAAAATCTCTTTGTAATAAAATTCCGTTTACCAAAACAAAATTAAATGGGCAGTAATAGTGTGCTATGCTGATTGCACCAGACATGTAAATGCCACTGAGTTTAATGAATAAGGAGCATTCTAATAAGTCTAATTTACATAGAAAATAGGTGTGATTGCACTGAAATGAGCGACAATGACTTTCCAATTAGTTATTCCATCTCATTTAGTGCCTGGTTAAATTGGATTAACACAAAAGGAAAATTAAGAAATCAACTAACTAACAAAAAAAAACAAAAAAAAAACAAAAAAAATCATGATTACAGAAACTAAAAGAAAGCCCCTGGGAGCAAAGCCCAATAAAAAAAAAGGGAACTAGTAGATTAAGCGGCACCAAAATGGCTTGAATGTAGACTAACATGCTCCAATACGAGCACACAAAGCAATACTTCTGTTTCCAACACTGACGTTAGCTAAGAAAATATATGTATGCACTACTGGTCAAAACTTTTGAAACACACTCATTCTTTATTATAATTATAATTATTATTATTATTTTTTTCACATTTTAGAATAGTAAAGTCATTAAACATGGAATAACATAAATGGAAATATGGGAATAATAGTCCCAAAAAACTATTCTATTTTAGCATCTTCAAAATAGTCACCCTTTGCCTAGAATTTGCAGATCTGTTGACATTTTTTTGGAATGCTTTTTGAACAGTATTGAAGGAGTTCCCATCTATGTTGGGCACTTAGTGGCTGCTTTTCTTTATTATTTGTTCCAAGATATCAATTTAAAAAACTTTCACAAAAAAAAATTGTAATGAAATAATTAATATGGTGGCACAATTATATTTTTGTCTAAAAAACTAATTTCAAACATTTAAGCATACAGATCAAAAGATTTTTATGATCATGAGAAATATTTCAGTCAAGTGTTTCAAAACTTTTGACTGGTAGTGTATACGTACATGCATGGGAAAACACACAAAAGAATGCAAATGCAACAAAACAATAGCAAAACACCAGCGCCATTACAACTGTTGTATCATCTGACGATAGGCTCTATGCACTCATCCAGCAGGCCAGACGAGAGAGAGAAACAACATCAAGCATGCGGATCAACCAAAGAGTGGTTGTTGAAAGTGATAATATGGTTGCTCAGAGTATAGTTACAGTAGCCTGTTGAAGACACTGTAAGTTGTACGAACCAAGCTGGAGGACAAATCGGCAGCTAGCACCCAGTGGAGGGACAGAATCCGGTTTAGGTGGAGTCGAATGATGCCAAACAAAGTGGGCAGCAGTAACGGTGACGCATATCCTGGAATGTAGCAACCCTTAAATAGGCAGGCAGTGAATGCTGATAAGCTGCTACTAGTCATTGAAATGACAAAGCTAACGAGCCGCTAATCCAGGGACGGTTTAATCTGCCCTGCCACACACAAAAGGATCACAGATATTTAGTGGACTTGCCATAAATTCTTTCTCTCATAAGAAATAGTGAAGCAGTAGACATTTACTTTAAAGTTGCCTACATTTATCTAATCATCTAGCATTTAGCTTTACATTTTATACCATCCTAAGATGGTTTGCTGGTCTCCCAGCCTTACCAGCTGAAAAGTGTCCAAAATCCTTTGAAACCCCTTGAAAGAGGCCTGCCTGAACATCATAGGCTGGTTTAAAGGCATAATTCTCCCAAAAACAAAACTTCTGTCCTCATTTAATCAATTTCATATTGATCCATTTCCTTTCCAAGAATGGACTTTCTTTATTCCATGGCACACAAAATTATATGTTAAGTAGAATGCTAGTTTCAGTCACCATTCACTTTCATTGTATGGAAGAAGATTCAGTGAAAAGAAAGAGTCTAACCCTCTAACATTTTATTTTGTGTTTTACTAAAATAAAAAAATCATACATGTTTGGAATACATGAGGGCAAGTACCTGATGACAGAATTTTCATTTTTGAGTGAACTATCTCTTTAAGCTGTTGTTTTTTTTCCTTCAGGGCAGCTAGGCCTAAAATGTGTATCTTCTTGTCCACAGTGCCAATCAGAGGGTCCATTTGAGGTGTTGATGATCTCACTCTAGCGTCTCAGTTGTTATGTGGGGGTGCACCATGGCGATACAAGTTTCAATTGTGAATCTGGCTCTACTGTTCTTTGGAGTTCTAGCTGTACCTAACCCAACCAGCAAACTAGTGAGGACCATGCGGGTGAGGCGACAGGCTCCAGATGGTGAGGGTTTGTCTATTAAACAGACCCAGCCCATGATCTTCAATCATGTATACAATATCAATGTACCTTTAGAGTCCCTGTGCTCTGTGGACCTGGACACAGTACCAGGCCCAGGGCCAAAAGGTCCAACTGGCAGTGACAAGATGCCAACTGAGTACACGGAAGAGACTCTGGACTCGGACAGCCAGGTGACCTTCACCCACCGCATCAATATCCCAAAGCAGGCCTGTGCTTGTCCTGTGGCTGCCACCATGCAACAGCTGGCTAACCGTATAGAGATGCTGGAGAGGGAGGTGTCCGTGCTTCGAGCACAGTGTAGCTCCAGCTGCTGTGGAGAAAGCTCTGTCATGGGTAAGTCCAAGACAACTGCAACATTGTCCAGCTCAACATAAACATAATTACTGAGTGCACCTTTAAGTTTTATAATGGCTTAATCCAACACATCTTCTTCAATCACTGTCTTGAGGTTTTTATTTGTGCCCGGTGGACAAAACAAGAGTGTTTATGGGTTGTATCCAGGTCCTTTTGTCTGTTAGGACATGACAGCAGTGCTAAGTGAAGTAGAAGCTATATTGTGCAATGACCCATGGGGACAACAGATCTGGACGGTGGATGTGGTGTGCTTGTTTAGCATCTCAAAGGTGCACTGGAGTGGATTCACACCTGCAGACATGGGCTGTGGAGCCTCTCCAGGGCTTCTAAAAATAGCTGAAGCACTGCAGTAGTAAAGACAATGTCATATTAAGCTAAACAAATGAGGTTAGATCATGAACTAGATTAATTACTGGACTGCTGCCAGAGAGGTCTTCCCCCAAGTTTTTAAAAGACTTAATATTTCAGGTGTGATTGCAGGTTCACGGTTTGCTGAATCAAACTACTAGTCTAAATGTGCATGAGCTAATGAGATTGCAAGATATTGCCTCAGAATTATTATTCATCTTTTTTATTTTATTTTATTTATTTTAGTCCTTCCTGATGAAACATTTTAACAAAAATTGTGAAAATAAATGCCTTTTCAACCATCATATATATATATATATATATATATATATATATATATATATATATATATATATATATATATATATATATTTAAATGACTCATTCCTCCCTTTTTTAAAAAAAGCAAAAATTATTGTGACAGTGAGGCACTTACAATTGAAGTGAATGTGGCCAATTTTTTAATCACTGTTTCAAAAGTATATAGTTTATAGGCACAAGAAGGGTTGGGAGGGTTACTTTTGAAATGTTTTCCACTACAGATTACAGAATACATGCTGTAATATGTCATTTGTAATGTATTTCATTAGATTACTCAAGGTCAGCAACATATTCTAAATAATTTGGATTACTTCTTCAGCACTGGTAGATTTTTTCACTTATTTTGACTATAAAAACTGGTATAAAAAGACAAAATACACATAGATATCTTATGCAGTGTTGTTTCTAAAACAAGATAAATCAAAGTGATCTTGTTTTAAGGATTTTTAGATATTTTTACAGAAAAGAAATAAAATAATTATTATCAATAATATAACTTTTGCCCTAATATCAAAGGTCTTACTAGAAAAAAGAAATTATGATCCAACGTGAATTTTCTTGATAAAAATATGATTGTGCCTGGTAACATGTGCATGTAAAATGGCTAGAAATAGCATTTCAGCTTAGCGCAAAGCTGACAATTTACCGTCTAGGTTACGTATGTAACCTCCGTTCCCCGATGGAGGGAACGAGACGTTGTGTCAGAGAAGCGACACTAGGGGTCTCTCTTGAGCGCCGATATTCACCTCTGAACTATGAAAAAAGGCCAATGAGAGTTGGCAACCAGTATTTGCATGTCCCGCCCCCGGACATACGGGTATTTAAGCGGCACAAATACGGGAGTTCATTCAGGATTTTTCTGAGGCGCCGGAAATGGTCTGGCCACAACAGGGGCTCGGCTCAGCGACGTGGCAGGGGAGACACAACGTCTCGTTCCCTCCATCGGGGAACAGAGGTTACATACGTAACCTAGACGTTCCCCTTCTGTCGCTCTCTCCACGTTGTGTCAGAGAAGCGACACTAGGGGTCCACTTAAAAAGAGCCATGCGCTGAGCAGTGTACGTGATCCGCTGATACAGGAGCGAGCAGGTATTCCTACGTGCAGAACGACCAACTGTATCAGGCTGCACGTACCCTTCCCCAATGCCCCATTTAAGCCATCAGGATTCCTTATCGTTACCCTGGAGGGGGGAACAAGGTGACGGCCGCCAACATGGGAACGGGCCAGCCTGGCTGGGCCTCTTTTCTCTCTATGTTTCTCGCATAGAGCAACTACGGCCGGGGCCCTTACACGCATTGAGGGAAGGGGGTCTTAGCTCTTATTAGGGCGGAGAAGACCCTGCGGAGGCCACACCTTCCTGGGAGGGGAGGCAAATTTTGAGTGGCAAATACATCGCATGGCCTATACTTAGGTCTTATGCGGAACAGTAGTGCGGTGGTAGATCCAGCCTCGCAGAGGGGGGAAGCATACAGCACGGCACCCGAGGCAGCTGTAACTGCCTAAGGAAAACATGGAGTCAACTCTCGTGAGGGGACAGAACCGTGGTTTTACACACAGGGGGAGTCCGAACAGGAGGCCTTACCTGTGGGGCACCTATACCAGTACAGGGTAGCTAGTGGTACCCGCAGTGGTTTGGGTCGGCGAGTTCCTCCGCAGAACTGCGACCCACGAGGGCTAGGGAGGAGTCAGCCAGTGTCCCAAACCTGGGATCTCCTGGGAAAGAAGGCGCACTGTTTCCCCTGGTTAGGGGGAAGGGCGCTGGGTGCAAGCGATTCACCCGGTCAGATCGTGGACGTGCCACCGAGTTCTACGGGCTCGGTACCTGAGAGTACACGGGACGATACTGACTCAACTCGGAGATTGTAGAATCTCGCAAAAGTGTTAGGTGTTGCCCAGCCCGCTGCTCTACAAATGTCTGCTAGGGCAATGCCCCTAGCCAGTGCCCACGAGGATGCAACACTCCTGGTGGAGTGGGCTCGGACCCGCAAAGGGGGGGGGGCACGGCCTGGGTGTGATAAGCCAGGGAAATGGCGTCGACAACCCAGTGGGCGAGTCTCTGCTTGGAGACAGCATTCCCTTTCTGCTGTCTCCCAAAGCAGACGAAGAGCTGCTCAGAGCGTCTGGTGCTCTGTGTGCGGTCCAGGTAAATACGTAAGGCACGTACTGGACACAGCAGTGAAAGGGCTGGGTCTGCCTCCTCCCAGGGCAGCGCTTGCAGGTTCACCACCTGATCCCTGAAGGGTGTGGTAGGAACCTTGGGCACGTAGCCCGGTCGCGGTCTTAGGATCACGAAAGTGTCCGCCGGACCGATCTCCAGGCAAACGTCGCTAACAGAGAACGCATGCAGGTCCCCGACCCTCTTGATGGAAGCGAGCGCGATCAGCAGGGCGGTCTTGAGAGAGAGGGCCCTGAGTCCAACTGAGTCAAGCGGCTCGAAGGGGGGTCTCCGGAGTCCCATAAGGACGACCGAGAGATCCCAGGAGGGAAACAGGTTAGGCCGGGAGGGAGTCATCCTCCGGGCACCTTTTAGGAACCTGACGATTAAGTCGTGCTTACCAAGAGACTTGCTGTCTACCGTGTCATGGTGGGCCACGATAGCGGCAACATACACCTTGAGGGTGGAGGGGGACAGCCTCCTCTCCAGCCTCTCCTGAAGAAACACGAGCACTGACCTAACTGCGCACTTCTGTGGGTCTTCGGCTCGGGAAGAACACCAGTCCGCGAACAGACGCCACTTCAGGGCGTAAAGATGCCTGGTCGAAGGGGCTCTGGCTTGGTTAATAGTGTCTATGACGGCCGAAGGTAGGCCGGCTAGATCCTCCGCGTCCCGTCCAGGGACCAGATGTGGAGATTCCAGAGGTCTGGATGCAGATGCCAGAGCATGCCCCATCACTGAGAAAGAAGGTCCTTCCTCAGGGGAATTCGCCAGGGAGGGGCTGTCATGAGGAGCGTGAGATCCGAAAACCACGTCCGGTTGGGCCAGTAGGGGGCCACCAGAGTGACTTGCTCCTTGTCCTCCCTGACCTTGCATAGCACCTGTGCAAGAAGGCTCACTGGGGGAAAAGCTTACTTGCGCAGCCCCGCGGGCCAGCTGTGCGCCAGAGCATCTGTCCCAAGGGGAGCCTCTGTGAGGGCATACCAGAGCGGACAGTGGGAGGTTTCCTAGGAGGCAAACAGGTCTACCTGGGCCTTGCCGAACCTGTCCCAAATCAGCTGGACCGATTGGGGGTGGAGCCTCCACTCTCCGCCGGGCAAGTTTTGCCTTGACAGCGCGTCCGCTATCACATTGAGGTTGCCGGGGATGTGAGTGGCGCGCAGTGACTCCAGTCGCTGCTGACTCCAAAGGAGGAGACGACGGGAGAGCTGTGACATGTGAAGGGAGCGTACTCTGCCTTGGCGGTTTATGTAGGCCACCACTGTGGTGCTGTCTGTCCTGACTAGGACATGCTTGCCACGAATCAACGGAAGAAATTTCTTCAGGGCAAGAAAAACGGCCAGCAGCTCTAGGCAGTTGATGTGCCAGCGCAGCAGGCCTCGGTTCCACCGGCCTGCGGCTGCGCGCCCGTTGCACACGGCGCCCCAACCCAATTTGGAGGCATCGGTTGTAACCAGAACGCGACGGGACACCTGCTGCAAGGGTACTCCTGCCCGTAGAAAGCAGAGGTCTGTCCAGGGTTTGAAGGTTTGGCGGCAGGCGGGGGTAACTTCCACGCCGTGCGTGCCGTGGCACCATGCTCGTCTCGGGACTCGAGTCTGGAGCCAATGCTGAAGTGGTCTCATATGCATCAACCCCAGTGGCGCGGCCACCGCGGAGGATGCCATATGCCCCAGGAGCCGTTGGAAACGTTTCAAAGGGACCACGGTGCCTGGTTCGAAAGAAGCGAGGCATTGCAGCACTGACTGAGCACGCTCGTTGGAGAGACGTGCTGTCATTGAGACTGAGTCTAACTCCAAACCGAGAAAAGAGATGCTCTGGACCGGGGTGAGCTTGCTCTTTTCCCAGTTGACCTGAAACCCTAAACGGCCGAGGTGCTCGAGCACCTGGTCTCTGTGTGGGCTAAAATGAGCCAATCGTCGAGGTAATTGAGTATGCGTATGCCCGCTCCTCGTAGCGGGGCAAGAGCCGCCTCTGCGACCTTCGTGAAGACGCGAGGGGACAGAGACAGGCCGAAGGGGAGGACCTTGTACTGATACGCCTGGCCGTCAAACGCGAACCGTAGAAAGGGTTGATGTCGAGGGTGAATTGAGACGTGGAAGTACGCGTCCTTCAGGTCTACCGCTGCAAACCAATCTAGATGCCGGACGCCAGATAGAATTTGTTTCTGGGTAAGCATTTTGAACGGGAGTTTGGACAAGGTCCAATTGAAAACTCGCAGGTCCAAGATCGGTCGTATGCCGCCGCCTTTCTTGGGTACAACGAAGTAAGGGCTGTAGAAACCCTTCTTCGTTTCGGTCGGAGGGACAGGCTCTATCGCGTCCTTGATTAGAAGGGAGGCGATTTCCTCGCGCAGGGAGTGGGCATGTTCGCCGTGCACTGCGGAGGAACGAACGCCCACGAAGGGGGGCGGAGGCCTGGCAAACTGAATTGCGTAACCGAGTCGGATGGTCCGGTGCAGCCACCGTGACGAGCTGGGCAGTGAAAGCCATGCCTCTAAGCTCCATGCTAGGGGCACCAAGGGGACGAGTATTTTGGACGTACCCGGCGGGGCTTCGCAGCGGTGCGGAACAGGTAACGCAGCGTCGAGAGGCGCTGTGGCGTCCCGAGGGAACAGTCGTGGGGCTGAGGGCGGAAGCACCGCATCCTGGGCGCTGAGACTGTTGAGGCCTGAAAGCAAAGTGCCATGAGAACGGCATTTGCGGGCCATGTGACCCAGAGGTAAAGGAAATAGCTCTTTTATTGAGAATTTGGGTACCGGCAAATGAAAAAACAAAAGATTCTCCTCCCGGCCCTCCATCGGGGGACGGAGTGGTCTTACCACCTCCGGAGCTAACTTCTCGTCCTCTGGGTCCGCTGTCTCAGGGACGCTTGGGAGCCTACCGGGTCCTCGAAGGAGTCCGTGAGGCAGGGGGCGTACGCTTCCTGCGGTTTGCTCGATGCCGGGGCTGAGAGCTGGGCCCAGGTTGGGGCGGAGCAGAAGGTCTTCTGGCCGTGGGAGGACGCCCTCGGCGAGCAGGTGGGGCCTGGGCCGTGGCGGCAAGCTTGCGGCGCGGCATGATGTGCGAAATGGCCTCCGTCTGCTTCTTCACCAGGGAGAACTGCTGGGAAAAGTCCTCAACGGTGTCGCCGAAGAGGCCGAACTGGGAGACAGGGGCGTTGAGGAAGCGAGTCTTGTCAGCTTCACGCATCTCAACCAAGTCCAGCCATTGCTGACGTTCCTGGACCACCAGAGTGGCCATCGCCTGCCCGAGTGCCTGCGCTGTGACCTTCGTCGCTCTCAGGGCGAGGTCGGTCGCTGAGCGCAGTTCCTGTAGCGTGTCGGGATCAGGGCCACCCCCGTGCATGTTGCGAAGTGCCTTGGCTTGGTGGACCTGCAGGAGAGCCATGGCATGCTGGGCGGAAGCGCCGCGTCCGGTAGCGCTGTAGGCCTTCGCGGTGAGCGAGGATGTTGCTCTACAGGACCGGGAAGGGAGTACAGGGCGGCCCCGCCAGGTGGTAGTGCTTCCGGGACATAAGTGGAGCGCAACAGCTCTATCCACCTGGGGGATCTCCGTGTACCCGTGGCGCGCTCCGCCGTCGAGGGTGGCGAGGGCGGATGAGCAGGTGGCGGTGCGACGAGTGGAGAGGGGTGCTCTCCACGAAGATGTCAGCTCATCATGCACCTCCGGGAAGAAAGGAACCGGGGGGCGAGGCTGTGAGCGGCGCCCCACGCCCAAGAACCAATCGTCCAGCCGTGATGTCTGTGGGGAGGATGGAGGGTTCCAATCCAGGCCCACGCTGTTGGCTGGCCGGGAAAGCATATCGGACATCTGTGCGTCGGCCTCCTCCTGGGCGAGCAAGCCCGAAGGCGGCAGCCCAGAGGAGCCCTCAGCATCAGAGCCCACGCCCTCCGATGTCGCGGCGAACTCATCTGCTTCCATCGCAAGAGGGTAGGCAGACTGGCTGTGAGGCGAGTCGCCGCCACCTCGAGCGGGGACGGGAGTCAACGAGCGTGCCGGGGCGCGGCAGAGCTGCACCTGCTGCCATCCCCGAATCACCTCCATCGCCAGCCGCATCGTCCTCAATCCCGTGGGAAGAAGGAGCAACGCAGGGGGCGGCTGGAGTGGCTTGCTTATGGTTGTAAGCAAGCCGCGACCGCAACGTTGTCATGGTCATGTTCTCGCAATGAGAACATGAACCATCCACAAACGCAGCCTCAGTGTGATCACTGCCCAGACACACGAGACAACGCCTGTGGCCGTCGGAAGCGGAGAGTACTCTACCGCATCCAGGAACAACACAGGGGCGGAAAGGCATCTTTATAAAGACGCGTCCTTAAAAGGACGTTCAACGATGCTGTGTTTTTTGCTCTTTTATAGGAAATTACTCTTTTAAATAAAATCACTCTTTTATGAATGAAAGAACTCGTGAGAGATCTTTCTTATCTGCAACTGTCGATGCGCTCAGGGGCAGGAAGTGCACAGCCGTGCAAACAGGAGAAAGCCGCTGTTGTGCGCCGTAGAATCCAACAGCATGCAGCAGAGGATAGCAGGAACTCGGTGTGTAAAACGCAGCAGTCTGCAAACACGACCATCTGCTCCGAAGAAATTTTCTGAATGAACTCCCGTATTTGCGCCGCTTAAATACCCGTATGTCCGGGGGCGGGACATGCAAATACTGGTTGCCAACTCTCATTGGCCTTTTTTCATAGTTCAGAGGTGAATATCGGCGCTCAAGAGAGACCCCTAGTGTCGCTTCTCTGACACAACGTGGAGAGAGCGACAGAAGGGGAAACAAGGTTTATTTATATTTCTTCTGCTCCAAACTTCAAACTTCTCTGTCTGCTCGTATGAATGTAACACATCATAAGAAAGTGTTTTACTGCTGTTCAAATGCACTTTGGATCGCATCACTGATATGTATAAAGGTTTTCTGTCTGAAAGGACTAAATATTAAATGAAACAATTGACAATAAAATGCAAAGTAATCTCTTCAGTAATCAAAATACTTTTTGAATTGAACTGTATTCTAATTAGCAATGATTAAAAATTTAACTGTAGTGGAATACAGTTACTAATATTTTGTATTTTAAATATGTATTCCGGTTACATGTATTCCGTTACTCCCCAACCCTGGACACTAGACATAAAGGATATGCGTGTAAGCATGATTTTAGGGTGATAAAATCACTTACAAACCTTTTCTGTGTATAGTTATATCCAATTTTACAATTTTGTTACCATGACAATGTAATGTCAACAAACCTTAGAAGGACTGTAAAAATGACAATTTAAACAACTTTACAGCTCAAATAATACAGAAGTTTTAACAGTAGAATTAATGTAAGTTCTTTATAAAATTATAATATACATTTCTGGGTTTAAACCCTAAAAAAAATGACCACGGACACACTTTCATTGTCCTAATTCACTTTTGGACTTGTACAGAACCTGGACTATTCACTTAAACAAGCCTAATGCCATTTGTTGGTCTTAGCTGGTTTAACTGGGCTCCCAGCCTGGCCAAGCTGATGTTTAGCTGGTTTTATGTTTGGCTAAACAGCTGGCAAGAGCCCAAAACCCTTTCTAAATCCAGCAATCACACCAGACTAACCATCTTAGACTAATTTAAAAAAAACATTTACAAGTAAAATAAATCAATGACCATTTAAAGCATCAAAATATTCACGTATCCTTATATAAATATATAAAAAGTCAAATTCAACTATACAAATATTTCTCATTTTCAACCCTATTTCTTCACCGTTAGGTCACTTGGACTTCGTCCCTCAGTGTGGCAGCCATGGCACCTTCAGCATGGAGATTTGTGGATGTCTGTGTGAAGAAGGCTGGATGGGCAAGAACTGCTCTGAACCTCGCTGCCCAGATGACTGCTCCGGCCAGGGCATTTGCATCGAAGGCGAGTGTGTATGCGACCGTAACTTTGGCGGTGAGAACTGCTCTGAGCCTCGCTGTCCAGGTGATTGCTCTGACAGGGGGTTGTGCATCGATGGTGAGTGCGTTTGTGAGGAAGCCTTTGCCGGTAAGGATTGCTCACTGGGCAGATGCCTGAACGACTGCTCAGATCAAGGAGCCTGTGTAAACGGAACCTGCCAGTGTCGACCAGGCTTCCTGGGGGAGGACTGCTCTCTCATCTTCTGTGCCAACAACTGCAGCCAGAAAGGCGTGTGCAAGGACGGGTTCTGTGCCTGCCAAGAGGGCTATACGGGAGATGACTGCGCTTCAGGTCAGTGTTTCAACATGTATGATTCAGTGGCTTCTGGTGGGCCTTTAAATTTAAAAGGCAAAATCCTCTGTCTTGGTTTGGTTTATTTTAGTCCAATATAGATTCATTAGATTTTTTCACTTCTACAAGCAGTCAATTCTATACTATTAATTAAATTAAAGGTTGGGTAATTTTCACCTTATAATGTTTGCAGGCCACATGATTTTCTTTTTTCCATGCAACAAAACAATTTGATAAATAATCTGATAAATCTAATTTCAAAGTAGGTTTCTTACATTGCCATTTTATTTGACGTTGCTGATTTTATATCTATCAGCATATTGATATTCATGTGAAAATACTCAGTGTTACTTAGTACAGTGTTTAGTGCTTTACAAAAAACTTCATATTTCCTCTGAGATAACACCTCTGTTATCTGTGACTGTGCTGCGACGGGGAGTATTTTCATTCTATGTTGACAGTAGAACAGTAAAAGAGAACACAACAAAACCTTAACCAAGGCAATGAATTCACATATTCTCCCTTACCAATATCAAGAGAATATTTAATGTCTAACTCACTCAATGTTCTTAAAGCAGTTAGGCATTTAAAATAAATAAATCAAAGAGGAAATTGAGCCATAATGGATGCTTGTTTTAGAAAACAGGAACATGGTTTTCCTAAAATATATTTTCTTTAAAGTGTTTAAGCCATTTGCAGATAAACAAACCACTGTATTGGGAACACTCTTTATGCAACGTATATATTCTTCAAGACAAATATATAAGTCCTCGCAGGGAAAAACAGGAACCATTTCCCAGTTACAGGCACACTCATTTGGTGACAGCCCGCAGTGTAACACCATTCATTTGTCAAAAGTCACATTCACTGGGGAAGATGTGTCATATTAACCAGGCCGAAGCAGTTTCTCCATCATGCTTTCCCAGCTTCACAGTTATTTTGCAGAAAAGGCTGGTGAAACCCCACATCGATGAAGATAGCTGTCATCTCACAAGTGGGAGAGGGAAGGGCAAATCATATTACAATACCAGTTCTCTCCCTCTCATTTTCTGCAAGACTGAGTGAAGGCAAAATTGCTTATTTCATTGCAATTAGGAGAAAATAGTGGGGTGGTGTGTGCGAGGGGTGGTGGAATACGGTAAGTGGCTTCTCAACTATTCCACTCTATGCAGCTCCTGAAGAATCTCTGCTCTCTTATGTCTTCATTTTATCAAGGGAATGAATTAGGATATGGCTTTTCTTTCAGTTACTTTATGGAATTTTCTCATTTCATTATGCCAATGAAACTAGGTAAAAAAGTATTTTGCATAAGGGTAGCAATGGCAGAAAATATATAGGGAAAGGAATGTGATGAGTAGTTCCTTTTCTGGAAAATTCAAATAGTTTAAATGTAATATTTTATTAAATGTATTTCTGACAAAGTATAATTTCTATTACTTTCCCATTTCTATTCAGGAGCTTAAATCACAAATATAATCTACATATACACTTATCATCTATTGTTGTTTTATGTTAAATAACTTAATAAATACAAAAACAGAACTAACACAAAGTAATTGCAGTAAAGTTACAGCAAACTGCAATATTAACAGTTTGCATGAATTATCCCAAAAATGTTCAGTACATGCTCTTTCTTTAGTGCATAGCAATCATAACCTAGACAAGCCAGGCTGTCCATAAAACTACATGTACAAAGTGCAATGACTGAATCCTGCTATAAACCTGATGTACTTATTTTAAAAAGTGTGTCCTAAAAGCATAATAAATAAAATACCATTAAACAAATTAATGTTACATGCCAGAAAGTATATCATCCTTTCTGAGCAAATTTGACAGTTGTTAGCATTGTGAAATCAGTTTTACTGTAAAATATTTCTGAAATAACTCTGCAATTCAGAATGTTCTACTAAATATTTTCATACAGATTAAAACAATTATAAAATTGTATTAGTACTTTAAATAAGATGGCAAAAAAAGAGTATAACTTTGCCTGAGCCAGATATTAAACTGAGAACTTAAAAACCACAGTGGAAAATGAAATGGAAAAGTTGCTTTCAACAGCTTGGAGATTCCAGAGTTTCCTCTATTTCTCTGGTTCAATGCAAATCTAAATCTGAATAGGCCTTGCATTACCCCTAGTACATACTGTATAAGTGAGTAACTGTCAATAATGAGGAGCTTATTTTTTTGAATGGCATCAATGCATTAAAGAGTGAGGAGCACTTTGTTTATGCATGCTTCCTCATTAGAAAGTTGATGCTGGCACTCTTAAGAAATGTCTATTTTAATTAATAATTTAAATGATATGAGAAGATAATTAACTTTAAGCCTGTATATAACAGATCTTAGAAACGTATCGGTTACCTAACGTAACCTCGGTTCTCTCTAGATGAGGGAACGAGTATTGCGTAAGCTAGCTTACGCTACGGGAAAGATTCATCTTTTCTGAGATATTGAAGCCAAAAAATTATCCTTAATTTTTGTATCCATTGTCAACACAGTGCGGCAGCTGCAGACCTTGAGCGGGCTAGCTAGCGAGCTCATAGGTTGCTCTGCGGCAACTGCTGCAGCCTATAGACGAGCTTGGGCTGAACTCGCATCCAATGAGAGGCGTCCGCCGCTCACTGCAACAAAGCCCGCCAAAATGGGCGTGACTAGAGTGCATATAAGCGTAGTTCGTAGGCTGGAACCCTGGTTTTCATTGACTGAAGCGAAAAGTCGCCGTGGCGCGAAGCACGGCCGGCTACGCAATACTCGTTCCCTCATCTAGAGAGAACCGAGGTTACGTTAGGTAACCGATACGTTCTCTTACGAGAGGTTCTCTCGTATTGCGTAAGCTAGCTTACGCTATGGGAACCCATTGTCAACGCCGTGTGCGCCAAGCATCCACTGTATGAGCCCCAGGGAATTAAGGGGGACCCGGGGAGCCCTTATGAGCGGGAAATAATATTTGGCCGGCAAGAATGCGGGTCATTGATTGTGTAATACATAAGCACATAGTGGGAAGGGAACGACAGAGCGGCGGTGCCGGTCTGTGTGGAATGTGTCCCATCAGTGCAGCTCACCAGGGGAGCTGTAGCGTATTAAACCGCTAGTAGTTTTGCCTGCAGAGCGGTCACTTCCATATTGTAAAATCTGACAAAGGTGGAGGAGGAAGTCCATCCCGCTGCCACACATATGTCGTGAATGGAAATCCCGCTGGACCATGCCCACGAGGATGCCATGCCTCTAGTGGAGTGAGCCCTAATGCCCAACGGGCATGGCAGGTCTTTTGACGCGTATGCAGCAGCAATAGTGTCCACTATCCATCTAGATAGTGTCTGTTTCGAGGCGGCGAGACCTTTGGTGCGCCCTCCAAACGAAACGAAAAGCTGCTCAGAGCGTCTGAAAGCGGCGGAGCGCGCAGTATACAATCTCAGTGCTCTGACCGGGCAAAGGAGATTGGCGTTGCATTCGCTATCGGGTGCTGGCAGCGCCGATAGGGAAATGACCTGTGCTCTGAAAGGAGTACCGATCACCTTGGGAACATAGACGTGTCTAGGCTTTAAAATGACCTTGGAGTCACTTGGTCCAAACTCAAGACATGCAGCGCTGACAGACAGCACGTGAAGGTCTCCCACACGTTTGACTGATGACAGGGCAGTCAGAAAAACGGTTTTGAGTGAAAGGTATTTCAAATCCACGGATTGAAGTGGTTCGAAAGGGGGGGCTTTCATAGTTTCGAGAACTATAGAAAGATCCCAGATAGGAACCGATGGGGGGCGCGGGGGGGTTCATCCTTCTAGCTCCCCTGAGGAAGCGGATGACCAGCTCGTTTTTACCCCATGACTGGTCGTGCAGGGGTACAGCGAACGCCGCAACGGCCGCCAGATACACTTTGAGCGTGGATGGGGATCTGCCCTTATCCAGCAGCTCTTGTAGAAATACGAGCAGCGACGACACCCCACATGTCCGCGGGTCCAGGTCTCGGTCGGTGCACCATTTTGAGAACACAGACCATTTTGACGCATAGAGTCTTCTCGTGGAAGGGGCTCTAGCATGTATGATGGTGTTTATTACTCCTTCTGGCAGAGCGACGGGTAGTCGTTGATCACCCACGCATGCAGCGCCCAGCGCTCTGGGTGGGGATGCCAGATTGTGCCGTGAGCTTGAGAGAGGAAATCTGCTCTCACTGGGATGGGCCACGGCGCTGTCAGTGACAGCTGCGTAAGCTCCGGGAACCATGTCTGATTCTCCCAACGCGGGGCTATGAGGAGCACCGAGTGACGCGTTTCCCTGATCCTCTGCATTACCTGTGGCAATAGCGAGACGGGAGGGAAGGCGTAAGCGGGCGTCTGGGCCAGTCCTGGGCCAGCTGCGTCCTCGCTTCGAGAAAAATATTGGGCAGTGAGAGTTCTCTTTGGACGCAAAGAGGTCTATCTCTGCTCTGCCGAATAGGTGCCATAACGTCTGGACTGTTTGAGCGTGCAGGGACCATTCCCCTGGGGGAATATTGTCTCTGGACAGTCTGTCCGGGCCGTCGTTCAGGTGGCCTGGCACGCGCGTCGCCCTCAGCGAGCGCAGGTGGCACTGGGACCAACTCAGTATGCGTTTCGTCAGATGGAAGAGGTTCCTGGATCTGACACCGCCCTGACGGTTTAGGTAGGATACCACAGATCTGTTGTCCGAACGGACCAGGACGTGGTGACCCTGAATGACCGGGAGAAAGCGCACGAGCGCGTACTCGACCGCTATCATTTCCAGACAATTTATGTGAAGGAGCTTTTCCTGAACTGACCATAGGCCGAAAACCGGAGAGCCCTCGCAGACCGCGCCCCAACCCGTGTTGGACGCGTCTGTCGAGATGACTTTTCGGCGAGATACAGCTCCCATTGTCACTCCCCGCTGATACCATTCGGCCACTGTCCAGGGCTACAGAGCTGAAATACAGGTCTGAGTCACCTTTATCGGCTGGCGGCCTGTGGCCCAAGCCCGACGAGATGCGCGGGTGTTTAGCCAATGCTGAAGCGGGCGCATGTGCAGTAAACCCAGCTGAAGTACTGCTGCGGCTGAGGCCATGTAGCCTAGCACTCTCTGAAATTTCTTCAGAGGTGTGAGGCTGTTCATCTGAAATGACGCGGCTAGTCGCTGCACACGGCGCGCGCGCTGTGTAGATAAGCGAGCCGTCATTGCCACTGAGTCTAGTTCTATTCCAAGGAAGGAAATTGCCTGACTGGGCTGTAGTGAGCTCTTGGTCCAATTGACTGCAAGGCCCAAACTGTTCAGATGACTGAGGAGAACTGTCCTGTGAGACAGAAGCTCCGTATGTGATTGTGCCAAAATCAGCCAATCGTCCAAATAGTTCAGAATTCGCAAACCCTGACTCCGCAGGGGTGCGAGCGCCGCGTCCATGCACTTCGTGAAAGTACGGGGTGCTAAGGACAGGCCGAACGGAAGGATGGTGTATTGATAAACCTGGCCGTCGAAGGCGAATCTCAAGAATGGCCTGAAATTATGCATTTTTCAGATCGAGAGAAATAAACCAGTCCCCCTGTCGCACATGCGCGAGGAGTTTGCTGGTTGTAAGCATTTTGAACGGTCTTTTTGCAAGCGCTTTGTTCAAAACCCTGAGATCTAATATTGGTCTGAGGCCGCCGTCTTTCTTGGGGACAAGAAAATAACGGCTGTAAAACCCCGACTCGCTCAGGGGAGGCGGCACTCTCTCTATGGCCCTTTTGCACAGAAGGTTTGCTATTTCTGAACGAAGCATGCACGCTGCTTCCGTGTTCAAAGTAGTTTCGAGCCAGCTCTGAAGCAAGGAGGACGGCGATCGAACTGTAGCAAATAGCCCTGTTTTATTGTGCTTAACACCCATTTGGATATCCCTGGAATATCTTCCCACGCTTTGAAGCGTAATGTTAGAGGGTGAATGGCCAAATCGCTCTGATTGCCGCACACAGCGCGCTGAACAGAATGTGTGAGCGCGCTTACTGTGCTTATGCTGGACTGCTCGCAGACAGCATGGACAGGCTGTTCTGTGAGTGACTTCCGATTGAGGTGAATGGGGAAAGAGTCACGTCTGTTAAGTGATGCGCAAGCATAGCCACGGGCACGGGACTTACATACAGAGAAGTGTTTGCTGGCCGTGTGACAGAGCGGGCAGAGAATGGGCGCCGCGACGTATTCGTGAGCGCATTTATTGACTCTAACACTCGAGTGGTTCATAACCGCTTTTGAGTGTGCTCTGATGGGGACACGTAACGTGTAATGCTTGTGTGTAGAGGTGAACACTAGATTGTGGGCACATTTTCTACACATAAGGCTGGTCGTGTGACAGAGCGGCCAGAGAATGGGCGCCGCGACGGATTCGTGGGTGCGTTTATTAACCCTAACACTCGAGCCGGTCGTAACCGCTTTATGTGAGTGTGTTCTGATAGGGACACGGGACGTGTAATGCTTGTGTGTAGGGGTGAACACTGAATTGTGGGCACATTTTCTACACATAAGGCTTTATTTTGGGTCGCCGTGGAAACGGCGTTTGAGTGCAGGCAAGCGGGTAATATCACCGGCTTGTTGGCTGCTGAATCCACCACTGCAGTAGCCTGAGAGAAGGGGACTGACAGGGGGCGTATGGGACTTACATACAGCTGGCCGTGTGACAGAGCGAGCAGAGGAGGGGCGCGCACGGGCTCGTGGGCGCGTTTATTAACTCTAACACTCGAGCGGGTCGTAACCGCTTATGTGAGTGTGCTCTGATAGGGACACGGGATGTGTAATGCTTGTGTGTAGGGGTGAGCACTGGATTGTGGGCACATTTTCTACACATAAGGCATGTTTACTCTTTACAAGATTTCTTTGGGTCGCCGTGAAAACGGCGTTTGAGTGCAGGCAAACGGGTAGTATCACCGGCTTGTTGGCTGCTGAATCCACCACTGCAGTAGCCTGAGAGAAGGGACTGACAGGGGAGAAGCTTTGACGGTGGTCCGCCGTGGCGGCACTGAGCCGTCGCTTTCTCAACAACGCTAGGAGGACTTCGGTTGCTCAGGTTTCAGTACAATCTTAGGCCGAGGCCCGCAGGGGGCGGCGGTCTGCGGCGGCTGTCTGAGCGCTGATCGAGGGCGGCCACCCTGTCGACGCTGAGAAGTCTGGCTTGTTGAGCTGGGCGCTGTGAAGAGGCTCGTGCAGGAGGCTGGTCACGTGGGCGGCCTGCAGAGGAGCTAGCGACGAGGCAGAAAGAGATTCATGGCTTGGGCTTCGAGAAACGGTCAACAATGCCACTCACCGCGGAACCGAAGAGACCGGACAGAGAGAGCGGCGCGTAGTGCGTTCAGCTTCTCCCAAGTCGGCTAGTCAGATCTGAAACAGCCTCTGTCTGTAAGACGGCCATGGAATGCAGAGCAGATGCGGCTTGGCCCGCGGCGGTATAGGCGCGGCCAACACAGGCGGAAGTAGTTCTGCAGGCCTTAGACGGGAGCACCAGCTTAGACCGCCATCTCGCGGAGGGCGGGCAAAGGTGCGGCGTGGAGTCTGTTGGGAGCCTGCACAGGGGGCACACGACCTGTGTGAGGAGGCGCGTTAGTTCCCCTTCGACTCCGGCGCGGGTCCTGCTGGATTCCTGGGCCGAGGAGGAGGCGTGTGAGCCTGACCACTCCTCGCTGTCCGAAGCCATGATGGAACAGCCCTTATCCTCCGCTTCTTAGTCCGAGATGGCAGCAGAGCAGCCGCCGGCGGCAACTGCGCGGCCCTGGGTGGGTGGGGAGGGTGAAGGCGATGCTCGAGGGAGGGGCTCCGGCGAGGCAATCGCTTCTACCACTGGTTCCGGCAGCCTTTGAGAGTGGTGCTTTTTACTGCGCGGCTGAATGGAAGGCGGCGCGGTGGCTTCGGTCCTGAGCGCTCGAAGTCGAGCCCGCAGGGTCAACATCGAAGCTCCTCGCAGAGATCGCGATCCGCCTTCAGCGAGGGCGAGCTCTGCATGCCCCAGTCCCAGGCAGAGAGCGCAGATGACGTGGCGGTCTCCGGTGCTGAGAGGGGCGCGCATGAGGCGCAAGTGGAGCGAGGCATCTTTAAAAAGACGCTCAGTACTCTTTTGTGAAGTTCATAAGAACTAGCTTGCTTTAAAAGGATACGTCGCCGGATGGCGTAGCTCGCAGGACGGCTGAAGGTGGCGAAGACGGCCGGCTTCTTCGAGTGCTGTCCACGCTTGCTTGATGCCCCTCGAACGGCGACGCGGCTTCCAGTTCAGAGATGCGAAGAGCTTCGCTGAAGAGATGAAAATCGGGGTTCCAGACTACGAACTACGCTTATATGCACTCTAGTCACGCCCATTTTGGCGGGCTTTGTTGCAGTGAGCGCGCGGACGCCTCTCATTGGATGCGAGTTCGCCCAAGCTCGTCTATAGGCTGCAGCAGTTGCCGCAGAGCAACCTATGAGCTCGCTAGCTAGCCCGCTCAAGGTCTGCAGCTGCCGCGCTGCATTGACAATGGATACAAAAATTAAGGATAATTTTTTGGCTTCAATATCTCAGAAAAGATGAATCTTTCCCGTAGCGTAAGCTAGCTTACGCAATACGAGAGAACCTCTCGTAAGAGAACTGTAAATCATAGTTTGCCATTACTGTTAATGTTTGACATGTTTTGATCAAATGTTGAATTGAATGGCCTCTGCTTTCTAGTTTGTACTTGATTGTCTTTGGGCGACTTTCTTGTTAAAAAAATCAGAAGCATCCAGTTCAGACTGACTAGTGTTCCCATTGTTTAAGACTGTCTCTTCACTTCTTCCTGGGTGTTTGTCTTTAAAAATGAAAAGGGAAGCTAAACAGATCTGGGGAAAAGCACAGATGCTTAAGTGATGCATTTCACTAAGTGAGCACCTTGGGACTTTCTCCTCTACTTTGAGAGGTCTGTGGTAGATGGGGAGTACAAGGAATGACAATCTGTCCTGTTCATGTGGAAGGAGCTTAATTGCTTTCTCAAGTCCTTAGTAGTTCCCTTGGGGCCAATTATAGCTACTCCTCAGAGCCCAGTATCAGAAGGAAGTCTCTTGTGGTCTGGAGACACGAGTTGTTTCTTAGTCTCATGGGTAGTCTGGATTCTTCACATATATTTTTATTTATTTATTTATTTTATAAAAGTAGCTACATTTTCTGATTACTTCAAATTCAGTACCTGTAAAAATACAGTAGCATCAATGTCACATAATAGCAGGTGGTGAGGTGAAACCACTACTTAAAACTCTTGCCTTACAACTCCATAAACTCTGTAAATAAAAACAACCATGTTAATAACAATGCTAGCAGCAATGCACCTAAGGCTTTGTTCAGACAGGCAATGAAAATATGATATAATGTTTGGCTTCAGGACACAAATTTTACATTAGACATTGTAAAGGGATCAATGGAAAGGAGGAGGCGAGAACCGGCTTTTCAATATAAATAATAGTTTTAATGATAAACTCAAAAGACCACATAAACACACACGACGGACATGTCCGTAAACGATCTCTCTCTCCCGCACGACACCCTGCAGTCGACCGTTATACCTCGGAGGCTTGATTAGCCTAATACGGGACCGGGTGCGTAGGATCACAACCCGGCCCCGCCCTCCGCCCTGCCACAGACATCAAGTAGTGAAACAAACACTGTACCAAAACGATTTATTGTACACAACTAAATCAAAAAGCCCTTAAAATAAACATTGAAAAAAAATTAAATATTTTATACTATCAATATAATATTTTATTTGATATTAATATATATATTTTATTTTTAGTTTTTTTCTTTTTCTCAAGGACAAGGGCACAGTTTGCTACTTTTGCGTTTTGGCATCTGCCTAATTTTGTTAACTTCTACCAAATGGCAGATGAGTTTGTGGCAAAGTTCCACAAGGTTTGGCATTATTTGTCAACAACAAAATGCATTCTCGTCCCTTTTATCCTTTGCATTTAGCTTTGTTTTTTCCTGCTGTCTACAACCCTATCGGAACACACCTGCAACCCATTTTTAGTTTGCGACCCACCAATTGAGAACCTCTGGACTGCACTGTTGGAATAAGCAGATATGATAATATCACTTGCAATGTGGGCAGTCAGTGATAAAGATCAGATTTGAAAAGCAAATTCAATATATTCAGTTTGAAAAGGCATCTGTGATCAAATAATAATGTAAAATGCTTGCAGTTTGATTTGTCTCAGTGCACATCACAGAATTTTCCCTAACCATACATCCAGGATGTCCCCTAAGAGCGATTGCTTTTTCATCAGAATGACACCATTTATATTCATGTGCTGTCCTCTTGCTTTCTTTGTACACAGTGTCACCTCCTATAAATCTGCAAGTCCGAGGGGTGTCAGAACATACCATTGATCTGGAGTGGGAGGGATCTAGGATCCTGTCAGACTTCCTGATCACATATGCCCCTACAACCCCTGGTGGAGTCCAGTTAGAGAATAGAGTTCCAGGAAACATTACCAACACCACCATCAAAGGGTTGGAGCCTGGTCTGGAGTACAACATCAATGTGTATGCGGTCATCAATGACATTATCAGCTCACCAATGAGCACCTTGATCTCAACTTGTGAGTGTACTCCTTTAATGAATGCTATTCAAATGTCATCAGTGCTCTGGCCAGATAAGGCTCTTTCCATGAAAATGTCTAGTAGGAGCAGTTTTGCATAGAATTGGGATGTGACATTTTCATCATAATTGCATCATTATTAGCCATGCATGACTCAGCTGTGATAGACCTGGATGAGATACACTCTTTTGCAGTGTCAAATTTGCACACACACACATACCTCATGTTACATCTTCAGAGGAACAACTGGCTCTCTTTGCCAACAGGATATGATTAGACACATACCACCTGCTGGGTAGCAGTGCCAGATTGGCAAAATGCTGGAGGCCCTTCCGTGTACAGCCAATGCCCGTCAGCCTTGAGAAAAATGCCTGAGCCTGAAATGTAGAACAAATCATAACAAATATCCCATTATTTGTGAAAAGCCATTTGGGCATTCTGCAAAAAAAACACATAACACCACTGACTATACTTCTGCTCTGTTAATTTTTGCTGTTAATTCGTATGTAATACAGATAAGCTGTCCTTAATTTGAAAGAAATTGCTTTTTGCTGTTGGCCTCTGGCAGGTATCATGATCTTGCTTATTCTTCAGAGATATTCAAATAGTGGAGCCATTTAATTGCATTTAAAACCAAAATTTTCAAATCTAACCAAGGTGAGATTAATGTTAAATGAACACATTAGTGCACATTTTCTACAATTTTCTCAAAGTCTGGAAATACAGAATATAGTGTATTGAGTTTAATGTTTGCAATAGATGAATTCAGACACAAAGCCATTATTATGAATAGAGAGAGAAAGAAAGAAAGAGAAAGAAAGATCAACCAGTGCACTGTTGCAATCTCTAAACACATAATTTAAAACCCTCAAATTTATGTAATAATTGTCTGCATTCATTGCAATTTTTGTGACTGAGATTCATTGAAAAAAATGTATGCAAAAGATTGCATCACTAGATTAATATTTTATAAAACCCTGGAAGATTTCCTTTAAGCAACAGTAAGGAACACAAATATATGGAGAGATTAAATCCAAATAAACCTCATAATGGGACTTCATGTATTGCCCCATCTATGTGCTATGTGCTATTTTAAACATAGATTCAGCAGAAGTTTCTGCTCTTTCAACAGAGTTGTTACATTGCTGCCATTTGAATAGTGTTTCAAATTACTTTCAAATCCTCTGGAGGCTCTAGCCATTGTTGAAACTAAAAAGTCCATATGTATGTAGGCTACCACAAAATGACAGATATAATATAGTTTCCTGGGTTTTATGCTTTGGATTTCCCGACTCTGCCTGTTATGCAATAAATGTTTTTATGGACTGACAGATTGCAAACATATAGCAAATATATAAGTGAAGTCATATTTGGGAAAAGTAAAATAAAACCTGAAAGTAAACCACAAAGTAAACCGCTCTGTGTCAACTCTCTCTACTACTCTCTTTTACAGAGGCAAAAGAAGAGCAAAGATCTGTCTTGGTTGTGAAAAATGTTGATATATTGAACACACACAGGATGGAGGCCAATAATGCATCAATCTGTACCTTTTAGATCTCTCGAATCCAGACGGTTTACTCTTCAAATCTATCATGGAGTCATCCGTGGAGGTTCAGTGGCAACCGTTAGACTACTTGTTTGATGGTTGGGAAATAAGCTTCATTCCCAAGGTAAGGCATTCCTTAGGTCACGCTTCATTTGATCCTGCCCTCTGCTGTTGCTCCTGGAATCACAACAAAGAGGTTCTGCAATCATGTTGCCTTTGGGGCTCGAACACCCACGCACTGTATATTGACAACAATGGATGAGAATGGCATTGTAAGGTTTTGACAGACATCTGAACAAGGCTATAAGTTCACCCAAAAAGGAACGTTTACTTATTTACTCACACTCATGTCATTCCAAACCTGAAAAGCTGTCTTCTTTAGAACACAAAAGGTGAATTTTTGACGAATAACCTGGCAACTCTTTTCCATGTTATGAAAGCTAAGGACGAGCACCAAACTGACTCATGCGCTATTCCAATGTATCTAAATCCACAGCCTTCTGTGTGGAACAGACCAAAATTTAAGCTGTTATTCAGTGAAAATCTTGATGTCCACCCTAGCTCTACTTGATGTGTTGATCTTAACATGAATCTTTCTTTTGAGTAATATATTTTTAACAAATGGTCTAACCTTCCTATCGTTTCACATTGAAGTGAAGCGTCTCTCTCTCTAGACCCCTGAGATGTTTCTTTTGGTTGTAGTGTTACTATTAAAAGCAGCCATTGAGACAGTAAACAAAATGTTCCCATCTACCAAACAGAACTGACAAATGAGAGGCATATTATTCTGATAGTAATGGAAACTGGAAAAGTGCGGCTTATAACAATAATATGTTTATTTTATATAGCACCTTTCTTGAACCCAAGGTCGCTTTGCATGAGAGCAAATACATGAAGTACAGCAAATGGACAGATAACACATACATAAAATATAAAACCCTAACAAGCAACCGAGAGATAACACTGAGTGAAGAGATTCGGTTTTAGATGTAATTTAAGGGGGAGAAGTTCCCAAAGGGGTTGTGGGAGAACATTCCAGACAAACTTCGGGACAAATAGGAAATTTGCAATAGCAGACCGTAGAGCGTGAGTGGGAATATAGGGGTGAAGTAACTGATGTACTGAGGAGCAAGTGTGTGAAGAGCCTCGAAGGTTATCAACAAGATCTTATATTGTATGCGATGTGTAATTGGAAGCCAATGGACCTGTTGCAGAATGGGAGTGATGTGTGCAGACTTTTTACTTGAAGTAATAAATCTAGCTGCAGAATTTTGGATGTATTGTAGGTGATTTAGGGTTTTATAAGGTAAACCACAGAAGAGTGAGTTACAATAATCCAGTCTAGATGAGATGAACGCATGGTCTAGTGTTTCTGCATCATTCATATTGATTAATGGTCTGAGACAGGCAATATTGTGCAAATGAAAAAAATCGGGAAGACACGCAGGCTTGAGTGAAGTTTAAGATGCCATTTATTTGATAAATGTAAAACAGAATGTAATGTCTCACTCTTTGGCATAGGCCCCGTCCGGCGGTCCGAGGGAGTTGTACCCGGAACCGTCATGTCCTGCCGGAGATAGAAGGCAGGGGCGAGGAGCCTACTCCCGTGCAGGACAGGGCCCAACTGGTGGTGGTGGGGTGGTGTAGGTTGCCGTGTTAGCACACAGAAACAGCAATGTGATAGATTGTGAGCAGACTTATAAAGCAATGGCTTATATGCGATTGGCTAGGAATTACCCAGCTAATGATGTGATGATGTACAGTTGCTAGTCTTCCCGCTAGAACTTCGCTGTTCTTCCATGTCTTTATAATGTTATTAACATGAGACTTGAAGGTGAGTGATGTATCAAAAATACCCCCAAGGTAATGAACAGTGAGAGAGGGCTTAATGGCATCACCGTCATCATCCAAGGTAAGGTCTGAACAGCGTGATACCAATAATTTGGAACACATTATCAAAATGTCAGTCTTCTTTGTATTGAGCCTCTAGAAGTTAGCAATTAACCAATGTCTTAAATCATTGAGGCATGCAGATAATGAAGGAGGTGGGAATGGTGTTTATGAGCTATAACTAACATAAATCTTAGTGTCATTCTCATAACAGTGGAAAATAAGGCCATGTTTCCTTATATTTTCGCCAAGTGGAATAATATAAATTACAAAAAGAAGGAGGCCCAGCACTGACCCTTGTGGGACTCCTGTTCAAGTTGGCATGTTGAAGAGTGTGATTTATTAATCAACTCAGCAACATAAGATGGGGTGGTATGGGAAAAAGTAGTAAGTTTGGTGACCTGGTGGATATGAAAAAATTCTAAACACTCAGTTGCCTCATAAGGGTTAAAGTGGCTGCAGATTGTGTCAGTTTTGTTTTTGAAAAACTGGAGAAATTATTCACATATTGTAGCTCAAGAGATGCAGGTGGAGGCAGTGGTTGAGACAGTGATGAAGACTGTAAGTTTCTTAGCAGTGGAAAAGGGAGATTTAGGTTTACAGTTTGAGTATTGATAATGGAAGAAAAATAGTTTCCCTGTGCATTAAGAGAAGCCTTGTATTGGACAAGATGATCAGAGAGAGCCACAGAATGAACAACCAGTTTTTTTGACAAGCCATTCAAGACATCGACCCTTTGCTTTCATAGCCCGCAATTCCGGAGTATAACAAGGAGAGGAATAAGAGGAAGGAACCAGTCTACACTTGACAGATGCATTGTCATCTAAGATGGAGGTAATTGTTGCATTGTATAAAGAAAGAATTTAATCAGGGCAGGAAAGGTTTATAGAAGATGTGAGTATAGAATTGCAGAAAGAATCATTGAAAGATGACAGATTTTATATTATGATAGGATATCTGTTTTTTGGTACAAGACTTAAAAAGGTAACAGCTGAAACTAAACTTACTGAGCTTTTGTTCAGAAAAAACATACAAAGTTGCCAACACAGAAATATTTTTAAGCCCAGAGCAATATACATGCTGATTGAAATTGAAACAATCAAGTATAGACATAAACTAATGAGAAGCAGTTGAGTTAGTGTCAACATGGATATTGAAATCTCCCAATATTATTGCTGTTTTATGTGATGCATTGGCTAGAGTAAGCAATTCACTGAGGTCAAAATAAAGCTTGGGTGTCTATTAAGTTGTCTATAGATTATAATTACCAGCAACGGTGTATGCCCTAACAGTCTAATACAGAGATATTCAAATGATAGTGTTTCTTATAAAATCAAAAATAGTCGATGTAATACTATGTCGGTGGATGACTGCTAAGCCACCACCCCTGCCTTGGAGTCGGGGCATAGCAAGGACGTTGTAACCCTCCGGTGTCATCAGTCATAATAACATCTCTGAGCATATTGCCTTTACCAGTCAAGGAGCAAACATTTAAAATTGCACCAGTATTACATGTGGACACATAGTCCATAGCAGGCCTACTGACTGGGGTTAGTAGCAAGTCAACATTAATTCCATGTTAAGAAGTGCATGATGAGGACAATCTGAGGTTAGAACAGGATGATTAGATGTAATATAAGTAGGAGATGAGTAATGTAAATTAGAACAAGGAAAACAAGAACCAACTAAACAAAGACACAACATACAACATGCCATATCAGACAAGCAGAAAATACCCAAACACAACCAAGGAGAAAGTGCAAACTATCTCAGTAGCTGAACTCAGTCTGAATTGAAGAGAAAATTCAGCAAGACACAGCTCAATGAGAGAGTGGAGACTAATTCACCTGCTAAACCAGCAGGAATAAACAGTGGTCAGTGGGCTCGCCGACGATTATGTTGGTATATCATTAGGTGAAGATCATTATTTGTATCTCCTGGCAGACAAGTATGATCTGTTTACACCTGGTATTAAGATGTGTCTTAAGTGATATGATCACATGTGGTCGGCGCTAAATACAGGTCTAAACAGGGTCTAAAATGTTTTGTGATCAGTTCAAAAATAACACATAGAATCATGGTCAAAACGCATATGGCTGCATCATATTTGATGTGTGAACGCTAATCCATCCTGCATGCATCCCGGCAGCAACAAAGCGTTTCCCCTTACCTGTAAATCAACTGCCATGTTAAAACAAGACTTTTTTGTCCAGAAGTGTTTTTACAAGGAATTAACCTTAACGTTGGAAATAAACTTTCTATTCTGTTGCTAACCAATTGTAACGCAAGGTAACTAAAAATCCCACCCTTTACCGTTGTTGTTGGCTCAATCTCAGCCCAGTGTGAGTACGCTTTGGGTTGTTAGTGAGTTTAATAAATCTTTTATTCTTTATAGTCAAGAGAGGGGGGGTTGCTTTTCAATCTTCCTTCGGTGAGAGGGTATGCTTAGGGTAGTGTGCATGAGAGCCAACTCTGTCATGCCACTGGGGAAATCATATTAGAAGTGGAAGTCTTGCACTCTGTGGATTTAATCCTAAAGCATACAAGAGCCATTCTGATTTTCCACAATATCATAATGGATGTGAGGTCAGGGACAAGTGAGCATTCACATAGTCAATGGGAGAGAACAAAGCAAAGGAGTACAAAGAGGCTTTTTAGAACAGTTAAATCTTTAGCTTACCTCTGAAACCCTCATATACATTGATATTGCTTGATTTCATTTACGTTTCAAACATAAACATTCAAGAGGAGCATTCAGGTAATGTCATATGGAGTGCAATGCATCAAACTAAAAAAAGTGTTCTGCTAAGCTATTTCTTTTTTACACAGATGACTGCCTCCTGAAAACAATCTATCTTGATTTGAGCTGTGCACTGTTTGTTACTGCATGCCTGCCTACACTCTGATGTGTGTATGAAAGCGCTCAGTATATTTCAGTATGTGGTTGTATCTTTGTGTTTGTGTTTGAAAGGACAATGATGGAGGAATGACAGCACAGCTGCCCAGTACCATCACATCCTTTAACCAAACAGGGCTGAGGCCTGGAGAAGAGTACACTGTCAACCTGGTGGCTTTGAAAGACCAAGGCAGGAGCCAGCCAGTTACCTCAACTGTTATCACATGTAAGCCTGCCTCTGAATCAGTAATATTACATTTATGCTTTTGAATCTTTCTTTGCAATGTGCATTCTGGATATATATTGTTCCCTGGGAAAATGTGTGTTCATTGGAATTGAAACTATAACATTGGTGATGCTATCACCCTTTATTCCCAGTTGTGCTACAGGAACAGAGAGCCTTTGCCATTTCATTGTACAAAAATATCATTTTATAAGTTTTTTACCACTATATGCATTTGTTTTAAGTGCATATACCAGGGATGTACATGGTTACCATTTTTAACATTCGGTTAACTGCAAGGTTTCATGAAGGGTTTATCTGTTTTTAGTCAGGAGGCGGGACTAAATGTTTTATTGTAATGGAATTTCCTTAAACACTACTCAAAACAGCAGCAAATTAAGTGCAACATGAGCTATGTGTCAAACAACACAAAAAATACATCTTCAAATGATAAAATCTCATAGTAAATTCAAACAAAAAATAATCAAACAGTCACTGCCTATATATGCACTTTTGCCCAGGTAACTTTACATTTCTGTGAGGGAGTCAACGCAAATATTATCATGTGCGTGGAGTCACACAGCTGCGGTTAAATAGCTTATTCGGAGTGCTTTGATTTTAAATGGTTTAAAATCAAATTACATTGAACCTGTCTAATTATTGTCCTAAATGTACACCAGAGCAAAAGGGAAAAAACACTGTCTTACTGTTTATCAAGCAATGAAACTATGTTCAGTGAAAAACAAACTGGAATCATATTTTATGGTGTAACAGTCACATAATGTAGGCAACTCTTCTTCCGAATGCTGCAGAACAACGAATGAAACACAAAGCAGGTGTTTCGAGATGCGTTTATAAAAATGTAAGTCTTTTTAACTTTGTCGGCGTTCCTGCGTAAGGTGCTGAAAGTGAAATTAAGCCAGCGCAACAGTCAAAGTCATCCGTTCAATGTGTGTCAGTCAGTATCACTAATCTATAACAGAAAAACAGCGCAGATGCTCACAAAAGCGTATTTGAACAGCCCCTAGCTCGCCCTATACTTGAAAATCTGACCCAAACCTGGCAGGAAATCCTGACGGTTTGTTGGAACTCGTCAAGCTGGGGTCAGGTTGAAGACCTCTATTGCATGCGTAGAATAACTGAATAGTGACTTTAATATTAGAATAGTGGCACATCTAACAGTTAACCAAATGTCAACTGTCTGTGCACATTGCTAGCATAACGTGAAACTCGAAATTTTACATTGGTGTGTACAATTGGGTATAGTTAATAGTTTATGTGATTTCCCACTGTACTGAATTTTTTTCCACTGTGTTGCAAAGTTGTTGGGCTCTATCCTACGATGTTTGTTATCCCGCACTTATTAAGCCGCATTCTCTTAATTCCTTAAATGGCATAAGAAAATCAACATTCTCATTTACATGATGTTTCAGAATGCAGCTTTCTGTAAAAACCCTGGATTAAACCGTTTTCTTAAGTGCATGTAAACGTGGTCAATGTTTTCTATGTTGCAAACCTATACTTTTAATTAAAATCATATTTAATTTTAGTTTGATTAAAACTGTTGCATTTGGTTCTGCTTAGGTCTTTCTTTGGTTATTTTTCTCCTGTTCACGCACATCCCTGAAATTCGTGATCTAGGAGAACTCGGCTAGTGTTGATGATTGGTTAAAACTAATCATGGACATGATTCATTTGGACTTTACATTCTTTATTTATTAAAGGTGCACTCAGAAACTTTTTGTGTCATCTTGGACTTACAGTGACACCTAGTGGTGTGGATGCAGCATCATTCAAAATCAATATTTTTACAGTTACCAATGCCATTGTAGAAATTCACTATTCACAATCAGCCATAATTTATTTAATCCAAGAGTGTATGTTTCCAATAACAAGATGGTTACTGAGATTAAGCAAGTAGTTTTCAGATGGTCATGTGATTCTTAAATTTCAGCCCCATGAGGGCACCCGTGCCCCCTGTAGAATAAAACGTCTTTTATTAAGTTTTCTGATATGACTAAAGACAAGACTCTTCATGTGAGTGGTCATGATTGTATACATACAGTATGTTTCGAAATTACACTTAATTTCTTTAGGAGTAAAACTTTTTTAATGGAGAAACAATTTCTGAGTGCACCTTTATTTTCCACAAACTAATTTTAAAACTGTGCCACACACAGTATAACTGCAAGGTTAATTTGCCTAGGGTGCTCCTTCCATTGTATAAATTTGTCTTTTGAACGTAAAATGCAGTAATTGACTCTCAGGATGACAACTGGAAAAGAAAATTTGCATGATCGTAAGTCTGATCACTTAAAATGGTCATAGCATACCTCTGCTCAACAAGCCACACCATACAGGGTTCATACAGATTCTTGATAGTTGTGAAAATGCTAAATTTCCCCAGTTAGGTTTTTAAGGTTTGAAATTTGCTTACATTTTGAAAATGTTCCTTGAAAATACTACAATAAAATTAACATACTCAATAATTATAATTTAATATAACATTACTGTAATACAGTGCTGTGGAAAAGTATTTGCCCCATTCTTATTTCTTCTATTTTTGTGTGTATCTCTTACTAATTTTTTTCAAAAATTCTAACTAAACCTAACATAAAACAAAGGCAATCTGAGTAAACACAAAATACATTTTTTAAATGATAATGTTATTTATTGAAGCGATAAAGTTATCCAATACCAGCTAGGCCTGTGTGACAAAGTATTTGCCCTTAGTTACTAAATCCCCAAATCTATGAAACTGCATTCATAATGGGGTTCAGCTGGACTAGAAACACCCCGGCCTGATTACTGCCAGCCCTTTTCAATCTAATCAACATCTAAATAGAACTTTTTCAGCAGCAGGAAGTTGGCTAAAAGGTCTCACCCAGTAGCACACTATGCCAAGGTCGAAAGAAATTCCAGAAATTGTGAGGAAAAAGATGATTGAATACATCAGTCTGGGAACGGTTACAAAGCTATTTCAAAGACTCTGGGACTCCAAAGGACCACAGTTAGAACCGTTATCTCCAAATGGATAAAATTGGCACAGTAGTGAACCTTCCCAGAGGTTGCCGACCTTCCAAAATTCCTCCAAGAGCACAAAGACGTCTCTTTCAGGAATGAAAAAAGCCAAGGACAACGTCCATGGAACTGCAAGCCTCTCTCACATCAATAATGATCTCTGTTCATGACACCACTATCAGAAAGACACTGGGGAAAAATGCCATCTATGGAAGAGTGGCAAGGCGAAAACCATTGGTAACCCAGAAGAGCAATAAAGCTTGTCTGAGATTTGCCAAAACACACCTTGATGACCTTTAAACCTTTTGGGAGAATGTTCTGTGGACCGATGAGTCGAAAGTGGAACTGTTTGGAAGACAGGGGTTCAAACACAGGTGTAAATCAAACACAGAAATCCACAGAAAGCACATCATACCTATGGTCAAGCATGGTGGTGGTGTGATGGAGGGATGCTTTGCTGCTTCAGGGCCAGGGTGACTTGCAATATTTGAAAGAAACTTGAAATTACCAGATCATCAGTCCGTGATTTGAAGCTAAAGCGCAACTGGATTATGCAGCAAGAAAAATATCCATAGCATAGGAGTAAATCCACCTCTGAATGTCTCAAAAGAATAGGTTTTGGAGTGGCCTAGGCAAAGTCCTGACTTGAACCTGATTGAGATGCTGTGGCAGGACTTAAACAGGCAGTTCATAATCAAAAACCCTCCAATGTGGGTGAACTAAGGAAATTCTGCAAAGAAGAGGACCAAAATTCCTCCACAGCATTGTGAAAGACTGATCTCAAGTTATCAGAAGCATTTGGTTGCAGTTGTTGCTGCTAAAGGTGGCACAACCAGCTATTCAATTTAAGGGGGCAGTTAATTTTTCACATGGGTGATATTGGTGTTGGTTAACTTCAATAAGAAGTATATATATTTGAAAACTGTATTTTGTGTTTACTCAGGTTACCTTTGGTTTATGTTATATCTCGTGTGAAATTCTAAAACATTTTAGTATGAACAATACACAAAAATAGAAGAAATCAGTGTAGGGGCAAATACTTTTCCACAGCACTCTATATTATTAGAGAAACTTATGAAATCACTTAAAAGTTACCACAGACCTTCTGTCAGCATTACTTTTTACATTAAAACATTTAGTATTATTTGTAGGTCTTTGTAGGCAGTCTTCTTTTAGCCTTTATTCAAATAGCTGGGGACCAAATATCAGTTGTAGAACTTTTGCTTTTATTTGAAGTGGAAAAAAATAAATAAAACACCCACACAAGCTTTCTTTAGAAATAGCTAAATCTATTTGATATTTCTTTTCATTTTTCACATGGAAATGAATAAGTAACTACAGTAACCAGGATTACCATTCCCCATGGTAATTCAAGCTCAAGATAACCGGTGTTTCCGACTGTATCTGTGTGTTAATGCAAGACTTTTGCATCATATTAAGTTGTAATCATATTAAGGATTCCAGTCTTAGCTGTCATGTTTTTAAAGGAATTCTTGAAAATTTAATTTTTATAGATTGGGTAATGTTTGAAAATTACAGAGGATGCTTTTTATCATTGGATTTTTGTCAAGTAACATTTAGAATTGGATAATATTTAAAGCTTTGAGGTGCTTAAAAAAATATATTTAAGGTACCTTGAAAGGTGCTTGAATTTCACTCATAAAAAGTTGTATGAACCCTGACCATATGAGATACAATTTTTATTATGCACAGAAGAATGTTTAAGTGTCTTTAGTATCCTTTTTTTGTTATTGTTTTCTGGCTCCAAACTTTGGATGTGAGGAATGAACAGTTTCCAAATGGGTAAGAGCCCATGAGAGATGTGTATTTTACTATAAAGAAGAAGAGAACAAAGTCATTGTTTGAGTGAATTAAGTGTACTCATCAAGAATGTGTTGGGTGTAATTCAAGGCAGATTCTTTCAGAGTGGATGGTGCATTTTCATTGATGGAGACAGCCAATTTTGCAAAGCAAAGAAATGTTCCTTGGGTGAATACGTAGTGCAGGGGTGGGTCTAGTTTACCCTTACTTACTGTGTGCTGAGAAGATGAAAGAGACAACAATGTGAAGTGCTTTTTTCCTTCAGGTTGTTCAGCTAGCTGAGTCACTAGTGCCTCTTTTGTAGTTGCAGTTGACAAGTTGAAAGTTGCTTCAGTGTGATTTTCTCCACCCATCTGCCATGTCCTGTTGTTTTCCCCTGTCCTTGGTGCTGAAATCCGTGATTTTGCAGCTGTGAGGCTAAACAGAGGGCTCACCTCCAAACAATTCTGTACCATGAATGCAGTAATTTTACTGTTAGTCTTCTGACAGAGTGTTGTCAGAATGAATTAGTATTTCAAAGCCATCTGAAAGGACATTCGGAGAAAGATACAGTCACTGATATGGCGCATTCACAAAGAAAGGTGTAAACACAGACCTTCCAAATAGTGTGAGAGGGGCCGGGAAGGCATAAACTACAGGGAGGTGTCAGATTGCCTCAGCTAATGGAAAATGTCACCATGATGAATGGGCCAGTCTGGCAGCAATTATACACTTAATGTAAACTTCACCCAATAATTCCTCTGCTGTCACTTACAGACAGGAGGATTAGATTCAATTGAACTTTTCCCAAACAATTGCAATTGCGTGACTACAGTGAAAATGCTATTCATTTCAATGGGCCTCACTGTCGACCATAATTAAAGAGGCATTAATTATGCATGCGAGTCCATTAATATTTCACGTGTCCACTGCGGATACCTTATTCAATAAAGAAATACACATTTGGTGTAACTTAATTATTCATGTGTGCAAAGATTTATCTTTCCCCTGAGATAGCCACATGAGTTTGAGAGTTGCCTCACAGTATTTATGCTTAAGCACTAAAATACAACATTTTCAAGGAAAAATAAACAGTTATCTACTGCCTAGTCTCTGATGTGACTAGACTTTCCATTTAGACTGTGCTGTAATCATCTCTTTCTCGCCATCTGAAATACCAGAGTTCTCTCTGCCCAGAACTCAGCCTTTATATGCGCGAGCCTCAGTAATCCGAGGAGAGTTTAACCAGAGATTATTTTATTTAATTCGAGAACAGCATCTGCGGTCTATCATAGGAGAGTGTATAACGGTCAGCTAGCATGTTACGACAGTAAGTCACTGTTTGCGGATACAATTTTATTGAATGGGAGTGCCGTAAAGTGACACATACCTGTCGCAAACTCGTCCGTGACTTGTCTTATGAATAAATGTATCATTGTAAACTCCACACATGGTTAATTAAAAAAGCATTGTTTAATGTAAAAAATTGTGAGGATTAGCAGACAGGTGGACAACTAATTAAGTGATGAGCTTTTTCCTCACAAAAGTAGTTTACTCGGCTTACTGATGCATGTCCTCCATTGAAATCCATTAAAAAAAACGGCCTCTTGTCTCCTCACCAGTTTACCGCCATATAATATCTATGGGAGTGCCGCATTGTGCTATTTCAAGCTAAGCTTGTAGGCCCGCTTTGGAATGGCTCTGGTTTAACAACGCTCAATGGCGCATGCATAAGCATTCAGCCGTCATCAGTTTTCCAGACCAGAGCATGTTTAAGCTTTTCTGGCGATAGTTTCGATACACTGCATTGCTAAACATGGATTTCACCGTTTAGGTGAGCATTTGATAGCGTCGTTTTGAATCGAATGTATTTATATAAATTGCTTGGTTTATATACATTGCTTTGTTGTGTGGAGTGCGGTCAAATCTACAGATGTAAAAAAAACAAAAATCGATTATGAAAACCGAACGCTCAAAGAAAATGCGCTGAAAAGTTTGCTTTTATTCACTATTCTTATCTGTTCAGGGTCTGTAGGGCTCGTAAAAATGTGAATCACATATTGTTGAAGACCTCTTTGAGTTGTAATTCTTTGTAGAGAGTGAGAATGATACTGCAGTATGTGGTATAAACAACACTTTAACTCTGGTTCATTTGTGAATGTGAAAAAGCTTATCCTTTGAAAGTTAAATGTAGTGTTTCACTGCAGTCTCACCTGATCCAATTAGCAGTGTTTTGCACATCTTAGCAGAAAAAGACAGAGGTTGGAGATGCAGTAGCTAAACCCTGGAGGTCAAAAGCACCAGATATGTTCATCTTACTTCACAATACCTGTTTCTGAGGCAGATGGTCATGCTGCCCCATATAATGAAGCAGGCTAATTATTCATAAAACCAGTTAGCTGTTTATTATAAGAAATGTATGTTGGAGGCTCAGAATGGCCACATAGTTTGGTCACTTGAATGTTGGTTCGTTGATTGCCTACTACCATAATTTAAAAGTTCTTGACCTCTGGAGAATATCTGTAGAAGATTGATATATTTTTTAAGTGTGAAGCATTTTTGGTTTTTATTGTAGGTCAGAAATTATCGCTTTTAAAATCTCAGGCACACTTACAGTTCAGGATATTTGAAGTTCAAGCCTAACCTGCAAATTTAGTGTTATTAGATCCTGCTCATCCCAAAACATTGCACTCTCACCTTTTTAAATACATTTTGCCTCTACATGAACCAGCACTTTTAACTTGGAGCAGGGACAGATTATGACTTGCAAAGGCCCTGGGGCCAATTATCTCCAAGGGCCCCCCTCCACCCAAAAGTTGGTGGGGGGTTGGAGGGAGGGGGGTTCGTTGTTCATGCCCAAAAGGGTTTTCAAGCGGGGGGATCACCAAACTAGATCATGCAGCCTTAATGCCCAAATCATCCACAGGCAGTCAAGTGCCCCATGGTAGTCAAGAGCCTCTGGACACTGGCCCCATTGGCCTGGTTGTTAATCCGTCCCTGACTTGGAGTTATTCTATTGATGTTGAAGATAATTAATTAAAGCCAAATAAATGTCCCTTTTTTGTCGCTATTTTTGCTACCTTATCTTCAATAAGAAATATCAGGTCTATAGCTCAGGGAAATGTCTTTGTGTGGGGAAAATAAAGGCTTTAAGCAGATTCACATATTTGTTCCCTCAAGTTTAATGATACCAAAAAAAACGTCATTCATCACAGCATTTTGTCACCAACGCTGTTTTAACAAAAAATCTGTTGATAACCATCCAAAGCAAAAATTGCTCAAATCAATTAGTTCAGATACTCTAATACCAGTTACCATTGTAAGGAAACTTCTATATTCCCTATCTAACCAGCTTAAACTAGCCTAAGGCAGTTTTCTGATGCTTTTATCTGGTTTAGTTGGTCTTCCGGCCTTGCCAAGTTGCTTTTCAGCTGGTTTAGCTGGTCGGGCTAGCAGGTGTCCAAGCCTGATCACCGAATAGTACTCAAAACCCTCTAAAGCCAGCACACCAGACAAGACTGACCAGTAGAAACAATTCTTGAGGTTTTCTAAGACCAGCAAACCACCTATAACTGGTTTAAGCTTTTTTTTCAGCAGGGTTTTAGCATAATAATATTACGTATAAATAACTTTGCCTTGTTTTTTTTCTTTAGTAATCGATGGACCAGCACAGCTTATTGTACGAGATGTCTCAGACACAGTTGCATTTGTGGAGTGGACCCCACCTAAGGCTAAAGTTGATCAGATTATATTGCGTTATGGGCTGGAAGGAGTGGATGGACCAAAGACCATCTTTCGCCTGCAGCCTACTCTAAGCCAGTATTCCCTCCAAGTCCTGAGGCCTGGATCCACGTATGAAGTATCAGTCAGTGGAGTCCGGAATGGCAATGAAAGTGGAGCAATTTCAACAACATTCACTACAGGTAAGACAATTCAGTTCAGACCAGGTAATTGTCTCTCATCCAAAAAAGCAAATTTAGAGTTAACAGATAAATATGAAAACACTTGTCATTTCCCTCCAGTTTCCACATTTGTTTATATTAGGTTGCTCATAATGGAGCAATTTGAAAAACATTATTTTATTTATTGTGATTGGGCTGAATACATTTTCGATTGTGTCTTTTTATCTCAGAAATCGACGCACCAAAGAACTTACGAGTGCTATCGAAAACATCCACCAGTCTGGAGCTAGAATGGGACAATAGTGAGGCAGATGTTGAAGGTTACAGGGTGGTTTACAGCACATTGGCTGGAGACCAGTATGACAAGGTCATCGTCCCACGCAATGATGGAGCCACCACTAAGACTGCCCTCACTGGTAAACTCAAAACTCTTTTTCCTTTATGTCATAATACTGAATTTTTCCTTATACAAATATTTATAATATTTGATGTAATCAAACCAGATCATGAGAAACAGTAAAACCATAAGGCTCACATAATCTGGCCTGCGAGATGGGCAGCTGCACTCTGCAAATTGTGAATAGCAAATTTCTTTGCCCGTGCTTGCACCGTTACTTTACTTGCATGATCCCTTAAATGAATCGGGTGCTAAAACCATGCAGACAGTGCATGCAAATAAACAATGCTATGATTGGATGCAATTCACTCTTATTTTGCTTTTTTGTTTTAGTTTCCAAAACTGTTTTAAATAAAGATATGTTCATTGTGATCTAATTAGCATTTCTACGTATTTGTGCGTACTCAAACTTAAAGTGTGGTTCCAGAACACATACAGTATTTTACATTTGGATAGACACTGATACGTACAATACTGTCATATGGACTACTTATAAAACATAGCACACCCATAACATAACACATAAACATACCATAACATCTTTAGAGACGTGCATGTTGTACAGATCCTCTGTTTAGGTTCATATGATACTAAATTCACGGATTGATTTTAGACTGGGAAAGACTGAAAGAATAGCAATACTTAGGTTTTTTGTTTATATACTATCTCAAATGTGCAGGGTTTTAACAACATTTTCTCTGAGTAACGTACATTTCTGACACTAAATCTTGAACAGAAATTCATGGTTTATTTTCTCACCTCTGATTTGTATAAATATATTTTACTCTGTTATACCCTGATGTTTTTCATTTCAGTAATGAATGTTTAATATGTTCCAAAACACATATTTCACAAATTAGATCTCCCACAAAGTTATTTTACTTATTCATTGACAATAAAATATATTACTGATATCTTTTTTTTTATCTCCTCTTTAGATTTACTACCTGGCACAGAGTATGGCATAGGTATTTCAGCTGTTCTTGGTGCCAACCAAAGCACCTCCACAACAATGAATGCTAGAACTGGTAAATGACAAGATTATAGCTCTACCATTAACAGATCTCAGTGAAGAACATTTCTTTATAAAAGCATGTAGTTTGTATTCCTGCAGTAGAACTGTGCAAATGTGTTTTTCTCAGTATAGATGATATACTGTATGATGTATGATGATCACGTAAACAAACTCCAACTTACTGAACCAAACAACTTAATATTCCTATTACAAACCATTCAGTAGCTGCAGTATGCTGTTATCTTTAGGACTGGATGTCCCATTGGATTTGACTGTCACAGCCTCCACAGACAACACCATCACACTGTTGTGGGGCACGGTGCAGGGGCCTATTGACCACTATAGGGTGACCTACAGCTCTTCCACCGGAGACGCTACTGAGCACACAGTGCCTAAAGACATAACCACCACCACATTGACAGGTCTAGAGCCAGGCACTGAGTACACCATTACAGTTGCAGCACAGAGAGGCAGGCAGCAGAGCACTGCAGCCACTATTGATGCCTTCACAGGTAATTTGTTCTATTGGGAACTCAAGTACAGGAATCAGTTTTGAGTGACCGTAGCATGCATTTTCATTCGCAGGCTGGGAAATCACTGCTGTATGGCATGTCATGACAAATATGTCCAGAAATGTCTCATTAATTTCTCAAATCAAGCTGTTTAGTTGCTTGAGGAATGTGCAAGGCATTGACTTAGATGTACATGTACAGTATACACTCACCTAAAGGATTATTAGGAACACCATACTAATACTGTGTTTGACCCCCTTTCACCTTCAGAACTGCCTTAATTCTACGTGGCATTGATTCAACAAGGTGCTGAAAGCATTCTTTAGAAATGTTGGCCCATATTGATAGGATAGCATCTTGCAGTTGATGGAGATTTGTGGGATGCACATCCAGGGCACGAAGCTCCCGTTCTACCACATCCCACAGATGCTCTATTGGGTTGAGATCTGGTGACTGTGGGGGCCATTTTAGTACAGTGAACTCATTGTCGTGTTCAAGAAACCAATTTGAAATGATTTGAGCTTTGTGACATGGTGCAATATCCTGCTGGAAGTAGCCATCAGAGGATGGGTACATGGTGGCCATAAAGGGATGGACATGGTCAGAAACAATGGTCAGGTAGGCCGTGGCATTTAAACGATGCCCAATTGGCACTAAGGGGCCTAAAGTGTGCCAAGAAAACATCCCCCACACCATTACACCACCACCACCAGCATGTACAGTGGTAACAAGGCATGATGGATCCATGTTCTCATTCTGTTTACGCCAAATTCTGACTCTACCATCTGAATGTCTCGACAGAAATCGAGACTCATCAGACCAGGCAACATTTTTCCAGTCTTCAACTGTCCAATTTTGGTGAGCTCTTGCAAATTGTAGCCTCTTTTCCTATTTGTAGTGGAGATGAGTGGTACCCGGTGGGGTCTTCTGCTGTTGTAGCCCATCCGCCTCAAGGTTGTGCATGTTGTAGCTTCACAAATGCTTTGCTGCATACCTCGGTTGTAACGAGTGGTTATTTCAGGCAAAGTTGCTCTTCTATCAGCTTGAATCAGTCGGCCCATTCTCCTCTGACCTCTAGCATCAACAAGGCATTTTCGCCCACAGGACTGCCGCATACTGGATGTTTTTCCCGTTTCACACCATTCTTTGTAAACCCTAGAAATGTTTGTGCGTGAAAATCCCAGTAACTGAGCAGATTGTGAGCAGATTGCACCAACAACCATGCCACGCTCAAAATTGCTTAAATCACCTTTCTTTCCCATTCTGACATTCAGTTTGGAGTTCAGGAGATTGTCTTGACCAGGACCACACCCCTAAAAGCATTGAAGCAACTGCCATGTGATTGGTTGATTAGATAATTGCATTAATGAGAAATTGAACAGGTGTTCCTAATAATCCTTTAGGTGAGTGTATGTGCAACAAAAAGTAGGTGCATATACTAAATCAGCTCGATATAAAACCCCAAAACTTTCTTTTGGTCTTGAAATCAAACGTTAAACTGACATGCACACAAGACATGCAATTTTTGAATGAGCAGACAAAATGCAGGTAAAGGTGTTTACATGCAAAACAAAATCGGAGGGAAAAACATAGATGTGATCAGATTTTGTATATACCGTTTATAACCATTACCCATTAAAAGAACACTATTTATGGTGTTTAAATTACCTTGCATGTTGTCTGCTTCTTCAGAATAATCATTAGATTGTGCATGTAACCATACTCAATGAAAGTACTGAAAGTGTGAGACGATGTGCAATGAAGATGGAATAACTCTCATTGCTTTTTTTCCAACAAGCTCATTACTTGTCAAATCTACTTCTAATCAATCATTCTTCATCAAAATTCTACTTTCCAACTGTATTTTTTTTTCATAACATCTTTTACATCTACAGTATTAAATAACTCTTCAGACTTTTTCTTTTTACATTCTTCACAAACTTTGTTGTGATGGTATATCAAGACATTCATGTCCATCAAGAATGGACCGCATTTCATCACCATTTCTTCAATCAACATTCATCCTTTGCTTATTGTCTACTTCCTGGCTGCATACACACTCTTCTGCCTTCACCGGTTCACTTTCACTGCAAAAAAAAAATATATATATATATATATATATATATATATATATATATGTACATACATATGTATATATATATATATATATATATATATATATATATATATATATATATATATATATATCCTTAAAACTAAACAAATTTACCTTAAAGTATCTTAATTAAACTTTTTATAATTTATACATTTGTTTTAAATTTACAGTATAGGCACAAAATTGCATAAGATATTAAGGCTTGATTGGAAATGAGATGTTGAAGGAGATGTTATACAGAATGACAGTCTCAGTCTCCATTCACTTTGGAAAAAAAATGAAAGTGAATGGTAACTGAGGCTAATATTCATCTCCTTTTGTGTCTCAGAGAAGACAGAAAGTCATCTTGTTCAGAACAACATGAGGGTGAGTAAATGATGACAGGAAGTTCATTTTATGGTGAACTACCCCTTTAAGTCTTATTGTCTTATGCAATGTTGCTTCTCAAGTCAATTGTTCTTGCTTTAAGGATGTTTTCCTTATTTAAAGTTGTATATAAACAAGACAAAAAATACTGATTAAAAATAATAATTTTCACAGTGTGTGTTCCTCATTTTTATATTATTTCCTCCTCGCTCCTGTGAGGATGTGACAATTATTTAAGAGATCTGTCACCACAGAAACCAACAGTTGGTAATATAGTTGTTGTCGTTCGATTCCAGGGTTCCGCCCTATCACACAACTCTACTTCTCTGATGTGACATCTGATTCATTGACTGTGACTTGGAGTGCTCCAGCTCCGCCTGCTGACGCATTCATCTTGAACTACAGTGCCCAGGACTCCAGTGATGATTCTGAGATTGCTCTAGATGGGTCCAAATCCAGAATTACCCTCACTGGTCTCCTGCCCTCCAGGCGGTACACTATTACACTTGTAACCATGCACGGCAATGTGACATCAAAGCCAGTTGTCGGTTCAGTCACAACAGGTATTATTACTAATGAATGTGAAGTTCATGAGTATTATCTGCAAAGTATGACTGAGATTAAGTTTGTTTATTTAACGTTTGAAATAAAATATCACATTTAAAGCTGAAGAGTGCAATTTCCACCCCAAACGGAATTGCAAAAATTATAATTCTACAAAACTCTCATCTGCCGTTGCTTTTAAAACAGACATTCCCACCCCAAATGTATGCCACTGATTAAGCCAACTTTGCTATGTTAGGCTGGGAGGGATAGTCAAACAAACAGCAAAGTTTTAATAATGCTAAACAGCCACAGTTGAATTTTCTTTATTTATTTATAAAAAAAAAAAACTATTTTATAGTTTTATATAACTATAACTAAAAAAAAAAAATAGATATTATTAAAAGTACTTCTGCATGTCTTAACTAGATTCACAGTGCTTATTTTCCCTTGGGAACACTTTTTAAACAGGTTTTACATGGCACAAACTATAATGTTTGCTTTTACTTCCATTTTATCAGTATCACCAGACTGTAATTTGTCAGTGTGCAAAGAACAGTCTTGTCTATTCCTGCTTCATTTTCTCATTATATTTCCTGCACACAGCTGCACAGCAGATTTTTCACCCTTTTGTGTCTTAATTAATTTAACAGTGTGTAATCCTCCCCTAATTACCTCTGTCTGAATGTGGAGGTGTCAAGAATTATTCAGCTGTTGTCACTGAGCTGATATTTGCAGTTGCCAAATTAGATATTGTCTCAGAGCTATTTCTAAACATTAAAATAAACTCTGAAGAAGACTGCCTGTACAGCAACTTGATTAGCTTTCTAAAGTTTCAACTTTCATTTCACTGCATATTATCATAATGAGTTTTTCTTTTTTAATACTAAATTCATTTTAAATGGATATATTTGTAGACAAAGGTCTCGGCTTACGAACGATATAAGGGAACAGGTATTTATAAAAATCGCTTCATAACTTGCATCTTACTGTCATTTGTGTCAACTCCGTCAGACACACCAAAAAGCGTGCTATTTTAGTTCAGTAAAGGAGTTAAGTGACAATATTTTATACTTATCCACCTTAACCATGACACAACGTTGAAGTGAGCGACAGACGGGGAAATAAAATGCAAAAATGTATCCCACAATTTTAACAGAAATTATGTAATGAGAATGACAGAGTTGACAAGTTGAAGCTGTGACCGCAGAGACTTATACATTATTTGTTTATATTATGAAACATATCAAACGTACCAGACCAGGTGTCCGACTGTTGCATCCACCATGAGCAGGAAGTGTGAAAGGGGTACTCCGAGTTAAAGCTGACCAGCCATTTTCTGATTTATTCAGGATTTTTAAAAAATCTGATGGAGTTGACGCAAAGTGAGGACACAACTTTGATAGGCAGATATAATTTAAAGTTTTCTTAATGTATTGTTTGATATCTTACAGATCCCTATCTGATATTCATACTTATGAATTTGTTACATTTTTATACACTTTGTTTAGCAGTTTAACTTTGTGACCTCTTGCTGAGGACAGGTTAAGTTACATGTGCTTCCAAGTATTGAGCATGCATTTTAAAAAATTCTAATGAAATTATTTTAAAATATAAGTGAAAAATGCCCTGAGTATACACATTTCCTTTAACTTTTCCAGTATTTTTATTGTTATGAATTTCTTGATTTTTAAAATAAATATGACTTTTGTATTTAAGACACGTTTTGTCCCTCATCTCAAGTATCAGTGAATAACGTTGTTTGTACACAAGCTCTTTTAGTAGGCTACTTGCGCATATTGTTTCATGAAGCCTGTTACACTAGAAACTTTTAGAACATTTTATAAATGTTATTGCTTTGGTTACAAACCATGTTTTCACACATAAGCATTCCTTTACATTTATAAAAAGTGAAAAGAAGGTCATCATATGCTCAAAAATCAGCGACCAGAATAAAAACAGATGGAACGGGCAGGAGATATTTGCTCTTGCTGCCCTTTAAACAGAGTCTGAATGTCATGGAAAATAATATATGCATACATGAATAATCACATCTCATTTATTGAGGATTTTTTTTTTACTCGGGAAGCATTTAAATAAGGTTGGCAATCTGTTTATGAATTGCCACCCATTATGAATTGAATGCATTAGTCTAATGAATGTGAGGAGGTGTGAATTGGTTTCCACTCATCTTAATGACAGGGTACTTCAAGAATGGCAAGAGTAAATCTGTTTATTTCCCTCTAAATTGTCAGAATGATACAGAACACCTCTTAGTCTGGTTAACTGTGTTTAAATGTGGCCTCTGGTAACCTTTGCTGTTGCGGTGGTAAGAGCTCTTGGCACAGGCAAAAGAACATGAAAAATTCCTCGCTGGACAGCAGCAGATAATAACATTGCAAATGTCCTTGTGAAGAGTGTGGTGTGTCCAGAACACAAATACACTTCCTCCTCTCTGGGCCCTATTTACATTTATGCATTTGTGTACTTTTATACTAAGTGACTTACAATGCACTTATTACAGAGACAATCCCCCTGGAGCAATCTGGAGTTAAGTGCCTTGCTCAAGGACACAATGGTGGTGGCTGTGGGGATTGAACCAGCAACCTTCTGATTACCACTTCTGATTTATTTGAAAAAATAAATTGCATGAAAAATCATTTTACAATGACTACTGAATAATACAAAAAACAATTATAAAAATATCATCAAGACTATATAATAAGCAATTAGTTGCTCTACTCAAATAAAATTCTTGCATAAAATATACACTCAGTGAACACTTTATTAGGTACACCTGTACACCTATTTTTTATTCGATTATCTAATCAGCCAATCATATGCCAACAGTGCAATGCATAAAATCATGCAGATACGGGTCAGGAGCTTCAGTTAATGTTCACATCAACCATCAAAATGGGGAGAAATGTGATCTCAGTGATTTTGACCCTGGCATGATTTTTGGTGCCCAATGGGCTGGTTTGAGCATTTCTGTAACTGCTGATCTCATGGGATTTTCACACACAACAGTCTCTAGTGTTTACTCAGAATGGTGGTAAAAACTAAAAACATCCAGCGAGCGCTAGTTCTGCAGATAGAAACGGCATGTTGATGACTGAGGTCAACGGAGAATGGCTAGACTGATTTGAGCTGACAGAAATGCTACGGTATCTCTGATAACCCCGCTATACAATTATGGTGTGCAAAATAGCATCTCAGAATGCACAGCATGTCAAACATTGAGGTGGATGGGCTACAACAGTTGAAGACCATGTCAGGTTCCACTACCATCAGCCAAGAACAGAAAGCTCTCTCATCAACAAGGCTATTCCATCTGCAGAACTGCCACTCACTGGATGTTTTTGGCACCATTCTCTATACACTCTAGAAACTGTTGTGGATGAAAATCACAGGAGATTAGCAGCTACAGAAATACTCAAACCAGCCTGTCTGGCAACAATCATGCTACAGTCGAAGTAGCTGAGATCACAATTTATTCACCATTCTGATTTGAATAAAAGCTGAAGCTCCTGACCTGTATCTTCCTAATTTAATACATTGCACTGCTGCTGCATGATTGGCTGATTAGAAAATTGCATGAATAATTAGGTGAACAGGTGTACCTAATGAATTGGTCACTGATTGTATGTTATTATAACTTGTATGCACAGTTCAATAAAGTCTACATTAATATTGAACTAATATGCAATACTTTAAAACTGTTTTAAACTACATTAAGTCTTTTCTTTATAATGTGCATGCTGTTTTTATGGCCTCATATTAATTGATGAATATTTGTAAAATTAATTGGCTCACCACAGGACCATTTAAAATGAGCTTGTGGATGCCAAAATATAATTAAAACGGTAATAAAAAAATAGATATATTTTCCCTTACATATTAATATACATTTTAATCTAAACTAAATGAATAAAACAAAGTCCATTGACATTTAATGCAACAACTAACCTACAGTATATTTCAAATTAATGCACTTTACTCTTTATGATATTTTTCCACTATTAATGCAGGAATGGACCCTCCCAGAGACATGACTGTGCGGTACGTCACTGAGGAATCTGTGACCCTATCATGGATTCAGCCACTGGCACCATTTGATTACTACAAAATGTCATACCAATCATCAAAAGGTACTTCCTCCACAGTCTATTTTACCACTGAAACAAAGATGAAGAATAATATATAATTTCAACTAATTAATTCATACACTATTGAAAATCTGGATTTCTAATTTTTATTGGTCATTTCATTGACTTCTAGGTAGGATGGACAATGTAGGGATTGACAGTGACGTCACCAACTACACACTGACCAGCCTCCATCCAGCAACAGAGTATGAAATCATGCTGAATACAGTGAGAGGAAGCCAAGAGAGCAAGATCATCACCACAACTGTTTTCACAGGTACTTCAATTCTCACACAATCACATATGTACTAAATAGAGCTGGATGATATTACACACACATATTGAGTTGAAGTCATAAGTTTACATACACCTTAGCCAAATACATTTAAACTCAGTTTTTCACAATTTTCACAACATTTAATCGTTGAAAACATTCCCTGTCTTAGGTCCGTTAGGATCACTACTTTATTTTAATTATTTCCTCACATTCCCAGTGGGTCAGAAGTTTGCATACACTTTGTTAATATTTGGTAGCATTGCCTTAACATTTTTTAACTTGGGTCAAATGTTTTGGGTAGCCTTTCACAAGCTTCTCACAATAAGTTGCTGGAATTTTGGCCCATTCCTCCAGACAGCACTGGTGTAACAGTGTCAAGTTTGTAGGCCTCCTTGCTCGCACACACTTTTTCAGTTCTTCCCGCAAATTTTCTATCGGACTGAGATCAGGGCTTTGTGATGGCCACGCCAATGCCTTGACTTTGTTGTCCTTAAGCCATTGTCCATTTGTAAGACCCATTTGTGGCTGATGTCTTGAGATGTTGCTTCAATATATCCACATAGTTTTCCTTCCTCATGATGCCATCTATTTTGTGAAGTGCACCAGTTCCTCATGCAGCAAAGCTCCCCCACAAAATGATGCTTCCACCCCCATGCTTCACGATTCTTCAGCTTGCAAGCCACACCCATTTTCCTCCAAACATAACGATGGCCATTATGGCCAAACAGTAAAATTTGTGTTTCATCAGACCAGAGGACATCTTTGAGAAGATCTTTGACCTCATGTGCACTTTTTTATGGTGGTTTTGGAGCAGTGGCTTCTTCCTTGCTGAGCACCCTTTCACGTTATGTCGATAAAGAACTCGTTTTAATGTGTTATAGATAATTATATACCTGTTTCCTCCAGCATCTTCACAAGGTGCTTTTGCTGTTATTCTGGGATTGATTTGCACTTTTTGCACCAAACTACATTAATCTCTAATAGACAGAATACATCTTCTTCCTGAGCGGTATGATGGCTGCATGGTCCCATGATGTTTATAATTGCGTACTATTGTTTGTTTGAACGTGGTACCTTCAGGTGTTTGTTAATTGCTCCCAAGGATGAACCAGACTTGCGGAGGTCCACAATTTTTTTTCTGAGGTCTTCGATTTTCCCATGATGTCAAGCAAAGAGGCACGGAGTTTGAAGGTAGGCCTTAAAATACATCCACAGGTACACCTCCAATTGACGCCAATTAGCCTATCAGCTAATTGCCTAAAGACTTGACATTATTTTCTAGACTTATCCAAGCTGCTTAAAGGCACAGTTAACTTAAGTGCATGTAAACTTCTGACCCACTTTAATTGTGATATAGTCAGTTAAAAGTGAAACAATTTGTCTGTTATCAATTGTTGGAAAAATTACTCATGTCATGCAAAAGTAAATGTCCTAAACGTCTTGCCAAAACTATAGTTTGCTAATAAGAAATCTGTGGAATGGTTAAAAAATGTGTTTTAATGACTTCAACCTAAGTGCATGTAAACTTTTGACTTCAACTGTATATGCCATGCAGAGAATTCCATGAACATTTCTGAGTGATGACAGAAATGAATGGTTCGGTTTGAGTTTTGAATCAATTCATTTAAACTGATTCATGGAAGTGAATCAAACTTGCCACTCAAAATAATTTTTTTGCTACTGAAGTTTAAATCGGACACACTATCTTTTCATCATGAGACAAGAAATGATCGAGAAACTTAGAAAACTTAATGCCCAAATAAAAAAGGGCAATAAAATTATTGCAATATTCATGATGTGAGGGGATTTTTCGGGAAAACAAATATATCATTCAGTGTGACAGAAGAATGAACATTACATGTAAATTACGCCTTTCTGACACTACATTCAAAGCATTTTACATAGTGAACAGGGGACTCTCCTCAAACCACCACCAGTGTGCTGCATTCACCTGGATCATTTAACGGCAGCCATAGTACAACAGTACGCTCACCACAAGACAGTAGATGTTGGTGGAAAGGAGAAAGTAGAATGAGTAGAGAGATATAGCCAATTAATGTATGGGGATTAATAGGAGGTCATTACTGAGAGGAATCTGGCTAGGACACCAGGGTTACACCCATACTCTTTACTTGAAGTGCAGTGGGATTTTTAATGACCACAGAAGTCAGGACCTCAGTTTAATGTCTCAACCGAAGGACGATGCCGTTTTCAGTGTTGTGTCCCGTCAATGTACTGGGGCATTAGGACCCACACAGACCACAGGGTGAGCACCCCTGCTGGCCACACTAACACCTCTTCCAGCAACAACCATAATTTACCCCATGAGATCTCCCATCCAGGTACTGACCAGGCTCAAATTTGCTTGGTTTCAGTGGACAACCAGTTTTCTGCAGGGTGATATGGCTGCTAACAATCAACCAAACCAATCTAACCTATAAAAGATTGAAGTGCATTTAAATATCATCTTTTTTTCTATGTTTTTGCTTGTAATGCTCCCGTATACAGATCTCCACCCCATGATATCTTAAAATAGTCTTGACAGCTACCAATATTTTATAATATTCCCGATCACCAACTCAACACTTTTCAATACAGTAAATTGAGAATGGTGAATAATTGAAAAATATACTGTATGATGAATGCAAACATTCATACATGATTGGTGGGTCCCATTCCATAAAAAGTAAAAACTGCTCACCTGATACATATATTAATATGAATAGTTTTACACCAATCCTGGTGTGCCTTTACATTCGGCAGACTGGTATTGTACTTTAGGAAATGTATATTGGTATTACTTGGTGGATGCACTCTGAGAGCCTCGTTCGTCACAGAACTTTGATTTGATAGAAACAGGAATGACATTCTGAAGAATGATGCACATCATTTACCATGTGATGAGTACCATCTCTCACCGAGCACATTTCTCCTGTTCTCTGGGAAGCTGCCAGCTATCTAGATGAAGTGAAATGAAATTTTACTAATTGAATCAGTGATCAGCTTGGTAGCTCACCTGCCATCATATTTGAACTGCATCACATGGCGGTCACAGTCTATAGCCAGTATTACTGTACGTGTTCATGGTGGTGTTACTGGACCTGTATTACCAAAGACAACTGAACCTATTCTCAGTGTATTGTAAACATTATACAAAGAGAGCTTACTAAGCTGCAACTGAATCTATAGCACACAGCAAAATAAATTATATTTGCCAGTATTTGCCATCTGAATTGCGCACAAAACAATCATAATGTGTGATATTCTAATCTGATCCACAAACACATTTGAGCTAGTTATTTTAATTAACTTGTCAAAAAGACACAAAAAGTAAATAAGTTTGCATAAGTCTAATTAACATCTGACTTGCTTACTGACTGGATGCTTTGTTAGATATACTATTTTGAGCCCCCAAAAAAATACAAAATATGTTTAGTATGCAGTTAAGTTCTAAAATGTGTGTTTTTAGGTTTGAAGTTGGTACAAAAAACAGTATTCTCTAAGAAACACTGGAATTTCACTTTGATTTCTTATAGGAGTATTGAACTTTGCTTCACAATACACAAATTCCCTGGAATGGTATTTGTTCCAGCAATGCATTACTCCATTAAAATAAAATGAAGTTAAATAATTAGTCATATAATATGGTGTAACAACAATAGACCAAAAAGATGCTGGCCTTTGCTTAAAGACTGCTGACTTATATTAATAGGTAGAATAGAAGTGTCCGCCTATACATCAACACACAGCTACATTTCCCACAGCAACTTTAAAGGTTGACAGTTATGTTCAAAGCTAATAAAAATATGACAGGCAAACAATCCAAATCTGCCTGTGTAGACACCAATCACGCCAAATGGCGTAACAATGCAAAGTGACAAGTGGCTCTTTTTGGAAATAGCTTATTATTAATTGGATTTAGCAAACAGTCTAGCTTATTTCAGCTCGGCTATGTGAAGGGTGAAACAAGTGCTTGTAAAAGCATGATGGATCTGGTTCACAGCTCTGCCTAATGACCTGCAGAGAACCATCAAGTTCACATTCATTGCATAAGGGAAAACTCTGAGCTTCTCCTAGTCTGCCAGCATATTGCACGTCAAGATATGGAAAAGCAGAGAGAGGGGTTGGTGAGATGTGGAATTGGGGGGATTTGCCTCTGAACTGCTGTCAGGGAGTGGAGATCTGCTTCTACAGAAGGTAGTGAGAGGGCCTACAATTTCTTGGAACAGAGCCAATGGTGCCTAATAGAAGGGTCAGCTCTCTACAGCTGGAGAAGTGATATAGCTATGTGCATGGGTACAGGATAGGAAGATGGTATAATGTGTGATCCAATGACCACATCGAGGAGGACATTTACTGTGTATATAGAAGGGTGTGTTCCCCTTCTGTCACTCACTCGACGTTGTGTCGAATGAAGTACACAAGGGGTCTTTCTGGGCTCTTCTGCCTCCCGGCGCGCTATTACCTGCTCCCCCCGGCCACGATGCCTTGCCCGGTACGTCAAAAGTGATCGTCCTGTTTGTGCCCCTCGTGCAGAGTTTGGACTTGCGTATTTCGCTGCCCACCCCATCGCGCTGGTTGGCCAGGACCATCCGACCTGTTTGTGTCCCTCCTGCCACAGCACTAGACCTACCGCTGTAAACGGCTATACCTTAGTTTTGGCTCCTCAGTGCAAAATTCTGACTGACAGTCGCTACCCCGCTTCCCTTTATACTCGTATGTCCAGGGCGGGGCATGCAAATTCTGTCTGCCAACTTTACATTAGCATTTTCTCGAGTTCAGAGGTATGTTTGGCGTCCCAGGAAGACCCCTTGTGTCACTTCATTCGACACAACGTCTCGTTCCTTCCCTCGGGGAACGGATGTTACGACAGTAACCATGACGATTTTCCTATCTGAAAAAAGACTGACCATCTGTGCAAGGAGAACAAGCAGCACAGGTTGAAAATTACAATGAAAAACATATCTCATTACATGGAAATGCTGTTGCAAATGTACATTTGCCTGTCTAATTTCCCCCACGATTCCTGCTAAGGAAATTGTGATCTTCTCCAGCCAGATAATCACAACAAATTAGTTCCAAGCTGCTGAGTTGCTCTATTTTAAAATTGATGGTGAATATCCTTTGCACGTAAAGAAAAAAATAGATGAAGACGAGAGTGGTGCTAATGCCCAGAATGTCTGTCTGTAACCTGTACGTAATCCTCTACTTCACACAGCCTTGGACATGCCTGTGGATCTTACCGCCCTAAATGTCACACCACATGGGTCTTTGCTGCGTTGGAACCCTCCTGTATCCAGTGTTGATAACTATGTGCTCACCCTCACCCATAACCAAGGTAAGTAGAGGTGTGATGAAGGAAAGTACAGCCTCTTCAAAAAAAATTTGCTCTTTAAATCACATGACAGTCAACAAAAATACTCAAGAATACTAACTTTTGTTTACTCTTAACTCTAAGCAAAATTCCTTTTGTTTTCATGTATGCACATTTGTGGATTTTAATTTAAACATGAATACAGTATACTTTCATAATTGGGGCTCGTCCGGGATTTGAACCCTTGATTTCTCACATCCAAAATGAGAATCATACCCCTAGGCCAATCGTACCAACTAGGCACACATTTACGCACCTTTGAGTAGCATGCGTCTACTCAAAGGGGCGATAGAGTTATCTTCAACGGTTTGTGGCATATAACCTGATGTATTATTATTCAGGTTATTTGCTACAAATATATTAACTTTACTTACTGTACTCGCTAAGCAATATTTACTTTAAATTATTGCTCTGCCATTACAGTAGTTGACTTAAAAGAGAATACTCACCATAGTTCACGTACATGTGTAGAGTGTGTTTTGGTTTTTACTTAATTTTAATGTTTGAGTTTCATTTAGAATCTAACAAAAACTTTTCAATCTAAAAAAAATGTTAATGAAAAACAATTTGCCAATGGGGTAAGGCAAATAAACTTTAAGCTGGAGTATGTAATTTCTGCGACACTAGCGCCACCAAACGGAATTGCAAAAATAAATGTTTTTAAAACAGCTTTCTGAATACGCCCCTTGCCTGCAGTTGTTCAAACAGTCAGTCCCATCCCCAGCTCATGCCATTGAGTGCACGGGCAGAGTGCTCGAAGGTAGGCAGGTAAGTAGTTAGACAGGCAGGTAGACCATCCAATCATTGCATTCGGGCTGACTGAAATGACTGGACGGGCCTTTTACAGGCCTGTGACTGCCAAGCATAATGACATTTTTTTTTTCATCAGAGCACTGATTTATTGATTGCTGTCAGGATGCAGAGAGACTTTCAACCAGTATAACAAAAAATCCTTCTGGTATAAATGGCGTGCTCTAGCTTTAATTTAATATATATTCTCTGCAAAGTCTTATTATCTTTCACAATGTGGCTTCTCAAGTTATGTTAGTTCAAACATGTTTAGATATTTGTTTACTGGTAAGCAAAACAAAATTGCTTATTAAGAAAATGAATTTTCCACTTAAGATTATTTACAAGCAAAAGCCTGGCAGTTCTGCACTTGTTGCTGCACCTTTTATAAAGCTAAAGCCTGAAATCCTATTGTCAATCGTTTTCTTTCCAGTTACAGCAGACACCTTTCTAGTGGAGGGTAACAAGCAGGAATACCAGCTGAGTCAGCTCATTCCCAGTACCACCTACTCAGTAGTCCTCTATGCCACTAAAGGCCCTCTCACCAGTGGCACTGCCATTGCCAACTTTGTCACACGTAAGTACTTCATCTTTGTGCCCTGAGAGCTTAGACATGAGTGACAGGAGTTGTAACAATCTAATATGTTCTATTTTCCTCGTATTTAATGCAGTGTTTCTAAATCCTGTGTGGATTCTTCTTTTATTTTTTGGTACTAGGCTGATACAATGAGCACTTTTGTGGCTTTTTTTCCTGGTGTACTGGGTTGTAATTATGAAAAAAATGTAGGCTATTTTGAGGTAATGTGGTTCATACAATGAGAACTTTTGAGGCTTTTGGGGGGAACTGGGTTGAGCCAATGAGCACTTTTGAGGCTTTTTTAAGCTAACGTGGTTTATACAAAGAGCACATTTGAGGCTTTTTTGAGGTACTGACTTGATACAGAGAACCTACGAGGCTTTTTTGAGGAAACGTGGTTGATCCAATGAACACTTTTTAGCCTTTTTTAAGGTAACATGGTTGATACAATGAATAATTAATGTCCTTTGTTTTCCTGTGAGTGCACGGTTTTGGGTGTTAATCCCTTGCCGTGCGCTCTTTTGTCCAGCCCGTGTTTTCATGTTCAGAGCATGGTGTCTGGATCCTGACTCTTTGGTCTTGTTCGGTTCTGAGTTAGGACCCGGATACTCATTCTCCATGTCTCGTCTTTGTGAGAGCATGACTTTAGTTAGACTCTTTCTGCCATGCGCTCCTCTATCTTGTCTTTTGTGTATTTGTTTGAGCACATGGTCAATGACTGTTTTGTTTGCCATGTGCTCCACTGTTTTGTCATCGCGTTTGGTGTGGTACATGGCTTCTGTCAGGTTTGTTTGCCATGTGCTCTCCTGTCTCTCGTCTAGACCCCACCCCCTTGTTTCCTTGTTATTAGTTAATTTGCTTCACCTGCCTTCCCTTGTTACACTCCTCATTTCCTTCCCTATTTTATCTCCCTGTTCTCTTTGTCCTGTGCCAGTTTGTTGTCTGTGATTTTTCACTCTTTAAGGTATCTGTCGGTTCCAGTCTGTCTGTGTCCGGTCCTTTTCCTCCAGCCCAACCAGTCGGTCCATTTGTCTACACTGGACTGTGAAGCTTAAGTTTACAGGGTTGTTTTGTTTGTTTTTGTTTATTTTCATGTAAATAAAGCTATTTTTTACTTTAACTCTGCACTTGAGTCCTCGCCTCTCTCTCCGATTACTGATATTTTGAGGCTTTTTTTAAGGTACTGGGTTTTAAGAGGTAGCTTGGTTGATACAATGAACACCTTTGAGGCTTTTTTGGGGTAACATTGTTGATACAATGAGCCCCGTTGAAACTTTTTTGACGTAACCTGGTTGATACAATGATTACTTTTGTTTTTTTTTTTTTTTTTTTAGGTACTGGGTTGAATCAACAAATTCTATTTGATTATGATTCTTTACCTAACAATTTTGATGCATCATGAAATCGATAGGTTTGACTAATGTGTGACTGCATGTATAAATAGAATTAAGGATAGCAATCCAACATAACTTTGTGTAATAAATTATCATTATTTTATTTTTTGGTTTCTGGGTAGTAAGTGTTATTTCCTAATTGCTTTTGCTTGAAAAGTATAGAAAATGGCTATTATTCTCCACAAACTTTGTTTTTGTGACCAGGACAGTGATGTTTTGAAATGTACCTATATCCAATAAGAAAACGGGCGAAATTGTCTTTTTGTTCACATAAAAGTCAGAAAAAAAACAACATATGAATCCAAATTAACATGTACTTATACTGAAGTAATACGAAAAGGACTAAAAAATATTTAGAAGTGAGTAGTTTTTCGAGATTTACGATTATACTGTAAATCACTTTCACAAATCAGCCCCAAATGTAATCTCCCATCATGTTCTCATTATACTGGTAGCGGCGTTCAAAGTCCAGTATATCCTTATGAAAATGCTCGCCTTGCTCCTATGCTCCTGTGGGAGTACGCTCCCATGTTCTCCTTGAATTTATCAAGATGAGCATCAAGGATATGGACTTTGAGGGATTTCAGAGTTGGAGCTGAGGAGAGAACCAAAAAGACCTCAATGACTTGATTAGAGATCTTGGTCTCACCAAGTGCAATGCCAAACTTTTGATGTCTAGGCTCAAGCAGTGGAACTTGTCGGATGAAAGTGTGCAAGTCACAGATCAGAGGAAGCATTGCCAACCTTTTTCTAGCTTCTTCACCAGTCAAGGATGGCTCTGCTTATGCCAAAATGTGACCAGTCTGTTGGAGGCAATCGGAATAGCCTGTAACCAGAATGATTGGCACCTCTCCATTGACAGCTCATCCAGGAGCCTCAAAGCCATGCTGCTCCATAATGGTATCAAGTAACCATCTCTTCCCCTGGCTCACTCGGTGCACCTTAAAGAGGATTACAACAGCATCAATACCTTGCTGGACACCTTGAAGTATGATGAGTATGTCTGGGAGGTCATAGATGACTTCAAAATGGTGACATTCCTGGTGGGTCTCCAAGACGGTTTTACCAAGTTTCCCTGCTATCTTTGCCTTTAGGACATCAGGACACCAAGACCACTACCACAGGTAGGACAGGCCACAGCAGACTGAGTTCTTTGTGGGAGGAACAACATCAAGTGGGAGCCACTGGTGGACCCCTGGAAGGTGCTGATGTGCTGCCACCACAGCACATCAAATTGGGCCTTGTGAAAAAATTTGTCAGAGCTATAGATAAGGAGTTGGCAGCCTTCAATTACCTTCAAGACTGCTTCCCTAAGCCCTCTGAGGCAAAGGTCAAAGCTGGTGTCTTCGTCGGACCACAGATAAAGAAGATCCTGGAGTGCAATGAATCGCCCAAGAAGCTCACTAACAGCTTGGAACAGCTTTGTCGCAGTGGTTCGGGGCATCCTGGGCAATCACAAGGCCGAAAACTATGTGGCGCTGGTTGAGAATCTGGTGAAGATCTACGGCACAATGGGCTGTAGGATGTTCCTCAAAGTTCATATTTTTTATGCTCATCTTGATAAATTCAAAGAAATATATATATATATATATATACTATATTAACATATATGTAATTTGCTGAGGTAATCTCGGCTGCATGAATTTTTTCATTTAAAATACGCTTTTTTTCATTTAATTTCGTGTGCTCTATATCTGTTGCAAGATGGCTCATGTTATCTGATACAGGATCTGTATCACATTAGGTATTGATAAAGTAAGATAATTCATTCTTAACTCGAAATGCATTGATGCATTTTTACACCTCCACTTTTGTGTTTTTTTTTAGGTACTGTTTTGATACAATAGGCAATTTTTAGGCGTTTTTTATGGTACTGGCTTGATACAGTTAACACTTTTGAGGCATTTTGAGTTAATTGGTTGATACAATTTTTGAATTTGGCCTAATATTGTGGTATATTTTATTTCAAACAACCCCACCCCTATAGAAAATTTTTAAGCAAAACATTTTTTTTTACCTGTTGGTCAGATTGTCACCACATGTCTAAGTGGGTGATTATTGGCCTGAAAACTGCAAAGAAGACCAGACTTCTTGCCGTAAGTCAAATAAGGCAGTAAAAGGTTTTGCTAATGACCTGAATCAGCCATCTAAAACAGGACTAAGAAACACTAGTTTACAGTAGTAGCATTTAAAATGCTGATTTCTTTCAGTAGGATCTACAGCTTAATATCCAGTAGACAGCCACAGGACTATATGGACTTTGCTAATTATGCTGTCATCCTCTTCCAGTTTATCAAAGATAGACAGCTCATGTAGAGCAGAAACGAGGCAATAACTTTATTTTTGTAGTTTGTGAAAACAAAAAATGCTCCAGTTTGCAAAGCACAATTCCCTTGTGAGAACAGAGAAGAGATCAGCATCAATAGGCATCTCTCCTGCAGAAAAAGGAGGTAAATTGTCTTCCCCATGCAGAAGACTGAACTAGAACAAGCAGCAGTTTCATTTCAAACTGTTTTATGCTGCTCTGAAAGTTTGAGCTTATCTATTAAAAGGGTGGAGGAGTGGTGGGACACTTTCAGAGGTATTAGACCTCAACTTTAATCACCTTAAACTTTATGCAACCCTCCCAGAATACTTCATTAGTTTGGATTGTTTAAAGGAAATAAATTTGCACATAAAAGCATCACAGGTCATTGGCTTTGCAACCCCGTGCTAGCTTGGTGACATTCAGAATCTTGACACATAATCGCTTGATGATGTTTTTCGTGTTCATTTAATTTCAAATATTTTTTGCAGTGACTGCTTAATGGCAATTAAATTTGGAAACAGTCCCACTCTAATAACACTGGAGTTAGACCCTGCCATGCTGTGATAAAAACGTTACAATGTTTAATTGCCTGAAAAACAAAAACAAAATCGTAGTAGAATTACCATCCTCCATTGTAAAAATCTGGCAACTCCTACCCTAAGATATGGGAAGTGTCATCGAAGCATCATTTTGGCATTTATGTGGGAGCTTACGGGAGCTTAAGGGGATAATTAAGATGACAAAAACGAACAAATTTCATGCCTTTTTCCAGATTAATGCTGTCTGTCATTTTGATTTAGATTACAGTTCTAACTTTATCGTTAAAGAGATCAGGGTGAGGACATGAATATGAATGTGTTCCTCTGATATGCATCCAAGCATCTCTCCATTTCTCTGCAGTAGCAATTCAATCAAAAAAAAATAATGTTTTTTTTGCCTGCTCAGTAAGTTTAATGGTAAATCAAGGACAGAGTCTGTTGTATACTATCTATTAAGCAGTTTTGAAATGTGATTTTTTTTTTCTTTCACTTTAGATACGCATAGAGTCTATGCTAAAAACGACACATAATCTCCTTATGTTACTGATACGAGTGTCCTCGCCTCCAAATATCTGTGATAGTTTTGCATGTTTCTTATTAAAAGTTTTCACGCCTACAAGAGCAACATAAACAGTACACATCTAAGACATGTCATGCTTTGAGTTACAGACAATGAAAGGTAGGCTCTGAGAAGGAGAGTTGTGCCTTAAAAATTATTATAAAGTGACAACAATACATTCATTTTTCAGGACAAAAACAATGGGTTATGGCTTTTTGACAACATTCAAAAGAAGCATCAGCATTTCCAGGAAGAGGGTGTATGTTTGTGTTGTGCTTTGCTGGAGGAAGAGAGGCATGCTGTCAGACAAACATCATAATGAGAGACAGGATGCTGAGTGAACACACTCTAATTGTCTTCCCTGTGAAGTGTATCTGATACTATGACTGGAACATGCACCCACATGATCTCTATGTCCTCAGGCTGATGACCAGTTTGCATGCCTCCAGCGGAATGCTGACACAGCTCTAAAACACATACACATAGATACACAGACACAGCATTTGATAAAGAAAATCAGGCTGTGTTAATGAAGCAGGTAATGGAATTTGTGCCTAGCAGTTTCTTCAACTACAGGCACCTTAATATCCTTTTTTTTTTACGGATAAAATTTTTTTACCTTTTGTTATATGAAGTTCAAATTAAAATTGTTTTGGAAACTTTTTACCATGCAACTTTTTAGTTGATTTGTTTGTATACATTTTATTAATTTACTCTTGTCTCTGACCCAGACTTTCGATCTGAATATAAAAATAATACTTGTTAAATGTATAACTATAATAACATAAAGACTGACATAAATGTAAAACGTCTTAACATGTATGAAGCCTGAAATGTTGCCACTAAGTAATGGCTGATGTACATTCAGCTCTCATTATGGCAAAATAAACTGTGACAGGGTGATCAGTATCCAGACATGGAGAAGACGGGTCTTGCATAAATGTACATTATCCCACTTATCAATCAATCAATCAATCAATCAATTTTATTTCTATAGCACATTTAAAAACACATTTTGACCAAAGTGTGTCACATTATAGCATAAACGGATCACATACATACAGAATGTAGAAAATGCAATAGCACATAATAAAATAAGCAACCCACATTAAACACAGTTAAAAGCAAGTTAAAAAAGGTGAGTCTTCAAATAAATTACATGGGTGCATACCTAATAAATAAATGGACATGGAATATTGATTTGCATTTAAGTTATGTTATTTTGTGAGAAGAATTAAGAGAAATTGCAGTGTCTAGAAACTGATGAATTCCACCTCCAGTTTGTGTTGGAGTTTTGTTGGGTTTTATTTTGCAAGAATGACTGCCTGACTGCTCACAAGACTACTTTCCAAATAAAAATAAAAAAATATAGTAAATAGACATGAAACATTGATTTGAGTTTAATGTATTTTATTAGCTTGCTTCTAGAGATTGTAGAGTTATACAAAAAGTAGAAAAGATGAATCATTTTATCCCCAGATTTGCAGACATTATTCAGAAATATCAGAAAGCTTGACCAATCAGAATTGAGTATTCCAGAGAGCCGTGTAATTATAATGTTTAGAGTACTGATGATGTTCAAGATAACTAGTAAAAATCAAGGTAAATATTTCATAAGAACATTTTTACTGTCCCCCTTTTCCAATTAAGCTTTAATTTGATCTTATTAAGCAAAAAGTGTTAAAATTGAAAATTTCCCTAATAAGGAGTCGGACATTTTAATCAAATATGTTTCATATGTAATTTCTACCACAGAATGTTATCAAATAAAATGCATTATTTGAAATGTGGTGGAAATGACATTTGTTGGTTCTGTGAAGCAAGGGTCCACACCGAGCCGAGTTGAAGAAACACCCTTATATATTCAGTGTACATGATCACTGCACTTCTTCTGACTTTTTGATCTTTCACAGCCATGGATGCACCACAGAACCTGACAGCCAGTGAGGTCAACCACCGGAGTGCCCTTATATCCTGGCAACCACCCATCACAGACATCGATAACTACATGCTGACCTACAAAGCAGCGGACGGCAGTCGAAAGGCAAGGAAAATATGGATTTATCTTTGAGCAAAGAATACATTTATATACAAAATAACACTGTTGCACATTGTTAGGAATACATGTAAATTTTAAGAGGCAAAATTGCATTATATATTAAGACTTGTTTTCTTCTAAAAAACGTAATCAGTGTGTTTGTTTTTAAGTGTGAAAATTCTTTCTGCTGCATTTTTTAATTTACTATGTTCAGAATATTAAAAATTTTCTAAAATAAACTGTAGCTGCTGATCTTATAAAGACTTATATGATCTATTATTAATCCCTTGTTCAATTTTGTCTACATTTCACAGAGACTGCACAGTCAAGGGAGCTGTTAGATCTTTTAAATCTGCGTATAGGAATGCCTCAATTAATATTACTGAGCTACATCAAAGTTAATTAAATTAAGTCAATTGACAAGGTCATTCCAGACACGTATGTTGTGCATATTAAGGACTTCCCTGAAATAATTTCCTCTAAAATGATACAATAAAGAATTATTTCAATGAATCATATTATTTGTAATGGATGATAAGTAGCGGTTGTAGCATGTTTGGCGTCCTGGGCGAAACCCACTTCAACAGAACCCCTAATGTTTAGAGTACTGAACATACTCCACTGTGGATGATTATTGTTCTATAATTTGCTTAGGCCTTTCCTCATCTTTAGTTGATCTGGCTGAGAGGAAAGTACTGGAATGAAAATAAAAAGTAGAATTTTTTTTTTTTTAATCTGTAAATTTATATTGTTATACAGTCTGCAGAGAGACAAACATAGTCTATAAAGGGTTTCTCAAACTTTATTAAACCAAAAATCCCTCTAAAAACCCTTGGGTCCACTTGTGAAAATGATTCTATTTTAACCAAGAAAACAACTGTCTGAGATAGATATAAACAATGCTGAAAAGTCCAAAGAAAAGGCTGCATAAATTGAAGATGATAGATTACATCATGCACAGTCATTAATAAAAATATCTGCACACATAAAGAAAAGAGTTCTTTTTGGTAGCATGTTCAGGATGTTTGTGGAACATTTAATGCTTTGAACAGCAGTGCAGCTAGTGATTGTAACTATCCAGTGGGTGTCAGTGGTGCACAGATGATAGAAATCCTGCTGGTGCATTCATGTCTCAGACATAAAACCCTCTTACTACTAGAACCAAGATAGTATCTTATGTTGAGTTTGACCATTTGAGATGTCCAACAAGCAAAAGATTTTGTGATCATGCTGAAAATAATAATAGTCTAGCCGTTAACCGATATGTTTTTTTAATGGCTAATGCAATACTAATATCTAGAGAGCATGGAGTCAGAGGGGGCAATATAATGCTGATATACGTGTATACACAATTCAATGGAAGCAGTTCAAATGTATACAAAATGCTGAACTTGAATGAAAAATTAGGCTGTTTTATGCACTATTTACTACAAATTCATTAACAAATATAAATATAAAATTAAACCAAAAATGCACCATCCATTGAGAAGGCTGTCTGTGTATGTATTCTAGATTGTGGAATTGTCACCACTTCTATTAATCGGTCAAGTGGGCACAATTATTGTCTGATGCTGATACTCTCAAAATAGCCAGTTAACAGCCGATTACTTGGCCTGGACAATTTATTGGTCTATCACTAATGTAGTCTGTCCATACGTGTTGCCTCAACCCCTCTCTGCTACAGACAGCAGTATTCTTCATTAAATTACCTGCTCAATATCTTCTGCAAACTGAGCTACTTGATGGGACTACATTAAAATGTCTCGGGTTACATGTGTAAACCTTGTACCCTGAAAAAAGCGGAACGAGATGCTGCGCATTGCTAAGCGCCTTTGGGGAACAATCCTGCATTGTGACCAGCTGTGAATATGTGTGTAACACGTCAATGAACATTGACCGGAATTTATAGCCTCGACTGGTGAGATCATTAGATGCACCTGTGGCCAGGCTATAAATAGACGCGTCACCAGTGTGTCGTCAGATATCTTTTTCTGAAGAGCAGTCCTGGAACGTCCCAGTGTGGCAAATAAGCGCAGCATCTCGTTCCGCTTTTTTCAGGGAACAAGGGTTACACGTGTAACCCGAGACATTCTCTTTACAAAAAGCTTCACTATGATGCTGCGCTTTGCTAAGCGCTTTTGGGAACGCAATACCCACGCCGCCGCACTGGAGCTGTCTCGACCCCTAAGGTTGTGAAATGTGCTCACAAGAACGCGAGAGGTCTCAGACATGAGCTTGAGATGTCGACTCAAAGAAGTAAGAGCCCGGAGTAGCATAAACATCTAAACCATAAAATTTGATGAATGTATGCGGAGAGGACCAGCCTGCCACATCACAAACATGTTCAGATGTGAGCTTGAGATGTCGACTCAAGGACGTAAGAGTCCGGAGTAACAAAAACATCTAACCCATAAAATTCAATGACCATGTGCGGTGAGGACCAGCCTGCTGCACCACGAAATTAAGGCATGAGCCTGCCATAAAAACTGATGAATGTGCGTGGAGAGGACCAGCCTGCCGCGTCACAAACTTGTTCAGGCATGAGCTTGAGATGTCGACTAAAGGACGTAAGAGCCCGGAGTAGCATGAATATCCAAACTATAAAATCTGATGAATGTGTGCGCAGAGGACCAGCCAGCCGCATCACAAACCTGCAGCAGAGGGACCCCTCTAGCCAAGGCTTTAGAGGAGGCAACCCCTCTGGTGGAGTGAGCCCTGACACCTACTGGCGAAACTTGACCGCGCCTCATAGGCCAGGGAAAATGTTATGTCTTGTCTTTGTTTTGTCATGGTATGTCTTGTCCCTGTTCTTGCTCTTTTCTCTGTCGCCTTCTGCTGCCCTCTTTGGTCATTTCTCCTTTCCCTCTTTTCTCCTCCTCCAGCTGTTCCTTATCTCCCCTGAATACTTCGCTAATTCTCTTCCCACCTGTTCCCGTTTTCCTCTGATTAGCTCTCTACTTCTTTCTCTGTTCTTGCTGCTTCCTTTGTCGGATTCTCACTAGAGTTTCTCCCGCAAAGGAATACAAGCACTGTCTCGTTTGTCACTGTCCAAGTCCTGTCCTGTTGGCATCCGCCTGGCTTTACTACCTGTTCCCGTCTAAACTACCCATTATTTGTATTCTGTCCAGCTCGCCAGACGCAGCGAGAGGTCGAGAGAAGTGTTTTCTCTCGACCCTAGCCCTCCCTGGGGAGACCAGCAGCCAGTCGCCGCTCACTGCTACCCCCGGCTGCTACTTTGTGACGCCTACTGAAGTTCTCTAGGAAGTCTTCTGTTTGCATCGCCCTCTCCGCGGGTTGTTTATGTTCGCTGTCATTCTCTGAAGGAGAACATTTGTGTTTTTCATTATTGCTTCCTGAACTGACATTAAAAGACTCTTTTGTTATATCGCTTTTGGGTCCTCACTTACCATTGCAACAGAAATAGCATCCCTCACCCAATGTGACATAGTCTGCTTGGTAGCAGCCGCCCCCCTGTTGCGGCCCCCATAGCAGAGAAATAATTGCCCTGACTTACGCCACTGGCTAGTGCGGTGGACATAAGTCTGAAGGGCACAGACTGGGCAGAGTCCGTGAAGTCTTTCCTGTTCCGCGTTAAAAACGGCAGGGAGCAGAAGGCTTCCAGAGTGACAGGACGTAGTGTCGAAAAAGGCGCCTTAGGGAGGTAGTCAGGATGAGGATGCAGAATAGCTTTGGCCATACCTGGGGCAAATTCTAAACAGATCGGCAAAACAGACAGAGCCTGTAGATCCCCAATCCTCTTAAGAGAGGTAATCGCCATAAGAAAGACCATCTTGAGAGTCAGAAGTCTGTCAGATGCTGACTCTAGAGGTTCAAAGGGGGTCTCAACCAGACCCTCCAGGACTATTGCTAAGTCCCATGAAGGAGTTCTGGTCCTAACAGGAGGCCTCAGTTGCATGGCTCCACGAATGAAGCGAGTGAGTAGAGGATGCCTCCCCAAAGGCACCCCGTCCATCAAGGTGTGGCAAGCCGAAATGGCAGCCACATAAACCCTGAGAGTAGCGGAGCATATGCCTGCTGACAGTTTTTCCTGCAGAAAGTCCAGAACTGAAACAATTGGGCAGTTGACTGGATCTGCACCATGTGAACTGCACCACTTTTCGAAGACACCATATTTATTGGTGTAGATTCTTCTAGTAGAGGGAGCCCTAGCACTAAGAATGGTCTTGATAACCTCAGGTGACAGCCCTGTGTCCCTCAGTTGGTACCCTTCAGGGACCAAACATGAAGTTTTCACAATTCAGGCCGGGGATGAAATATTGTCTCCTACGCCTGAGACAGAAGGTCCCTCCTGTCCGGAATCGCCCAAGGCAAGCTGTCGAGGAGAGATATTAGCTCCGAGAACCATACCCTGTTCGGCCAGCACGGCGCTATCAGTAAGAGGCAAGACCCTTGCTGGCGAACTCTGGCAAAGTCTCTGGGGAAAACGCATACAGACGCATTCAGGGCCATGTATGCGCCATCACGTCCAGACCCAGGGGGGGCTGGGTGACTCAGGGAGAAGTAGAGAAGACATTGCGCTCTTCGGGCATCCAGGGATATAAACTACCCTGAGTGACAGGGTCTTGCCCTGGGCCCAAAGGAGAATCTGACGTGACAGAAATGTAGCTGACGTGAACGTGGACCTCCTTGATTTATGTAAGAGACTACTGCTGTATTGCCCACCCGCACCAAGACATGGTAGCCTCTGGAGGAAGTATTTCAGGGCCATAAATACCGCCATCAACTCGAGACAGTTACTGTGACAACCAAGCTGATGACCCTCCCATCCCCTTGAGCTGGACGACCACTTAAGACCGCTACCCAGACCGTCAGGGAGGCGTCTGTTGTTAGCAGCCTGCGACAACGAGACGCACCTAGAGTGGGACCCAAGGTAAGAAACCGTGGTCTGAACCACATAGCAAGGGAATGAAGCATGCGGCACGTAACCCTTATTAGCCCTAGGGGACTGGCCATTGGACGAAATCCCCTGGCTTTTAGCCACAGCTGAAACGGTCTCATATGGAGCATGCCCAAAGGGATCACTGTGGACGCAGATGCCATGAGACCTAGTATTTGTTGATACTGGTGAACAGTGCAACCCTGACCTAGCCTGAGTTTGCTCAGGGTGTTCTGAATGGATGTGATATGAGTGAGAGACAACTGTGCCCACATCGCGATCAAATTCCATATAACCCCCAGATAGGTGATTCCCCGAGTGGGAGAGAGAACACTATTTGACATTGAGTCTAAGACCCGGAGAAACCAGATGAGCTAAGATAATATCCCTGTGCTGAACTGCCAGTTCTTGTAGCTAAGATCAGCCAGTCGTCTATGTAATTCAGAATGCGGATGCCGTGGAGTCGCGAAGGAGCCAGTGCTGCATCCCTGCGTTTCGTGAATGTGCGGGGTGATAGGGCTATGCCGAATGGAAGAACCCGATACTGGAAGGCTTCGTCCCCGAAAGCGAACCTCAGGAACTTCCTGTGCTGTGGCAGAATTCCAATATGGAAATATGCGTCCATGAGATCGATCGTGATCAACCAATCATAATGTTGGTTCTGAGACACGACCGTCTTGACAGTTAGCATCTTGAACTTGAACACCCTGACCGAGCGGTTCAAGCCTAAAAGATCTAAAATCGGATGCAACCCCCCCCCCACCCCCACCCCCCCACTTCTTGGGGACCAGGAAGTATCTACTGTAATAGCCTGACTCTTTCTCTGGAAGGAGAACATGTTCATGGCCCCTTTGACCAAGAAATTTTGCAGCTCTTTCCACAGTAGACGTGTCTGCTCCGGTTTCACAGTAGCGGGAATCACGCCGTTGAAACGCGGAGGGCGGCGAGCGAATTGAATTCTGTAGCCTCTTTCTACTGTGTTCAGAACCCACATAGAAATGCCTGGCAGAAGTTTCCACGCTGCCAGGTTCTCTGAGATGGGTATCAATTTCAACACTTCCTGTTCAGGGGATGTCGAGTGTTCCAGAAATAATATAGCGTTCCCTTTTTTTAATTATTTTTTTATTATTATTACTTATAGTTTGTAGCTTTTGGGGGGGGGGGGTGTCTCTTGTTCGCATGGCCAGTCTAGCTGTAGTCTGGCCACAGCCTGAGTAACCACCTCGAGTAATTTCTTAGCCGCTTTATTATTATGCGTGAAATGTACAGAGGTTCAGCGCCCCCCTCGTGAAACGAAGAGGCGCCGAGGCGCTTCAGATTACAAGAAAGATCAGCTGGATCTGGGGAGCGAGCGATAGGGACGGACCTGTCTCTCGCTTCTCAGCCAGATATATGTGAGAGCCCCACGATGAAAGAGTGGGCGCTGACTCCCGGAAGTAAGCGAGGCGAGCGCAAAGCATTTCGCCCAAAAGTAGGTCGCAATGCGCGCACTCGCCCTGCCCCAACGTGAGAGCAGCATGCTCTTCCCCCAAACAAACAAAACTAAATTGATGCGTGTCCCTGACAGTCATAGAACATTGACAGGGAAACACGCATCCTTTGCTTTGCTTCTCTCTCTCTCTCTCTCTCTCTCTCTCTCATATATATATATATATATATATATATATATATATATATAGAAAGAGGGAAAGGTGAAAAGGTTCACTGCGCACTGCCTAACAAATTCTAAATCCTAGCTGAGGAAAGAATGTTTCTGACAGGCTTTTGAGACACACAGCACAGTTTGCTCTGAAGAAAACAGATCTGATGACACGCTGGTGACACGTCTATTTATAGCCTGTCCACAGGTGCATCTAATGATCTCACCAGTCGAGGCTATAAATTCCGGTCAATGTTCATTGACATGTTACACACATATTCACAGCTGGTCACAATGCAGGATTGTTCCCCAAAAGCACTTGCAAAGCGCAGCATCATAGTGAAGCTTTTTGTAAAGGGAACACTGCTGTGCTGCATAATTCACATTACATAATGTCTTGCTTCAAATATGTGACTTTTCCTTTAATTCTCCATTCTATATTGTATGCAGTTCAAAGCTACTGTATGCCATGTGTGACGCTGTCCATCCTTGTCCCCAGTGAATCCAAAGAGTAATTTACTTGTTGTTTTATCTCCCATGCAGCAAAGTGAAAGAGAGCGTGTGGTTAAAATAAGAAAAGAAATTATGGATGAAAATGTGAGCTGCCTCTGTGGCAGATTAGTTTGATAAAAGTGAATTTTTCAAAAACAAAAGAGGGGAACTGAACTATCATGAGCTGATGACCAAAATAGAAACTCTCCCCAGCAGCACTGGAGTCTTATAAGACTCTTCCTCCCCCATCAAGGGCTTTAGAGCTGCCAATCATATGGCAGAAAAACATTATGAAGAAGGCCAGCATTGTATGGAAAGCATTCAACAGTAAGCAGCTTGAGAAAACAACAATTTGTCTGGCAGTTTCAAATTGATAGCGATCTGTTCACTGTTTGTTTATGGATATTTTTTTTTCCTTCCAACATTACAAAGAGCTGCTGTTCTTTATGCTGTCATCATTTACTCACCCTCATATTGTTCTAAACCTGTATAACTTTTTTTCTCTGTGAAACACAGAAGGAAATGTTAAGTAGGGTATTATGGACATTCAGTCTCCATCCAAAATATCTGGGAAAAATTTGCAATGAAAGTGAATGCTGACTGAGACTATCAGTCCCTAACATTCTGCCTTACATCTCCTTTTGTGTTCCAGAGAAGGAAGTTATAGATGGTGAATTAATTTTGTATTACATTGATTAATTAAATCAGAAGGCCCTCTGTTTCTAAAGATCTTACTGTTGAATATTATTATTTATAGGAGCTGATTTTAGATGCAGAGGACACATGGATCCGTCTGGAGGGACTGGCAGAGACCACTGAATATACTCTGAGGCTGCAAGCTGCAAGAGGATTACAGACCAGCTCCATTGTTTCAACCTCTTTTGCAACAGGTATATTCAGTATCTACCACATCTCCTGCTAACATCAAATCAGATAAATTTCCCAGCCCCATCAACTGCATCAAGTACAAATCAGGAGCGACACCTTCTAAACATCCATAAACATCTCGATTCTGAAGAGATACCAACCTTGCTTATATCTGCGTTTCTGTGACTTTACAATCACCTAAGTTCCGAAGACAGCATTTCATAGGACACAAATCAACAAATTCTTACTCCATTGTCATTGCTGCTATGTTCATCGTTACTCATTAACCTCTTGTTGGCCCTTCGCATTATTTTATCTGTTTTGTTGGATGTTTCTCATCCCTTTTTTTCTCCTCAGGAAACCGATTGTTTCCCATGCCACAGAACTGTGCACAGCATCTCCTGAATGGAGAGAACCTGAGCGGAATCTACACCATCTACATCAACAGAGACCTCAGTCAAGGTGTGCAGGTCTACTGCGACATGACCACCGATGGAGGCGGCTGGATAGTGAGTGAGAGATCTGACTATGACATCTGAGCCTGTTTGTATTGTATGCCCAGAACAATGGAGGATTTATGGCTGTCCGCTGCTGAAAAAGTTTAGCCCAGCTTGAATTTCCATGCCGACTTACGTTGGTTTATGCTGTAAGAGCTGGTTCTGGTTAACAAAGTAAATCTAACTGGTTAGCTTTGTCAAAGCTGCAGTGTGTAATTTCTGTGCCATTAACTACACCGAATAGAATTGAAAAAATTAACACTCTTTTTATGCAGGTTTCCTGAACACTACCCATATCTTCCATTATTTAGACAAACAGATTGTCCTGACCCCAAATTTATGCCATTGGTTCAGCTATGTTAGGCTAGTTTGAGGAATGTTTTCATAGAGACCACGTTTACATGCACTTAAGAAGTCAGTTTATTCCAGGTTTTTGCATAAAGCGGCATTCTGAAATGTCATATAAACAAAAATGCTGATTTACTTATGCTGTTTAAGGGATTAAGAGAAAGTGGTTTTAGCACACCTAGGTTTCTTGTGGCCATGTAAATGCATAAGCAGCATTCTAAGTTTTTGTGGAGTGTGCATGTACGTAAACAGATTGGATAGCAAACGTCATAGGATGGAGCCCAATAACAAGTCTACACAATGTAAAGAATTCAACATTTCTGGATATACTGTGGGAAATTCACAAACTCTAAATTAAACCCATTTAAACACAACAGTATAAAATACTGACTGTCCCTCACATTCGTGTTTACATTATGCGCTCAAGTGTATTGGGGGAATCCCAGAGGTTTACGTGAAAGGGAATTCTACTATTGCAGCACAATTCCACTGCAGATTGCGATAGACAGTGAAGGAAACAAAAAGCAACAATTCTGGAATATCTGGAAATAAAGCCAAGAAACAGAATAAAATCACAAAGTCTTCCTCGTATCCCATTTTTGTTATTTGCACAAGCATTACAGGAGAAAGCTGCTTACTAACCAAGCCATGTGTAAATGGGAAAGTAAAGACAAAGTCTCAGTTCATGTAAACCAATACACCGATTTCGAGTCTTAAGCAGATTTCTCACAATAAACAGATTTCTTGTGTCCATTTAAATCACTGTCACAGAGCTTGTTTACAATTCTCACGGAAACCAGAGCTGTATCAAATTACACAATATACACTACACTTGTAGTGTTTAAAATTCAATATGCACTCCCTTACAAAAACCTAGAGTTCTGGTAAACTAGCTGTAAACTTACAACAAAATTGCATGAAAAAATTTGCCAATCATTATTTTCATGCAAATGAGCTTGTGATTCACAGCAAATGCTTGGCAGAAGTTTGCAGCTCTTCAACGGTAGTGGTGAGCCTGCAGCAATCCTTTTGCAACAATGGAGAATTTGCCGCAAGTTTGCTGCAAAGCTCATTTGTATGTGAAAATGATCAGTGGAACATTTGTGGGAAGTTTGCAGAAAATGTGCTATGTACCGGTACCGGGCTCACCCATGAAGTGTATGAATTTTAAAAGTGTAGTATTGTCCCAAATAGATAATTTAACAGAGTTTTACAAATATTTACTACATGGAAGAATGTAATAGCTGATGGAAGTGAAGTTTCAAACACATGCGATGTGTTACTGTTAGCTTTAGCGCATTAGCCATCCTCAGTTCAACACTTGAATCTCAAACAATATGTAAAAGCATTCAACTTACATTTGTAAGGTGCTGTCTTTACTGAAGTCATGCTAGTCACTATAATCTCCGTATGTACAATTGTTTTGTAAGACCAGTAATGCACTCACATAACTCCACCCCTTCCGCTACGTATAGCAAGCCGCGAGCACTGAGTGCATGAAGATGTAAAAAAATATAGACACATCAGCTTTTAATAAGCCTAGTGGGGACATGAGCAAAGCAGCATTCAAAAATACAAAACAATTCAAAACAAAACTGGTGACCAGCAATGCTAGTCTTTTCAGCAGGGCCATGACCATTCACACAGCTGCCTCAGTTGCAGATTCATGTGCACCATATTCTCCTAAAGACAAATGCATTTGATTTAACTGTCACAGAGTGCTCTGCTGCAGCTGTAGATTTGCTGTGTTTTAGGTGTTCCAGCGACGTCAAAACGGTTTGACTGATTTCTCCAGGAAGTGGAGTGACTACAAGATTGGCTTTGGCAACCTGGAGGATGAGTTCTGGCTCGGTGAGATGACATAAAATACATTTTAATTATTCTGTCTTTGAAAGCTGCCATGTAATGATCAATTAAAATATATAGCTGTTTTTTTTTACACCCCATTTATCTGTTTTGGTCTATCCAAATTTGGTCTGCACTTTCTTTTAAGATGCAAAGAGTCTTTTTCATTCTTAGTGGAGCATCAGTCTTAGAAATGTAATGAGTGGGGCCTGGATAATTCAGCAAGTATTTTTGCTGACTACTACGTCTGGAGTCATGAGTTCGGATCCAGGGTGTGCTGAGTGACTCCAGCCAGGTCTCCTAAGCAACCAAATTGGTCCGGCTGCTATGGAGAGTAGAGTCACATGGGGTAACCTCCTCGTGGCCGTGATTAGTGGTTCTTGCTCTCAATGGGGCACGTAGCAAGCTGTGCGTGGATTGTGGAGAGTTGCATGAGCCTCCACATGCTCAGTCTCCGCAGTGTCATGCACAACGAGCCACATGATAAGATGTGCGGATTGTCTCAGAAACGAAGTCAACTGAGACTTGTCCTCCACCACCCGGATTGAGGAGAGTAACCGCACCACCATGAGGACCTACTAAGTAGTGGGAATCGGGCATTCCAAATTGGGAGAAAAGGGAATAAAAGGAAAAAAATTTGATGAGTGCTCATGACTAGCAATATGAAAATGTCCTTTTCTAATACTTGCCAGGCAGTTTCTTATTTAATTTCATTACAGTACTTTAAGACTTTAAAAAGTATAGGCAGTGCTTGCAATGGTGCTGCTCTGAATAAAAATGACACAAAATATTCTAGCCCTGCGAGAGACTGCATCTAAGAAGCATAATTTCATATTCACAGTGGCTAGCTTGTGCTCCCTTGCTTACTGTATACTTCCTGTTTGTATGTGCTCCATGCTTCCAGAACCCCTCAGTCTGTTGTGGTGACTTTCTATATAAATAAGCCCATAATTATTTTCATAAAAAATCCAATTTGACAGAAAACAATAAAGCCCCTTTTCCTTTTTATCCCTGATGCATAAATCTTATTAGAATACTCTAATTACATTCATTAAAATTCAGAAGAAGAAAAAAACAATTTCTGCTTGGCCTGGAGATTTCAAAGCATTGTCTCAGTTACAGATAAAAAGTAAACATTACAAATTATGCCTCTGCAGACATATAAGCATGGATAATATGGATAACTATATTTAGTGTGGAAGCGCATTTGAAAAATTGCAGCTCAATATCATTCATGAGCATAAAGTAAATATTCTCTGCAGTGGGGAGCTCATTGAAGCACTGGGAGAGAATAGCTGCCTCCTTTGGTTGTCGTCTTCTCATATCATTTAAATACAGCATAATACTAAATTCATCTTGAGGCTCTTACTAAGAAACAATTGTAAATACCAGTTTATACCTACTTACCTTTATCAGGCTGGAGAGGTTTTTCGATATTCATGCCATACCACAATTTGTATATTTGTGTAATTTTTAAAGCTTTTATAAGTGATTTTCTTGCAATTAAAGTTGTTCTGAATAATCACATGCATCTCTGTGACAGTCCTAACCTCTTTAAGCAGCAAACAAAAAAAGGTTGTTGCCCACACGTTTTAGCCAATCAGAGAACGCTATCTGCCTCTATTCCTTTTTCGTGTTCTGGTTTGCTGAAATTGGGTTGGCTGTCATGTCTTTGGAAGATGGAATTTTCAAGATATAGCCTCCTTAAAGGAATATTTCGCCCAAAAATGAAAGTTCTCTCACCATTTACCCACTCCCAGATGTGTATGACTTTCTTTCATCTGCAGAACACAAACAAAGATTTTTAGAAGAATATCTCATCTCTATAGGTACATACAATGCAAATTAAATGTGGCCAAAACTTTGAAGCTCCAAAAAGCACTTAAAGGCAGCATAAAAGTAATCCATAAGACTCAGCACTTTAATCCATGTCTTCTGAAACAATACAATCGGTTTTGGGTGGGAACAGACCAAAATGTTCCTCCTCTGTTCTCACCCAAAATCAATTAGATCACTTCAGAAGACATGGATTAAATCACTGGAGTTTTATGGATTTCTTTCATGTTGCCTTTATGTGCTTTTTGGAACTTCCAAGTGTTTGTCACCATTCACTTACATTGTATGGACCTAGTGAGCTTAGATATTTTTCTAAAAATCTTTTTCTGTTTTCTGCAGAAAAAAGAAAGTCACACACATCTGGGATGGTATGAGGGTATGTAAATGATGAGAGAATTTTCATTTTTGATTGAACTATTTTTAAACACTGTCTGGTCAACAACCACACAGCCTGATTGACACAAATGTGTCTTCATTCAAAGCATATGGCAAAAAGCCATGCTTTATCATAGCTTTGCTCAATTTTGTGTGGTACCTATGCTTTGTTGGTAATTTCTCACCTGGCCATGACACAAAATTTTTCCTGAATGGTGCATTTAAGTAATGGGGCTGAAATTCAGCCATGCAGTTAGGACAATACTGTAGAGAGATTGTGTTATGCAACAAGGCCCAAAGTCATTGAAAAATGTAATGGACCTAGCTTTTCTGTTTGCCATTATGACCAAAAACAGCTTAGAGATTGCATTGCAGTTCTGAGACAAAATGCACTTTCCTTCGCTACACATTCAATATTAGAATGTTCTTTCTCTGAGGTCACTGGAACAGTCAAATTGTTTTGTTTCTGCTTGAAAATATGCTATTGTAATTACTAGAACAAAGTCTACATTATTATTTTATCATATTGACCAGTTTGATAACATCATTATGTTTAATAATTTTCATAATCCTTGCTGCTAAATTGCAATGCTGGGCCAAAAACTGTGATAAGGTATTATAATATCATAGAGAGTAGGATGCCTGTTCTTAATCTTGACCATTTTAATCAAGTAAAAGCACCATTTCTTGCTGAGATTGTACTGATGATATCATTACATATGTGGGACCCTAGGGCTAAACCAAAGGGTCTTCTAGGTGGACATCTAAACGTTAGAAGCTTACTGTCTAAAAGTGAGCAAATGCAGCATCTTTTATCGGATTCAAACCTGGACTTTTTATGCTTATCTGAAACCTGGCTTAATGAAAATGCTCCGTCGGCAGCTCTGAATATTCCTGGTTATAGCATCTACAGGAAAAATAGGGAGGGATCAAAAAGGGGGGGAGGAGTGCTGGTTTACATAAAAAGCACATTACAGTGTCACAAAATCAAATGGTCAAATAATTTATTAGAATGATTAGGTTAAATGTCATTCGTCCTTGTGGTAATGTATAGGCCTCCCTCTGCAGACAACAGTTTTTATGAAAACTTTGAGCAGCTCCTAAAAGAAAGCAACCTTGATAAAGAACTTATCATTATGGGGGATTTTAACATCAACTGGGAGGACAAATCCTGTAGAAAAAAGCTTAAACAAATCACTGACAGGTATGATCTAAAACAAATTGTACGTGGGCCAACAAGAATAACTAATTCTACCAAGACACAAATCGATCTCATATTTACCAATAGACCTGAAAGAATTATAAAATCGTTTAATATGTTGACAGGTTTATCAGACCACAATCTAACTCTTGTTACAAGAAAGCTTGCCAAAACACGTTTTCACCCTTGCACTAGAGAAAAAAAAAAAGAAACTATTACAATTCCTAAAAATAATTATCAAAACTTTGTAGATGCAGCTAACCAAATTCAATGGGATGACATTTTATCTTTAGTTGATTGCGAAAAAGACAGCCAAATATTCCTAAAAACACTTGAGAGAACTATTAAAGAATTCTCAAAAAAAATCAAGTACAAACAACACAAAAACACTGTACCCTGGATAAATCCAGACATCATAAAAATCATGAAAGAACGTGACCAAGCCCTAAAATTAGCAAATAAAACAAAATCAAGTCATGACAGAGGACGTTTCACTATGTTGAGAAATAAAGTTGTAAGATCATTAAGAAAAGCAAAGGCAGATTTCTTTCTCACTATAATTGAAAAATCAAATGGAAATACTAAAACAATATGGAATCAGCTAAGAAAAATGATGGGTGATCGCCCCAAAGAACAAAACACTCTAGATATTCAAATAAATGAAAAACTGACAAATAATCTTCTGGTTATAGCAGAAGCATTTAATCACTATTTCATGGATTCTGTGGCTAACATAGCGAACTGTTTTACACTTGAGAACATAAACACTCCGTCAATAGACACAAATCAATCAGTTTTTAGTTTAATTAACATCACAGAATCGGAGGTATCACAGACCATTAAATCACTCAGACCATCAAAATGTAAAGATATTTTTGATATGGATACGGTAATGCTCAAGTCGCTAAGTTTATCTATCGTATCCCCCATCACCAAAATAATCAACATGTCTATTTCACAAAATATTTTCCCAAGCATGTGGAAATCAGCTGTTGTTGCTCCAATTTTTAAAAGTGGAGATCCTCATTCTATGTCAAACTACAGACCCATCAGTATAATGCCTGCAGTGTCTAAGATTGCAGAGAAATTAATAGCAAAACAAATTACTAACCATCTAAATTCCACACCCTTTGCCCTCCACCCTATGCAGTTTGGATTCAGAGCCAATTATTCAACAGAGACTGCGACTTGCTTCTTTACTGAAAACATCAGAGCTTTGTTGGACAGAGGTGGGGTTGTTGGTGCGGTGTTCCTAGATCTCCGCAAGGCTTTTGACACTGTTAATTATTCAATTTTGCTGGCTAAACTATGTAGTTATAATTTTTCTTCGGATGCGCTTAAATGGATTGAATCTTACCTCACTGACCGTCTCCAACATGTTAGAGTCCAGTCTTTTAAATCAACCGCTCTTAGTCTGTCCACTGGTCTTCCTCAAGGATCTATTTTAGGGCCTCTATTGTTCTCACTTTATATAAATGACCTTCCGTCCATCTGTAATGATGTCTCTATACAGATGTATGCTGATGACACTGTAGTCTATGTTCATGGTAAGAATATCTCTCAGGTGGCTGAGAAGCTCACTAAATCGATGGACAACATTACAGCTTGGTTGAAACAATCCTGCCTGCAGCTGAATACATCAAAAACAGTAGCAATGTTTTTCACAAAGTCCCACAAAAACTTTAGTGTTGAGCCAGATATTTTCGTTTCTGGAAAAAGGCTGCAGATTGTGTCAGAATACAAATATCTGGGGGTTTTGATTGATTCAAAATTGTCGTTTACATTGCATGTAAAAAGGGTCTGTAATCGCATCAAATTTAACCTCGTGAATTTTAGACACATTCGCCATCAAATGTCCACACAGGCAGCAAAAATGTACATGCACTCTATGATCTTATCACATATCACTTACTGTTTACCCATCTGGTCACAAGCTGGTGTTACATCTCTGAAACCTCTGCAGTCACTTTACAAACGATCTGTTAAAATTCTGGATAAGAGATTAATTATTTCTCACCATTGTCCAATATTACAAAAACATAGATTACTTAGCTGGGAAAACATGGTCAAATACTCAAATCTATGTCTCCTGTATAAAATTATTCATGGTTTATCATCCCCTCCACTCCACCAGTTTGTTAACATCCGTACAGCTGATCAGAGCAGAACCAGAGGTGCAGTGAGGGGAGATTGTGTCATTCCCTTTAGAAAAAGTGTATTTGGTCATACTTCTTTTTCTGTTCGAGCTGCTACTGAATGGAACCGCATTCCTTTAACAGTCAGAAATCTAAAAACCTATTGTACATTTAAGAACCATTTAAAGAAATGGTTACTTGAATTTCAGAGCTGTCAACATTAACACATTTCTCTAGTCTTCTTGCCTTGTGTGTATGTATATGTTATGTCTTTGTCAGATGTTTGTTTGATTGATGGTTTGCTGTAATTCGACTGTATTTTTTTATTTATTTTTTTATTTATTTTAACATAATAGGATCTTTTACTAAATGCATTGTACAACTTATTTATTTTTATTTTTTTTTATATATATATATATGTAATTTTAGTCTTTTTTAGGGTGACTTTTAACATCTGTCCTGGGACTGCAGACGAAAAATAGCCTTCTGGCTAATTCTGGCATATTGGCAGCAATGTTAATTAATATGCACTGTCCCTGTAATAATAAATAAATTTAAAAATATATATATATATATTTTTTATGGCACTATTTCATGGGAGTGTTTTACAGATCACATTGGCCAGCCTTAGAGGCCCCATGAAATTTATGTTAAAAATAGGTGTTTAGTGTGGTTAGTCCAAGTCGATTCACTTTTTGCCATCTATATGCTAGTTTACTCCTAAAATAACACATTTTTGTCAAATCAAATGCTCTCTAGAATTAGAACATTCCCCCCTATACCACTTGCATCCAACTATTAACAGCAAGTAGCAAATCATGGTTCATGGTTGTGACATCAACTAAAGGCTAATAACTTAAAAAGGATGAGCCCTTCAATATGCCCTGCCCCAACTTCCCCTTTTTTAATAGGACATGTGTCAACACAGGAAAGAAATCTGCACCAGTCAGTCTATTTCATGGGAATCTAAAGATACTCTTTGGCCCTGTCTGGTTTTTCAGATCTTTTCCCCTCACTGTTACAGTCTGTCAGCCCCTTGCTTCTTAGGTTCAGGCAATGGCTTTAAATTCTAAGGTGAATTAAGGGCGTAGTTACATTTCAGTCTTTCAGCAGGTCCTTGTGGATAATAAAACAATAATTATCAATTATTCAAATTATCAGGAACATCTACAGTATCACAACGTGATAGTGTCTTCAGCCAGACAGGACATTTCTCCACTGCACCATCAGAAAATTTTATTATCTTCAATAAACAGCCTGCTTATCTCTTGTCTTTTGCATCTTATCATTTTCAGAACATACAGTATAAGAGTCAGATAGAGAGTGAGATTGACCACCAAACAAAAGCACATCTTTTATATTACATTATGGGCTCTTTTCAAGGTGGACCATATTTGAGAAATACAACATTTTCACTTGTTGATGGGCTGGAACACAGGAATAGAAAGGTTGGATGGTACAGTAGATAGAGTTCTAGGTGGGTTCCCTCAAACATATTTTTCCACTTCTCTACGCAGGCTTGGACAACATTCAGAAGATTGCAGCTCAAGGACGTTATGAACTCCGCATTGACATGAAAGATGGCCAGGAGTCAGTATATGCTAACTATGACCGATTTTCCATTGGAGACTCCAAAAGCCTCTACAAACTGAGGATAGGAGATTACAATGGCTCTGCAGGTGAGGTCAGAGTAAATTTGGCATTCATTTTTCAAAAATGAAAGGAAATAGCTATTCATGTATTTTAAGCCTATAAACAGGATTTGTTTATCGATTTATGTCACCTTTTTTGAAAAGACCAGCATATGTTTGTGTGCTAGTGGCCCTATCGTGGTAAATAGTCTGCACTTATATAGTGCCTTTTTAACCTTAGCGGTATTTAAATCGCTTTACACTGTATCTCATTCAATATCCCATTCACACACACATTCACACACCAATGATGGCAGAGCTGCCATGCAAGGCTCTAGCCTACCATTGGGAGCAACTTGGGGTTCAGTGTCTTGCCAAAGGGCACTTCGGCATGTGGAGTCATGTGGGCCAGGAATCGAACCACCAACCCTAGTGGACAACCCGCTCTAACACCTGAGCCACAGCCGCCCCAGCTTCTTAACTAGCCTAATCAGCAAGCCTACCTTGGTTACCCAGCTTCATCAGAAAGATCAAGAACACAGCTGACCAACATTTTTTGATAGTGAACTACATGGCTGTGTTATTCTACCAGTTAGACCAGCACCAAACCAGCATAAACCAGCTAAGCTGGTCTTTTCAGCAGAGATGCCTGTTAGTTGTAATTCTGGTCTCTGTTCATCCCAGGTGACTCTCTGAGTTACCACCAGAGCAGACCTTTCTCTACCAAGGACAAGGACAATGACATTGCTGTCACCAACTGTGCCCTGTCCTACAAGGGAGCCTGGTGGTACAAAAACTGTCATCGGGCCAACCTCAATGGCAAATATGGAGATTCCAGACATAGTCAGGTAAGCCAAGTAGTCCTATCCTAAATATTTACTAAAATGTCTGTATGAGGTGAATAGCCACCTAATTAGACTTCGAGAGACAAGATGTGTGTTTTTTTTTATTTATTCAAACTGCCTATAAAAGTCTCTGATCAAACACATCTGTCTCATCAAGTTTATGTCCCCTGTTTTTAATTAGGTGACCTGTGATTAAAAAGCAGTATTATAGTTATGCTTATGTTTCAGAGAACATTTTTCTTTTGCATCAAATACAAAAGGAAAAAGACATGAAACAAACCCTCACAGGAATGTATTACCATATTAATTCAGCTGTTTAATCTTACACCTTCAGAGCCTTTGTGCATTGTGACTCATTTTTTGTGGTTTTGTGTTTTTGATGGCTGACGCATTAGGAAGGAAATGTGCAAGTGTGTTTAGCATGTATCTAAAAGCAAAAAAAAAGATTATGTAGAAGTCAAAGATCTATGGGAAAACATAATCAAGAACCATTTGTGCTCAATTCCATTGTGTCATGTCCTGTTGGCAAACTGTCTGCTTTTTGACAAGTGTTAGTGGTTAACTCATTGAATCATTTACCTTATACAGCTTCTTCCCCCAAGCCATCATAATCATCAATACTCAGAGACTGGTTCACACACACACACACACACACACATGTCCTGAGTTGCACTTTAATTTTGTCACTTTATAACTGGCTGCTACCTCAATAACCGCTATGTGCATAGAACACTATGTCATAGTATGTTCTAAAAATGTAATTTGGATTTCTTCCAAGGGCTAATAAGGGTTACGCGCCGCTTGCTTTGTTCCCTTGCTATGTGGTTCAGACCCCGGTTTTTTAACTTGGGTTCCACTCTAGGTGCATCTCGTCATCGCAGGCTGCTAACGACAGACGCCTCCCTGACGGGCTGGGAAGTGGTCTTAAGTGGTCGTCCAGCTCAAGGGGATGGGAGGGTCGTCAGCTCGGTTGTCACAGTAACTGTCTCGAGTTGATGGCGGTATTTCTGGCCCTGAAATACTTCCTCCAGAGGCTACCATGTCTTGGTGCTGGTGGGCAATACAGCAGTAGTCTCTTACATAAACCATCAAGGAGGTCATCAGTTCACGTCATGTAAATTTCTGGCATGTCGGATTCTCCTTGTGGCCCAGGGCAAGCCCCTGTCACTCAGGGCAGTTTATATCCCTGGATGCCCATATGTGGGAGCAGATTTACTGTCCAGACAGAAAATCCTGGCGGGTGAGTGGAAACTCCACCCCTAGGTAGTGGAACAAATCTGGGTGAGATTTTACAGGGTAGAAGAGGACCTCTTCGCCTCAATGAACAGTGCAATGTCTCCTCTACTTCTCCCTGAGTCACCCAGCTCCCCCTGGGTCTGGACGTGATGACGAATACATGGTCCTGAATGCGTCTGTATGTGTTTTTCGGTTTCTCTGCTCCCGGGAGTTTTGGCCAGAGTTCGCCAGCAAGGGTCTTGCCTCTTACTGATAGCGCCATGCTGGCCGAACAGGGTATGGTTCTCGGAGCTAATATCTCTCCTCGATGGCTCGCCTTGGGCGATTCCGGACAGGAGGGACCTTCTGTCTCAGGTTTGACACGATATGTCATCCCCAGCCCGAATTGTGGAAACTTCATGTTTGGCCCCTGAAGGGTACCAGCTGAGGGACACAGGGCTTTCACCTGAGGTTATCGAGACCATTCTTAGTGCTAGGGCTCCCTCTACCAGAAGAATCAATAAATAAACATGGTGTCTTCGAAAAGTGGTGCAGTTCACATGGTGCAGATCCAGTTAACTGCCAAATTGTTTCAGTTCTGGACTTTCTGCAGGAAAAACTGTCAGCAGGCATATGCCCTGCTACTCTCAGGGTTTATGTGGCCGCCATTTCGGCTTGCCACGCCTTGATAGACGGGGTGCCTTTGGGGAGGCATCCTCTACTCGCTCGCTTTATTCATGGAGCCATGCGACTGAGGCCTCCTGTTAGGACCAGAACTCCTTCATGGGACTTAGCAATAGTCCTGGAGGGTCTGGTTGAGACCCCCTTTGAACCTCTAGAGTCAGCGTCTGACAGACTTCTGACTCTCAAGATGGTCTTTCTTATGGCGATTACCTCTCTTAAGAGGATTGGGGATCTACAGGCTCTGTCGGTTTTGCCGGCCTGTTTAGAATTTGCCCCAGGTATGGCCAAAGCTATTCTGCATCCTCATCCTGACTACCTTCCTAAGGTGCCTTTTTCGACACTACGTCCTGTCACTCTGGAAGCCTTCTGCTCCCCGCCATTTTTAACGCTGGAACAGGAAAGACTTCACAGACTCTGCCCAGTCCGTGCCCTTCAGACTTATGTCCACCACACTAGCCAGTGGCATAAGTCAGGGCAATTATTTGTCTGCTATGGGGGCCACAACAGGGGGGCGGCCGCTACCAAGCATACTGTTCATCGAACTTTATGGGTTAGATGTTTATGCTACTCTGGGCTCTTACGTCCTTGAGTCGACATCTCAAGCTCATGTCTGAGACCTCTCGCGTTCTTGTGAGCACACTTCACAACAGTAGGGGTCCGGACAGCCCCAGTGCGGCGGCGTGGGTATTGCGTTCCCAAAAGTGCTTAGCAAAGCGCAGCATCATAGTGAAGCTTTTTGTAAAGGGAACGCCTCGGGTTACATGTGTAACCCTTGTTCCCTGAGAAAAGTGTAACGAGATGCTGCACTTCTTTGCCGCACTGGGACGTCCCAGGACTGCTCTTCAGAAAAAGATATCTGACGACACGCTGGTGACGCGTCTATTTATAGCCTGGCCACAGGTGCATCTATTGATCTCACCAGCCGAGGCTATAAATTCCGGTCAATGTTCATTGACGTATTACACGTATATTCACAGCTGATCACAATGCAGGATTGTTCCCAAAAGCGCTTAGCAAAGCGCAGCATCTTGTTACGCTTTTTTCAGGGAACAAGGGTTACACATGTAACCCGAGATTTTTTTTAATGTAAATTGGTGATATTAGTTGGCTGCAATGTAATGTCCATAGACATAGGGTGTCTTATTCATTGTGAAACAGTGTTTTCTTAATGGCATGAATCACACTTAAGGCCTAGACTTAAAATGTGCAGGTCACAACTGTGTTATTTCAAATAATATATGCAAACATGTAAGTGTCCCACGTTACCAGTTTTCTCTTTTTACCTGTATTCAGCCTACATTTTATCTGTGCTCTGTGGGACTTGAAACATTTATGTATCTCATTTTACCAGTTGTCCCACTTTACCTTTATTCTCTCTATATTTTATCTGTATGTGTTCCCTGGGAATAAAACTCAAGACCTTGGTGGAGAAGTATTAAATACAAAAACTTCAGTGGCCCACTTTACCAGTTGTCCCTCTTTACCTGTCCCCACCTTAAATCTTATTTGTATATGTATTTCCTGGGAATCAAACTCATAAACATGATTAATAAATGCTAAATACAAAAACTTAAGTGGCTTACTTCACCAGTTGTCCCACTTTACCTGTATACACCTTACATTTTTCTATGGGAATCAAACTAATAACCTTGCCATTGCTAGTGCTGTGCTCTACCAGTTGAGGTAATGGCACAAAATCAATGTTAGCTTTGCACTTTACTTTGTGTTAATATTACTCTTTTTATATGTAGTAACTCCATGTGTTTGACTGCTGCAGGGTATAAACTGGTATCACTGGAAAGGCCATGAGTTTTCCATCCCATTTGTGGAGATGAAGATGAGACCATTCAACTACCGCAGCATCAGCGGCAAGCGGAGGAGGTCCACCCAGTAATCCACTGTCCTATAGCTGTTTCTATTTTTAAAGAGGGGGAGGAGGACACAAGTTGTGATGTAACTTATTTAAACATTTGAATGAAAAAATCCCTTTGACGAATGTCTTATGTAAATTGTAAACCTTAAGGTTCGGTGACTTTCTTATATATAATACCATTTGTTCAGTTCTGAAATTTAAAGACTAAGGTTCAGTATAGTTCAACACGTTTACTGTGTGAAGCTTGCTGAAAGAACCTCTGTATTAAGTGAAGAAGAGATAATTTTTTCCCTTTGAGATAAGAAGGTTTTAGAAAAAAAAAATGAATGCCCATTAAAAATGAGATGCTTCTATTTTTATAAATCGTTAGAAATACCTTTAAAGAGTAACTGAATGATTTTTGGTCGATGATTCATTCATTTTGATTCATACTCATGTGACACATTACAGTTGTATGTTTTGCTTTTACAGCACCACGAAGCCGACATTCTTTATTTTACTGTAATTTCATTTTCATCTCATAAATATTTCTCATATTTCATTACATATTTTCAATTGTCAATATGTTTGTCAATTGTTTGTCAATTGTCAATGTGTTTCAAAATTGTCGACAATTCTGTCAAAGCATTGTAGAGGATGGAATTCCAAATATAAAAACAGGGTTTTCTGGGAGAATATTAACGATTTTTATAAATGAAACCTAAACATCAGAAACCAAAGATGTATTAAATATATTGGGTAAGAAAAAAAGATTGATCTGAAAGATAATTCTTTGTATATAAAGATGACATGCAGTTCGTTTTACACATGCCATCATTGCAAATTTTATGCTGATTTTCATCACTTAAGTCGTTTTAAGTCATGATGAATAAGTGGAAATTCATTTGCCAGCTTTTCTTTTGAATACATGTGGGTATACATGTATGTGCGTATACACATATGCATATGTTTGGGGTGCTACAGGTCTGCAGACACATGGTTTTCAATCAGATCATTTGCATCATGTTCCATTGGTTTTTTAAGCTGGAATTTCATTCTTTCGTGCAATGCTAATTAATAGGTATATTTAAATCATCCCACCTTCTTAGTATAGTCAAAAGTAATGATTCTTCTCATTTATGCTTAAGAAGTGGTTGTATACATATGCTGACCTAAGTTCACTTATTATATATGTACTCGGAAACATTCTTTCCATAGCTCTGTCTCAAACTACATGCTTTTGAGTCCTAAAAATGTTCTTGTTCCTGTAGACTTGAAAGAATAATGGTGTCTGTCTTTGTCTTGGTAAATTCTTTAGGTTACTCTCAATTCATAGAAAAGTGCAGGAAAATTGCTGTATGTGTTTGCTTTTGCAGTACTAGCTTCCAAAGGAAGACATCTCTGAAGGGTAGTTTTAATATGTATATGTTCCTTTTAATATAAAGTCATTCAGAAACTTGCTGAGAAACAGTCAGGAAAGTTCTTTAAAGTTCTAAACACTTACATCAATATGATAACTCATAAAAGCAATGCAACTCCTATTGCAAGTTAGATTTTTGTCTTTCTTTTTTACCTCTTGTACCTGATAAGATTATATTATTTCATTCTGTAGGTTAAAATTACCTCAATGTATTTTGTACAGTGATTGAAAGGTTTGTGAATGAGTATGACCATGTCAGATTTTTCTAAACCTTTTCTCATGCAATGTAACTCTTACCTCAGCAAGTTAATAATTCTTTTTCTACTAGTGCATTACCCACTCTGGTATCATGAAAGGTACAAGTTAGTGAGTGTTTTTACATGCACAAACTTTCACCGATTGTGCTTAATAAGCTGACGACGTTTAAGCTCACAGAAGTGGTTTTTCTGTAAGGTCATAAACGGTTTAAGCACAAACCGATCAACAGGTAAATTTGTGCCCATTACGCTAATTTTGTGTTGCATATAAACACCTGTACAGGCATTCATACCGGCTTGTCTAATGTGCGCAAGTATTGTGCTCATTCCAGTTTACATTTACAAGTAAAAAGCAGAGAATAAATCTATTTAAAAACAGCTGAAAAAAAAAATCTTGTTTCAATTAAAAACAAATATAATTTCGTGCTGCCTTCTAATGTCAGGTTATGTCAACTTAAGTTGTTTAAATAGAGCAGACAGTTGAATTATCAATAGGTAACAATTTACAATAAGGTTCCTTTTGTTAACACTAGTTAACAGCATTTGTTAACATAAACTAACAATGAACAATATTTTAAAAACATTTATTAATCTTGGTTAATATTAATTTCAACATATACTTCTACATTTTTTAAAATGTGTATTTGTTAACATTAGTTAATGCACAATGAACTAATAATCGACAATTGTATTTTTATTAACTAACATGAACTAATATTTATAAATGCTGTAAAAAAATCACTATAACTATATATATATGTATGCTGTATATTGTTCATTATTTGTTTGTTACCTAATGCATTAACTAATGTTAACAAATGAAAACTTATTATAAAGTGTTACCAATCAATATAACTTGTTAAATGAGCTTAATGTCTATTTAAGTAAACTCCACTTCCTTTGTTCAAGCAACTGTATTCTAATTCAGTTCAAACTGAATATATATAAGTTATTTAATATTATTGATAACCATAGAAGCAGTTTGTGCTATTCCATTGTCAGAGATAAAATAAACTGCCATGTGATGGTAAATAGATCATGGTAAACTTGGATAATTAAGTAATCTGAATAAGATCAATTCAGGGCAGTTAATCTTTTTTTTTTTTGTTTGTTTGTTTTTTTTTTTTTGTAGAGGTGTCTTAAAAAACAGCATTAAAGGTCATTAAAAATATGAATTGTTGAACCCTATGGAAGTCTTAAAAAGTCTTATTTCTGTAAAGATTAATTTAGTGCTTTGGAACATCTGTGTTGTCTTTCTATTAGTGAAAGGCCAGTGTAAGAGGTAAGCCATAGATATAAAGTTTATTTCCAGCCTAATCTCATGAACATTACATGATCATGGCAAAACATTTTGAAACAAAATCATGTGTTTTACTATGAATTTGTCTGCAGTTTCCCAGTGAAATGTCCAGCAGTGGTGCCAAAAATGAGTGAAATTTTTGTTAATATTAGATGGAGTAAAACTTTCCTTCCTAACCTAAAACTTTAAACTTACGTTTTTGTCATAAAATCAAATGAGAGATCATAACAGACATCCTTACCATAAACCAACACCTTAACTTAACCGGTAATGTTCTAAAAGCTAATGTGACATTAGAAGCTTATTAGAAGCAACCACACTATTTCATGTCACTTCTATGACACTTTCGTCTCACGTGTCAGCTTGTGTTCTTGGCTGGGCTCGAACCTATGTCGTCTGAATCCAAAGTCCAACAGTGTGTAAGGGTATACTCACACTAGGCCTGGTTGCCTTGTACCGTGCCTAAGCACGATTGTCCCCCCTCCATTCCCCCGCTGGACTGTACTCACACTGCACTTAACGTTTCGGGCCTGAGCTTGCTTACGTCAAGGCGATACAACTTTTTGTTTTGAAGAAAACAGGGAAAAAGCACTCTCGCAGAGCCCAATGGAGTCCATCATTGTAACGTTACTGAACCCACAGTTTTTTCAGCTTGACACGTCATTGCTCAATGGTTCTTTGGTATCCATGAGTACGGAGACAGTTGCACATTTTATCAAATATCTTGTAGTTCTTGTGTGTTGTATCCCATTGTTCCTGTATACTCTTGTCTGCACAAATTTCCAGTAAACACTGCACTCATGCCATAGACCAAAGTGATCCCTTTGCCCAGTCGTATCCTTGACGTCATGCTTCAATTTCGTCATGCAAACACACTAGATGCGTACCTGGCCTGAGCCAATTGAACCATGCCCAAGCTCTTGCCAAGGCACCTACTCAGCGTGCTGTACCCGGGCACGGTACAGAGAGATAACACTAGTCAAACGAACTGGAATTTTGGGGTCAAACATGCTTGAGCACGGTACAGATTATCTAATGTGAGTATACCCTAAATGTGGGTCAGTCTGTAATACAAACATTAAATGTATAGTTTTTTTAAATTAGGCATTAAAGTTAAAGTGTTTTGATATCATAACATAGCACTGTGAGTAAAAGTGCAAAAAAAGAAGTCTTTATAAAGGCATAATCACCTGTTGTAGATTTGTGTGAAGGTGAATACCTCACACAGTTGATGTAGCGCGTCTAGTGTTAATTTCACCAGGAAACTGCGGCGTAATGTAGAACACTGCACGTACAAGTCAGTTTGCAAATATTTCAATATAGTAACATTCATTCTATGAGACTAGGTTGTGTTTTTCAGTCCCACTGCTTTTCTCTTTTAACAACACCCCTTTCCATAGTCACTCTTCTCCTAATGAGCCTCCTCAGACTGACAACACTGTGATGTTTTCAAAGACCTTCTACCCTTTTCCTTTGCTTTTATTTTCTTTTTAATTATTTCTAGGGATTATGATTAGAGAGTGCAGTAACAGCTGGTATGGGAGTTGGAAACCAAGTAAATTTTAATCAGCTCAAACATTTGCATTTAACAGTGAAAAGGCTTAAATTTCGCCTGCACCAGAAGGCATCATTTTCCACAGTTACTGCTCTGTGGAGAATACGGTGAGGAAATGGTTTTATTGTTTTGTTTACTAACTGTTTCCCTTTGCAAATGAATTGTCTTTGGTTTCACACTTAAGCAGTCCTTTCCTTAAAGAGTAATAGATATTTTAGTCTAGTAGACTGATTGGGAGAGCTTCTTAACAGAGAGGCAGATTTGCCTTCATTATTAATTGACTCAGCATATGGTAGGGACACTTCAAGGCCCCTCCATTCTGACATGCCTCCCATCCACTAAATCACTTATGGCTCAAGATTCACCATAACACATTCAAACACATGTTACATGCTGCACTTGGAACTCTTGACTCTTTGTTACACAGGCATCTAGGTCATCTTCACCACTCTCATATAAGTCTATTTACTTTTACCATGCTATTGTAAAAATCCTGTATGTTTTTTACCTAAGAGGATGTTGTAGAGCGGTAAAAATGTTTGACTGCCTAACCTTTACCTCTATGGCTTTTGGAATATGTGTTTAGCATGAACACTGATGAAGCAAGTAATGTGTGCAAAAGAATGAAACACTTCTCCCTAACTCGCTGACCACATTCTGTCTGATAACCTTGGATTCAATGTAACAGAACAAATTAGCTGTACTTTAACTTAAAATGTGCTGTATAATTCCTTTTTTAATACATTTTCTACACATTAATAAAATATTCAAAATACAATATCTGGGTTTGATTGTGAAATTATTTGGGTTATTTATACTACTGTATATCTTATACATTACCTGTTGTGTAGTCAAATCAAAGCTTATGATATACAGTCTTGTAAACCTATAAACATTTGCTTCAAATGTTCACATGTATATGAAAGTTGATATGAAGAGATTTCATGACAAAATCTCTTTTCCATGGAAAGTTGATATTTGTTCTTGCACCCAATTTTTAAGATAAACCCTCTGCATTTGTCAATGGAAAGCAGCAAGACATGTTAGAAAGACAGCATTTGAATTAGGTGATGTGTTGAGAGCGTTGAGATATCACACAACACAAATTGTCTTTTGGCGCCCTATAGCCAAATGTAAACTCCTGTATCTACCAGATTTACTATGTACAGTATATCCCTGTTTAATATGCTGTAGCATATGGCAAATTAACTTTTACTTTCTCACCTTTCAGTATAAGCTAAAATGTATAGTATATTCTTGCATTTATTTGGAAATGTTTATCATAACATAATTCACAAAAACAAAATTATGATTTATATTTCTTAAAATGTGTTCATTTGGAATGCCCAATACTTAGAAGGCCCTCGTGGTTGTGCGGTTACTCACCTCAATCCGGGTGGTGGAGGACAAGTCTCAGTTGCCTCCGTTTCTGAGACAGTCAATCCGTGCATTTTATCACGTGGCTCGTCGTGTATGACTCCACGGAGACTCTGCATGTGGAGACTCTACAATCCACGCACAACTTACCACGCACCCCATTGAGAGCGAGAACCATTAATCGCAACCACAAGAGGTTACCCCATGTGACTCTACCCACCCCCCCCCAGCAACCGGGCCAATTTGGTTGCTTAGGAGACCTGTCTGGAGTCACTCAGCATGCCCTGGATTCTAACTCGTGACTCCAGGGGTGGTAATCAGTGTCATTTCTTACTGAGCTACCCAGGCCCCCGTATTTCTTCATTTTTGACAAAAGCGAACATAGAAAAGTTCTATGGAAAGAACAAGAAGACTTCATAGCTAGCTTTTCCAAATTTACATCAGGGAGGATGAGCTAGGCTTTAGTGACAGTGAAAATGACATCAGTAATTTTGAAAATGTAATCATGCAGATCATTTTGTGTGAGGGTTAGGTTTAGGGGTAGGGTTCTTGTTAGGGGATGGAATCTATAGTTTGTAGGGTATAAAAGTAATTATGTCTATAGAAAGTCCTCACAAGGATAGCCGCACCAACATGCGTGTGTGTGTGTGTGTGTGTGTGTGTGTGTGTGTGTGTGTGTGTGTAGCGTGTATTTATCACTTTGTGGGGACCAAATGTCCCCATAAGGATAGTAAAACCCGAAATGTTTGACCTTGTGGGGACATTTTGTCGGTCCCCATGAGGAAAACAGCTTATAATTCATACTAAATTATGTTTTTTGAAAATTTAAAAATGCAGAAAGTTTTCTGTGAGGGTTAGGTTTAGGGGATAGAATATAATGTTTGTACAGTATAAAAACCATTATGTCTATGGAAAGTCCCCATAAAACATGGAAACACAACATGGAGGAAGAGATTGAGATTAAACACTTTAACAGTGGAAATCCTGAAGAATTCTGGATTTGAACGCCTTTTGACCTGACACTTCAATTGTTCATGGCCTCTGTATAAATCTGTATAATCTTCTGTAGGAGATGTCAAATTGGTTTGTGCATAGTGCAGGAAGGGAATAGATTCAAAAGAGATTGCTTGGTGAAGGGATTTGATATACCATTTTTTCCACAATGCTCCATCATGCACTTATCAGACTTTGTCAAACTCTTGCTAGGTCTTCATATGTGGTCCAGAAATGTAGAAGAAATCTGATTTGTCTGCAGATATCTGTTCACTACAACTGTGAAAACCCCAGTTGTAGTGAAGTGGATGGACAGAAGTCTGACTTGCTGGGGCTTAAAGCAGAATGAATGTTCACATTTTCCCATGATTTCTCATTTGCTGCATGAGCTAAAGAACCATGCCCCAGGTATTTACAGAACACATTTATAGTGGTCTGAAAATGCACTTTATGACCCACTAACCCTGGTCACCAACTAAAAGGACTCTTGAAATGGATGAACCCCCTGACCTAAGTTCTTCTTCACTCTATTATCACTCCTCTGGGTCCCAGTATGTGACGTGCCTAGGGTGAGTTTGATGTAAGTAGGCAGAGTACTTCACAAGTCACTGAACGCTGCAAGCTAATCACTTCTGACACCAGAATAAGAGGTTGGGCGGCTGCCTGCAGGAGGACTCAGTAATGACAGCACACACATAGGGGTTTAATTGAGAAAGCAAGATAAAATCTGGGGAACAATACCAACGGAACCAGTGGAGCTTTGTTTGTTGCTGAAGATTGGCAATTAATATACATTTAAAGGTAAGGTTCATTCATTAGTTGAATGGGATACCAGCATGCACAATATATTAGAGAAAAGTAGTTTTGAATGTGTTTGAACGTGTTTTACTATTCTTTTACTATTCTTTGACAGGTCAGTGGGACTGAGAAATTATACCAAATAGCTGGTTTTCTTATAATGCTGCAGTTTTTTTAAATGCATTAAAATGGCTTTAATTAAGGCATTTAAGCATGACTTACCATAACACTGTATGAATGATGTATTTTAACAACTACCATTTGAGACAGTTGTTGACATACAGTAAAAGTATAGAGCTATAAAATTAATGTGGATGGCAAAGCTCAGATAAATTGTTCTGAAAAATTTGATAAGAAATGTTTGAGCTCATATTGAGATATCTGACTGTTGATTGCAGATTGGTCTTTTGGCATATCTGAGAAGCTTGAAACATTATTGAGACCTCTTGAAACTCTATAAGAGACATTTTAAGCTGGAGACATCAGCAAAGGTCTCCATATGCTCTTTTTTTAATCTCATTGCTGTGCTAGAGAAACAATGTTGATGTTGATTTCTCTTTTCTAGATATGTATTTATTTATGTATTTATTAAGAAAGAGGTACTAGTGAGCAAAGTACATGACTTCAGGGTTCATTTTGGGTGAAATACAAAAGATAATCCAAGTGAAACTTTTTTACAGAAAGACTTCAAACAGAACGACCAATCATTTCATATCACACTTTATTTTGAGACATGTGCTATTTGTTGAACGTCTATTGCTTGGATTTTCAAGGGTACGCTTCAACTTGAGTGTGTAAAAAGCTCTAGAAAGGCAAGAAGAAAGAGTGCTCTTATTAAAAAGCAGGCTATTGTGAGTTCTTAAGCCATGTTGGAATTAATGGTCTCAGGCAACATTTCTCAATCAACTGTCTTGCGCTGTGCATGCTCGAGCTTTTGGGCTTTTGTCAAGCTGTCACATCATATGATGCAAAGCCACAGAAGTGCCCTTTATGACTGGAAATGCTACAAAAAGTGTTGGCCTGAGGCCTTTTATTTGTTGTAATTTGTTTTTATTTGTTAAGTATTTTTTCTTTCCATTTGAATGTGGGCCAAGCTGAATTCAGCCTTTGAATATGTTCTGTCCAATTTAATCACTCTGTTTAAAGCTTTGTGTTGTCAGACAAGAAAGATTTACTTGAAATCACCATGTTTATGTGAGCGGTGAGTCGGTACTTTTTCACTTTGTCAAACTTACTTTAAAAATAACATTGACAAAAAAAGTAGAAACATTCGTTGGATTAATGACACTAAATCAAAATATCATAAAGGATATTAACTGTTGTACTACAACTGAAAAAAAGACCTAATACTATTTGGTTTTAAATATTACACACAGAATTTATTGGCCTTGTTAATTTGAGCAATTATAGCTGAAGAATGTCATTTCTGCACCACTAGCACTACCAAACAGAATTGCAAAAATTGTTTTCAAAAGAGTTTTCTGAGTACACGCCCATCTACCCCTGGTCAAACAAAGAGATAGCCCCGCCCACAACTCATGCCATTGGTTGAGTTACGTTGTTAGGGCATGCCTAAACGGGTTGCTCAAAACTATTTTCATAGTGCCACAGAAAGGCAGTGCTCACAACTTTCGAGACAATTAACTTACTTGTTTACTTGTAGTTGTCTCTACATGTGGAATATGGAGAAAATATTTTTGCACAGAACAAGTTACATACTTCACTTGAACTTTTTAAGTTTGATTGTTTATGATGTTTTTCTTAATTCTTCTTTTGTGGGTCTTAAGCACAATTTTATATAAACAGACATTTTAGAATAAAGCTTATTACATTATTCTAAAACCACATTGAATTGTGTTTACTGTATATGTTCCAATACTTATTTATTACTTTACTGTACATATACAGATCTTTTGTACATAATAAGCCTGACAGTGGGTGGGCTGGCTGGGGAGACAGGAGACATAATATCAAGGTTCATTACAACATAATGATACTGTAATTTTGCTTTTCACAATATTTAAACTGCTAGTTGCCAGTTTTGAGAAACATATTTCTCGTGAAGTTCTGTAATGTAATGTAAAAAATCCTATACACTGAGTTTTCCTCATCATACTTGCTTTGAAACAAAGCACATAAAAGAGTAAGTGAAAATATCTAGGGACAAAAAAGAGTGGAAAAATAAATGTTACAGAAAATTACCCAATTCTATTTCTAAAATCACAGCAACATAGAAACTTGGGAGGAAGTAGGTCCATTTTTGGCATAGCACAGTGCACTCTCTGGTCCCTCCTCTTGTTTTCATAACACAGTTCTGAAACATTTCATTAGAATGACTCATAAGCTGACTGGTTTGTAATGGCCTGAACTATATTTAGATTTAGAGGCAGCCTGATTTATTTTTCATTAGAAGGACTGTTCATAAACCCTTCACCCTTATGTTTTTAAAGAAAACACTGTGCCTTTGTGATGTGCAATATGCTGCTTCTGAAGGATCCAATCAGAGAACAGGAAAATAGTGGAAGAGGCTGGAAGACAGAGATAATGTTTGGGTCTGCCTTCCTCAGTTTTCCGTAAAATAGAAGTCTTGCCACAGCTTTCAGATTTTGAAGTTGTGCGTGAAGGTTAAGAAGTCGCAACATAAAGACTGTGAGTCCACACTAACTGTAGCTATTCCACATTATACATCAAGTAAGACACAGAACTAATCTAGTCTCATTTCAACATGTAATCCTGACAAGCCTTCTCCTAGCAGAAGTGGTTTGCTATTTTGCAAATAGCAGTCAAGGCTGTCAAAATTAATAAAAAAAAATAAGATATTTATTAAAAATAAATATATGTATTTTACTTTGTATCATGAGTCTGGAAACAATTAGCACCTGCACTGTAAGAGATGTTCCGGTTTCACATGGTTGCTTAAGATAAGGTCATGTCTTTATCATGCCCAAAATAAACTTTGAGTTCTGCATTTGTCTTTTTTTTTTTCATGCTTTATAGATATCACAGCCTTAGTGCTAAAACAGACTGTTTTTTCAGCTTCAGTGTTCTTGATTATAGTAGAAACAAACTAAACTAAACTTTTTAAGAGATGAGCTTATAGTTAAGCTTATTTATACCATATATACAGTATTTATATATGTATGTATGTATGTATATATATATATATATATATATATATACAGTGCATTCATAAAGTATTCAGACCCCTTCATTTTTTTTTTTCACATTTTGTTATGTTGCAGCCTTGTGCTAAAATGCTTTAAATTATTTTATGTTTCACATCAATCTACATTCCATACCCCATAATAACAAAAAAAAACTGTTTTCATAACTTTCCAAATGTATTAAAATGATAAATCACATTGATATTTCATTGGCATAAGTATTCAGACCCTTAACTCAGTACTTAGCCTTTACCTTTAGCGATTACAGCCTCGATTAATTTTGGGTATTAGCAACAACATTTTCACACCTGGATTTGGAGGTTTTCTGCCATTATTCTCTGCAGATCCTCTAAAGCTTTTTCAGGTGGACAACCATTTTCAGGTCTCTCCAGATATGTTTCACTGGGTTCAAGTCTGGGCTCTGGCTGTACCACTCAAGGACATTCACAGAGTTGTCCCTAAGCCACTCTTTCATTGTCATGGCTGTGTGCTTAGGGTCATTGTCCTGTTGGAAGATGAACCTTCAGCATAGTCTGAGGTCCTGAGCGCTCTAGGACCGTTTTGTATTAAGGATATCTCTATATTTTGCTGCATTCGGCTTTCTTTTAACCCTGACCCATCCCCCAGTCGCTGCTGCTGAAAAACACCCCCACAGCATGATGGTACCACCATGCTTCACCGTTGAGATGGCATTGCGCAGGTGATGGAGCGGTGTCCTCCAGACACTATTCTTGGAATTGAGGCCAAACAGTTCAATCTTCGTTTAATCAGACCAGAGAATCTTGTTTCTCACAGTCTGAGAGTCCTTTAGGTGCTTTTCTGCAAATTACAGGCTTTCATGTGTCTTGCACTAAGGAGAGGCTTCTATCTGGCCACTCTGCCATAAAGCCCAGATCGATGGAGTGTTACAGTGATGGTTGTCCTTCTACAGTTTTCTCCCATCTCCACACATGATCTCTGTAGCTCAACCTGAGTGACCATTGGGTTCTTCATCACCTCTCTTACCAAGGCTCTTCTCCCCGATTGTTCAGTTTGGCTGGGTGGCCAGCTCTAGGAAGAATCCTTGTTGTTCCAAACTTCTTCCATTTAAGAATTATGTAGGCCACTGTGGTCTTGTGAACCTTCAATGCAGACAAAACAGTTTTGTATCCTTCCCCAGATCTGTCCCTTGACACAATTCTGTTTCTGAGCCCTGCAGGCAGTTCCTTTGACCTCATGGCTTGGTTTTTGCTCTGATATCCATTTTCAGCTGTGAAACCTTATATAGACAGGTGCATGACTTTCCAAATCATGCCCAATTCATTGAATTTGCCACATGTGGAGTCAATCAATATATATATATATATATATATATATATATATATATATATATATATATATATATATATATATATATATAAATTTGAAAAGTTATAAAAAATATGGTTTTTGCTTTGTCATTATGGGGGTATGGAGTGTAGATTGATGTGAAACAAATAATAATTGAAAGCATTTTAGCATAAGTCTTCAATATAACAAAATGTGAAAAAAATGAAGGGGTCTGAATAATTTATGAATGCACTGTACAGTAGAGGTGTGTATATATTTACATTTACATTTACATTTATGCATTTGGCAGACGCTTTTATCCAAAGCGACTTACAGTGCACTTATTACAGGGACAATCCCCCCCGGAGCAACCTGGAGTTAAGTGCCTTGCTCAAGGACACAATGGTGGTGGCTGTGGGGCTTGAACCAGCGTCCTTCTGATTACCAGATTACCAGTTATGTGCTTAGACCACTACACCACCACCACCCGTTTATAGATAATAAACTAGTAATAACAGAGAGGATAAGGCCAAATTGACACGAACACATTTTTTTTGTAAACTGACACTGACATAGTTTACATAATCTGCATTTCAAAGAATTTTAAATATTAATTGATTCATTATTTGACACAGAGGTATTTCCATCAGCGTAAGTAAAAAGACACTGCTCAGTTTCTAAATGGAACAAACCATAACTCACACTGTAAGCATCCAACTTCTAAGCATGCAACTTTGAACCCATTCAATGTAAAGTTTGCATCATCATCATCATACATTTTTATTTATGTATTGCCTTTCTGATTAAAAATATAATCACTTGGCTCAAACAAATCTATTTCTCAGATCTCATCAGATAGCAGAGACAATTATCTCACTCCATTTCTAGTTTCACTTTCAAAGTGATTTTACTTGTTCATTTCAATCTACTAAAATGTAATGAACAGACCTAGAAAAGTCACATAACTTGACATACCCTTTTAATGCTAAAAAAGGTGTTTTGTGGGTAATATGTAAACACAGTCACCCACTTTCTACTCCCTCTTTCTTTCTGTGACATCACAGAAAAGTTGAGTTTATAAAGTAACCACAAGAATGCAGTGTGTCAGGCAAAGAGGTTGAGAGTAGACAGAGGGCTCTTTCATATACTGTACAGCCCAGAGAGACTGAGAAACAGTGACTCAACTCCTCCTCTTGCATGCTGAGTTCAGGTACGTTGCTGTGGATGTGTGCCTTGCGTGCTGTCCATTCACAGCAGTAGATTGTGTGCTTCTGATATGAGGGTCGTGTGATGACTGAAGAGACGTCTGGACTGTCCCTAATCAGAGCCGGTAAGGTTTAATCCTATTGCATTGAAAAATTATGGATAACTGGCCTGATGAACATCTGTTTGTCACATGTGGCGAAGCTGAAAACATCTAACTCAATTCAGGCCATATGCCCCTTTAACTGCTAAGTTCCTCCATTGGTTTGATTGACATTCTGTGTGATGAAGAAGCTTGTGGACATGTTTTCATGTTTTGATATATAACACGTGTTGAAAAGCTAATTTCAATGGAGTGCACATGGGCACTCTGAAATATGGTTTAACTGCTTTTCATTTCTTTCTAACTTAAAGTCCTTAAATAACTGTTGACATTTACATTTACATTTATTAATTTGGCAGACGCTTTTATCCAAAGCGACTTGTTGACCTTTTCAAGATTACTAATTGGATGGATCTCAGAACTCATTCTGTTTACAAAGTAACTCAGCATTGTGGACTGTTTTAAGTATGAGAAATATTGCTGTTTGACATCACCAAAATAGAAAGGCATAAAATAAAAATTATTGATGAATATAAACTGGGCACCATAAATGAAGGGCAAATGGAGGCTTATGCTAGCTCTTTAAAGCTTCTCTATTTTTATAAGTATTTCCATAACAGGTCTAGCAGCAAGCAAGTGTTTGAATATGAGGCAGAGCCTCTGACTTTATTCAATGCAGAGTTTCCAACAGATGGATACAGTTTTTGTTGTTTTTGTTTTTTTTTTAACTAAGCAATTGTAAGAGCTTTATTAAACCCCAGCCCTGAAGGCCTGTGCTGCAAACAAACAATGTCCTATTTTGTGTAGTGCAAGGTTAATCATGTTTCTGTTTTGGTCTTGAAAATGTATAATACAATTTGTGGGAATCTGACTTGATGTGTAAAAACAGAAAAATGGCATGTCTTTGCATGCTACTGATGTTGTCTGAATATCTAAGCTCCATCCTGGCTTTGTGTGAAGTTGAGAGAGTCTTCCTGTTTACCATTCCTCTATGCATCAAACATGATCTTAAAGAGATAGATCAGCCAAAACTAAAAATTATATCATGTACTCACCCTCATGTTGTTCCAATTTATTTTCTTCCTTAAAAACACAAAAGGAGATGGTAGACAGAATTTTATCTCCAGTCACCATTCTCCAATGTTGGATGTAATCAGAATATAAAGTATTAGTTACTGAAATCTAATTACCTTTTTAGTCAAAATTAGTGTAAAGCATTAGAATTTAATTTATTGTAATCAGATTACAGTTACTGACTTTAAATTAAGTTAATTACTTTTAGGTAGATTACTTAGGTTACACATATGTCTAAAATAATATTATTTATTATATGTAGAATACATGTAAAACATGGAGTATGTTCATGATATGTATGTCTGTTTGTGTTTCTGTAACAGCTGAAGAGACAGGGTTAATGAAAAAAATATATATTTGTGGAAAAGCAAAAAACATTTAATTGAAAATAGTTTTGGAAAGTAACTTAAAAGTAAAATAATAACATGATTAATGTGATTGTAATGTGATTACTTTTAATTATTACTTTTAGTAATTATTAAAGTAACATGATTAAAATTTTAAAGAATAAATGCAGTAGATTACAGTTTTTGAGTAACTTACCCAAAACTGCCATTGATTTTCATTGTATAATTAAACAGTGAATGTGACTTAGGCTAACATTCTGCCTAACATCTCCTTTTTTGTTTATAAGGAAGAAAGTAAGTAATAAGTTTTCTCACACAAGTGTGAGAACACAAAAGCAGAATTATCATTTATTGGTGAACTATCCCTTTAAAGTTGTTTTTGTTTTGGGCTGTGCTGTGATGTCGATAAAGAACTTTTCAGAGCACTGTGGTTAAACCTTTTTTTTCCCCCTTTTTCTGGATCTATGAGGAAATGAGAACAGTAAGAATATAGAACTGTTTGTGCATTCTTTTGAAACCTTTTACAAGTATGCTGTTGAAATTTCAAACAGGAAAACCTGATATGATGCTTTGAAGTTCTCAATTATAAGAATTTGCAAATTGCCAATTTTTGAAGTGAGTACATAAATGTTCGAATAACCAAACCATCTCCTTACTTGACGTCTCCTTATGTAGGTTTATTCACATCTGAAATTCAGTTGCACTAAGAGATTTCCTGTTGTGAAATTGTAGACAGGAAGCTGGGCGTACACATTGCACACAAGGATGCACAGCCAGTTCAAGATGCTGAGGCTTCAAAATGCTTTTGCAACACAGTGTCTCTGAAATGTAACTTTTGTAATTTTGAAGAACAGAGCCTATGAATTTGTAGCAAAATTATGATGTGTAAATCTCACTTTTTAACTATATGACATCAGTTAGCTTTACAGTATAATTTTACTTAATTTCCAAAACTGCTAAAAGAAAAAAAAAGAAAAGAGAGGAAAAAAACAGATCTCTCTGACTAAAAACTAAATTTTTAATCAAAATTCTCATCTCTTTCTCGTCACATCTAATTATTATTTTTATTTTTAATAAACCTTCAGAAATTAATAAATTTGGCCTATGGTGGCAATACTAATAAATGGGATCAATTTAAAAACTATAATAATAATAAAAACTTAATTGTTTTTTTGCATCTTAAAACTGATTTTGGAGGTCAAAAGCAGTGTAATGTTTGCCTTTACATTTATTAGACCCTTTCATCCAAAGTAACTTACATTCAAGGAATACATTTTATTAGTATGTCTTTCTTGGGGATTGAACCCGTGACCTAGATGCTCTGCTACAGTGGTTCTTAACCAGGTGGTCTGCACCCACTAGGGGGCATTAGCACACTTCCAGGAGAGCTAAAAATGTAATAACTCCCTTCAACAGCTTGCTTTTTATGAAGAATAGACAGTTCTAAACATTTCTGGACTATCTAATATCTATTAGAAATATCTTATTATAGATATATCTATATAGATTATAGATCTATTATAATATAAATATCTAATAACCTACAACATTTTCTCTGTCAATGGTGGGCCTTGGAGTCAAAAAGTTTGAAAATCACTGCTCTACCAGAGAAGTTACTGGAACTCCATAATTGTAATGTCATCAAAATATTTTAAAGCTGAAGTGATGGGTTTAAGGGTGGCTATGCAATTTCTCAGATTGTAAGACAGTAAAAATAGTTCTATCACTTCAACTATTTCTAGTCCCCTGCTTCACTATCCAAGTGATTCTATGAAGAGTTTTGTTTCATTCCTTTTACACATGCTCTTTGATTCCACAAATTCAGTGTTGTTCAGCAAATAATCATAATGAACTGAACAAGCACATGTATTTTTGCCAAGATTTGTTTGCCCCCCAAAACAAAAACTACAATTCTGTCATTACAATACAATACAAGTGTGGGGTTTTATCATCATGTGGGTGAGTTATTAATGACAGAATTATGTATGTGTGTTAAATAAGTATGATAAATATTATATATTATTTATATATACTTTATGATCAGTCATGATCACAGATATATATATATATATATAATGATGGGGGCCAACCAGGAATATATTGCTGTAAGTCTGAATATATAAATATAAATCTGAATATATACTTATAAATCCTAAGTATATAGGGGTATGTCTGAATATATATATTTGTAAATAAGAATATGTAAATATAAATCTGAATATATAGTTGTGAGTCTGAATTTATACATATAAATCCAAATATATACTTGTAAGTCTGAAATTAATTGTGATCAGGCTTATTGATAGATAAGCTATAATTTTTCATCCGTAATATGATTATTTGTTTTACACCAATATTGTCAAAACCAGCCAGCTTTTTACATTTTAGTTTGTTTATTTATTAATTAATTTTTACTCTGCTTCATACATTTCTTGCTGGATAGGATTTGGAAAACCCAAGGGGTCCTTTGTCATACAGTAGGCAGTTAAAAATGGCAGACTTCTCTAATTATTTTGTAGAATTACACAATTTCCTTTTTTGCTTTTATCTAGGACAGCTTAATCTGTACAATTACACATTTTATCTGTCTGTGATCATGCTTGATCATAAAGTTATATCTATATATTCAGATTTATATATTTAGTATTTACCAAGATATATTCAGATATATATATATATATATATATATATATATATATATATATATATATATATATATATATATATATATATATATATATATATTTTATTTTTTTAGATTAACAACTATATACAATATTCAGATTTATATCTATAGATTTATATTTATATACTATGTTCCGATTTACATTTACTGTAAATTTATGATTATATTCATATATTTAGATTCACAACTATATATTCTGATTTATATTTATTAATTCAGACTTAAGAATATATATAAAAATTTCTACTAATATTATTGGACTTACTACTATATACTCAGGATTTACATTTATATATTCAGATTTTATATAAGTATTTATATATTTTACGCCAAAGTGTGTGTGTGTATGTGTGTGTGTGTTTGTGTGTGTGTGTGTGTGTGGGTGGGTGGGGGGGTGGACTTTTTTTAAGTTACAAACTGGAAATTACAAGGGTATTATGCTATAAATGTGGTTTATGTGGGCATTTCTAGTGTCTCCATAATTTAAATAGCTTTAAAAAACATACTAAACAATGGATTAATCAAAATGTAAAAATGCAGAAAGTTTTTTGTGAAGTTAGGTTTAGGGTTAGGGTTAGGTTTAAGGGATAGAACCTATAATTTATGCAGTGCAAAAAACATTATGTCTATGGAGAGTCCTCATAATGATCCCTTCCCATTTCTGGAAAGGAAATCGGCGGCAGACATCTGTGCTCTCGGTCTGTGAACCACCTTGAATTTAAATGGCTGAAGTTCCAGATACCAGCGCATTGGTGTCTTTCATGCGGTGGAGCCATTGGAGTGGGGCATGATCCGAACAGAGGGTGAAGGCCCACCCCAACAGGTAGTATCGGAGAGTGAGGACCGCCAACTTGATGGCAAGATATTCTTTTTCTACGGTGCTGTACTTAGTTTCCCTCAATGACAGCTTGCGGCTAATGTACGGCACAGGGCCCCCAGCCCTCTGTCTGAAGCGTCCCTCTGTAAAACAAAAGGGAGAGAGAGATCGGGTGAATGTAAATGCAGCCCCCCCCCCGCAAAGTGCAGCTTTAACTTGCGTGAACGCCTGCTGACACTGCTCTGTCCACTGGAGCGGGTCTGGAGCTCCCTTTTTAGTGAGATCTGTCAGTCGGCTGATGACGTCCGAATAATTGGGTACGAATCTTCTATAATAGCCAGCCAGCACCAGGAACTGTCTCAACCCTTTTTGCTCTTGGGCCTCGGGCAGGTCGCAATCGCAGCTGTCTTATCAATTTGGGGAAGCACGTGCCCATGGCCCAAGTGGAACCCCAGATACCGTACCTCCACCTGCCCAGATCGCAGCAATCTCAGAACTGCCCTCAGATGCTGCATGTGCCACTGATAATCTTTGCTGTAAATGATGATATCATCTATATAGTAAGCGGCGTAAGCTGAATGCGGTCTGAGGATTCGGTCCATGAGACGCTGAAACGTAGCCGGGGCCCCAAACGGAAGTGTCACAAATTGGTGTAATCCAAACGGTGTGGAGAAGGCTGTTTTTAAACTACCATAGCAAACGTCACAGGGACCGCCTCCCTGAACATTTTCAGGAGGTTAAGGTGGTATATTTGACGTGCGCCCCCTCTATCAGTTCATTTAACCTCATAATTGAGATCCCCCTTTCGTCGTGTGACCACAAATGGTCCTTGCCACTTGGTGAGTAATTTAGAGCTTGATGTGGGAAGCAACACAAGCACTTTATCTCCCGGTGCAAATTCCCTTGTCTGAGTTCCCCTGTCATACATTCGCAGCTGTCGTTCTTGAGCTTGGAGCAAATTCTCCTGTGCTATTTGCACAAAAGTGTGGAGTTTTACTTTAAGATCAAGAATGTATTGAATTTCATTCTTACTCTTTGAAGATCCCTCCTCCCAGGCTTCGCGCAAGACATCAAGCACAGCGTTTGGGCGCCGCTCATACAGAAGTTCAAATGGGGAGAAGCCAGTGGAGGCTTGCGGGACCTCTCGTACTGCAAATAACAAGGGGTCGTGCCATTTATCCCAATTTCTAGCATCGCCGTGCACAAATTTACGGATCATGTTTTTAGGGGTTTTATAAAATCGTTTCACCAGGCCATCTGTTTGTGGAAGTAAACAATGGTACAGATTTATTTAATACCCAATAATTTGTAAAGCTCACGTAGTGTTCGTGACATAAAGGTTGTGCCCTGATCGGTGAGGAATTTTTCGGGATCCCCACCCAGGAGATTATTTTGAAGAGTGCCTCAGCAACACTGCATGCTGAGATGTTGCGAAGAGGCACTGCTTCCGGATATCGCATTGCATAGTCCACTAAGACCAATACAAAGCAATGCACGCGTGCTGACCTCTCTAATGGCCCGACAAGGTCCATTCCAATTCTTTCGAAGGGGACCTCAATCAACGGAAGGAAGCGCAATGGCGCTTTTGTGGTGGTCGGTGGGTTAACCATCTGACATTCACGGCATACCACACAACACCTTCGGACATCGGCACCAATGCCCGGCCAATAAAAACGGGCTATTAGATGGTTCAGTATTTTTCTTTCTCCTAAGTGACCCGCCATGGGATTATAATGAGCCGTCTGGAAAACCATTTTCCGACGGCTCCGTGGTATCAACAGCTGGGTTGTATTTTCTTTTGTTTGAGTATCCTGCTCATTTGCAAAATAGGGATATGAAAGGGCGATGTCCGGCAGGAGCTGTTGACCATCGATCACTCTCAAGCAAAATCAGTGGATGGGTGAGGCAGGAACTAACCGCGGCCCCCCTCTATGCTTTTTTCCCCAGAATTTATTCACAAGAGCCACCACAGGATACCTAGCTGTGCCCAAAGTTGCGGGTCAGTGGATGGTGGTTTGATTAAAACATAATTTAGCTCAGGTGCAAGCACCCTTACCGCTTTCTCTCTCTCAGGACTGCGCTTGACCATGCCCCCGCTGCCACAGATAGCTGCACCAACATGTGTGTGTGTGTGTGTGTGTGTGTGTGTGTGTGTGTGTGTGTGTGTGTGTGTGTGTGTGTGTGTGTGTGTGTGTGTGTGTGTGAGTATAGATATGCCACAGGTCTGTTGAATGCTTGATTCTGAAGGTTGACAGACGTTCTAAGGTGTGCAAATATTTTTTTGAAAACATACTACTATAATCTGCATAACATTTCTATATCACTTTCAAAAAATTATTTCAGTTATTTAAAAGTGCAGTACAGGCTACCACAGCAAAATAACCAGTTCAAACAAAGACCCATCGGATAAGAATGACAAACATTTTAAACAAAAAATTGTAAAAGAAAATTGCCCAAGTTTTTGCTCTGAGCTATTGTCTCTGTATTTACACAATATCACTACAACCCTTTTCACACAAATAATGTTGCTCCATCAATATTCAATAAAAAAAAATATATTATTTATTTATTTTCTTCAGTATTGGTACAATTTCTGACCAGAAAAAATAGCAAATTTTCCTTAAGGTGAGAAAAAGCACATTTTCCTAAAGGTATATATGCACACACAGTAAAAGATATCATGATCCACTCCCATTTGTAATATACTGTACATTCATTCTTCTTAGACATGGTTTGACTTTTGTAGCTGTAACATTGATGAGAGTCATGATGGGGACATGAGAGAAATGTAGTCAATGGAGGAACCACAGTTTACTCAACTTCTGCTCTCTCTCTCTCTCTCTCTCTCTCTCTCTCTCTCTCTCTCTCTCTCTCTCTCTCTCTCTCTATTACTTTCTCTTTTTCTCTCTCCCTCTCTAGAAATGTCCCCATTCCATCACATCTGTGAGAGTCAAGGCAGAAGGGACTAAAATAGAGTTGGAGTCTCCAGAGGGCGTGATACTGAGAGGAATCCACCCAGTATAAACACGAGCCACAGTCTCCATAGTCCTCACAGCCACAAGATATGAAGTCTGCAATTTCAAAGAGAAACATCTTATAAACAATGCTTTGTTCTTGAACCCCAAAGGCAAGACTTTTTATGAGATGAGAGGTGTACTTTGGGATTAAAGCAATAACTGTGCACATCAAGGATTTTGAAATTGTTCATCCATCATTCATTACAACTGGCTTGTGTAATATTTCGTCAGGATGAGACTTGCCAGCAAATCAGAGTATTTGCCATCACGTAACTAAGCTAAAACTCTTAAGTGTTAGAATTTAATCAATTGGCAAAATTCTATATATATATATATATTATAGCGGATTAATCTTATCTCCAGATTGGCTATCAGATCACATTGGATTTTATCTCCACTGGGACTCCAAGGGGATTCTAAGAACTCTGAACCATGAAGGAAGTAATTCTGCAGTTTTTCAATGATATATGGATCCTTGCTTCTTCCAAGCACAACCAGAGTGTCTACAACACGGTGTGCCTGGTAGTGATTTTGACTCTTCCACTGGTTGTCCTCTTCACCTGTCTACTTGTATGCTGTCATTGTTGCTGTTGTCATCGTGCCAATGGATGCCGCTGTTGTTGTCAGAAAGGCAAAACCACATACACAAACGCAAACCCAGAAAAGAAGAAGAAAAAGAAAAATGGCAATCAAAACAGTGATGACTTGTGGATCTCTGTCAAAGGGGACACCATTAGTAATGACAGACTGGCACTTACTTTGGTTTAAAAGGGCACAATTACTGTAACATGAACCATTTTAAATGCATTTATATTTTGTTCTTTGTTATTGTATGGTACAAAAAAAATCTAAAGGTACAAAAGTGTTAAAGGGACAGTTCACCCAAATATTAAAATTCTCTTATGAATTACTAGTACTCATGTTGTCTCAAACTTGTACAACATACTTTCTCTGTGGAACAGAAAAGGGGATGAAGAAGAGCTTACCCAAAACCCACATCCATCCATCCATCCATCCATCCATCCAGTCAACCGCTTATCCTGTGTACAGGGTCGCGGGGGGCTGGAGCCTATCCCAGCTAACATTGGGCGAAAGGCGGGGGACACCCTGGACAGGTCGCCAGTCCATCGCAGGGCCCAAAACCCACATGTCTAAGTTTAATTAAGGATGTGAAAGATTCTTAGTGATGCATCCAGTTGTCCTTTAATACCAGGATGCATTTAATATCAGAGCTTCAAAAATGTATAGTTTCCACAGAACTATTTCTATAGAACCTTAACAAGGCATTAGTCTTCCTGACTGTGATGGCTCAAATTAAATTTCAGAATAATGTGAGGGAAGGCTATAGAATGTTATCCATCTGAATGATTTGATCATTGAGTAAATCAATGGCTCTATGCCAGCTGTGTCAATCTCTGGTAAAATATCTTCATTGACAATGCAGCGAATCTGACAATACAGTACAGAGCTCAAAACTTAGAATTAAGAAAACACCTTTATCACAGTTGTGTGTAATTGGGCTTAACGATTAACAAACCAAGATCTTCTTACACCATTCAGATGCAGGGTTGTGTGCATTGCCATAATTAGATGTGATTATGCAAGTCATGAAGTCATGCATTTTCACTCATAATTTATCAACTTGCATTTCTTTTTCATGTAACTGCTATTTTCACACACCATGTATTTCCATATTTTGGGTGAAACAGACATTGAATAAATCATTGTGTTATTAGTGAGGTTGGAGCATACTTGTGCTGTATTGATTTTTCTTTCTGGTACAGCTAGATCAAAGGAGGAGATTTATCATTTGTTTGAGAACAGCGATGCTGTCAAGTTCTATTTTGCATGTACTAGCCCAAAATGTGAGACAGGAAAGCTTTGATCACTTTTGATTGTTTTGAGTGTCAGTTTGTATGCCAATTTTTTTCTACTCATTAACTTTTGATATTGTCTGTCTGTTTTTATTGTTTGTTTGTTTTTTGTTTGTTTTTTCAGCATTGTCTCTTTTGGAAATCTAAAATAAAAGTAAAATTATTTTTTACATTTGTTGGTCTGTTTTCTGGCACCATAATTAGAATATGTTTCTACATCTTAATTACATGAGTATTTTGTACCTTTGCTCTGTCTCACTGTCCTTGCAAAGTGCATTGAAGTTTGAACACCTTTGAGAAAAGTCTGAGACTAAAAAACACTTTTCCTTTTCAAAATATATAAACACAACAATTTGTGTAAAAAGTTGAGTCAAATATTGTATATTAATTTATTTGCTTTAATGTCCATCAAGCAGGATGCAGACATACACTATCACACACTCCTTGTCAGACAGGTCGTCTCCTTCAATGATGAATGAGATGTACTGAGCTGACGATATTTTAACTGTGGAGTTCTCGCGGATGGTATCTGCTATCACGCCAAAGATGCTGGCACATGACTTGTCATTTGCGTACGTCATCTTGATCTCAACGCTGTTCATTTCCATGAGCTGCAACATGGGTTTAAATTTAGTGAAGGTGAGCTCTTCTTTGGCGATGGTGTAGACGGTGTTAAATTTCACGTTCAGCTCAGCTAATTGAGCATAACTTCTGGTAGCATCCTGACGATTAAAAGCTTCAACAATCAAACCAGATCCTGAATTCTTTGCCACACACTTGTCCCGGCATTTCTTAAGTTTGCCGCTCTCCCCATGTTTAATCAAGCTCTTGTGCTTAAAATGTATGGATTCAGTGGCGAACGCAGAGTTACCTGTGAACTCTGTCCCACAGGCTTTACAGTAAACACAGTGCATTCAGCTATTTTCATAGAGGAGCCACTCGAAGTCTTTCAGCCACTCTCTCAGAAAACTGTAAACCTACTTTTCCACTGGTGGATCCACATTCACCACATGATCACCAACAACAACTCCATGAGTTACATTATCTGTAACCTTATGTGGCTTACAAAATAAATTTCTAAGTGTTCTTTTCATCTTCTCTCTTCAGCTCTTTACATTTTGCATGGTAGTTAGCTCCCTGTCACGTGACAACTGGGCGTGGTGAAAGGGAGTGATAGACCGCTAATATTAACCAAACTAAAATCTACATTAAAGTTAAGAATGTAAAGATGAAGTTTAATTGGTTATGTAATGTTGAATAGAACGGTGGACCGGTCACTGTATCAGCTCACCGCAGGCACAAGTGCATTAATAAGCGAACATTTTGTAGAGAAATGAAAACAGGTCGCACCACAACAATTATTTGCACTTGCCTAAATGCTCCCAAATACATTTTGAGGTTCCACAGATTACATTTTGGGAGCATATGCGACCAAAAATAATCTGATATTTTGTTCAATAAATATATTTGTTTGACAGGAAGCTGTGTGCAAATAGGAATATACTGATATATATATATATATATATATATATATATATATATATATATATATATATATATATATATATATATATATCAGTATATATATATATATATATATATATATATATATATATATATATATATATATATATATATATATATATATATATTCATTTATTAAAAAAAAGCATCCCAGAATAAAGGGCACTTACTCTCGAGGAAGAAAAGGAGCAGGTGCTCAAGCCCCCTTTGATGTCTATGTGTGCACGTGCCTGCTGATGGGAGAAAAATTAAGCATGCTAAGCTGCAGGCTGAACACATGGCGCTTCTGCAAAAGTAGCTTGGACTCCTCTAAAAAATGCTTACAGTACTACTGAATCACTGGTTTCTATAGTTTGGAATTTTCAAATTAGTTTAATTAAATTTGCCTTTTCCCTTTGACTTAGTTTAGGTTTGTTTTTACTCTATGACATTTAGCTTTAGTTTAGTTTACTTTGTTTTCTATTTTTTTGTATTTGTTTTTTAAGTAAGGGCTGCCAAAGTAATGCATTGATAGCATTAAAGCACTGATTTGAGCACTGATATCACTTATGTATGTTTAACACTGTAGAATTTCTCAAGACCATCTACAGTATTTGAATATGTTACCGTTATCAATATTGGAGTGGTGGTGGTGTAGTGGGCTAAAGCACATAACTGGTAATCAGAAGGTTACTGGTTCAATCCCCCACCATTGAGTCCTTGAGCAAGGCACTTAACTCCAGGTTGCTCCAGGGGGATTGAGAAATCTTGAGCAATTTGCCCACTGCTGAGACAATGGCACTGAAAATAATGCAATACAAAGATGGTGTAATTTTTCTATTCAACCATGAACAGACATTTTGTCTCTAGTCATTTTTATGACTAACTGACATTATCTGATGACATGCTTTAATTTCAAGAAACTTTATTTCTGTGAAAATATGTGACACTTCATTTTGTGTCTGTCAGCAATTATAGTACAACTACAGTACAAATGCAGATGTAAGACATTACAGCTAAACATATATTATAAAATATATTTTTATGCATGACATTTGAATCTTTAATATCTGTCAATTATTATGATGGAAAAAAATACTTAAACAATAGTCATTCAAACTACTGAATTGAATCTATAGAAATTGCAGTACGTTTTTTTGGTGCTAAACACTGTGTAATAAAAAAAAAGTTCTGTGAAGATCATTATACAGCATATCTTCAATGAAAAAAAAAAAAACATTTGATCATTGGGTTAGGAATTGCGCTGTGACATCAGTCATGCTACATAAATTGTTTTTTGTTTTCTTTCAAATACAGTGTGTGTATATACTAAATTAATGAAGTACAGTATAACATACTCTATTTAAAATCAATTGCCTTTTGTAACATGATAAAATACATTTACACAGCTTTGAATCTGCATCATGGAGAGCCTTTTCCAGATCTGAAGACCTATTCCAGCCTGTTTTGTTAATGTATTTGTCAAGTTTAGAGTCTAGAATGTTTGGTTTTATTATAACATTTTTACTTTGTTTTGTCAAGTGATTGTTAGTACACAGCTACCCTCCTTTTCAGTGACCTCTTCTGTCTGCTTGCTGTCCCCACTGGTCGAATCTTAATTTCAGCAAAATCAAGAGACTGAAGATGCCCCTTCCATGGTTCCCAGTTTACTCCCTGGAAGACACAATCAGGAATGTGTGTAAACTATCATTAACTATCATTCAGCTATTCTTTATCATAGGCCTATCATTGGGTATCATCTCCAACAGAAAGTTGTTCATGTAATACGGGGTGACAATTTACCTACGTACGTATATATGCCAGCATTTTAGATATCATTATTCTGCTTACAATGATGATTATTGTAGTTGGTGAAAATTTGAAATAAATTATGTTTCAAAATAAATCTGTGTATAAAAATGTCAATTAAAAAGTTAAGGGAATATTATCTAATCCAGTATGGAGTCTAAATTATTAACATCAAAACTCACATTCACGATATGATGTTATCGATGTAGCCACCATAGTCAATTTAAATGCTGTAATATTGATTTGAGAAATAAATAACGTCTTCAATTATCATCTGTTCGTCACTGAAATTATTGTATCGCATCGCTTCACAGGACTTTGAAATTGTATCATTACTTTTAAAGTATTTTTTTTTTAATTATTTATTTACTTTTGCCCTTTTTCCCGCTATTCAGTCACTATTCAATGTCATTGTGTCAAGTAGCCCCAGAGAAGACTTAAAAAAAAAATCACCTCTTGTGTGATAAAATCATTCGGGTTTGGCGTGACACTAGGATGTGAATTTTTAGTTTTGGTTGAACTGTCAATTTAACACAGAAATTGTCAGATACTTATGTGGAAAATTACAATTGTAAATACGTTTTTAAAAATGTGTACCCCAAACACATGTTCTGAACTTAGTTTGAAGTTTAGAGAAAAACAATTTCAACACTTTTTGTTCTCCTCAAAGAATCTTTTTTTTTTTTTTTAATACTTAACCTCAAAGACAGAAAGAGGGATTCTAATGGGAATAGAAACCTCCAAACCAGACGTAAAATATTGTCTGAATTGAGGACTTGTTAGTTCTGATAGATTCAGGGCACTGCTTTTCTTTTGAATTCTCCTCAGTGTGTTCCCAGCTCCCTCTGCTGGTTATTATGGGCATCATTACCACAGAATAAACTGAATCTGGAGACAATGGCTAAATTCAGAATAGCATTCTCCTATAGCCTACCACTCTTACTATTTCTGCATTTATAGGCATGACGGTAATAGTTACTATAGTATTACCATCATGCCTATATATCTATTCATAGCATATTTCCTCATTGAGTGACCAAGCTGCTCTTTAACACTCTCTAAAGCAAGTCTTTTAAAAAACATAAAATTTTACTCTATAGCAAAATCTCTTTAGCTTACCATACTGTGTCTGTTGTCCCCGAATTTGCCATTCAGATTGGCCAGGTGGCAGTTCATATACCACCAGGCACCTTGGTGAGTAAAAGCACAGTTTCCAAGTGTAATGTCATTGTCTGAATCAACTGTGGAGAACAACCCTCCCTGATGGTAGGTCATGGCATCGCCTGTGCAGAATTTGTCATTATTATGTGCATGACTTTGCATTAAATTGATACAACAGATTAAATAATTACATAATTAAACTTGCCAGCATTTCCTTTGTAATTTCCAATGGTAAGTTTAAACTTCTGTTTGGCCGATGCTAATTTGAAGTTGTCATAGACTGCATAAACCCGCTCCGATCCCAAGCCTAGATCGAAGCGCAACTCATATTGTGTAGGAGTATTGGTCAGCTCATGAATCTTCTCTAAGCCTGGTCAATACATAATTCAAAAGCATAAGGGCAGCTCAAATTAATATCTGGTTTCAGTGTGAACCAAAGACATGTTGGAAAGTTAAAGGAAATGAAAATAATGTCATACCCATATGAATTTCTTTCTAATGCGAAACACAAAAGGAGATGTTTTCATTAATAGCTCGGATCCTGTGTTCACGTGACAAATTGCATTGTTTTTTTTTTTTTTGCATTGCTGGCATTGAAGTTTGCATATTCAATGCAAGAATCTGACATTTTGGGTTGTTTTCACCAAAACCTATTCCATTCCTCCTGAAGACTTGGATTACGATGGAAGAGTCACATTGACTAGTTTTCTGATACTACATTAAGCATTAATGTGGCACTATTCACTACATTGTATTGAAAAGATTGAGTGCAATATTCATTAAATTCACCGAAACATCTCCTTTGGGTTCCACTTTAGAAAGAAAGTCATTTGGTTTTGGAACAAAATGAGGGTGAATAAATTATGACATAATTTTCATTTTTGGGAGAGCTATTCCTTTAAATCTTTCAAGAAGTACACAAGTGACATCTTTATTGAAAATACCAAGCCAAAATTCATCTGTTAGCTCTCCAAAGCCTTTCATATACTCCCTCCAGCGCCTCGTGAAATCTAATTTGCCAGTGTTTCGTCTCTGGAACACCTGTAGTTAGTACAAGGAATAAGTTATCAGAGATAATTCTCTCATACTGTAGATACGAAATGAAAACAAAACAAACATAAGTACTCCCTTTATAACCAATAGCATGTCTTCCATTTTATGAAGTCATCCCACAACTACATATTCTGCATGGAAAAATAATAATGGCACACTCACAATCCAGCCCCCACCATCAGTTGTCATGTCACAGTACACCTGAATGCTTCTGCTCCGGTTGTTATTAACGTAGATTGTATACACTCCACTCTCCATTTTTCCATTCCTCATAATCTGTGTGCAGTCCATTGGGAACGGGTAGGCGAGACCCACTGTAAACAATGGAAATACAATGAATGGCATGAGAAACTTGATTTCAATAAAGAACATTAGACACACACCAATAATAATATAAAATGTGTAAAATTGAGTATTTGGTGATATGATGATACAATAGAAGGACAGTACCGGTAGTGTGATTTATAAAGATCCAAAAGTGCCGATATTAAGTAGTACAACATCACTGGGATGCCTCACTATTTGTATCACTTCCTTTGCCTGTTTTCACAGCTTTCCAAATTATGGTGTGGATGGATTTTGATTTATTGTTCTTTTGATTTGTATCACCAGGGCCGTTTCTAGATAAAAGCGGTATAAGTGGCATTTTAGGGCCCCAGAGCCACCATGGGGCCCCACAAAGCCCCCTGTTTGGATTGGCTGAGATTCAATATTATATGTTCAATAAATATTAAATTTATTTCTCCAGCAGGTGGTGGCAAATGAGCATATTTTATATAATTATTGCATTGCTGAGTCATTGTCTCAACTGATTCATTAAAAATCACAAGTCTTTCATGTCATGACTAAAATAATGGAAGTGAGTGAGAACGATTTGTTCACATAAAATATTAGTTCAAAACACTGATTTGTTTACGAACAACACACCATGTGAGAACAGTGCCGAGGCGAGTTATGCTTTGGCTTCTTTTGGAACTCGCTGGAGGAGAAGAAATATATATTTCAATTAAGGGGCATTATTTGTCCCTGAACTTGATTTTCAGGGGCATTTTCCACTTTTCTAAAGCCATATTTTTATTTTTCATACCACATTAAATAATCACATTATGTCGAATCACACTATCTCTCACATACCATATGTAAATGAATTCCTTCATTTATAAATTCACATCTCAATAATTACATTGAAAATGCATAACCTCTTACCAATAAAATTAAATCAACATGAACTGAAAATGTAATAGGTCAAGAGAAAAATATTAAGAACTACATAAGATGTTACAATTTATTACAGATAAACGTTTTGGCCCTATATTTTGAATTTCAGGGGCATTTTTTTTAACTACTGGTGGCATATTTGCCCGGAACACTCCTTAATTTCTGACCTTCTGTTGCTCTGAATATTGTGCTGAAATTTCTGACCACCAACTTGTGATATTTTATTGTGATTGTGATATTGCTTTTATACAACAGTTCAACAAAAAAGTAAATAATTGTCTATTCAATAACTTGTGTGTTCTAATGTGTAGAACAGTGGAACATTATTTTTTGTGATATTTGCCCATGTGATATTGCTTAAAAAGAATGAAAGAATATGGTACATGTAAAGAAGTTTATCAATATTGAAGTAACTTTTTTGACATTTATCAGCATACATTACCTGTGCTGAATGTTACCTCCACTATCCTACTCCTCTTTGTGCCCCTGTAGGCAATTAGGGTGACAATGTACTTTTTCCCTATTGCAAGGCCAGAGAGAGCAAATATATTCTCTCCTGCAGTCAACGTTTTTTCCACAGTCTATAACACAAAATGAAAAGGCATGCAAATAAAGAATCCAATTTTGCAATTCAGTATTCAGAGAAATGCAGAAATAGTAAAGGATGGGTCTTAAACTGTTTGAATGTAGAACAAACCTGCATGCTGCCATCCTTGGGCCTATAAGTCAGGATGTAGCCATCAATTTTAGCCTGAGGAGCTTCCCATGTTATAGTTGAGGTTTTTGTCTGAATGTCAATGGCTTTGAGATTCTTAGGTGCATCAATCTCTGAGGATAAACAAACAGAGGGTTCAGTCAAATGAGGTTGAGTCATCATGTGTTGCTAAATTGTGTGAAAATAAGTCACGCAATACTCAATCGTTTTGACTTATGAAAACATGAATTAGTTCTTTGAACTATGAGTAACTATTGTATTGAAAATGTATGAATACTTGTGTTCCAAAATATTGTTGTTCCAAATGTTAATTATATTGTTTGTTTGGTTTTTTTTTTTGTTTGTTTTTTTCAGAACATATGACTGCATTCTTCACACAAAGTTATTATATGGCTGTAGAAAACTGTGCATGCATTGTATAGACTATGTTTATGGTGATTTTATGGTGATTTTATTTCTTTATTCTCCTTTTGTGTTCCACATAAAAGAATAACAGCATGTGAATTTGAAATGGCATGAGAGTGAGGTTGAGTAAATATTGACAGAATTTTTAGTTTTTTTGGGTGAACTATTCCTTCAAGCTTTCCTTGCAGGTTTAATTCAGTTATCTGCCGTTGAAGACTTTGGCAAAGAACCTTTTTCATGCTTCATTTGACATTTGGAAGCAGAAGTAGAAAGCATGGGCACAGAGCCACGCTGCCTGCTTGAATCAGATAACCTGTTTCAGCCTCAGTTGTGGCTTTTCTGCTAGAGTGGGAGCCTTTCACAGCCCAGATGTAGACTGTGTAGACTATTCCTGGCCTCAGATCAGTGAACCTGTAGGAGGTGCTGTCAGCTCTTACTTGAACCTCTTGACTGAAGCCATCAATAGAGCTGTAGCTCAGCATGTAGCCATCAATGAGTGCCTGCACCTTGTCCCACATCACCAATGCTGAGTCCTCTGTCACCTCTCTGGTTAAGAGGTTAGTAGGAGCATCTATTTCTAAAAAGCCATTTGCACAAAAGATTAATGCATTTTATTTTGGTATTGAAGGCATTAAGGAACGAATAGTATTTGTGAGGATGAAAGAAAATGGGTCTACCTCAATTTTCTTTTAATTTTTCAGGGGTTTACAGTGAGGTTAAGAGCTGACCAGTGAAATGACAGATATAATAGACATGAACAGATTTTTTCCTTGTGAAAAGAGTTTTGTCATGTGATTTAAAGATGTTTTAAGCAATTTCAGCCTTGTGTTACATTATACTAGACAATGAATTAGACCCTGGACACATATTTTGGTGAGCATGATTAAATGCTCGTTATTTCACCAATTATGCTTAATAAGCCGACAACCTGTAATATCATGTAAATGCATTAAATGTGTTTCCTTCATCATGGTAAGGTACTAAATGCTTTAAGCATAAACCATTTGGCCCGCATAGATATTTGTCCATTACCCCAATTTCGCTCAGCATGTAAACACCTTTACTGTTGTTCTTACCAGCTTTATCCAGTGTGAACAAATGTTGTTTTGACAACAAAAGCAGAGAATAACATGATATCAAATCACATATTAATGTGGTTTTCTTGCATTGTCGGATTGTCTGAATAAGCTGATTTTTGTTAGTTATCAGCATCTTGTGTTTATGTAAATGCGCTCAGTGATATATGCCAGTAAGTATGGTTCCCCTTCTGTCGCTCTCTCCACGTTGTGTCAGAGAAGCGACACTAGGGGTCTCTCTTGAGCGCCGATATTCACCTCTAGACTATGAAAAAAGGCCAATGAGAGTTGGCAACCAGTATTTGCATGTCCCGCCCCCGGACATACGAGTATTTAAGCGGCGCAAATACGGGAGTTCATTCAGAAAATTTCTTCGGAGCCGATGGTCGTGCATGCAGTCCGCTGCGAGTTACACACCAAGTTCCTGTTTAATCCTCTGACGCTCTGCATGCTGTTGGATCTGACGGCGCATAACAGCGGCTTTCTCATTCGTGCACGGCTGTGCATTCTTGCCCCTGGGCACTTCGACAGCGGAGACAACTCGAAAGAGTTATTCTAAAAGAGTGAATTTCGCTCTAAAAGAGCAAAATACAGCGGCGTTGAACGTCCTTCTCAGGACGCGTCTTTTTAAAAACGATTTTCCGCCTCTGTGTAGTTTCTGGATGCGTTGATTCTGCCCACCTCTGACGGCCATAAAAACTGCCTTGCATTCCTGGGTTGCGATCACACGCAGGCAACGTTTTTATGAATGGTCTATGTTTTCAGTACGAGAACATAGCCATGACAGCATAGCGGTCATAGGCTTTTTCTTGTAGTGAGAAAAAGCCGCTTCAGCCGCCCCCCGCACCTCGCGTCCTTCCTACGGGATTGAGGCAGACGCCGCTGGCGATGAAAGCGATCTGGGGACAGTGGCGGGCTCCGTTTCGCTGGGTGAACCCCTCGAAACCCCCGCCTCCCGGCACGCTTGCTTGTTTCCGTCCGAGCTCGGGATGAGCATTCTCTCCAATGGGTTATGTTTTCAGTGTGAGAACATAACCGCGGCAGCGTTGCGATCTCTGCTTTCTCTTGTAGTGAGAGAGAGCCATTTCAGCCGCCCCCCGCTCCTCGCCTCCTTCCTACGGGATTGAGGCAGGCGGCGCAGGCGATGGAGAACGATCTGGGGAGAACAACGGGACGCTGTTTCCGGGTAAATCCTCTCGAAAACCTCCCGCCTCCCCGGCACGCTTGCCTGCTTCCCCCGAGCTCGGGATTAGTGCGGTCCGCTTAACAGCCTACCGTCGGTCCCTCGAGCTCCCCGGCATTGGATGATGACATCACCGCTGCATCGGAGAGCGTAACAGCGGCGTCGGATGCGGATAACTCGCCTGGGCCACCACCTTCGGGTCTCCACCCAGTCTGAGCCTGACGCAAGAAGGTCCGCTATGCTTCCCCGGGCTTAATTGGTTCCGCGGGCATGTGTGCCGCTCACAGCCGCGCCCCCCCCCCGGATTCCTTCCCGGACGTGCATGACGAGCTGAGCAAGCCCAGCTTCCTCGCTCCTCCGCTCTCGCTACCCTCGGTGGTAGAACGGTCCCAGACCACTCCCCCCTGCATGCCATGGCCCCCTCCTGCAAGTCCACCGGGCCAGGGCACTTCAAATCTGCACTTGGGTGGTCCTGTTCTTGATGTGCTGCAGGAACTGCACTGAAACAGGCGATGGCCACTCCGTGGTCCAGAAACGCAACGATGGACAGGCAGTACGGGAGGCAGACAAAGCACGCTTTCTCAAACGCCCCCATCTTCCAGCTCCGTCCATTTGGCGACACCACTTGACGACTTCACCCAGCAGTCCTCAGTGATGAAGAAACAGACGAAGGCTATTTTCAAGCAAAAAAAGCATCCTGCCCTGCCGCAAACCTGCCACCAGGGGCCATGCCCTGTCTGCTCGCCGAGGGTGTCCTCCTGCGGCTTTCAAGAAAGAAAGAAAGTGGTGCTCCGCCTCAACTAACAAGTGAGTGGGCCCAGCTCTCAGCCCCAGCGTTGAGCTCCCCGCAGAAGTTGGACGCCCATCGTCTCACGGACCCCCTTGAGGACCCAGAAGGCTCCCAGGCGCTCCTGAGATGACAGACCCAGAGACCGAGACATTAGCTCCGGAGCTGGTAAGACCACTCCGTTCCCCGGTGGAGGGCCGGAAGGAGAATTTTTTGTTAAATTCTTTACACTCTATAGAGCTATTTCCTTGTTGTCTCTGGGGTCACCTGGCCCGCAAATGCTGTTCTTACGGTACTCTGCATTCAGGCCTCACCAGTCCTGGCTCCATGGACGCGGTGTCCCCGCCTTCGGGCCCACGACTGTTCCCCGGCCGGCCGGTTCAGACGAGTCCAGAGGACGCAAACATCAGACCTCCTCCTCAGTCACGAACCCGCCCCCTGCCGGATGTGCAGAGCAAGGTAAGTGCTTTGAGATTATTCTCAGCACCAGAGCCTCGGGACGCCACGTTGCCTCCCGACGCCGCGTTACCTGTTCCGCACCGCTGCGAAGACCCGCTGGATACGTCCAAAAAACTCGTCCCCTTGGTGCCCCTAGCACGGAGTTTAGAGGCGTGGCTTTCACTGCCCAACCCGTCACGCTGGCTGCACCGGACCATTCTACTCGGTTACGCAATTCAGTTTGCCAGGTCTCGGCCTCCCTTCGTGGGCATACATTTTTCCGCAGTACACGGCCAACATGCCCATTCCCTGCGCGAAGAAATTGCCTCCCTTCTATTAAAGGACGCGATAGAGCCTGTCCCTCCAACCGAAACGAAGAACGGTCTCTACAACCCTTACTTCATTGTACCCAAGAAAGGTGGCGGCTTACGACCGATCTTGGACCAGTGAGTTTTTAATCGGACCTTGTCCAAACTCCCGTTCAAAATGCTCACCCAGAAACAAATTCTATCTGGTGTCCGGCATCTAGATTGGTTCGCAGCGGTAGACCTGAAGGACGCGTACTTCCACGTCTCAATTCGCCCTCTACATCGACCCTTCCTAAGGTTCGCGTTCGACGGCCAGGCGTATCAGTACAAAGTCCTCCCCTTCGGCCTGTCTCTGTCCCCTCGTGTCTTCACGAAAGTCGCAGAGGCTGCTCTTGCCCCGCTCCGAGAAGCCGGCATATGCATACTCAATTACCTCGACGACTGTCTCATACTGGCCCACTCCCGAGAGTTACTATGCACACACAGAGACCAGGTGCTCAGCCACCTCAGCCGTTTGGGGCTTCAGGTCAACTAGGAAAAGAGCAAGCTCTCCCCGGTCCAGAGCATCTCTTTTCTCGTTCTGGAGATAGACTCAGTCCCAATGACAGCACGTCTCTCCAACGAGCGTGCTCAGTCAGTGCTGAAATGCCTTGCTTCCTTCAAGCCAGGCGCCGTGGTCCCGCTAAAAACGTTTCCAACAGCTCCTGGGGCATATGGCATCCTCCGCGGCGGCTGCGCCGCTGGGGTTGATGCATATGAGACCACTTCAGCACTGGCTCCGGACTCGAGTCCCGAGATGAGAATGGCGCCGCGGCACGCTGCAACGTAAAGTTACCTCTGCCTGCCGCCAAACCTTCAAACCCTGGACAGACCTCTGCTTTCTAAGGGCAGGAGTACCCTTGCAGCAGGTGTCCCGACGCGTTCTGGTCACAACCGACGCCTCCAAACTGGGTTGGGGCGCCGTGTGCAACGGGCGCGCAGCCGCAGACCGGTGAAACCGAGGCCCGCTGCGCTGGCACATCAACTGCCTAGAGCTGCTGGCTGTTTTTCTGGCCCTGCAGAAGTTTCTTCCGTTAATTCGGAACAAACACGTCCTAGTCAGGACAGACAGCACCACGGTCGTAGCCTACATAAACCACCAAGGCGGAGTACGCTCCCTCCACGTCACAGCTCGCCCGTCGTCTCCTCCTTTGGAGTCGGCAGCGACGCAAGTCACTGCGTGCCACTCACATCCCCGGCAACCTCAATGTGATAGCGGACGCGCTGTCAAGACAAAGCTTGCCTGGCGGAGAGTGGAGGCTCCACCCCCAGTCGGTCCAGCTGACTTGGGATCGGTTCGGCAAGGCTCAGGTAGACCTGTTTGCCTCCCAAGAAACCTCCCACTGCCCGCTCTGGTATGCCTGGACAGAGGCTCCCCTCGGGGCAGACGCGTTGGCACACAGCTGGCCGGCGGGGCTGCGCAAGTACGCATTTCCCCAGTGAGCCTTCTGGCACAGGTGCTATGCAAGGTCAGGGAGGACGTGGAGCAAGTCATTCTGGTAGACCCTTACTGGCCCACCCGGACTTGGTTTTCGGACCTCACGCTCCTCACGACAGCCCCTCCCTGGCGAATTCCCCTGAGGAAGGACCTTCTTTCTCAGGGACGGGGAACGCTCTGGCACCCGCACCCAGACCTCTGGAACCTCCACGTCTGTCCCTTGGTCGGGATGCGGAAGATCTAGCCGGCCTACCACCGACCATCATAGATACAATCAGTCAAGCCAGAGCCCCCTCTACCAGGCATCTCTACGCTCTAAAGTGGCATCTGTTCGCGGACTGGTGTTCTTCCCGAGCCGAAGACCCGCAGAAGTGCGCAGTTAGGTCAGTACTCGTGTTTCTTCAGGAGAGGCTGGAGAGGAGGCTGTCCCCCTCCACCCTCAAGGTGGATGTCGTCGCTATCGCGGCCCACCACGACACAGTAGACGGCAAGTCTCTTGGTAAGCACGACTTAATCGTCAGGTTCCTAAAAGGTGCCCGGAGGATAACTCCCTCCCGGCCTAACCTGTTCCCCTCCTGGGATCTCTCGGTCGTCCTTACGGGACTCCAGAGACCCCCCTTTGAGCCGCTTGATTCAGTTGGACCCAGGGCCCTCTCTCTCAAGACTGCCCTGCTGATCGCGCTCGCTTCCATCAAGAGGGTCGGGGACCTGCATGCGTTCTCTGTTAGCAACGCTTGCCTGGAGTTCGGTCCGGCAGATACTTTCATGATCCTAAGACCGCGACCGGGCTATGTGCCCAAGGTTCCTACCACGCCCTTCAGGGATCAGGTGGTGAACCTGCAAGTGCTGCCCCTGGAGGAGGCAGACCCAGCCCTTTCACTGCTGTGTCCAGTATGTGCTTTACGTATTTATCTGGACCACACACAGAGCACCAGATGCTCTGAGCAGCTCTTCGTCTGCTTTGGGGGACAGCAGAAAGGGAAAGCTGTCTCCAAGCAGAGACTCGCCCACTGGGTTGTCGACGCCATTTCCCTGGCTTATCACACCCAGGCTGTGCCCCCCCCCCTGCGGGTCCGAGTGTTGGGCACTGGCTAGGGGCACTGCCCTAGCAGACATTTGTAGAGCAGCGGGCTGGGCAACACCTAACACTTTTGCGAGATTCTACAATCTCCGAGTTGAGTCAGTATCATCCCGTGTTTTCTCAGGTAACGAGCCCGTAGAACTCGGTGGCACGCCCACGATCTGACCGGGTGAATCGCTTGCACCTAGCGCCCTCCCCTAACCAGGGAAACAGTCGCCTTCATTCCCAGGAGATCTCAGGTTTGGGACACTGGTTGATTCCTCCCTAGCCCTCGTGGGTCGCAGTTCAGCGGAGGAACTCGCTGACCCAAGCTACTGCGGGTACCGCAAGATACCCTGTACTGGTATAGGTGCTCCACAGGTAAGGCCTCCTTCGGACTCCCCCTGTGTGTAACACCACGGTTCTGTCCCCTCTGGCGAGCTGACTCCCGTGTTTCCCTTAGGCAGTCATGGCTGCCTCGGTTGCCGTGCTGTATGTTCCCCCCTCTATGAGGCTGGATCCACCACCGCACCGACTTTTCCACATAGGCCCTAAGCAGGCCTCTGATGGTTTTGCCACTTAAACTCACCTCCCCTCTCGGGTAGGCGTGGCCTCCGCAGGGTCTTCTCTGCCCTGAATAAGGGCTAAGACCCCCTTCCCTCAATGCATGTAAGGGCCCCGGCCTTAGTTGCTCTATGCGAGAAACATAGAGAGAAAAGAGGCCCGGCCAGGCTTGGCCCGGCTTAAATGGGGCATTGGGGAATGGTATGTGCAGCCTGATACAGTTGGTCATCCTGCACGTAAGAATACCTGCTCGCTCCTGTATCAGCAGTTCACGTACACGGCTCAGCGCATGGCACTTTTATAAGTGGACCCCTAGTGTCGCTTCTCTGACACAACGTGGAGAGAGCGACAGAAGGGGAACGTCTAGGTTACGTATGTAACCTCCGTTCCCCGATGGAGGGAACGAGACGTTGTGTCTCCCCTGTCACGTCGCTGAGCCGAGCCACTGTTGTGGCCGGACTATTTCCGGCTCCTCAGAAAAATCCTGAATGAACTCCCGTATTTGCGCCGCTTAAATACCCGTATGTCCGGGGGCGGGACATGCAAATACTGGTTGCCAACTCTCATTGGCCTTTTTTCATAGTCCAGAGGTGAATATCAAGAGACACCCCTAGTGTCGCTTCTCTGACACAACGTCTCGTTCCCTCCATCGGGGAACGGAGGTTACATACGTAACCTAGACGATATTTGTGGTATTCAAAAATTGCATACAGCACCTTTAATTAAAGAGTCAAAACCCATCTGCATTCAAGAGAGTAAATTACTCCTGGACGTAGACTAGTGAACCTGTAGGAGGTGCTGTTGACTTCTAGTAAAATGTCCAGAACACCACTTCCATCAACAGAACCAAAGCTTTGCCTTTAGCCATTGATGTGCACTCACTTCACTTCTCAAGAAGTGAGTAGGAGTATGTAATACTTTAAAGACATTTACACATTGGGTTAAAGGTGCGGTGTGTATTTTCTCTGCCAATGTTGAGAACATAAGGAATTGCAAAAATGATGACAAGTTTCCTAAACTCTCCTATCCTCAGATAAACAGGTAGTCCCCACCCTGAACTCAAACTATTATTACCCAGTGTTGCTATGCCAGGCCGCTCAAACAAGTAATGTTTCAAATTCAACTCTAATGTTGAAAGTGCCTCAGAGCCATAGTGTTTATACTTTATGGGGAAATCAATATACTGGTGGCTTACTTACAGTATAGTTGTGGGGTTGCCCTGTCCTATAATACTATAGAAAATAATTTAACATTACACACATCACCTTCAATGCATATTTCTACATTAGAGCCATGCAGAATTGGACAGTTTGTCTGTTGAAACATAAGGCTGCATATCTGAGTAATGCATTAGAAATCTAAATCACTGGAATTAAGGGATAGTATTTTTTTATGACATAACGAGTTAAAATATGATTGAACATCATTATTATTCTACTCATCTGAAAAAATCTCTTGTGAAGGCACAGATGGCATGCCCATGGACTGTATGATGCATATTGCACACAAAAATGGCAAGAAAAGAGATTTAAAAAAATGTCAATATACAGTTTGATTGCATGGATTTATGCAATTTCTGTGAATAATGTTTACAAAGTACATCACAGCTAAAGTTGATGAGCATCAGAGGATAATGTAATTGTTGGAGTTGATTAAGTTTGCAAGGTCTGTGCATCAAATATTTGAAAGATATTCTGTTTTGTTTGAGGCACTTAGTAACAATAAAATAAGATACATTTTACCTAAACGTCAACGACAAAACAAACTGTGATTGGTTGTTTCACTTTCTCACTTAATAGGGTAGTTCTTGACCAGAATACGCTGCAAAGGGGATCATTATTTATGCTGATAGTAAGAAATCTGGCTATACAGTGACAGAACAACACAGATAGGTTTTAAATTTATGTAGATGCAAATTGTAAAAGCTGTCATTTGAATGAACTGTACCAGACTTATTTTTTTCAAACAGATCAACTGTTAAAAACAGAAAACTCCTGTATTAGTTAGCATGAGCTGAATCAGGAAGATATGATTCAGAAACCTGTTGCTGCATCTGTAGAGCTCTTTTTGCTGGAGCGAGGGCCCTTGACAGCCCACACATGGACTGTGTAGACAACCCCAGGCTTCAGATCAGTGAACCTGTAGGAGGGGCTGTCAACTCCCACTTGAACCTCCTGACTGGAGCCATCAACAGAGCTGTAGCTCAGCATGTAGCCATCAATGTGTGCCTGCACCTTGTCCCATGTCACCTTTGCTGAGTCCTTTGTCGTCTCTTTGGCCAAGAGGTTTGTAGGAGCATCTATGTCTAAAAAGTCATTTATACAAGAGGTTAATGCACCAACATTACTGCATTAAAGCCAAGCAGTTATGGACAGTGAAGCTGGGGAGATTTAAGATGATGCATGCCCATGTAAAGGAATGCATTGCTGAACCATGAAGGTAGATGGTTTTCCCTTTAATACTGGATCAAATATCTCATATTAATGCAGCTAGCCATGAATCCAGGCTATTAAGAGAAAATACTTTTATTTCCCATCACAGATTTGCTTCATTTCCCTCTTGAATGAATAAAGTGTTTATCGTATCTGATGTTGGTCGCTCTTTAAAAAAGTTTGGCCAAAATTAATTACTTTGAACAATGTACATTTTTTATTGTTTTGCACTTATGAGAAGTGCAATTTTCTCAAATTAGTCTGCAGCTTGATTAATACAGCCAGTATATTTTGTTGGAACATTCAAATTCATAACTACACTACAAAGGTAGATGACAAAATAATAGGCTACTATAATGAATTAACAAGATGTTCTATAGCATGCTTAAAAACAAAGTTTAATATTCATACTTATGCAAATTTCATTTTGAATCAGTTGTTTTGTCATTGTTTGTTGTTACTTGAGCCAAATTAATAACAGATCAGCATAACTTTATGTGAAATGTGCAGGGGGTCATTTGAAACTATAGTAATTTGTATAACTTTTATGCTGTGAATATTTGTTTTAAATTTTTGTGAATTTGCTAGCCATAGTTAAAAAGGGGTTTATCTAATCTCATTGTACCTGTACAATGACAATAAAGAGCTTGACTATTGATGATAATCACGATACGTGATTGGTATCGTGATTATCATCAATAGTCAAGCTCTTTATTGTCATTGTACAGGTTCAATGTCAATTAAAAAAGCGATGACTGTAAGGGTCTCTGTACTGACCAAAATGTAAAGTACCACAGTTGTGGAAGACTTTTTTAAATAATCACAGCACATTCGTGATAGAATGACAGTCATGTCAAGTTTAAGTCAGAAACGCTTCCCATAGCAACTGTCTTGCAAAGCAGAGTTGTGCCATCTTACAAAATCAGAATGGGCTAGACGGTTAGAAATATATGCTCAGCGAGTGCTATTGGGGGAAAAAACACAAGAGGTTTAAAAGTTCAAGTGCTTCTGCCTTTCTAAATGCAAATGATCCCATCTGTGAAGAATTTTGCAGTTTGAATTTTTGAGTGAGATTTTTTACACTTAGCCAGAGTCACTTGTGTTCCCTAAAAAACCCACAGAGATGAGTACATTAATTATGCACAATGTAATTAAAGGGAAATGCACAATGTGGCTCACATCAATAGATTCATTACACTTCTTTTGGTATTTAGACACTAATGTGGACAATGGAAATAGTGGTCATATCCTTACAGAGGATATGCATGGATTTAATTATTAGATATCCACGTGCATCAGTTTGGGTTTTGTTTCCTGACTCTGACTGCCAGCTGGTAATGTGGTTAAAAGCATCTGGTTTGTCATCTAAAGCAGCACCCACTGGAGAAATACTTCTATGTATCTCTGTTTAACTAAATTGAAATTCTGTGGAGAGATCTCCTTATTGATAACAAAAAAGTCCTTAATTTTGTGGAGGATGGAAAACACTAGCCAACATCATAGCTCCAGTTACAATACACTGTAGACATTGCTCACATGGTTCCAACATGGTCATATTGCAATACAATAGAGACTCCTGTGGTAATAAACATTTAAGTCAAATCAAAATCAAGTCACAACTTTGATTTGACTTTGTTCTTTATCATCCATTTATTTTCTGCAATGACTGTATCTCTGCTAAAATAAGGTAGGCCTTAGCTGGTCTTCCAAGCTATTCAGGTTTGCTGTTTTAGAGGGGTTTAGGGCACTTGTCAGCTGATTAGGCTGGGAGATTAACTAGACCAGTTAAGACCAGCAAACTTGGTTAGGCTGCTTTGAGCATTTCATTTTATTTATTTATTTTTAAAGGGATGCTGAAAAAGAACCTTGTTAAGGTTGCATTGTCAGAGAGAAGCAAATCTCTTTGAAAAGAAATAAAATCAAGCACAAAAGGAAATTAATAGAGAAAACAATTAACATCTGAGAACAAGAATGCCACTCTTCCATCCATTCAGAAAGTAGATAGATCAAAGTATAGTAGCAGTATCCATTGAGGGAACTATTGAGATGAGGAAATAAAAAAATTTAAGAGGAAAGCCTAATATCCTCACCCAGAAGGTGAACAGCTTACCCGTCTCAGCCTCAGTCATGCTCTTCCTGCTTGATTGAGATCCCTTATTGGCCCAGAGGTAAACTGTGTACAGGACTCCCGGCTTCAGAGAAGTCAGCTGGTATGAGGTAGCATCTGCTCCCACTTTTATCTCTTGGCTGATGCCCTCAGTAGAGCTATAGGTCAGGATGTAGCCATCGATCTCAGCCTGAACACCATCCCATGTCACAATTGCAGAGTTTTCCGTCACCTCCCTGGTTGCCAGATTGGTTGGGGCATCAATGTCTGTGGGATAAGTTAATTTACAGTATACGTCAATAAATTCTGGTACTGTAATCTGGTTGAACATTCCAAGAGTGCTGATACTTAGGCCTTGTCCACACTAATACATCTGACACTGAAACAAAGTTTTTTCCACCCAAACCAGATACTTTCGAAAATGCTTTTCATGACTAAATTCTCTGGAAAATGGTGACGATAGAAAACTTAACATAGAAAATGATGACATTAGGGAACAAAAAAGTAGCAAACTTTAATGGATTAATGTGGACACATTATTAAGGCCCGTTTACACCAAGAAATATATAATGATAAATATAACTACAAAGTTTTAAAAATCGTTCTAACTCTAAGAGATTAGTGGAGTCCAAACCACACCACAACTATAACGATAACATCACAGAGGAATAATATTGTTTGTATCACTTTCAGAGCAATATTCTTCCAGCTGATGAACGATTAAATCATTGACAGCCAATAAAAATTCATCCAACTTTAAAAGGCTCCAGCTGCAACGTGCACTCATTATAACGCTCAAAATAACAAATTCCAGCACCCGATTGCCACTTTTTATAACACACTGAAATGTCGTCTGAATTCATGATTCATGGCTGAATCACACTCACGATGACATTCAGCACAACATCACTCTTCCTTGTTTGATATTGCTTAAGGCATTCAGATATACTGTAAAATGCTACACTGATTTCTCACCAATTTAATGTCTATGCCTTTCTATCTTAGAGTACATGAGAAACCTAATTTGAATGTATGTTATAGTTGTATGTTGTGTAGTTTTATAGTTGTTACATGTTGAGATTATATCAGGTGTATGGATTTGCAATTATAAAGACATGAAGAACTGAGGATGTGTATAGGTTCATATCGGCAGACCTATATACATTTGTGAGAACTTTCACTGGAACTAAGATAATGCCCATGCAATGCAGTGGAAGGAGTGAAAGACAAGTAAAATGAATCATCATTTAGGCTACCATTTTGTGACTGCTGGAAGGTCCAATGTCACCCTGCTATCTGCATCATGGCAACTGATTCATGATGTCTTCCAAGATTGCTAGAATCCACAGCTCTCATTTTATGCTCATTGATTTTCATGATATGATTATAATTTTTGACTCATCTGAGTTTGACGCATGGATCAGAATACAAAACAACATCTCGTTCTGAACAGTAGACAACACCAACTCTAATTCATTATTCTGTGATTGTCTAGTGAGCCACAGGTTATCAAATTTTACACTTACTGACAAATGTAGGGGATACAACAAATGTCTTACTGCTTAAACACGTTATCATGTTATCATGTTATCATGTTATGTGCTTTATCAAATAGAACAGTGCTAGACCGATGAACTGCCATCAGTATCTCTCTGTTCCTGACTCCAGACATAGTAGCATGGTCAGATTAGAAAATAACAGGTATTGAATTTCTTTTCTTATTGAATTTGATATTTTCAGGCCAAGGTGCAGATGGGGAAACAGCAGAAGCTGGATTATTCTCATAGCTTTGAAAACTCCAAACACAGCTTGTGGCTTTATGGAAAACAGTTTATACATCATGAAAATGATGGCAGAACCTTATTGCCTTTTTAGCAAGGTTTAAAGTACTTCATGACACATACAAAGTAGAGTCACTGTAAATATAATTGGGTGTGCAGAAAAAACTGCACAGCAAAGGATGCTATTATGCTATCACTTGAGAGTGCATTTGTGTCATCTACATTGCAATTAGTACCTCATAGGCCTGAACAGAGGACCTTTGCATTATGGGAAAAATTATGTGGTGAATTATTCCAAGGTAAGGTATGGGGGAAGGATAAACATGGCAAAGAAAATTACCCTATGCAGGTTACTGAGAAATGATGATGACACTGATGAACAATTGTCATGTAAAAAATAAAATAAGCAAAATATAACTTCAATGAATAATTAAAATATTTAACTATATGGAGACACTGTATATGGAAGTTGGTATTTTACACTGTTTTTGGCATTCAAAATAGCCTGGTAGCAGGGAGGCTTTTCTAGAGTTAAAAATAGCCACTGCTCGAGGCAAAAAAAGAACACCTCAACTTTGTTACTTTTACTTTATTACATGGCGCTCCGGAATACTTGATTCTGATTGGTCAATGGCGCCATCCAGCTGTCAGATATTGCTCTGTAATAACTGCAAATCTGGGGATTAAGGCATATCAGAATGCTCATCCAGGTTCTGCGAGTCATCTCTCCTGCTTCAAAAATCACTGTGTGATCTCTACAAGTAAGCTAATAAAATAATTTTAACTCATATCAATTATTTGACAAGGAGTCTTGTATTAGGTTGAATAATGAAGAGTCAGACGGTCATTTTTACAAAGTAAACACCAACAGAACTCCAACGCAGACCGGAGGTGGATTTCAGCTGATCAGCGGGGGGATTGTCCCTGTAGTAAGGGCACTGTATGGTAAAAAGATTAAAGACAATACTAAATGTAATTCACAGTAAAATATTCACACAAAAAAAAGATAAATCAAATTCTATAGGACTAAAAAGTATGATTACTTTATAGTTAACTGTGAAAATGTATATTATGTTTAAAAATAACATGTACTGTACTTTTATGGTCAATTATTGTTAAAATTACAGTGAAAAACCATAGAGGTGAGCGCTCCAACCAATGATTCATTCCATTAAAACAAATGTCACATTAACCTCCCTTGTGGTGTCAGAACCATTCTCTGATTGTACGAGGTGAGGAGGGACTCAGTTATTTCAGAAGGTTATAAAGGGGTTATGATATGGCTTTTTTTTATTATTTTAATATGTTGAAGTTTTTTGCACAATGATAATTTTCCACCCTCATTTTGACACACTGTCAAAGTCGAGAGTCGAGAACGGATCTCTCTCTCTCTCTCTCTCTCTCTCTCTCTCTCTCTCTCTCTCTCTCTCTCTCTCTCTACACACACTTTGTTGTGAGTTAAGCACAGTTTTACTGGACAAAGTTATCTTCCCTACTACCTAGCAGGGTAAGGTTTTGCCTGCAGGGTTCAAAGAGAGATCTTTCATTCCCTGGGTGCCCAGCAAAGTGTATCCTTATGAAATTATCTAAAGAGCAGTGGTATCCCTCTTGATCCCTTTAATTTATTTACGGGACAGAATAATCACAAGTGTATTTCCTGAATGTTTACAGTTTTTCAGGCTTGGCCAGCGCTCACGCTGAAGCAACGTTCAACAATGCACAATGCATTCTCCGAGAATGCATGAGCATTAACACTACGAATATTTACAGTTTTAAGCAACATCTTCTCTGAGGAGCACAGATAGGTTCAGATATGGAGCGCTGAGAATTCAGGGAGGCTCCAGCTCCCGGGGCAAGCCTTGCGGGATTCCTGATCTCCTTTGTAGCGTTTTCACCCGTGGAATATGCCAGTGAAATTATCTGCTAGATGGGGGGTTAGTTTTCATTTGGCATATTCCGAGATGAGCTGTGTTGGAAGGCAAGGCACTAGTAGGCATTCTCTCTAGTAAGCCGCACCCCATAGGAGCTGTCCACGCCGAACTCTCCAAAAACGTTGCATGCGCCATACTGGGCTTGCATGCACATTTCAGGAGTGAATGCCTTTACCAAGCTAACACCAAACAGAGCAGAAAGAATTGCCTTCCTTCCTTCTGCAGGCTGGTTTTTGACACATTTATGCCCGCTTCTGCACCTAGCCGAGAAGCACCCTTCACTCATGGAGGATCTGGACGAGTAAACTCATTGCGCTATTTAAAGAGTTGCATGCCCAAGACATTGAGCAGTGTGGTAGCAAACATGGTAAGGCATTCCTTGCACTCGGGTGTCACAGCTGAGCTTGTTCCGAGATGCAAATACGCTTTCTTTGAAAAATTTCAAATGATAAAGGATCACTTGCAGGTTTTGAAACATTTCCTGCAGATTCAGGCTGCAGCCACTAAAAAGCCAATTCTCTCACAATTTTCATCAGGGAAACACCCTGCCAGAAACAATGCTCATCCAGCTTCAGCCCCGTTAAGCAGCACCGAAATGGTAGGGACACTAAAGTGCCCATGACCATGACACGAAGCATCACAGCCAGGCTTGCACCACAGCGGGCACCACAGCGGGGAAAACCCACCGTGCCAGCCAAAGCACTCAAAGCACTGACTATGTCAAATCAGCAAGGAGGAAACCAGAGCTCCAACCATTGTTTGCCCCAGTCCAGAAAGAGTCTCATTACATGTCTCTTCTCCCAGCAACCAAAGTTACCGGGAGATAGTTAAAATCATGTGCAGACACAAGAATAAAATGCATGCATCTCGAGGTCACAAATGCAACAAATACAATTACATACTTAATAAAAGAACTCCTTTTTCCTCTAGACTTTGACACAAACCCATTTCCCATACATTCTCGACTAGAAGCCGAGACAATGTGCCCTCTCGCTGCCACCCCATTGGGTTTTACTGCACATGAGATTGTTTCAGTGATAGGTCAGTGCGAGAGTGCCAATAATACATGGCACCACAGCAAATTACACCTACGTGCGATGTGCCGCTATTTAGCTGATCTGTCACAGTGGAAGAAAGTCGTGTTTTATCAAACGAGTATCACGCTAGGGGTGAATGATGAAATACAAATATGTGTTTCATCCGTATAAATCTGATACAACAAAAGGTTTGTGCAAAATGAGAAGCGAGTAAAATCAAACTGGCAGCTCACATTCCCAGCCATTTGAATTATGAGGTCGTTCTGCTCTTTGCCCAGAGATGCCTTAGCCCACAAATGGCCAGCAAAGAAACACAAATATGCATTTCCCCCATTCTGCCTGACACACCATGTGCTGTCAATCTGGCATCAACAGCCAGAGCTGTGGAAACTGCCCATTTGGCAGGTTCAAACATTGAACGGAACATGTTTGAAATAGATGGGTTGTCACAAACAGTTTTTAACACCATCGCACAGTCCAGAACCCCCTCTACTAGGCAGTTGTATGCACTAAAGTGTCTAATCTTTTCAGACTGGTATTTATCACGAAAAGAAAAGAGATTAGCAGATTGCTCAGTAAACAAGATGCTGAACTTTCTTCAATAGCAATTAGATGCCATCAGCGCTGAAAGTGTATTTTGCATATATTGCAGCAAATTGTGCTCCAGTTGCAGGAAATATGATAAGCAAGCACAATCTGATTACGAAATTCCTACAGGGAGGGAGATGTATCATACTGACTCAACCAGTTACATTCCCAGTGTGGGATCTGTCCATGGTGCTGAAGGCGCTGTGTACTGTGCCATTTGAGTCACTTGAAACGCAGACCTACATTTTCTCTTGTTTAAAAATGCTTTATTACTGGCCAACGCTTCAGTAAAGCGGGTTGGAGATATCCAGGGTTGGACTTGGGTTGGACTTTTCTAAAGCTATTTTGAAGCCTAAAATCGGCTACACCCAGGTTTTATCTACTCCGTTCAAAACACAAGTGATAAACTTACAAACTTTTTCTCCCCCTCCTTTTCAGTCAAAAAAAGATGAAAAAAGTTAATTGCACAAGCTCTGTCCCGTAAGAGCACTGGGAATTTATACGGCAGTTTAGACTGACGAGTCATCTCTTTGTGTGTTTCAGAGGCCGATCCAAAGGCAGAGATGCCTCTAAACAGAGTCTCACTGGGTGATAGACGCTATTAAGATGTTGTATGAATCACAGTGCTTGGCATGTCTTCCTCTTGGGCATTGGCAAAAGGGCTTTCATTATCAGACATCTGCCATGCAGCATGATGTGCTTCCACAAACACATTTACTATATTTTATAATGGAAAAGTTAGGCAGTTCGGACATTTTTTTATCTAGAGAATCTTTCCTAGATTCCATATGGGAAGATTCAACTCTTCCTTAGCTTGGGTTTAGGTGCCCCAGGTGGCAGCTCCTTTCATAATCAGGATTGAGAGACTGTGATACAGTCCTCCCTCCAACAGCTCATCACCTTACCTGAGGTGAGTTCTATGGAAAGGATTGGCTATCCTCGTCTATGGCAATGTCACTATGTGTCACTCACTGTCTCGGACTCTTCCCCACTCGGGTGGGAAAACGGGCTGTCTGCGAGCTTGCTACCACATGATAGGGAGCAAAAGCAGCCGTATCAGTATTGTGGCGTTGTTCTATAGGGACCCCTAGTCATCATTCGACTTACATAATGTCGAGTGACTGACTTGAAAGGGAACGTCTAGGTTACTGAAACATAACCCTGGTTCCCTGACTAGAGGGAGCAAGACATTACCTATTCCTGCCACAATACTGATTGCCGCTTAAAAGGTGCTTGAGATCCTCTCACCTCTTCAGTCGTATTATGTCATGACGAGGCCCGTCTTTCCCCCGGCCTTTATATGCTCGCTGAGCATGGGAGGAGGAGACTTCAAAAGACATCTGGCAATCAGAATTGGTGTGATTAAAAACTATTAATTGAGATCAGGGCTCAGGAGTGATCCCTTGTCGTCATTCAATGAAACTAACGTCTCGTCCTTTCAGGGAACCAGGGTTACGTTTCAGTAACCTAGATGTTTTGGTGCTGCTTCTCTTTTAATACTTCACAGAAAAGCCCACTGTTCTGATTGGCTCTCTGCTCTTGACTGACCTGCTTTCTCCTTGTCAACGTCCATGGGGAGACATTTATGTAAACACGTTCAGTGGGAGATGCTGATATAAACGCGGAGATGCTGTGCAACAGCAAAACACGTCCGTTTAGCGCATGGTCATGAAGCAACAACGTTCTGTCTCCAGCAGTCTAAATTTCTTCAATGGTAGAAGAAACCTAATTAGCCTTTTTGTTATAAGCTTGAAAATTCTAAACAGTGCTGCATAAGTCATTGAAGCAAAAAGTAACCATACAGAGGGCCCTCAATCAAATCTATACATTTCAATGTTCATCTTCTGATCAGTCTGAATTGTGACTCTTGTTTCAACGTTTGGAAATTTTTTTGGGGATATCTAATTCAGTTGTAAAATATAAGGAATTTCAATTCTACTTTAGAGATTATGGTTACCAGAGGTGGAAAGTAACGAATTCCAACTACTCTCATTACAGTACTTGAGTACATTTTCAAAACGTTTCTACTTTTTTAAGTTTAAATAAATAATAGTACTCAACTTCACTGCAGTTAATTTTCACCACAAATACAAAGTACAAAAAATACAGAATATTTCAGAATTTTTGGGGAGAAGAAAGTTATAAGCACTAAATCTGTTTATAAACTAATAAATGCTGCGCATCACGATGGAAGCCCGCAGGGCACAGCATAATGAGCAAAGCACCTCGCATAAACTGCCACCGGTGTCCTCTCTTCTCTAGCTTCTCCAAGACTTGCAGTCTTTTCTGCCCTGTGACTATACGAGGACTGTAACACTGTGATTTTCTGCATATATAATTTTATTCAGGAAAGGAGCTGTTCATTCAGGTACGAGGGAACTGTCTAAACATGTTTAACCACTCATCAAACTTCACTTGTTTTTAAGGTAGGCAATATTTAACTGTGTCAAACATTAACACAATGTAGTTTGAAATGTATGTGGGTATATCTTGTTCACTTGCTACTTTATGTCTAAAACAAACTTTTAAATACCTTCGAAAGATGCAATGCCAATAGTGTCAGAAATGAATGGGGAATCAGGGCAAAAATGCCACCGAAATTAACAAAAATATCCATAAGTTCAAAATATTTGAGGCAACAAATGCCCACGTAATTAGTTCATGTGTTTTATCACTAACATCTGAAATAATTACAATTATATTGCGATCTTCTTTTGACTTTTCACTGTATATAATTTGTTTTCCACCGTCTGGTACCTCACACCATCATGCACATAGACGGGCTCCGCATCAGTTCTGTATTGTACCCTTGTGTTAAATTCCATAAACGTTCGCCCCTCTTGTTCAAAATAAACTGTCCTAGCGGGTAAGACTCTCCCTCACGGTGCTGTACTGTACTTCCCTGCCCTGTGCTGCTGTTAATCTATCTGAAAAGCCTCACCTGCTAGAGGACAAAAGTGTGCAAGTGATGGATGTTGTATAAAGATCGTATGAGAAATCACAAAACATAATGAATCCAAATGCTACAATTTACTTAATTATAATATCTCAATATTTTAAATAACAATAATGTTAATTAAGACTTTATTACAACTGTAACACAATAACACATATACAGAACAACCACTTTTGTAGTGTTTGAATCAATCATATCTCTCACTAAACACACACAAATAACACGCCTTATTTTATTCAGCTGTCATGTAGGAGTTGATAACAGTTTGGTTAATAATCTCATTCCATATCTTGATAATTGCTGCAATTTCATAGAGGATACATTTCCTGCCCTATGATATTACATTATAATTGTTTTGTACAGTATGTTAACTTAATAGTCAAAATACTTACAATAATACACATACGTGAATGAGAATAAACCTGAAATAGGAATGTGTATCAGTCACATTGCACATTATGTATTTTAGAGACAATTTGGAGACATTTAGAATGTTACACATGGCTATTTCTATTGAAATAAATGTTGTATTCTTAAAATGTTCTGTTTGTCCAGGAATCCCAAAGTCTAGTTTTGTTTCTCAAACTAGAGACTGTGATTTATTTGTCTTTTTGTTGTTCACCTGGGTCGCCCACTTCCCTCTCTATCCTGGTTAGAGATTCTTTTTTCAAAACAGTAAAGCATGGAATAGCCTTCATCCCTCTAAAACAATAGACTTTAGGAGAAAATAGAATTTCAGGAGAATTTTTTTTTTGTGCCTATTTTTAAAACCAAAATGTGACTTGCAAGTGTAAAGCAACTTGTAAGAACTCAATACCTCAGAAAATGGGGGGAAAACCTACTATATTGTGAAATCAATTTTAACTGTTCTAATAATAAGGACATTTTCTTGAGTAACAAATTAGCACTTTAGAATGATTTTGTAAGGAATAGGTGGTACAGTATATGTTTGCCATCATAGGTAAACAAAAATATTGAATAAATACCACTTAAAACAATTATTTCAAAGCGTAATAATAATTAGCAATTAATGATTTTTGCAGTATTTTTATCAATTTAATGCATACTTGGTGAAATGAAGCATCAATTTCTTTCAAGAACAAAAATGTCTTTGTGTTCTAAAAAGGAAGTGTACTGTATATACTATATATAATATAATTTTAAATGGTAACATAATTATTAGTTTTTCGACAAACCACTAATCTACTCGTACTCGAGTCATAATATTTCTCAGTACTTCTACTTGTATTCATAAAATAATTTCTTCATTAGCAGTACTTTTACTAAAGTAAAAAAATAAGTACTTTTTCCACCACTGACATGAAGAACAATACCCACTATGGCTGAGCTTAAATGCACAGGCACAATATATGCCATGTCTTAGAGGAAGCATTGAAAAAACAGTTCCTGTTCCTACAGTTTACTAAAAGAGAGGGCGTAACTGGTGCAGTAATTCATAAGTTGCTGAGTAGAGGGAAACTGCTGTCTACTAGAGGCCCCTCAAATGGTTGTTGTAGCTGTCAGTGGCAGACTCAATGGATGTGGTCCTACCTTAAATTTAAAGTCACAGGTGTTAAATTCTCACTTACACTAACACTCTGAATCTGACAATTGCACTGTGTTTTTTTAGAGTTTATCAATGAGTGAGTGTCTGGAGACTGTATGAGTGTATGCATGTTTGTCTATATCAATCAGATGGTTCTTTATATAATGTGTAATAACACTCATCAAACTAGACTTCTAGTGGTCCCTTGAGAGAAATCTAAAATCATTTGTGACCGTACTGAGGCAATCCACTTCAGAGCTTAAATGTCTCAAGCTTGTTTAATGCCCTGTTTGTACCTGACATTAAAGTAAAAGTTCACCCAAAAATAAAAAATGTGTCATAATTTACTCCCCCTTACAGTATGTTGTTCCAACCCCTTATGACTTTCTTTCTTCTTTAGAAAAAAAAAAAAGAGATAGGTAGATGGATGGTCTCTGATACGCACAAAACGAGATTGGGTCATCTGAGATGGATTTTAAAAGAATAGTTAACCCAAAAACTCTCTCTCATGCCATCCCAGATGAGATGTGTATGACTTTCTTTTGTCTCTAAACACAAATAAAGATTTTAGAAGAATATCTCAGCTCTGTTGGTCCATTCATAGTAAGTGAATGCTGACCAGAACTTTAAAGCTCCAAAAAGCACATAAAGGCAGCATAAACTTAATCCATATGACTCCAGTGGTTAAAACCATATCTTCTAATTGATAAGTGTAAGTGAGAAACAGATCAATATATAAGTCCTTTTCACTCTAAATTTCATCAGCCCTGTGCACGTTCACAGAGGACTTCTTTTATTTTTTTATGATTTACATTTTTCAAACATACTGTATTGCCACCTACTGGGCTGTTATGCAAATAATATGTATGTGTTCTTTAATTTACTTTATCCCTACTTTTGTTCTTTTTCCTTCCTGCCCAGTAGGTGGCTATATACAAAGAATGTGAATCATCAAAAAACAGAAGGACTCTGTCCTTTCTTGAATGTGCATAGGAGGACTGGTCAAATTGGATAAAAAGAGTAAAACACTAAATAATATGTATCTTACCGACACATATCATATCGCTTCAAAAGACATGTCTTTAACCACTAGAGTCATATGGATTACTTTCATGCCCTCAGTCTAGTAGTCAAGATGATCCTAACTACAAAGCAAAGCAACTCTTTTCTGTAATAGGATTAGCTCTTTAGGGCAAATCTGGTCTCAGATGTTGGCTACCTAACAAGGATCCAATAAAGAAGCACTAATCTCAAGGCTTAATCTCATTTAAGGTCACCTAGAGGCTCTAAAACAAGGAACATCAAAGTGAAGTGTTATGGAATCTCTGGTTAAACCAACACCTGTTTAAATAGTAGACAGTTTAAACACAAACATTTACACACAAGTGGCATGTGGTGAAGTTTAAAATGTGGAGGCCCTCACTATGCATTTGTGTTTTGTTAATGGAAATTCAAGCTCCAGTTCCATTTCATGTTTACAAGATTTCCAGGGTAAAAGGAATAAGCATACTATTTTTGTATTTTTATATTAATATATATTATTTTAAAAAGTCACATAAATTGTATGTTTTAATTTATTTATATTTATCTTTAAATTTTTTTTGCATAGCTTTCAAAATAAAAAGTACAATAAAGCCTCCCGTACCTTGTCAGAGATAACATCCTTTCAAATGATGAATTTAATTTGCAACATCTTGGCAAACTCCAATCAGTGATGTCAGAGCACGGCTCATTTATCTATATATTTATTTTAATGCAATTTTGGGAAGAGTAGAATTCCCTTAGGTAAATGGCCATAATTGTATTTTTGGGCCAAAAACATTGACATAAATTTTAAGTATGGAATATTATAGGCCTTCAAGAGCCATAAATATTAGTCCAAGAATTTAGGTAAAGACTACCAAAATTATGACTAAATCATGACATGATCTTTTAAGATTTAAGGGGCATAGATAATACACTTTCCCTTTACAAAAGGCTTCACTACGATGTTGAGCTGCTAAGCGCTACGGGGAACAGCTTCGCTGTGAGCCGAGCTGAATAATGTGTGGAACACGTCAATGAACATTGACCGGAATTTATAGCCTCGGCTGATGTAATCATTAGATGCACCTGAGGCCAGGCTATAAATGGATACGTCACCAGGTGTCGTCAGAAACTCTTTTTTCAGAGCGATTCTGTTTCTGTGTGTTTCACACACCCTGTCAAAACTTTCTTTCCTCTGTTAGGAGTTAGAATCAGTTAGACAGTGTGCAGTGAACTTTGTTCTTTGTTCTCTTTTCTCTTCCGTTTAGAAAATATTATATATATATATTTCTAAAAAAGAGAGAATGACTGAAAGCCGTAAACGGTGCATGTTCCCTCTTCTCGATCTATAGCTGAAGACGACACACATCAGTTTTTGCTGTTTGTTTGGGAGCACGCTGCTCTCGCGTTGCAGCAGGGTGGGTGCGAGCACTGCGATTTGCTTTAACAGGCAGAGTGCGTCGTGCTTCGCCTCGCTTGCTTCAGGGAGTCAGCACTCTCAAAAGAAGATCGTTCGTGGGGCTCTTGCATGGTTTTGGCTGAGGAGCAAGAGACGGGTTGATCACTTTCTCTCACTCTCTCCCCAAACCCAGCTGTTTCTTCACATGATCTCGACGCTTCTCGGATCATGAGGTGGATAGCTATTCTCTTCCCGCCTCCGAGCTTTCCGTCCGCGATAAAAAATCTATGGAGGAATTGCTCGATGTTTTTACTCGTGCGGTTGCCAGATTGGTCTGGCCACGCGAAAAGGAGACCCCCAAACGCTCCAAATTAGGGGATAGATTTTATCTTCCAGTCTAAGAAAGGGAACGCCTCATGGGTTCCTTCCCTTCTTTGATAAACCTCCATTAAGAGCTTTTTCGCTCATGGAGAACCCCTAAAAAAAAAAAATAAATAAATAAAATATATATATATTTTCTTCCCGTGTTCACATACCCTCGACGTCATTATATTCGACTGTCGTGGGTGCTGAGGCAGGGTCTTCCAGGGTCAGGTTCTTTCACTCAGCCTAGCCCGTTTTACCCGCACATTCACAAAGCATGATGTAGCGCTGGCTCCTTGCGACTCTGGGGCATCTGCATTCTGAATTATGTAGACGACTGGCTTATCCTAGCGCAGTTCCAGGAACTGGCAGTTCAGCACAGGGACATCGTCTTAGCTCATCTGTTTCTCTGGGGTTGAGGCTCAACCCCAAGAAAAGCGTCCTCTCTCCCACTCAGAACACTGTCTATCGGGGCATCGTATGGAGTTCAATCTCAATGCGGGCACAACTGTCTCCCGCTAGGATTGAGTCCATTTAGATCACCCTGAGCAAAGTCAGGCTAGGTCAAGGTTGCACTGTTATCAGTATCAATGATTTCCAGGTCTCAGGGCGAATGCGTCCACAGTGATCCCTCTGGACCTTCTGCTAATGAGACCGTTTTTGATTTGAGGCTGCCATGTCTTGGTGCGAGTGGACAATGCAGCGGTAGCCTCTTACATAAATCATCAAGGAGACCCACGTTCTTGTCAGCTGTATTTCTGACACGTTGGGTTCTCTTTAGGGCCCAGGGCAAGCTCCTGTCACTCAGGTCAGTTATATCCCTGGATGCCCGTATATGGGAGCATATTTACGGTCCATACCAATGGGGAAGTTAAGAACTCCACCCTAAGGTAGTAGTTGCCCAGAGTTCGCCAGCAAGGGTTTTTGCCTCTTACTGATAGCACCGCGCTGGCCGAACAGGGCTTGGTTCTCGGAGCTAATCTCTTCCCTCGACGGCTCGCCTTTGGCGATGCCGAACAGGAAGGATCTTCTGTCTCAGGCACAGGGCAATATTTCATCCCTGCCCCAAATTGTGGAATCTTTCATGTTTGGCCCCTAAGGGTACCAACTGAGGAACACAGGGCTCTCTCCTGAGGTTATCGAGACCTTTTAAATGCCGGGCTTTTTCCACTTGGAACAAGTTTGGGTGAGATTTTAGGGCAGAAGAGGACCTCTTCGCCTCTATGAATAGCGCAATGTCTCCTCTACTTCTCCCTGAAATCACCCAGCCCCCTTGGGTCTGGACGTTAAAACACATACATGACCCAGAATGCGTCTGTATGCGTTTCTTTCCCCGGTTTCTCTGCTCCCGGGAGTCTTGGCAATGTTCACCAGCAAGGGTCTTGCCTCCTATTAATGGTGCTGCGCTGGCTAAACAGGATATGGTTTTCGGAGTTAATATCTCTCCTCGACGGCTCGCCTTGGGCGATTCCGAACAGGTAGGACCTTCTTTCTCAGGCTCAGTGGGCATATTCATCCCCGGCCCGAATTGTGAAACCTTTCATGCTTGGCCCCTGTAGGGTACCAACTGAGGTTCACAGGGCTTTCTCCTGAAGTTATCGAGACCATTGCAAGCGCTAGGGCTCTCTCCCTTGGAACTGATCTGTGTAGATTTTACAGGGCAGAAGAGGACCTCTTCGCCTCTGTTGATAGCGCAATGTCTCCTCTACTTCTCCCCGAGTCACCCAGCACTCCCCCCTCGAGGGTGCTGATTGTGGTGGCGCATACATGGCACAAATGCGCCTGCATGTGTTTCCTTCTAATAAGTTCAAATTACAGAACCAGCTAACTGCCAGATTGCTTCAGTTCTGGATTTTCTGTGGAAAGAACTGTCAGCGGGCACTTGCCTCACCACTGCCAGGTTCTATGTGGCTTCCACTTCGGTTTGCCATGCCTTGGTGGGCGGGGTGCCCTCTAAGAGGCATCCTTGCTAGGACCTCTTCATAGGGTAAGACCCCCCTTTTTAAAACCTCTAGAGTCAGCGTTTGGTAGACTTCTGACTCTCAAGATGGTTTTTCATATGGCAATTACGTCTCTAAGGAGACTTGGGTAGATACAGGCTCTGTCTCTTTTCCCGGCCTGTTTTGAGTTGCCCCAGGTAGGACCAAGAGCATTCTTTGCACCCTCACCCTGACTACCTGCCCAAGGTGCCTTTCTCGACCCTTGGCCAGTCATTCTCTAAGCCTTCTGCTCCCTGCCGTTTGTAATGCCGGAGCAGCTAAAGACTACTCAGACTTTGTCCAGTCTGTGCCCTTCAGAATTATGTCCACCGCATTTGCTAGAGGCGTAAAGTCAGGGCAGCAGTTCTTCACTTTGAAGCCGTGACCGGGTTGTCACTTTGGGTGAGGGACCTTACTGCCCGGGCCTACGAGGCGCGCGTTCAAGCTTCGCCAGTAGGTTTTAGGGTGCACTCTTCCAGAGGGCTCTCCTCCTCTAAAGCCTTGGCTAGAGGTCTCCCTCTGCAGCAAGTTTGTGGTGCGGCAGGTTGGTCCTCTCCGCGCACATTCATTAAACTTTTATAGTTTGGATGTTCTTGCCACTCTTGGCTCTTACGCCCTTGAGTTGACACCGAACAAGTTTGTGGTGCGGCAGGTTGGCACTCTCCGCACACACTAATCACATTTTATGGTTTAGATGCTTTGCTACTCCGGACTCTTATGTCCTTGAGTCGACATCTCAGCCCATGCCTAAACAAGTTTGTGATGCGGCAGGCTGGTCCTCTCCGCTCACATTCATCAGTTTTTATGACAAGTTTGTGTTGCGATAGGGTTCTCTTTGCACACATTCATCGAACTTTATGGGTTAGATGCTTTGCTACTCTGGGCTCTTATGCCCTTGAGTTGACATCTCGGCTCATGCCTGAACAAGTTTGTGATGCGGCAGGCTGGTCCTCTCCACTCACATTCATCAGTTTTTATGACAAGTTTGTGTTGCGATAGGGTTCTCTTCGCACACATTCATCGAACTTTATGGGTTAGATGCTTTGCTACTCTGGGCTCTTATGCCCTTGAGTCGACATCTCAGCTCATGCCTGAACAAGTTTGTGATGCGGCAGGCTGGTCCTCTCCGCTCACATTCATCAGTTTTTATGACAAGTTTGTGTTGCGATAGGGTTCTCTTCGCACACATTCATCAAACTTTATGGGTTAGATGCTTTGCTACTCTGGGCTCTTATGCCCTTGAGTCGACATCTCAGCTCATGCCTGAACAAGTTTGTGATGCGGCAGGCTGGTCCTCTCCGCTCACATTCATCAGTTTTTATGACAAGTTTGTGTTGCGATAGGGTTCTCTTCGCACACATTCATCGAACTTTGTGGGTTAGATGCTTTGCTACTCTGGGCTCTTATGCCCTTGAGTCGACATCTCAGCTCATGCCTGAACAAGTTTGTGATGCGGCAGACTGGTCCTCTCCGCTCACATTCATCAGTTTTTATGACAAGTTTGTGTTGCGATAGGGTTCTCTTCGCACACATTCATCGAACTTTGTGGGTTAGATGCTTTGCTACTCTGGGCTCTTATGCCCTTGAGTCAACATCTCAAGCTCATGTCTGAGACCTCTCGCGTTTTTGAGAGTACACTGCACAACCGTAGGGGTCCGGAGAGCCCCAAGTGCGGCGGCGTGGGTATTGCGTTCCCCGTAGCGCTTAGCAGCGCAACATCGTAGTGAAGCCTTTTGTAAAGGGAATGTCTCGGGTTACATGTGTAACCCTTGTTCCATGAAAAAGGCGGAACGAGATGTTGCGCTGCTTTGCCGCACTGGGACGTCCCAGGACTGCTCTTCAAAAAGAAGTATCTGACGACACCTGGTGACGTATCCATTTATAGCCTGGCCTCAGGTGCATCTAATGATTACATCAGCCAAGGCTATAAATTCCGGTCAATGTTCATTGACGTGTTCCACACATTATTCAGCTTGGCTCACAGCGAAAGCAGCGCAACATCTCGTTCCGCCTTTTTCAGGGAACAAGGGTTACACATGTAACCCGAGAAGTTTTAATAAGGAATATTACAGGGCAATCCAACATTTTCAGAGTATTCAGCAACATTTCCAAAAGGCACAGACATTTTCAAATAAGACTTCATTTTATTTGAAACCTAATCTAATAAGGCATTTCCAACCCACAATACTATTATTATTATTACAATTTTTAATTTTTTATCAAAATTATTTGACAGGTTTAGCTGTAGAAAGATCCCCTTATTAGACATGATTGGCAGACTATCAGCTTTGGAAAGGCAGCCCTAAAAACATAGCTTTTATTATATGCCTCCCTGACCTACAGATATCTATAATAGTACAGAACGCCATGGCCCTAGGGTTCCTCATGAATATTTGTTGGTTTTGGACATGTGTATTTTTTTAGGATGAGAAATGTTAGAACTACCACATTTCAATAGCCTTGGGTGAAACATAAAAAAATTGGATTTGTTGTTTTTTCAGTCAAGGTAGCAATTTAATTGATTTATGGTGACAAGGAAAATATTTGTCCTACACACAGGGTTGTAAAGATTTTAACTACCATTGGACACTGAACCCTTTCAGAGGAAAATATTGTCTGAGAGTAAAGTACTAAAAGGGTTCCATCCATTACTAGATTGTCCCGGTAAAAAATTATATCTCTATCATCAACACTGATCTGATTTCTAGAGCTATTTTTCACTTATTTTTAATCTTTTCTACCCAATTTCTTCCCAATTTGGTATGCCCAATTCCCAATGCCTCTAGGTCCTTGTGGTGGTGTAGTAACTCACATCATTTTGGGTGGTAGAGGACGAATCTCAGTTGCCTCCACGTCTGTAACAGTCAATCCGCGCATCTTATCAAGTGGTTTGTTGAGCGTGTTACCGCCAAGGCCTAACGCATGTTGAGGCTCACGCTATTCTCCACAGCATCCATGCACAACTCAACACGTGCTCCACTGAGAGCGAGAACCACATTATAGCGACCACGTTATAGTTAACCCAACGTGACTCTACCCACCCTAGCAACTGGGCCAAATGGTTGCTTAGGAAGCCCGAATGGAGTCACTCAGCAGCATGCCCTGGATTCGAACTTGTGACTTCAGGTGTGATATTCAGCATCTTTACTTGCTGAACTACCCAGGCCCCTCTCTATTTTTAAATCGTATTTATTTATTTATGCTTAATTCAATGCAGTCAGACCTTTAACTGGGTCTGAGAGGTATGATAGGTTACCATGGTGCACTAAGGCAGGGGTTTCCAAACATTTTTGTTAGCTGCATCCCTTTGAAGGAAAAGTTTACTCAAAAATGAACATTAACTCACCCTCATGTCATCCCAGATGTGTTATGTTTTTCTTCTGCAGATTTCAAAACGAGAATACGTCTGTTGGTCCATACAATATGTGAATGGTGACCAAAACTTTGAAGCTCCAAAAGTCTTATAAAGGCAGCATACTGTAAAAGTATCCATAAGTCTCCAGTGGTTAATTCCATGTCTTCTGAAGAAATCCCATCGGTTTTGGGTGAGAACAGACCAAAATGTAACTTCTTGTTCACTGTACATCTTGCTATTTCGGTCTCAAGGCAAGATCATGAATTAAAGCTTGATGCATGCACAGAGGACTAGATTGTGCTAGGAAGTGTACTGGAGCTTGAAATCACGAATGCCAATGAGACTGATGATGTCAAGATTTATAGAGAACAAATAGTAACATTTTGGTCTGTTCTCACCCAAAACTGATCAGATTGCTTCAGAAGGATTAAACCAATGGAGTCTTATGAACTACATTAATCTTGTTTGCATGTGCTTTTAGGGGCTTTAAAGTTTTGGTCACCACTCACTTGCATTGTATGGACCTATATTGTTTTTAAAAAAATTTGTTTGCGTTCTGCAGAAGAAAGTCATAGACATTTGGAATAGCATGAGGGTGAGTAAATGTTGAGAGATTTAAAATTTTGGGTAAACCATTCCTTCAAGCTAAATAATTTACTTTAAGTAGTACCATAAGTAATGTAAAAATATCAATATAATTATGCATTTTTGCATTATATTGATATACTACAGAAGTATTACTCACCTGTGACACCTGTGGCATATGATGCCTTGCCTTCCAATTCACCTTTGATTGCTTGCACTGATATCTGATATTCAGTTCCTGGGTTGAGGCCTGAAATAACACACATTTGTGTTGCTCTCAATACACAGCCAATTAATTCAAGGTGCTATGAAGCTCTGGGAACTGCTCCAACACACAGTATGAATGGATGAATAACAGTAGACTGACCTACAATGGTGTGCATGGTCCTGGCCTCCTGGCTCACTGCCACATTCTCCTGTCCCTCCTGGCCGTCAGGGCTAGCATGGGTCAATTTGAAGTAGTCCACTGCAATTGCAGGGTTCTGCCAGTCTACCTGAATAGAGTTTTCTGTATGTCCCAGCACCTGGATTCCATCAATACCAGAGATATCTGAAGAAAGAAGCAGATTTGTATAAATACCTTTAACAAATCCCACTTAAAACACAATTAAATTTAAAGATGAACTGTGTCATTTCTGTGCCCATTGCATCACCAAAAAGAATATCACAAATAATAACTGTTTTTTAAAAGGTTTGCAGAACACTATCCCCTCCTCTGCCATTGGCCGGACAAAGTGAAAGTCCTGCTTTAAACTCACACCATTGGTTGAGCCAGTGTTGCTATGTCAGGCTAGTTGGTATTCTCAAATAGAGCAATATTTTGATAGTGCCACAGAGTGACAGTTTTTACATGAAAACCACCCTGTGGTTCACATCTACAGTAGGTTGCTCTGCACACTAAATGTGGAATGGAGAAAGTATTTTAAAATTGAACAAATTACACACTTCACCTATAAGCCCAGTAAACATCTTAATAGTGCTATTAACAGTGGTTTTCAATGTGAAAAACACCAAAACATCAGAATGGATGTGCAAAAGTTTACTGGTTATCAATAGCATTGCATTCTACCATGATTCTACAGTGGCACTTTGTTGAGCATTGACTGACTGTGTCCTATGCTGGCAATTCATTTAGTTCATCACATCCAGGTAATCAACACTTGTTCTTGGGAGTCTAATGTGCTCTAGGAATTGTATGACTGACCACGTAAAAATGCTGTAATGATCATCTCTTTGTTCCACAACTGTAAACATTTCTTTCCATAAAATGTTTATGGCTTTTAAATGAACTCTACCAGCGTAGTTACATGTTGCATAATGGATCAATCAGAATTCCAATATGCTGCTACAATTCTGCCATTTAGTGACTAAACTGCATTTATTTATGTACAGTGAATAAGCATGACATGGTTTATTTTAGTCTGGAATTAAGAGATTAAATAAAACCCTTATGTTTAAAGGGATAGTTCACCCAGTGAACACAAAAGGAGATGTTAGCTATAATGTTAGTCTCAGTCACTATTCACTTTCATTGCAGCATTTTTTCCTCTTATAATGAAAGTAAATGGTGACCAAGACCATTCTGCCTAACAGCTCCTTTTGTGTTCCATGGGGAAAAGAAAGTAATGTGGGTTTGGAACAACATAGGGGTGAGTACATAATGACAGAACATTAATTTTGGGTGTACTATCGCTTAATGATTATTGTAAGTGCAATTCCTCTTACCAGTTGTGGCCTCTATCTGGTCAGATTCACTGTTGATGCCCCTGATGACAGCATATACGTTGACTATATATGTGACTCCGGGCCTGAGGCTTGTGATTAGGTAGGAGTTTTCCGTGTTGGCCACCTGGACCTCCTGAATGGCTCCCTCTTCTCCCTTTGGATAGTAGGACAGGATGTAGTACTCAGCTCCTCTCATAGACTCCCACTCCACCAACAGAGAGACATCTGTGACCTTGATCAGACGGAGATCTTTTGGCCCTAGAACTGAAGGAAGATGCAATGTCATCACTGGGTTTAAGGGCATTCGCTATGATGGCTTGCATCAGTTCTCCACTCATCCTTTAAACAGGGGTCCTCTTTTAGTGTTCCTATGCACCACTCTCTACAACTCTGTCATTTCACACTGCAAAAACTAATTTTCTTATCACACATTTTTTTTTTTCCAGTAAAAATATGCAAACATTCTTAATTACTTGAGAAGCAAAAATTGAGAATTACTTGAGAAGCAAAACTAATTTTGGGAATATGTTTTTTAATTTTTTATTTATGCTTTTAAAAAAGTATTTGTCAATGGGGTAATGAAATTAAACTTAATTTAAGATATATTCTCTAAAAACAACCCTTTTCCACCCTTTGTTCTCATTGACCTTTTTGCCTGTCATTTCAATTGCTTTCCACTCCTAATTCATCTACAAAAGAATAGCAAAAAATTAAAAGTTTATCCAATCAGAATTTATTCTTCGAGGTTTACAAGCAAAGTGTTTCACTAATCGCATGCCTGAAGCCATGCCGAAGCATCATGTGAGTCTGAGCTCCACCCTGTTAGGCCTTCAGAATCTCCGCATAATCCCTTAACACTGCAGTGAATAAGCATCTAAAGCCAGATTGCCAGATTTGTCTGCCAATCAGATTTATATATTTGTTCTTGGTGGGTGTGGTCTTTAGGATATGTCCCAGCCTTCTAGCTGGCCATGAGTCATGCTTTAACTGACGTACGTAATTTGAAAGCTATGAGCACAAGATCTTGATGACAAGTCGGCTGTCATCACTGCCTCATCACCATTGAGAAAGAGATCCTTATGGATTTAAAAACCTGAGATGTTCTGCATGATCGAGTGATTGATTAATTAAACAGGAATGGAAGGCTGATTTTCACTTCATGCTTATTGATAAGTGCTTTTTGCATTGTTATAGCAACATCAGGAATTTTCTAAGTGTAAATTAGGCTGCTTAAGCATTCAGCATCAGATCAAGTTTTGAAAAGTAATCGTGTACCCTGACGAAACAAAATTAATTGCAAGTAAAATTTAAATCACAAATATTATTAGAGTGCTTTTTAGACCTCCTTGGTTCTGGCTTTCGTGCATGGAGATGTTTTTAAATTGTCAGTTGGTATTATTAGTTGACTGCCACGTAATGTAGGATGGGCATACAATGTCTTATTCATTGTGAAAATTGTGTTTTCTTAATGGCATGAATCCCATTGAAGGGGATAATTTAAGCCTAGGCTTAAAATGCACAGGCTGTGGCTGTATATATATATATATATATATATATATATATATATATATATATATATACAGTAAAATCCTAAAGCTTTCTCACATTTTTGAAGTTAATCTTGCCTAATCTTATCAAAGACCTGGTGATCTTGAGGTTTACAGAACATCTGAGTTGGTTATTAGATGAGAATATTCATTTAAACTGTGATTACTTTGTTGTTTGATGTTGTTAATCTCCATCAAGGGATTCTTTAAAAACTGTGCATCAGAGGAAGAAAAGAGGGGAGAATCCAAGTAACAAATACGGAAGCTCCAAAGACAGACAGGCAGTCAGCTGCCCAGGTAGCTAATTTTCCACTCACACATTTCTAACCAGCTTTAGGGAAAAACTTAAAGGAGATGTTTAATTTAAGGGAATACTGCAAGAGAAAGAAAAATCAGGGGAATCCATGAGGGGAATACAGGGGTGCTTTGTGGAGACCATATTATACCCAGAAAAGAATGAACAGCAGGTTTGGATATTGTTCCACATGGTTAGGGGCAGGAAGTCAAATGTTTTCCTTCAGTTCTGCAGGAGCCTTTCCATCCAGTGGTGGTTAATAGGCTCCTTCCTGCTGTTTTCTCCAGGCACTGCCAGTAACAATTTCACCCATAAATAATACCCCAGAAAGACTAATGAATTACCATCAGACGACTGGAAAGAGAGTGTAAGTGCCATAAATGTGTGATCTCATTGAGTGATTGTAATGAATTACCAAACCAATTAAAAAACAATTACTACACACTTCTGTTTGTATTAAGACAAGCTTGCATAAATCAATGGTGGTGGATCATCGAGAAACATCAGCCTGGTGCTTAAAGCATTTTGAATTATTATGGACTTGCAGTTAGGAGGGCCTTCACACTGGCATGCATGATGAGGAAGCAAGTGTATCTTACTAATATTTCTTGTCTCTTCATTTCAAAATAAAATTAATGAGATGGAGGGGATAATGCAGAGGAATAATTGTGATTGCAAAGTATAATACTAAGAGAGCATGATAACACTTTTCCATTAAAATGACTCTGGGACCAGTTGTTTAAAAGCTGTTGCAAAAATGGTACAGAAAAGTACATTTAGTTCTGAGAAAAGGTGTAGCATTATTTGTTTGCAAATGCCACTTGGTTTCATATTTTGTTATCTAATGCAAAATGAAAATTCACACTTTAACTGTGGTTTAAATATTCAAAAGTGTCCAAAACGTATTGGGGGCCTACTATATATGTGATACATTTGATAAGATAACCTATAATTATCAGGGTTTATTTTGTTTGTTTTTTGTCACCATTTGTATTTAATGAAACAAAACCGTAGAGCCATGCTAATCTTTTGATGATCAACCACATTTACATTGAATGTTGAAACATTTCATGGTCTTTTCTTATCTGTTTCTCAAACAGGCCTAATCTGCATGGGTTTGTAATAGTTTTCCACAAGTCAGTCTAGATTTTAACAAAAAGTAGGTTTTTTATATATATATTTATTATTTTTGTACATCAATTTTGGCAATGGAGACTGTACTAAAAGTGTTTTCATTTCACACATTTTCATTAATATTTACTAAATTCTGTTTTGACAGATGCCTGATCATGAGTAGGGTCTAAATTCCACCTCTGTGCCCCCTAGAGTGAGTTATTTTTGCACTTGACACTGCACAGCCTGTAGAGGGAGAAGAGTGTAGATGAGTATTTTTTTATTTTATTTAAATATTTTATTTTTTGTCATTAAAAAAATACTGTATATAATATTGTAATCATATGAATAAATGGGTTCCCTATCAAAAAGCTACACTTTGATTCTGTGCTGATTTAGCTCTTTGGGAACATCTTTAGGAGTTCCAGCTGTGAATATGTGTGCAACACGTCAATTAAATTGATTAGAATTTATAGAATTTACATCATAGGATGCACCTGTAGCAGGGCTATAAATAGATGCATGACAGGTGCATCGTCAGGTCTTTTGTCTTCAGACCACTCTGTGTGTGTGTTGTGCTTCTCAAGCTGTCAGAACTTTCTTTTCCTCTGTTAGGAGTTAGAATTTATTAGGCAGTGAGCAGAAATCCTTTTCTCCTTTCCAAGAATGAGTGTGAAGCAAAGCAAAGAGTTTTGTTTTGTGTGTTTGGGGGAAGAGCATGCTGCTCTTGCGTTGGGGTGGGGTGAGTGCGAGCATTGCGATCTGTTTACAGTCAAAATGCTTCACACTCGTCTCGCTTACTTCCAAGAGTCAGCGCCCAATCTTTCATCGTGGGGCTCTGGCATGGATCTGGCTGAGGAGCGAAAGACGGGTCTGCCACTCTCACGGTTTATGTGGCCATTCTATCGGCTTGCCACGCCTTGATTGACGGGATGCCGTTGGGGAAACATCCCCTGCTTGCTTCGTTCTTGGAGCTATGCGTTTGAGACCTCCTGCTAGGACCAGGATCCCTTCATGGGACTTAGCAATAGTCCTTGAGGGTCTGGTTGAGATGCCCTTTGAACCTCTAGAGTAAGCGTCTGTTAAACTTCTGACTCTCAAGATTTTTCTTATGGCAATTACTTCTCTAAAAATAATTGGGTATCTGCAGGCTCTGTCTGTCTTGCCATCCTGCTTAGATTTTGCCCCAGGACTGGCTAAAGAAATATTGCAACCTCATCCTGACTACCTGCCTAAGGTTCCTTTCTCAACCATACATCCAGTCACTCTCGAAGCCTTCTGCTCCCCGCCGTTTACAACGCCGGAGCAGGAGAGACTTCGTGGACTGTGTCCAGTCCGTGCCCTTCAGACTTATGTCCACTGCACTAGCCAGTGGCGTAAGTCAGGGCAACTATTTGTTTGTCGTGGGGGCCATAACAAAACGGCTGCCACCAAGCAAACTATGTCACATTGGGTGAGGGATGCTATTTTCCTGGCCTATGAGGGGCACGGACAAGCTTCTCCAGTAGGTATCAGGGCTCACTCTACCAGAGGGGTCGCCACTTCTATAGCTTTGGCCAGAGGTGTCCCTCTGCAACATGTTTGTAATGTGGCGGTCTGGCGCTCTCCACATACATTCATAAGATTCTATAGTTTGGATGTTCATGCGACTCAGGACTCTTATGTCCTTGAGTCTACATCACAAGCTCATGTCTGAGACCTCTCGCGCTCTTGTGAGCACAACTACACAACCGTAAGGGGTTCGGACATCCACAGTCAGGCGGCGTGGGTTTTCTCGTTCCCAAAGCGCTAAATCAGCGCAGCATCAAAGTGTAGCTTTTTGATAGGGAACGTTCAAATGTCAGATTTTTTGTCTGCTGTACAGTATTTTAATTATTTATTTAGTTTATATATAGCTATGAAAAAAATAAAAGAACAAATAATATCAGCAGTCTGGTTTGCCTATGCACTGTTTCACATCTCAGACAATGGTGTGTGTGTGTGAGAGCATGTATTTATCACTTTGTGGGTACCAAATAAGGATAGTAGAACCCAAAGTTTTTCCGGTCGGTCCCCATGAGGAAAACAGTTTTAAACTGTTTCAGAAAACAAACTTATTATATGCCTGAAAAGACTGTTTGAGTTGCTGTTTGTGTGAATGAAAACCACATCTGCACCTAAGCAGACATGGCTACATGCATGGGAAGATTGCGTTTAGGAAGAATGCATGGGAAGAAGGGATGTGAGGGGAGCCACGATAATGCTGAAATTCCGTATAAATCTGCGGTAAAAGTTGGCAAACCCCAGAAAGCGTTGCAACTCCTTCACAGATGAGGGTTGAGGCCAATTGACCACAGCTTGGACCTTGCTATCATCCATAAGAACCCCTTCGGCGCTGATAATGTAGCCCAGGAAAGAGATTCGGGTCTGATGAAACTCGCATTTCTGAATCTTGCCGTATAGCTGATTGTCAATTAAGCGTTTCAGGACGGCTCGCACATCCCTAACGTGCACTTCGAGGGTCTCAGAATAGACCAAGATGTCATCCATGTAAACTATGACGTTTCGGTTAAGCAGGTCTCGGAATATCTCGTTGACAAAAGCCTGGAACACGGAGGGGCTATTGGAAAGTCCGAACGGCATAACCCGATATTCATAGTGGCCGGAAGTAGTAGAAAATGCTGTCTTCCACTCGTCACCCTTGCGTATGCGTATCAGGTTATAAGCATTCCGTAGATCCAGCTTGGTGAAGTACCGGGCTGTGCGAAGCATCTCCAAGGCAGCAGGAACTAACGGCAGAGGATATCGATATTTCACAGTCACCTCATTCAAGCCCCGAAAGTCAATGCACGGCCGGAGACCACCGTCCCTCTTCCTCACGAAAAAGAATCCAGCTGAAGCAGGGGATGTACAGGTAGTAATGAAGCCCTTGGATAGTTGTTCGTCGATGTAAGCCTGCATGGACTCAGTCTCGGGCTGAGATAACGGGTAAACTCTCCGGCGTGGTGGTACAGCCCCAGGTAGAAGTTCAATGGCACAGTCGCTCGCTCGATGTGGCGGTAGTTGATCAGCTTCTCTCTCGCTGAATGCCCGGCTTAAATCATGATAAACTGCCGGTACCTTATGAAGATTCGATTCCGTAGATGAAACGAGGCATGCTTCAGGACCTTGGACAGTGGGTGCGCAGTTCCTCTGACAACGGGGAGACCACTGTGAAATCCTCCTCTCTGACCAGGAAATCTGGGGGTTGTGATTCTCCAACCAGGGAAATCCTAGTATTACTGGATGAAGAGGTGAATTAATGGTAAACAGTTGTATAGTTTCAGTGTGCTGAGAGCCGATGTTAAGCGTGAGGGGTTGTGTGATATACTGTACTCTCCCGGTCCCCAGGGGGCGCCCATCCAGCGCTGCAACTGCCATCCGGGGATCTCAAGAAACGAGAGGAAGACGATGAGTTCTGGCAAAAGCAAGATCAACAAAACACCCTGCCGCTCCTGAGTCAATTAGTGCTTTAGTTTTGACACTCTCTCCATTTGAATTTAGCGAAATCTCCAAGATGAGTGAGTTTAGAGATGAAACATGAGGACTCACCGCAATCGAATCTGTGGATGTGGGTCTCCCAGGAGGTCTCACTGGACAGGCAGCTCTCAGATGACCAGGTTGAGCGCAATACATGCACAGATTATGCCGCCTTCTCCTCTCACGCTCGGCCGTAGTGATATGGGTGAAGCCGATCTGCATAGGCTCGGGTTCTGTGCTTACTGGGGGATTAACAAAGTAGTTAGTCTTGTACGATGAGCGGCGAGCCCGGATGAGATGATCGAGACGAATGGTGAGCTCCATAATCTGGTTTAAAGTCTTTCCATCATCGCGGCAGGCTAGCTCTCCCTGAAGCTCTGAGATGAGACCCTTTCGGTATAAGAGCTTGAGGGGGTCCTCAGTCCAGCCCGTCTGTGCAGCGAGCGTCCGAAAGGCGAGAGTGTAATCGGCCGCTGTGGAGCTTCCCTGGTGTAACGAAAGAAGGAGTTCCCCCGGATCCTTTCCACCCGCTGGGTGTTCGAACACCTCTCTGAAGTGAGTAACAAACATATCATAAGAGAGAGTAGAGAGCTGACCTCCTGACCACATCGCCGTTGCCCACTCCAGCGCCTTTCCAGTGAGGAGCGAACACACAAAGGAGATACGGCTGTCGTCGGTGGCATGCTCCCGTGACTGGTTAAAATAGATCTCACACTGCATCAGAAAACCTTTACAAGTGATGGGTGATCCAGTGAACTTTTCGGGGAATGACATTTTGGGATTTCTGGAAGGGGTAATCACAACAGGCTGTGAAGAAGCAGATGCGGCGGGCAATGGAGCCTGATTGGCGGCCGTGATCGCTGGGGTGAGTGATCGTACAGATTTCACTAGTTCCTCAGTGAGAGTAGTCAGTTTAACCAGCTGCTGACGATGTGTAACCAACTCCGATGCTTGTGAAGAATCCTCGTGGGCTAGGCGGAAAAAATCTGCTGGATCCTGTGGTGGCGAAGTGTTCTGTAGTGCAGAGGCAGAGGCGTTTGGATCCATTTGCAGTAGTTTATTAACACAAGCGATCAAACAGAGAGAAGCAGACATAAACAGAAACAGGCTCTGATGAAGGGACAATCCAGTAATCGTAATCAGACACAGGCAAGGGTCAGGGCAGGCAGCAAGGGTTCACAGAGTCGAGAGTCCAGGCAGAGATCTAAGGTCCAGATAATAACAGGGATCAGGGAATAACGCTTGGTAATGTCAGCTGAGCAAAACAACACTTCGCAAAGTAACAATGAAAGGGACAGTCCAGATATAGGGGAGATAATGATGAACAGGTGATGGTGATGAGGATAATCAGATAAATCAGGCAGGGATGGAGATAGATAATGACCAGAGGGAAAGATGGGAAGTGCAGTTCTAAAACTCTGGAGAGAGGGAGCGGATGAAACCAGAGGGAGGCGTAGCTGAGCGCTCCGTGACACTTATACTGTACTATAACATTTTATTGCTTCTGGTCTTTATGGCATAACATTTAAAGTGGCATCCTAGAATTCTCATAAGATTTTACAATCAAACAGGAGAAGTCAGACTTCTCCATATATTTATTAATGAATGTGGTTTAATGGCAGTTCCCTATAGCATTAAATATGGAAAATCCTTCAGACATTTAATAGACAGCTGAAACCCTCAAGGAATATTCTGAATCCAATTAGTCTCAAGATCATGACATTTTGACTAGTTTGCTGTGCTTGCTCTTACCTCCCCACTATTATCATTCTTGGACTAAATTACACTGTCGCCTAACTTCTCTAAGAACCCATTTCAGAAGGTTTAACACGGATGATATGTCACCCTGAGGCTCTGGCCATGGCTAACATTTTTTAAAACTCAGCTCCTTTGTCCATGCATTCCAACTCTGAGGCACTCCATGTCTATCTGATGGTCTGGGGGAAAATGTGTGAGACAGAAATTACTTGATGAAAAAAGAATTCCCTTGTGCTAATGAGGCCTATCTTTTACTGCTTTGCTCCAGCAGGAGACTGAAAAACAAGAGCGTTAATATGGGTAAATTAACTTAAAATGCTCTTATATAAGTGTTCATTGCAAAAGCATCGCTAAATTGACTCTGCAGAGTCAGCACAATGTCAGAATCAGAATGACCTTCACTGCCAAGTATACTTACACACAGAAGGAATTTGTCATGGTGACAATAATATACATTTAAAACATATTCAAACATCACTTTTTACAAGAGTAGGGCAATAATTTTGTTCAAATATGTAATATACAGATAAAAAGTTATGTGCAAGGTGATTTAATGTATTGTCAAGTCAAGTGGTTTTTATTGTCGTTCAACCATATACAGTTAGTCCAGTACACAGTGAAACGAGACAATGTTCCTCCAGGACCATGGTGCTACATAAAACAACATAGGACAAACCCAGAACCACATGAGACTACACAGACTAAATAACATACATATATAAAGTGCACGTGCAAACATGTGCAAAAAGTACGGGACAGAACAATAAATTACTAAAAATTAACAGGACAATGGGCACAGTGAGAGACAGTGCAGCGCCGACCAGTACACAGTAGTGCAAAAAGATGACAGTTTCTAAAAATGCCAAATGTAATAACATACTATGAGATGAGTGTTCTATGCACATCACAGTTATTGAGGTAGCAGCCAGGTATAAAGTGACAATAATTAAAGTGCAACTCAGGACACGTGTGTGTATGTGTGTGTGTCAGTCCAGTCTCTGAGTATTGAGGAGTCTGATGGCTTGGGGGAAGAAGCTGTTACACAGTTTGGCCAGATGGCAGGAGGGTGAAGAGTTTGTGTGAGGGGTGTATGGGGACATTCACAATGCTGGTTGCTTTGCGGATGCAGTGTTTTTTGTAAATGTCTTTGATGGAGGGAAGAGAGACCCCGATGATCTTCTCAGCTGTCCTCACTACCTTCTGCAGGGCTTTGCTGCAGCTACTCAGGATGCTCACAATAGTCCCTCTATAGAATGTAGTGAGGATGGGGGGTAGGAGATGTGCTTTCCTCAAAGTTCGAAGAAAGTAGAGACGCTACTGGGCTTTCTTGGTAATAGAGCTGGTGTTGAGGGACCAGGTGAGGTTCTCCGCCAGGTGAACACCAAGGAATTTGGTGCTCTTGATGATCTCCACAGAGGAGCCGTCGATGTTCAGCGGAGAGCGGTCACTCTGTGCTCTCCTAAAGTCAACAACCATCTCTTTTGTTTTGTCCACATTCAGAGTCAGGTTGTTGGATCTACACCAGTCCGTTAGCCACTGCACCTCCTCTCTGTATGCTGACTCATCGTTCTTGCTGATGAGACCCACCACGGTTGTGTCATCGGCGAACTTAATGATGTGGTTCAAGCTGTGCATTGCTGCACAGTTGTGAGTCAGCAGAGTGAACAGCAGAGGACTGAGCACACAGCCCTGGGGGGGCCCCATTGCTCAGTGTGGTGGAGATGCTGTTCCCGATCTGGACTGACTGAGGTCTCCCAGTCAGGAAGTCCAGGATACAGTTGCAGAGGGAGGTGTCCAGGCCCAGCAGGTTCAGCTTTCCAATCAGGTGCTGAGGAATTATTGTGTTGAATGCTGAGCTGAAGTCTATGAACAGCATTCAAACGTATAAGTCCTTTTTATCTAGATGGGTGAGGGCCAGATGGAGGGTGTTGGCAATGGTGTCGTCTGTTGAATGGTTTGAACAATACGCAAACTGCAGTGAGTCTAGTGAAAGGGGCAGCTGGGTCTTAATGTGCCTCATGACGAGCCTCTCGAAGCACTTCTTGATGATGGGTGTGAGTGCGACTGGTCGGTAGTTGTTGAGGCAGGACACTGAAGACTTATTTGGCATGGGGACGATGGCGGTGGCCTTGATGTATGTTGGAACGACTGCGCTGCTCAGAGAGATGTTGAAGATGTCAGTAAAAACATCTGTCAACTGGTCTGCACATCCTCTGAGCACTTAGCCAGGAAGGTTGTCTGGTCCAGCAGCCTTCTGTGGGTTGACTCTATGTAGAGCTTTCCTCACATCAGCTGTGGTAAGACAGAGCACCTGGTCGTTGGGAGGAGGGGTGGTCTTCCTCATCACTACGTAGTTGGCTTTGCCTCTCTGATGGCCCGGGACAGTTTGTTCCTCTCTGTTCTTAGGGCAGCCTTGTTGCCTGCTCTGAAGGCGGAGTCTCGTGTCCTCAGCAGCACACGCACCTCCGCAGTCATCCAAGGCTTCTGGTTGGAGCGTGTGGTGATGTTCTTGGAGAAGGTGACATCATCAATGCACTTGCTGATTTAGCTTGTCACTGATGCTGTGTATTCCTCCAAGTTGGTAGAGTCGCCATGTGTTGCAGCCTCCCTGAACATGTGCCAGTCAGTACACTAAAAACAGTCCTGAAGAGCAGAGATTGCTCCTGCTGGCCAGGTTTTCACCTGCTTCTAGAGTGGTTTTGTGCATCTGACAAGTGGTCTGTATGCTGTAATTAGCATAACAGAGATGTGGTCTGAGTAACTGAGGTTGGGGGCGGGGCTCTGCCCGGTACGCCCCTGGGATGTTTGTGTAAACAAGATCAAGCGTGTTAGCCCCTCTCGTTTCAAAGTCCACATACTGATGTAATTATTATTAGTCTTGAAATTTGCATGGTTGAAATCTCCGGAGACAATAAACAGTCCATCAGGGTGAGCGTTCTGCAGTTCGCTCATAGCACCATACAGTTCACAGAGTGCTTCCTTAGCGTTAGCGCTGAGGGGAATGTGAACTCTGGTTACAATAACAATGGTGAATTCCCGTGGTAAATAAAAAGGTCTGCATCTAACAGTCACAAGCTCCACCAGCGATGAGCAGTAACTAGAGACAAGCATAGAGTTATTGCACCATTCCGTGTTGATGTAAACACACAAGCCACCACCACGAATCTTACCGCACAGAGCTGCATTTCTGTTGACATGAAACGAGGCGAGCCCATCTAGCTGAATGGCGGTTTCTGACGCTGAGCCACGTCTCCGTGAAAACAAAGACGCAGCAGTCTCTAAGCTCATGCTGCGTAGTCTGCAGGAGTCGGATGTAGTCCAGTTTATTGACCAGGGAGCAAGCATTTGAGAGCAGGATAGACAGGAGAGCCGGCTGGCTAGGGTTTGTATATTTAGCCTAGCATGGTCCCCCGCCCTCTTGCCATGCTTTCGCTTCCTCGCACACCACTTACGACGTCCCCTCCCCTGGGCACCGGCATCAGGCGACGCTGAGGACTGGAGGCCTGGTCTCCGCAGCAAGCCGAGTTTGCGTAGCATCATGCAGCTTGGTTGTTGCATAAATCTTATATTTTAACAGTATCTGGTGATGGTAGACACGAACACTGGTTGCTCAGATGTCCATGTGCCATAAAAGTCGGGCTAAGTGACAAAAATAGCACCGCCATCTTGGATCAACTGTTATTGTGCAGAATATGTAGGATACGTCAAATAAATATAAATGGAATATACATATGAATGAATAGTTGAATATGCACATGATTGTATTGTCACAATGGAGAGTATTGGGGCAGGTTTAACTGTTCATATAGTGAATGGACTGAGGGAAGAAACTGTTCTTGTGCCTGACTGTTCTGGTGCTCGGTGTTCTGTAGCGCTGGCCAGAGGGCAACAGTTCAGAAAGGTAGTGTGCTGGGTGAATTGGGTCCAAAGTGATTTTTCCAGCCCTATTCTTCACTCTGGAAGTGTACAGTTGGGGGGAGGTGAGAACCAACTCAGAAGTCCAGACTATACTCTGAAGTCTTCTGATGTCTGACTTGGTAACTGAACCAAGAAGTGTAGAGGATAGACTCAACTGAGTAGAACTGGATTAGCAGTGCCTGTGGCAGGTTAAATTTCCTCAGCTGGTGAAGAAAATACAACCTCTGCTGGTCCTTTTCACAGTGGAGTCAGTCTGGGTCTCCCACTTCAGGTCCTGTGAGATGGTAGTGCCCAGGATGACTACACCGCTACCACAGTACTGTTTAGAATTGTGAGCGTGATCGATACTAGGGTGTTCTCTAAAGTCCACAATCATCTCCACTGTTTTGAGCGTGTTCAGCTCCAGTATGTTTTGACTACACCAGTGAGCCAGCCTTTCAACCGCCCTCCTGTAAGCAGACTCGTCGTCATCTTGGATGAGGCAGATGACTATAGTGTTGTCTACAAACTTCAGAGGAGTCAGAGGAGTCATTTGGTGGTGCAGTCATTTGTGTACAGGGAGAATAGTAGTGGGGAGAGCACGCATCCCTGGGGGGCACCAGTGCTAATTGTAAATGTAAATGGTAATTGGTCTGCACTAATATAACACCTTTTTAACCTTAGCAGTATTCAAAGCACTTTACACTGCATCTCATTCACCCACTCACACACACATTTACACACTAATGATGGCAGAGCTGCCAAGCAAGGCGCTAGCCTGCCATTGGGAGAAACTTGGGGTTCAGTGTCTTGCCCAAGGACACTTCGGCATGTGGAGTCATGTGGGCCGGGAATCGAGCTGCAAACCCTGCGATCAGTGGCCAACCCACTCTACCACCTGAGCCACGGCCGCCCCTAAATGTGCTCGAAGTGAATTTCCCCAGTCTCTCTAACTGCTGCCTATCTGTGAGAAATCTGGTGATCCAATGACAGATAGAGATAGGACCTGAGAGCTGGGTTAATTTATTCCATAGGAGAGCAGCGATGATGGTGTTGAAAGCCGAACTAAAGTCCACAAAAGGATCCTTGCATAAGTCCCAGGTTTGTCTAGACATCGCAGTATGTAATGCTGTCCCATATTGACTGCATCATCCACAAGCCTGTTAGCAAAGGCAAACTGCAGGGAATCAAGAAAGGGTCTAGTGATATCCTTCAGGTGGGCCAACACCAGTCTCTCAAATGACTTCATGACCACAGATGTCAGGGCGATAGGTCTGTAGTCATTTGGCTCTACAATCTTTTTTCTTTGGGACAGGGACACTTGAACTAGAACTGGTGCTTCTTCTTCTTCAAAAGATTCAAAATATATCATATACTGTATACAGTCAGAAGTATAGTTACAAATTAGAAATTTGTTACTGATTCTGTTGTTTTCACTTGTAATTCACTACCTTTTGTAAATAATTCAAATACATGCAAACCGCTGAAAGTAATACAGCTTCATAGGTGATGTCCGACACTTTTAAATGGTGAAACCAATTCACAAACCAGTCTGAATTATTTGTTTTTTGAATAAAGGATCTATATCGAAATCACTAAATATCCCTGAAAAAGGTTTCCACTAAACAGGATAATGTCCTTATAAGATTTAACCTGTGATCTACAATATTAATTTGATGTTTTTGTCTTAAACATTATGAACATAAACACATTAATTATAACATTATTACTTAAAACTTAATTAAATTGATTTGTGTTTAAAGATTTGATCACATATTGACATAAAAGAGAATTGAGTAAAAGTCTCCTGCTACAATCAGCTATGTCATTATTTATGCCATTCACTCGTACTTTTGATACTTGAGTACTGTATATTTAATATCACAGTTTAAAACATTTGCTCATTTAAAATTTACTTTAAACATTTCTTATGGGTTATTTTAACTTGTACTTCTATATAGGTGTCTTTACCTTTACTGAAGTATTATGACTGTCTAATCTAAACCATTGAAGTGAATTTCAGTAGGTAAATAGTAGGTAAACTCAGACAGGGAGTAATACTGCAGTCCAATTTTTCTATGAACTAAAATCATAATTTAACTTGAAGAGATTCTTACCCATGGAGCAATCTTGTCCAAAGAATCCCTCATCGCAGATGCACTGTCCATCCATGCAGCGTCCATTGTCTACGCAGTTATTCAGACATGTCGCGACACTGCAGTCTTCCCCAGAGAATCCACTAAAGCACACACATTTGCCATTCACACAGTGGCCTTTATCATTGCAGTTGCCTGGGCATGTGAGCTGGCTGCAGTCATGCCCAGAATAACCTTCATAACAGACGCAGCGTCCATCAACACAGCGTCCGTTATCATTGCATTCATCAGGGCAGGATGAGATGGAGCACTCGGGACCCTCCCAGCCTGGGTTACACTTACAGCTGCAAGAGTCCTGCTGGTAGGTGCCATGCCCACTACAGCTAGTGTCCACACCTAACAAAAGATAATAGTCTTTGCTTAGCCTATTGAACATGAATGTAGAAAATTGTAATTTGGTACTTGATGCATTACTGTACGTATCCAAGGACTTTTATTTATCAGCATCAAGATTCTAGGTCACAGTTTTATATCTTAGGTCCTGTAACTACTTTTTCCCCTTTTAAAGCATCTTTCTGCTTTCACTAGTTCAACATAAATGGCCCTTCAGTGTGACAAATAACTTTTTAAAAGTACACATATTTATATGTACAATAACCTCTTAATTAATATGAGGTCATAAAGCACATGATAATTATAAAAGAATGTTTAAGATGGAGTATAGCATGTCACTGCTGGACTGGACAACTTTCCTGAAGTATTTTATGCCAACTACCCATTTGCCTTCCTAGTCCCTGCTCTGATGACATCACATTAGGGATGTGCGATACTAGTTTACTAAATTGTTTTGATGCTGCTAGTCGACACTGGAATTACTAATCGGTTAATATTTCTCCAATTAAACTGATCATAATTTTTACACATTTACATATGGCTTTATATTTATACAGAAGCTGTGCTTAAATTACTGTCATATTAATGTTGCATATATTAAATAGAATTAAAAAGAGCATATCTGGAGAAGATACAAAGTTTCAATTCACCTCAGGCTGCACGTGCTTCTTCCCTCTCTAACTCGCGGCGTGCGCGCACAGGAAAATGTCCTCTTGATAGACAAACAAACTTAGAAAAGTAGTTATGAAATCACTTCGGTGGTGGTGTGGGAATCGGATTTCCAAACATTTGAAAGTCGCTATGGATGTTTTCACATTTGTATCTTCTTTACATCTGTGCATGCTTGTATGTTATTTTTCCACTGTGCAGGCTTTTTCAAGCTGCCTCAGGTGAGTCAAGTCCCGTCTTTCACTGGACCATATCGACGTGTTAATCAATAAATTTGTGCTTTTGAGTAAGTAAGCTAGAAAATTACTGTTTATTTTTAATGAGGTGCCGACTGCTTAATGGGTTGAACTATGTTTTATTCTGTGTGCATGACATGTTTAGAATGCTTAAGGTTTATTCTAGGCTATATCACATGCCTATTATTTCTTTCCTATGGCTACTTTTTCCTTTTTTTTTATTGGTTATTGGTTCTGTTACGTTCTTCACCAAACAGGTGTAATATTAGATCAATGGCAAATGCACGACTGCACATCGCACATTTGTTTTTCTCTCGTCAATTTTGCTTAGTCTACCTGTTAATTATTTTCAACAATGTCATGACTGTTTTAATATGTTAAGAAACTTTTATGTGGTGAATTCTGTTTAGAACAGGTTGGTTGCTCTATTGGTCCTGCAGCATTCATTCGATTATTTTCAATAAATGTGCCTGTAAAAAAAATCGCTAATGTTGGGTTCAGTGAATGCGTGTCATGTTTTATATTTGAACTATGTTCATAATGCAAGGCAAGCATGTTGCAGATAAATTCCCCTTTTCAGTGGAATTAGCATCAGATTTGGAATAGATTAAGTATTTTAAATGGCTCATATAAACAATTTTTTTTTTTACTGTTTTCTGAAGGTTGGTTTGTTTTTAGACTAGTCGACTATCGTGAAATTAGTCGTTCAGCACATCCTTACATCACATACACAGTTTTTAATAATCAGAGACTGCATTTACACCTGTTATAACCAACATCTTGTGTAGCTTTGTGTTCCTTGCCAGTCACCTTCAGCTAGCTCACAGGGGTTCAAAATATAATTATTATTTAATGGTTTAATTTCTATACACATTTTACAATCATATTTAATCAAACTACACAATGATCACTGTAAGACATTATAGATATTACTAACCCGATCTCATGAAAATTCGTAAATAATTTACGAGTTGGCTATTATGTTATTGTCTCGCATGATGTTGTTCGCATTAACTCGTACAACATCATCACATGCAAAAAGCATGAGAAAGCGTGAGTTCCGCGCACTAGGCATTAAGGACATACTTATTCATATTATGCCCTTACCCAAACCCCTTATCTAAACTTAACCAACAGGTAGAGTGTATAAACATGAGCTGTTGTATGTGACAGAAGAAAGTAATTGTTGAATATTAGATGAAAACTATGTCCAGTGACGTCAATAGCTGTAGTAAAAAATCATAGGAATTCAAACGAGTGCAGTCACACAATATCATACAAATTAGCCAAATTTTGAAAAGTCATACGAATCCTGACGATTTCGTCATGAGAGTGATGTAATGAAAATTATTTTTTATTTTTTTGTTAATGCAGGATTTCCTGTAATCTGCTTTGAAACTATGTGTGTTCTGAGAAGCGCTATACAAATAAAAATGACTTAACTTGAAAAAAAATATTGCCATTAAAATTGCCAAAAAATATTGCCATTGTCCAAAATGTTTTCTCAAAGCACAATTAGCGGAAGTCAAAAACACATGTGACCACACTGCATTTGTAGCGCAAGCACTAATGAGTCCTGATGCATCCCAAACAACATCAACGGACTTCCTTCCCACCCGTTAATCATACCATTAGTACCATTAATCACCATTAAGCTAAAACAAGGGTTTTAAAATGTGTCAGTTATGTGCAGCTTTACAAGAAAATAACCATCTGATCAGAAACTTTGGAAAAGCGCACATATATATGTGTAACAGTAGCCAGCTGGTCTGTGATAGCTTTGCAGTGTGTAAACAACACTCTCCTGGCCTTATGAGATGCAATAGTGACTGAGGCTAGAGGCAATGGCTTTTACAGCTTCCTTGCTTGTGCAGTCAGCTCTTGTGCCAGGGATCGCTGGTTCGAATCCTGCTTGAGGCGGGTCGAGTAGGAACGGTGAAATATGCACAAGACATCACATCACTTTTCAGTTTACAGCTCACAATTTTTTAGCTTTATCAACATGCAGTAACACATTGACTTGTGAGTGATGTTTGTAGTCATGAAATCAGAGAGTCTCCTCTTGAAATCCAAACTCAAATGGTCACAGGAAATGCATTTGAGACACATTACTACCATTGTGATTGGCTCACCTGAGACGATTGTTAATAATATCTCATATCTAATAAATAGATGTAAACAGGGCTTTTGAGAAAGACTGGGATTTTTGTGCAAATCACATGTTTTGATCAAGGGTATAATGAAATTGAAAAAATTGATACCAGCAACCCACCAGTATCTACATCATTCCTAGCTAACTCTCTGAAATTGCATATACATTTTGGTGTATTACTTGCCCTAATTCATAAAAATATGAAAATAAAGAAAATAACCTGAATGCATGCATAAGGTGTATATACCTGTGGCAATGTGCTATACTGGCTTTCTACTGTAGATTGTTAGTGTCTTTGAATAACCAGGTTTGTACTAATACCTGACCCTCCTTTGCAGCAGCCCTGAGCGCATTGACTCTTTAGGTAGGTGACCTCTTCCTCCAGACCATTGACACGGTATAGTAGAGTTTTGAATTCCTCTGAATCTGCACACCCACAACCAGCTGACTGTAAACGAATATTGTGCTTGAAAACAATGTCATTCTCTCCATCAACTGCAACTATCTGTCCTTCTGAGGCTTGATCCTGGGAAAGCAGACCACTCTGGGAGCCCTGCTTACAACCAGAGTCAATCCTGTAGACATGGCTGAATGTGACTTCTTTATCTGCAGCAACAGCCTCCTCAGAGAGCACAAGATGGGACACCGTAAAGAGTATCCCAAAACAGAAGAGACTTTTCAGCCAGTTGAATCTAATGATCATGGTTTCTGAAAGAGAACAGAAAGATTTGGACCCTTGGAGTATGTTATGTTGATTGTGTGATCGGCTACCAGCATTACAAAAAACTTAAATATCATATTTTCCTTATGATTTGTGGTCTCACCTTCCAGTAAGGAGCTTGATTTGCATGCTACACACATGATGAAAATCAATGTGCAAGACATCACATTATGTTTAATGGAGCAAAATTTGTTTTAAAAGTACAATGTTATAGATGTTTAATTCTAAAGTAGGAACCAGGCAGACCATATGCTCGCCAAGAACATTCCATCCAAACCAATAATTGCACATCCACAACCAAAAGGGCCTTCTGGGAGCATGGAACCCTTCTAATTAAATGATGTAATCCTCAATGGCAGTGATGTCATTTAAACCTTTTAATACATTTATATACAGTATAAATAAACTGTAGGATGTTAAAAAAAATGCTTAGAAAGAACCAGCTAGGGTTTGTTTGCTTTAAAACGAAAAGAAAAAAATAAATATTCTATGAGCAGGAAAGCAGGACTCCAGCATACCTACTTTATTAACAGTAAGTGTCTGATCTTGTGTGGTCTGTTCAATTTGTCTTGGGAAAAAAAAAACAAGTTCAAACATAGTTCAAACTAAAGTTAATTCTAAAACGTAAATACATTCTGTGCATTTTATAAATTACTTGATAAATGATAGATTGATATGAAAAATAAATAAAAAAGAATATAATCCAATATTTTTGATGCACACTTGGAGTAATTTAAGGATCCAGTGTACAAGGATGTAGAATAATTAAATACCTCTGTATGTGTGTTTGCCTTAAACAGTAATTTGTACATTATACAGAATGTGGAATCATAGGTGAATATGCAAAAATAAAAATAAAAAAGTATACATTTAAATGCATCAACTGTTGTACAATATAGATAATACATAACTTCATAAGCAAAGCATGCAGAACATAAACATGAGACATACTGTATCTTTTCATTAAGCAATGGAAAGCAGAAGGCCCCTGTGAGCCTACAGGACCTAAAATGACAAGCAGTCACTTTGCTTTTAAAACCAAATGATTTCACTGACACTGCATAAAATGTGAAAAACTTATAATAATATCTCTAGGCCACTTTAGCTATCTTTATTATGCATATTTCTTTATCATTCTAAACTAAGATAATAAACCATTAATAACACTGTAATAAACAGATAATGACAACCAGACAAAACAAGTGGCTTAAAATTTCAGCACATGATTGCATCACAGTATTTATTCATGTGTTTCATCACTCATTCATCGCATACTTTGTTTTGAACATTAAGGAAATCTCTGCATGGAGCATGGTGCTTAAAAATAAACATGGAACAACATGCATCAAAGAGTCAAAAGCAGATGTGGAATGGCAGAAATGCTAAAATGAAAAGACAAGCACTCCCTTAGGACCAAGGTAGAAATGTGAACAGAAGCACAGAAAAATCTGGAGCTCATACCATAAGGATCAACCAACTAAACAGAAAACTTTGCTAGCGGCTGTTATTTCTTAACAGATATGGATGTGGTTAAGGAGAGCCATTCCATTGCATTAGACTATGGCTTTGAATCTGAGACAGACTTTTAAGGTCATTGTGTATTCAAAAAATTCCCAATTAATAACCTTTGATAATCTATTAATATAAAATACACTGTAGTAGGAATTATTAAAAAGTAAAAGAATTGAGGCAATGCAACTGTCATAACAGGCTATTTCATCAAATGTATAATGTGAAACTCATCAAATGTATAATGTGAAACTTTTTCAGAATATTACTAATTGACAACAAGGGGTCTGTTCCAAAACCTAGTGAGCATCCTCCGGAGGTACCTTTTTAAGAAATCATAGGTGCGCACCCGACGCGAAGACTGTTCCAAAAGGTAGGTATCTTAATTATGCTGCCTCTTAAGATATCTTGATTTGGCCAAATTCTACGGTAGCATTGGATGTATCCTTCCCCTGGTAGGCGATCCCAGAATGCATCATGATGAGCTCTTCGAAAAAAATTAATCCAAGATGGCAGATGTAGCGAGAGAAATTTGAAAAGTATCTATAAATAACAGTTTACTATGATTAAAAAAACAACTATTTTACCCAAAATGTGTGTTCTGTGTGTATTTAGGCTCATTAGAGGATTGCGTTGTTTCCCTCCCGTCACCTGTATTGAAATCAGTTCACGAGTCGAGTGTCCCGGGCACTGCGTGTGAGGAGCACTATTTGAATGACGCTCGGAGCTCTTGCCTATGTAGAGCATTTCAAATCGCTCTCTTATGAGGCATCAATTCAGTAAAGGTGGTGCCATAGAAGACAGCTGACTAAGTAGGCAGGAGACAGTGAGGAAGCTCACTTAGTTTAGGAACAGAATATTGTTGGTCTAACATGTTTTTATGTGGCTAGATTCAAAGTAATTCACGTGTGACACGAAAAACCCTGCAAAGCAACCTATATGCTTACAAGCATAGGTTGCTTTGCAGGGTTTTTCGTGTCACACGAAAATATTCTGTTCCTGGTCTCTCGGCTTGGTCGAGCTGATCTATAGGCTGGTTTTAGAGGGGCTTTCGGGGCACTCATCAGCTGGTCAATAAACCAGCACTAAACCAGCTAAGCTGAAGCTTGGCCAAAAGACTAACTTTAACAAGCTAAGGCCATATCCACATTAATACGTTTTCATTTGAAACGCTACTTTTTCTCTACGTTTTGGCCTTCCGTCCACACTGAGATGGCATTTTTGTCATTATTGCATATTATGAATTAGTTTATTAGTTAATTAGTTAGTAATAATAAAGTATTCACAATTTTCATAGTAGAATTATAAAAGCAATATTAATGACACATATTAATTTAAATACATATTTAACATCAAGTTACCATACCATTATTCTTAATAGTGTACTGTACACCATACCAGAAAGAAACTCACCCTGATGTATATTTTATAAGTTTATTTGGAACTGTAATTACAACAGTATTTTTTTTTTCATGACACTTTTTACATATGTATTGTATATAAATGTAAATTAAAGATTAGAGAGATTAGAGATTGTTTGCATGTATTTTTTATTAAAAAAAAAAAATTATTGGTCTTTCATAAATGTACAGTATCTGTATCTCATCAGACACTACTTCACCACTGCTTCTGGAGTAAATTCATGCAACATATCAAAAGGTGACATTTCTTATTTCTTATAATTTTGTGTGATTGTTGTTAATATGTATTTAAAAAAATAGTTAACCATGGTTTTACTAAAGTAATATTGTAGTAACCATGGTCAGTTGTGGCTGTAGTGAAACTATGGTTAATTTTTGTAAGGGTAAACAAAACACAATATAATAAAATATAAAAATACAAAATAATTTCCTGTTTAGTATTTGTTTAGTAATAATGAAAATGATTTGAATAATGACTAAAAATAATATTTTAAATGACCCATTTTATCCCAAGATTGATCGAAAAGAAAATAAGTGGTATCAACCATTCCAAGTATTAAAAACTTTTCCATCTGTAACAATGATTCCAAGTAATTTCCCTCTATATTATCTCTTCTAATTGATACATCACCAGAGGTAAAAATCTGGATGCTCAACACTAGCCAGCAGTTAAAAACTAAATCATTTTGCTCTCTCTGAAACAGGCTGCAGAGTCTCTTCCATGACATCACTGGCTCCCTGATGATAATTAGATTGGATGGTGCAGTATTGAGGCAAGAAGTGGTAAGGTCCATGACTGTCCTACCATAGCCCACATCACAGGCCCAGACACCACACATATGCTAGAGCTACAAGGACCTTTGGGGGTCTCATTTATTGCTTTCTGTCAGTGGCTTTTATTTCATTTGTGCCGGTTTCTCCTCTCTCTTTTTATTTATCTTGGAGAGGATTAGAGAAACACCTGCCAACCTTCTGTCTCTACCACCACTGAAGGGCTGTTTGAATCTCCATGCACATACACAAGCACACACAAAAGATGCTATTCCAGTACAAATCATCGCAACAGAAACATTAGTACTCAATGCTCAAAACACTTACTGCCCACCCAACCCATGTAACTAGCTGACACATGATACCAATATTGCTCAGCAAAGCCCATGAATTGCTCAGGAAAGACATAGTACTCTTAAAATCTGTTTTTATCTCATTATTTTCATTTAGTGGCATAGCACATAGGCTCTTAACTGTTTTTTCTTTAGGACTCTGCTTTTACATTGGATATCTTGTGGCAAGACAGTAAAAAAATATTGGGTAGCACTTTATTTTACAGTACAGTTCTACATTTACGTACTATATAATTACATCTATTAATAGGTACTAACCTAAAACCTAACCCTAACCTTAATACATATTAAGTACATGTAGTTCCCTAATATTACTCAGTACTTTCTTGGGTAAGTATGCTGTAAGTATACTGAAAGTACATTGTTCAAAAGTAGACAAAAATGCCCTAATTATCAGTATTTGGGATTGAATTGTTAAGCTTAATCAACAGCATTTGTGACAACACAAAAACATATTTTGACTTGCCCCTCTTTTTTTAACAAAAGCAAAAATCTGAGTAGCAGTGAGGCGCTTACAACAGAAGTAAATGTGTCAATCTGTAAATGTTGAAATTCTCACTGATTCAAAATTATTGCCACAAGAATAAACAATATGTGTGTTAATATGTTTTTAGAGTGATAAAGTCGCTTACTAACCTTTTGTGTGTAATACATCCAATATATATATATAATTTTATAATTTTGTTGCCATGACAACGTTACACTAAATCTAAAAAAAAAGATAGTAAAAAACATATTTCAAATAATACATGAATTTTAACAGAAGAATAAATGTAAGTGCTTTTATAATTTTATAATTATAAGATTCACATTTCTGCCAAATATCGGCCCAAATTATTTCCATTGTAAGTGCTTCACAGTAAGCTCAATTTATGCTTTTTTAAAGAAAAGGAGGGACAAGTACAGTTTTTTTTTTTTTTTTTAAACATTATGCCACAAATGCTGTTGATTGATCTTAACATATATTGAACCCAGAATATTCCTTAAACATTACCACGAACTGCATTATCTCAACAATATGCAAAGTTATTAACATGATGTGTAAAATTGACAATTTTGTACATATAACAGCAGAGGTGTGATTTGGACACCTTGTCACAGTTGCTTTAGGCTTGTTCACTTGCTGCTTTAAGACATTAAGTCTTGATTGTCTGTAAAGCTGCTTTGAACAATGTGTATTATGAAAATGCTATAAAAATAAAAATAAAAATCATGTGGCTTGACTTGATTTGCCGACCTAATACATGGAACAACTTTGCACAATTATATAGTTTGTTGCACTTGTCTTATTTGCCTTCAGCATTGTTTTTCTCCTGCTGTCCGAAACGTTATAAAAATTAACCTCAGTTTTCAGGTCACGATCCACCAAGAACCACTGGCCTGGCACATGTACAAAAAAATCACCTCAGCTTTTACACAATGCAAATCCCAGCATTTGTACTCAGTGATCTATAAAAACTTCTCCAATCCTTGTGAACATGTCAATGAACTGTGGCCACAGAAATCCCTCCAATGGGAAGTAGTTGAAAGGATGTTTTACAGAGCCTGGTTCAGGACAGAAAAGATGCAGGCAGCAAACTGACCGTTGGCGGTATTCTGTTGGATCTCGACACCAAGTCAAAATATAACCTTTTAGTGCATTGACTGTGACTCATTCATGGCTTTTAGGAACAACAAGAGCACAGACCAACAACTAATAAGACATACAAACAGACTGTGAACAACATAAATCATGTTATCTTGGGTGACTAAATTGAGTGAGGTAGAGGGATGGGAAAACAGAAAGCCAGACTGTACCGTGCCCTCTTCTCTCCCGAGACACATTAAGCAGAAGACAAAGACAGTCTGTTCCTCTACATTTGAAGCAAAGCCCCAGTTGCACCATTAGTAAGGAGATTCAGGGTTTACCGATGCAAAGTGAGAGACTGAGAGGTGGTGAGGTGAGGAATGGCCACAAAAATGAAACAAGTGATTTTCCCCTTTACTCTTCAAATGAAGAGAGCTGAAAGTAATTAAGCTTTAATCTAGGTACAGACTAATTTCCTCTCCTTGATATGTTCCATTAGGGACCAAAACCACAGCAGCCTTAATAAGGTTACAGAAGCCCAAGACCGACTCTGTTAGTCTTGTGTAGTGCACAGACAGCATATAATAAACCTCCCCTTTAGCAGGCAGCATGCAACATCTGCTGTTCATCTGATCTGGGATTCTGATACTACCTGAAGCCAACACAGTAGTGTTTCCTTTTAATCTACTAGAAGAGGAGGATGAATCTTAGACCTTGTTTAAAAGTAGGGTCCAAACTGATTAAGTGCTACAGATATGCCTCAAAAACCAGAAATAGTGACGATAAGAGAGAGAAATGCTTTTATAAAATGGGTTGAGATGACAGTCACAGACGATGGCTGCATTTGATTTTATCTTGAGTTGAGCTATGGTTCTTTGGAGATTAAAAAGTTACTTTAAAGTTTCTTCAGATCAGCGTAAAAAGTTTTTTTTTTTTTATGCAGCATCTAATGAACTAGAGAAGTAATGCTTTTTGTGGAACTTCAATAGTAGTTAAGCTCAAACTATAGCATTTGTTATATAATGTTGAATACCACAAAACATAATTTCCACTGGTTCTCTCATCTAAATTGTGGCTACAGTAAGGCACTTATAATGAAAGTGAATGGGACAAGTCCATAAGTGTTAAAATAAACACTGTTTCAAAAGTATAGTCACAAATGTAAACATTTTAAGTGTTGATATGATTTAAATGTGATAAAATCGCTTACAACCCTTTCCTGTTGCTTTTGTGCTAATCAACATTATGCCACAAATGCTGTTAATTGAGGTCAACTTTTACTGAACCCCAAACATTCCTTAAATGCATCAGGTTTTAAAATCCTTTGTAGTTCTAAGTGGAACCTTTATTTGCAAAAGTTAGAAAGATTTCAATTGAACAAGCATGAGAAACACCTTAGCAATACAAAATGTAGAGGGAGAATAATTTGATAATTTCAAAAATGGGTTATGGAGGAATTGTTTTAAATTATCTAGAAAATAGTAAGGGCTTTAAATTACACCAAGGGCTGACCAGCACTTGAATTCAAACATATATTTCCATTATAATGTATAGCCCATTGGGACACATAATGTATATTACTGTATCTTGTCCACCCTTGTCACCCATTGCTGCACAAAAATAATGAATTAACTGTCATTTTAAGGCTTTATTTTAGCATTATTGATTGAAATTAAGCTCTTCATCCTTTTAAACAAGAAATGGTTGTACCAAAGATGATAAATCTTATGATTCGTTGATAGGCTTCAGAAATCAAAAGTTTTAAGTTTAGGCTAGACAGATTAGATTAAATTAATAATTAGTAAAGCAATAAGTAACAATTAAAGTAGATTTTTTGTTGTTTTTTTACTTTTACATCTCAAATAGCATTCAATTTTAAATCACTGAATCCCACTCCCAGATATCATAATAAAAAATCTATGCCAATGAAATCGAAAGTTTTAGTTTAAAAGAGTAAGAAATCCATGCAAAGTCAATAATGTAGTTACAGCTGCCTTACCCCACAGTATTCCCTGCTACAGCGATATACCCACTACCCGAGTTCTTATTACTGCAAGCACCTGTTTACAAGCTCAGACTGGGCGTTCAGGGCCCTCCTGACTAGCAATGTCCCGAGTCATCTAGCTCTCTCCCTTCAAACAGTTTAAATATCCTCTGAGCCAATGGCCAGCCTGGGTGTGGCTAACAGTGGGAGATAATGAGAGTCTCTCTTTCACATTGTCTGGAACTTATTATTTCATCAAACATGACTTTAACAAGAGTCATCCAAACAGCCCACCAACTCTGGGAGGTAGATTTTGACAAACACATTGTTATTTCTGTGCTTCTCTCACAGTAGCAGGGCTGATCAATCTATTTTACAGTGATTGTGATATATTACATTGCTAAGTGACATATCAGTAGAGCCAAAGTCAATAGAGTCCTGAGTTGGGATTTAAGACGGCACTGAACTACATGGTTACAGTCGGCAGCAATATTTTTATGTGTCCTGTCCACAACTTTTCCTCCTTATTCAAAATCTGGAATCACGTTTTGATTGGAATTTAATTTCTAATCTAATCTACACATTTTGGTTTTGCCGATGTCTAGCATCAGAAATCTACACTATTGTAAAAAATTAGCAATTCTGTGCTAAAAGTCAATAGAAATAATATAAATATATATTGTAATAATATATCAGTTTTTTTGTGTTATGCACAGATTTGTCTCAACTTTAAACAAATGACCTTTAAAGAAATACGAAAAACTTTATCATCAACATCAAGCTTTTAGGTCAAAGTTATACGGATGTGCTGTATAAGGGAAGTTAATTTCTGGAACTTGTTGCTTTTTTTTTGTGCTTTTTTTTTTATCACCTTTTTGCCTTCACTAGTTTACTTTCAATGGTCCCGGTCTGAGGAATTAATTCTTAAAAGTACAAATGTTCCATGTAGTCTCTCAAACTAATATGAGATCATAAAAACTGAATGAATAATAATTATAAATGAATAATGCTAAAATAAATGCTGTTTTATATAGTGCATAGCATAACACACCACTGAAAGTATTAACTTTCTAAGAGTATATCATGTCACCTACCAAGTGTACAGTATTTTTAAATTATAAGAATTTCAATTTCAATTCCATAACAAAAACATATTTATATCATCATCAAACATGCATCTTCATTTTACTTCCTGCTTAGCTGCACTCAAGAGCACTAAATATATGAAATGCATACTGTAAATTATAAAACAAATACAAAACAAATTCTAAACATAAAATTAATTTGTATATTAAAAACTCAATATTTAATTCTGCCACAGTATATTAATCTGTATCTTAAGAGGAAGGAAACAGCACTTATCAGAAGTCATCACTAAGGTTGTTTGGCTATAATTTTCACAGGCATCTGTTGGTGTTGTGTTACCCAGAGGAGAAATACTTGGGCTCAAACAGGAGAGTGGGCCAGGTGTAATGTTTTTAAAGAGAGGCAGATAGTAACAACAGTAGCTTCCTGTTGGAAAACTTTCAGAGGATGCTATCATTGAAATATCACAATTAAAAACCTTAAGAAATTCCCTTGAGTCCCAACTCAGACATAGACGATGTTCCATTTTTTAAGGGCAAAAATAGAGCCTACACACTATTAAAATAAAAAAAATCTTTGGCACACCGATTGTCTCCATAAATATTTGGATACTTTTACATGTGGTTGGAATATGTAAGGAATAAGAACAGGGAGAAATTGTTCTGTACTCAGGAAATGGCCAGCTTTATGTCTTGCTAGTTTACATTACCTCTCACTCACCAATTATTCTTTGAGTGAGTTCTTGTGTGCATGCATATTCAATAACAGTTGAGAAATACAGTAAACACTCTTACTACCGGGTTTAATTACATGCATTTAGCTTTTCAGAGAGTGATTTACAGATAGTGCTACTGCATCATTAAGGTCTGAATACTGCAAAAAGAGGTGGACAAGATGAATACTTTAAAATGATGCCTCCATTATTTATGCAATATTAGAAAAATATTTTGTATGTGTTCAGTTGCTTCTTGGACTTTGCATTAATTACTAGTCTTGATGGAATATTCTGGGTTCAAGACAAGTTCAAGGCTCAATCAACCACATTTGTGGCATAATATTGGTTACCACAAAATTTGATAACCACATTTTGATTTGACCCTTATTGTCTTAAAAAAAAAAAGCTAAAATCTGGGTTCCAGTTAGGCACTTACATTGCATTCAAAAAGTTTCAAATCCCTTCACATTTTGTTATGCTACAACGCTTTAAATTATAATTTTTTTTCACATCAGTCTACACTCCATATCCCATAATGACAAAGCAAAACCCAGATTTTTTTAAACTTTGCAAATGTATTAAAAAGAAAAGGCTGAAATGTCACAATGACATAAGTATTCAGACCCTTAACTCAGTACTTAGTTAAAGCAGCTTTAGCAGCGATTAAAGCCTCAAGTCTTCTGGGTTTTATGTGAAAAGCTTTGCACATCTGGATTTGGGTATTTTTTGCAATTCTCCTCTGGAAATCCTTTCAAGCTCTTACGGTAAAGATGGGGAATGTCGGTGGACAGCCATATTCAGGTCTCTCCAGAGATGTTCCACTGGGTTCAAGTCCGGGCTCTGGCTGGGCCTCTCAAGGACATTCACAGAGTTGTCCCTAAGCCACTCTTGCGTTGTCTTGGCTGTGTGCTTAGGGTCATTGTCCTGTTCGAAGGTGAACCTTCGGCCCGGTCTAAGGTCCTGAGCACTCTGGACCAAGTTTTCATTATGAATATCTCTGTATTTTGCTGCGTTCAGCTTTCCTTCAATCCTGACCAGTCCATGCTGCAAATGAAAAACATCCCCACATGATGCTACCACCATGCTTCACCGTTGAGATGGAATTGGTGCCTGGTTTCCTCCAGACATTACGCTTGGAACTGAGGGCAAACAGTTCAATCTTAGTTTCATCAGACCAGACCATCTTGTTTCTCACAGTCTGAGAGTCCTTTAGGTGCTTATTGGCTAATTCCAAGCCGGGTTTCATTTGTCTTGCACTGAGGAGAGTTTTCTGTATGGCAACTATGCCATAAAGCCCCGATTGGTGGACCGTCGCAGTGATGGTTGTCCTTCTGTAAGTTTCTCCCATCTCCACACATGATCTCTGGAGATCAACCACAATTATCATCGGGTTCTTTGTTACCTCTCTTACTAAGGCCCTTCTCCCCGATTGCTCAGTTTGGCCTGGCAGCCGGCTCTAGGAAGAGTCCTGGTTGTTCCAAACTTCTTCCATTTAAGAATTATGAAGACCACTGTGCACTTGGGCACCTTCATTTCAGCCTAAATTATTTTGTAGCTTTTCCCAGATCTATGCCTTGACACAGTACTGTCTCTGAGCCCTGCAGGCATTTCCTTTGACCTCATGGCTTGTTTTTTTCTCTGATATGCATTTTCAGCTGTGAGACCATATATAGACAGGTGTGTTCTTTTCCAAATCATGGCCAATCAATTTAATTTTCCACAGGTGGACTCCAATCAATGTGTAGAAACACCTCAAAGATGATCTTAAGAAATTGGGGCTAAGTTTCTGTGTCATAACAAAGGGTCTGAATACTTATGTCAATGTGATATTAAATTTTTTGTTTTTAATACATTTTGGTTTTTGCTTTGTCATTAGGGGTATGGAGTGTAGATTGATGTGAATTTTTTTTTTAAACCATTTTAGAAAAAGGCTGCAGCATAACAAAATGTGAAAAAATGAAGGGGTCTGAATACTTTATGAATGCACTGTATATTGGAAGTGAACGTGGGCCAATTTGTTTATGTTAAAATATTCACTTTTTCAAATGTATAGCCACATTATGTAAACAATATGGATGTTAACTTGATTTAGTTTGAAAAAAATCACTTCAACTTTACAACTTTGTTGCAATGACAATGTAATGTCAACAGACCCTAAAAACCCTATAACGACTGTAAAAATTACAATTTAAAGAATTACAGCTCAAATAATACATGTGTTTAAACAGAAGAATTAATGTAAGTGCTTTTATAAAAATATGTCATTCACATTTCTACTTTTAAACCCTCAACAAGCAGATCTCGAAATGTTTTTATGGGGTGGCAAGGGGTGGCATGCAGACTATGAGGGGTGGCAACACCAAAGCAAGTGTCCATGCGTAGTTCTTATGGATAAAGGTACCAAGCTTCATTGCAACAAGTACTAGTTCATTCATTGGAGTCACTGTCAAATTACAATTGTCCATTAACTTGCGATACAACAGCATTTCTGCAGGAACCACATTTTGCTACTGATTTTGCCAACATAAAAAAAATAATTGCTTAAAAAATAAGTTACAAATTGTATATCTCCAGAGCACCAATACACTGTCTATTAAACACATCAACAAAATCTAAATGTTCCTAAACTTCACAGTATAGAACTGGTAATCTGGACTAAACGTCACACCTTATGCAGGCCAAAAAGTTTTTTTGTTAAGTGTACCCACTGATGGAAAATGCATGCATAACCCATGTTATTCTGCTAATAAAGTCCTGTTGGCCTGTCACCTTTGTAACAGCTGGAATAATCAATTTGAAAATGAAGATTAACACAAATTTAGGTCTAAATAAACTGTACTGGTATTTGTATTGTGGGGGGCAGTGCTGCAAAACTCATGAATATAAATTATGCTATGCACAGTAAAAGACTCTTTTAAATGACCAGTTTTAATCAATTCAAGTCATTGTTAATGACTGATTCAAGCACACAAATATTTCACATAATATGGTTATTTCATCTCTTCATCTGCCACTTTCAATTTCGTCTTGGAATTTTGATAGTCAGTAGATGAACACATAGATCAGCACTTTGATTAAGAACATAACTGATTGATCCAGTGGTAACTGTTTGCCTTTAATTTTTAGAGGTTTTGGATTCTAATTCGCCCCAAATATAACTTTTTATTTAAATAAAAAAAAATCCGAAAAACAGCGAACTCTGAAATTCAGACAGTGACAACGACAAACTCTCCGCACCAGCAGCGGGAACCTAGAAAAAAAGCCAATATGTGCCTGAGCACCCGTGAACGAGATGGCACAGCTCACAAACAACTGTCTCCTATCACACACACCAGCCATGATTTTTCACACTCAGTTTATATAGTATAGTGAGGAAACAAACTGCACACCGTCATCAACAATCAGCTCACCTGGTTACTGCACACCTGAGAGCAATTAAGAGAGAGAAAGAAAAGAGAAAAAGACAACACGCACACTCTGCATACACACAAACAATACGGCCAAGAAGGCCATCCCAAGGGGGGGCACGGATATGCACATGTCACCCATGCCTAAATCCATACCTGGTTTTATACAAGAATGCAGCAGAAATGTAGCATGGCGAAAAGCAGACTTGTGGCTTTCACTGTGTATTTTATGAGGCAGAAACTCAGCAAGAGTTTGTGCATGATGAAAATAGGGGCATATTTCAATAAAGACCATGTGAGAAGTCCATGGAATAAGAAATAGGGAAAAAATTACAAAAATGTTGATTGCTCTTTGGGAGGTTTATGATGATTACAATCAGCTAGCTATAAAGGTGCACTTTGTCTTATTATTATTATTATTTTATAGTTAAACTTTTAAAGAGAAATAAATAGTAATAATAGAATAGTATTTTTTTAAACGTGTCTAAAATGATGTACACTCATAGCCATATCACTCTAGCCATATCAGTCTAAGAGAAAAATCTGCTTTATTCTACATATGGTACTGGCCACCAGAGACAGTTTGGCAGGGACGGACCAATGGTTTTAAAATAAATGGGAGAAATTTGAACAGCCAACAGATGTTGATAAGAAGTCCTGCCTTACAGGTAAAAGAGCAAATCGTCAGTCAACTTGAGAATGTGCATGCATATTAACTGAACCAGCCTGAACAAGACAAGTTTTTGGAATGATCTGAGCTAAAGATGCACAATTAATGATACCTGTGTTGTCAGATTTTACTGCTGATTTTAAATATGTTCTTTGATTGTAATCTTGACCAACAATTTTTGTCTTTACACATTCAATTATTTAGGAACTGTACATTTATGCCCCTTGTTTACATAGAATGTACCTGTTGAGATCACATGACCAGATGAATATTACTCGTTTTATCTGAACAATCCCCTATAACTGGATGCCCTCAATGAATAAATGAATCATGGCTGACTGCGAACAGTGGATTTTTACAATAGTATCAATCATTGAGATCTTCTGTTTTTCCGTGATGCTGCATTTATGCAGCTAGGTATCAGCACACATTAACAAAAATTTTACTGAGTATACCTTTAACCTGTGAAAATTAATAAACTTTATGTTGTTTTCAGGGTACCTGAACATTTGGAATTGCAGCATTTACAAGCTCCATGTTTGGCAATCTCAGATGTGTCAAATATGATTTTATCACCCATCTCTTCATACTTTATCACGGCATGTTTGTTTTCAAGACTGCTTTCAAAGTGCAGAGACAAAGCCACAAGGAATGAAAATTAAATCTCTGCACTTAAACATATTTAGATGGAATGCTTCTGGTTTTATTGGTCGTGTTTTGAAGGTCAACCCCACCATAAGAGAACTAAAAGGGGAAAATTATTTTAAATCAAAGCCATAAGGTCCCAGGCTCTGCAGATAAACCTTCTAGCAAGTCATATACGTATGAGACACGTATCCAATATTCTATATCACACTGTCAACAGTAGGGTTTGGGTTATGTTATACATTCTTCTATCTGTCTGTCTCCAAAGAAGGGATCATAATAAACCTTACTACAGTAAAGAATGGAGGCAAAAATTGCAAAAAAGTGAATGGGATGTTCTTCAATACTGTTTTGCAATTCTCCATTCATTGAACCAATACAGCATTAACGATCAGAGAAATTGTGAAAGTTCTTAAAGTTAACTAATGGCCTTAAGCGCACAAACAGACTTAAGATAGCAGTTGTAATTCAGAGCAGGAATATGTATGACAATAAACACACCAGCATGCAGGTGACCTTTATTCAGCACAAAAGACATTCTTCACATTCGTGCCATCTCAGTGAATGAGACCTCTGTGGTAAATATGTCTTTTTAAATCTATGGCAGGAATCTTTGGGACAACATGTTGCTTTTTTTATAATGACCTAAAAGAGCTTTCATTAAGGCAACATCTAAAACTTTTTCATTTGAAAACGCTTCTTTTTCTGTACATATTGGCCTTCCGTCCACACAGAGATGGCTTCTTTGTCAGCGAAAACTGAGCTTATCGAAAACGCTCTCTCAAGTGGATACATTTGAAAACACCGTAATTGCATTGTAATGTGGACAGTGAAAACAGATATACCTGAAAACGATGATGTATTTGTTGTCATGTGACCCAGTCATGTCCATTTAATCAAAACAATCAAGATGGTGGCCCATGTTATAGCGGCGCTGTTATGCCTGATATTCACTTTGATAGCATTGTTAAAGATAAATGTTACTTTGTACAAACTTCACATTGCATTCCTTCAAAAGCAATGGGAAGTTTACTCGAAATTGGTGTCCGTCTGCAGAACATGAGTTTCAATTGCGATTTTTCACATGCACTGTAAGTGGATTTAAGAATTTTTCATGTGTCTCAGTGTGAACTTTTGGAAAATGCTTAAAAAAGGCAGTGTGAATGGAGAACATTTAAAAAATGTATATACCATTTTTAAATGTATCTGGATTAATGAAGACGTAGCCTTAGTCTTAAGAATGCAGGTATTGTCATTGGATTTCATCCATCGCTCTTTTCATAACTTGTGTCTTTTCACAACCTCTAATCACAGTTCTTAAAGCTAATTTTAAATGTTATTTATTTGTGGGCATATTAGACATATGTTATGTCTAAAGACAAACAAAGATTTAAGTCCAAGACACATTCATATATAGATTTCTATATGAATTCTGGTGTTGTGTAAAAAAAAAAGAAGAAATAAAAGACAAAAGTAATAAAAATAAAAAAATAATAAAAATACATTTGTAAAGAATGACAATTTTACAATTCATTTATGAAAAATTTACATGATTCATGGTGGACCCCATTCTGGGTCTGGAGAGCAGTACACTAATTAGTGACCTCTAGTATATAATGTTGACAAAACTGCACATTGAACTACTGCTTTTGAACACATCCTTTTATTCTGTGCAGAAGATAACTTATACAAAGTAGCACTGCTACCATCCACAAAAGAGGTGTTGCTCTCATCAAATAACATCTGTTTGCCAGATAATTAATTTAGCATATTATTTTAGAGTATTTAAATTTGCTATGGGTACTCAATCTAGAATAACATCACACCATATTTTTCATTAACAAATTAATTTTCAATCTAGTTAATGATTCAGCTGTGGGTGGAGGGATCAAAAGGAACCTGATTGCATCTCTCCTAATGCAATCTCCTAAATGAGTGGAAGGAAATTATTTGATTAGTTGGAAAGAATATAGACCCTGACAGGGATGTCCAAACTCTGCAATAAGCACTCACAGTTAAATGCTCCTGGCTCTATAGAATATTAGAATCTTGGTTGGGCAGGTTAGGTCAATTTAAACACAATCTATCACTGCCATATACATCAGTAACAGTCTTAATTAATTTCACCAAGAATCATACAAATTGTTCATGAGACGACACAAATCTCACTGTACAGATTATTAGCATAGTTCAGCAAGTGCATAAAAACAGTATCCCACTGACAAATAAAAAGAGCAGACTTCTCTCCCAGAGAGCACTGCTTTTCTTCTCACACCTGTTTCTCATTGTCACAAAGGTTCTTTTTCATTTTAATATAATGTGTTCTGTGTACTGGACATTTGACTTGAAGCATGCTGTTTTAGCCTGCAATGCCCAAAGATTGAAAAATTCCTTTTTTTTTTATAGGTATAGCAGAGGTCAAATCTATAGGAGAAATGTCCCATAGGGCATTATAAGCAGGTACATTACATACCCAATAATGTGTAACTTTTAGAGCTTGAAATGTTTATTTGAACATAGTCCTTGGTTGAGGAACTGCCGAACTGATATATTTAGAAAGTATAAAATAAACATCTCATCATATACAAGGGGAGAGGCCATGTCATTTCATATGTTACTTAATTATACTTCCTGCACAAATCGAAGGACACTGAGGTACTATAACCTTTGCCTCTAACATGTGTAAATACTGTAGAGTACATACTGTTTATCTACATCCCTGTGGAGTTTAAATGTGATTATTTAATAACACATTTAATAAACCAATTCACTCTTCAAAGGATAATTGTATTTAATTTTTTTGCATAACCATTATATTATATTCATAATATTCATTGTTTTGTATTTGTTGGTCTGTCCAATCACTAAGCAGGAAATAAACAAACTCAACAGTTCAGTTTTTGTTCATGGGCAGTTCAATACAATGTGATCCACTTGATGATGTGTCATTGAACAATCTACATTTTACTGTCTTCATTGTTGATTCTGCACAAACCAGGAAGTACAGAAGTACTAAAATGCAACATTGTTTTGTCAGTTATTGATTTGTCTAAACTTTTCTTCTGTTGTGCAAAAACATGATATCAAGATCAAACCATTGAGATCTGAATTTATAATAATTGCAGTGCACCTGCCTTGTGGGTCACTGGGAAGGAAAATGCAAGGAAAATGTCCATAATAATTTTATATGGTGCTTTCCCTTTGAGGATAGACAATTTCTAAAATATGACCAGGTTCCATTGGCAATTACCTCGCCTATACTGTAATCTGTTTTCCCTACAGACAGTAACGACTCTGAAATTGACCCAGCTGAGCCTCTACTGCGTTATCAGCTTCTGTTTTCTTAACCATCCCTCAAACTTTAACGCTAATGTTGTGTTCCGGTAATTTTGATCCGAAGAGGATTTTCTTTTGCCTAAAGTTAATGTTGTCATATTGGACTAAAACCTATTGACTTTGCTCAAACAGTGAGTCATAACTTCCCCAAAAACTTTTGTCAATTTAATTTTCAACTTGTTACATTTCCTGGTCAAAAATGACAAACCTGTAAAAATGGCTTATAAATATCTAATTTTGCTATATTATCACCAAATATTGAATTAGATCTTTTTGTCATATTGTTTTCTTTCAAGTAGCACAGGTTTTATATTTGTTTTTGGAACTCATTGATCGTAGGTCTCACTGACTTGAGCTTATGCACCTCCGTTTTTGAGTGATAAAAGCATTATTTGTGAATAATTTTGGCAATATTAAATAAAATATGAAAACATTCCTTACTATTTATCACACTTGTGTGCTTTAATGTTTAACCAGGAAGTTTGTTTTTAAATGCTTTTATTTTGTACAAAATGGCACAAAGTCACACTTGTGATGTTCCCGGTCAAAAATGACCAGCCATTGAAAATGAATGGGGTAGATCTCGCACCTGTGCACGTGCACATACACACACTTGTGCACTAACACACACGCACACACATGCGCACACACAATAACACACACATGCTCACGTACACGCACAAACTCTGAGTATTACATGCTTTCTTACATTTTTGATTTCACATATCGTATTCTTTAGAAGTTTGATAATCACATTAGGTCATATTAAGATTCCTGTCTTTCCACCCCCAAATTTAAGACCATTGTGGCAGGGCGGAGAGCGGGGCCGGGTTGTGATTCTATACACCCGGTCTCTTTTCAGGCTAATCAAGCCTCCGAGAGGGATAAAGGCCGACTGCGGAGGTTGGTGCAGGAGAGAGAGATCGTTTACGGACATGTCCGTCATGTGTGCATGTTTGTCTTTTGTTTAAGTTAAGCATTAAAATATTATTTATATTATCAAACCAGTTCTTGCCTCCTCCTTGCCTGTCTAAACCCCTTTACAATGGTGCCAAAATCCGGGAAGGAAGAAAATAAGCCGTAGTAGGGTTCTCGCCACTACCATCCACCCTAATGGAGCAGCCGTCTGCCATCTGCCGGGGGACAAGGAGCCCGGCCTCCTGGAAGCGGAGGAATGGCCGCCGACCGCGAGGGGAGAAGGGGCTCCTAACCGACCACCTGGAGCGGTCAGGGCAGCTGTCAGGAGTGGAGGAGTCCCCTACCAGCCGCTGAAACGCGGCGGGGTCTGAGACCGCCAACCGCAAGTGGGGAGGGACTCGCTGCCGACCGCCTGGAGTGGGAGAACCGCTGCCAGGGGCGGGGGAGACCCCTTCTGTTCCCCAAGAACATGGCGGGGAGTTCCATCCGCCAGGGGCTGAAGGACTACCTCCGATCCGCCTGGAGAGGCGCGGCTGTCGTCCGTTAGAGGGTGGAGGAGGAACAAGCTACGGCATATCGGAGAACTGGCTAGTAAGTGTGTTTTTTTTTTTCATCTCTCTCTCCTCTCTCTCTCTCACTGCCGCTCCGTGTTGGCCTTTTCCCTATCTGTTAAATTTTACAGTGTTTTTTGGGGGGTACTACACTGTTACAGGAAGTACCCCCCCATTTTTTTTATTTCTGTTTCCCTCCCCTTGTCCCCTCCCTCATCCAGGTAGACGGGGATGACCTGCCGGCAGACGGGGCGAAAGGCGCGCCCCTCCCCAGGGAAGGGGGGGGGTTGTACAGCCAGAGAGAATGAGGGAGGAATGTGGCAGGGCGGAGGGCGGGGCCGGGTCATGATTCTACACACCCGGTCCCTTATCAGGCTAATCAAGCCTCTGAGAGTGATAAATGCAGTCTGCGGAGGATGGTGCGGGAGAGAGAGATGTGTGTGTGTTTGTCTTTTGTTTAAGTTAAGCATTAAAATATTATTTATATTATCAAGCCGGTTCTCGCCTCCTCCTTGCCAGTCTAAACCCCTTTACAACCTCTTTAAATAAAAAAATTAACAATTGTTGTATCATTTAAGGAATTTAAGACTTTTCATGACCTTAAATTTTGGAAAATTGAATTTCAGATATTTTTAAACTTGTTTAGGATCCGCATGAACCCAGTATACAACATTAGTGCATACACACACATACAGATTGTCTTTGCCCCACAGTGACCCCTCTCCAATAGAATCAGTTGTGGTGTTTCCAGTCAAAGATGACAAAAAAGACCTAATCCAATATTTGGTGATAATACAGTATAATGAGAGATATATAAGCAGTTTTTAATAGGCTGGTCATTTTTGACTGGGAACACCAAATTAGGTAAAAAAAAAAATTGTCAACACAGCAAAAGGGTCAACATGATTAAAGTGCACCCTCTTCACTATGCCAAGTGTTTTATTCACCTTAGTCTTGTCACAAATATTCAGTAAATAAATACCTCTCTGGGACACTTTTATTTGGGAATTCATGGGTTTGTCTTGATTCCCTGTTACAAATGTCAATATCCAATTGATAGCTTTGTTAGGTTCAAGTCTATAATGGCAAGGCTATGAAATAAGAATAAATGTGTATTTAAATTTTTTTTTTTAAAACATTATCCCTAACCCAAACCCTAAACCTAACCGTCAGTGGGGGGAGGGAATATACAACCTACGAATCATAAGCATTGTTAAACATTGTTTATGTGATCGCAATTACTTTGTTGTTTCAGTGGGACTAAATCACATCTCAGAATTTGTTCAGACCGCTAGAGGGCGGTGGCAGCAGTGGCACCAGTGGCACCAAATGGAAAGGTGATCACTTTTGAAATTATGTAAAAACGTCTGATTGGGGATGGTGCTTGTCAGTAATTTGACAGAATGGCCATCAATTTCAGGGTACCTGAACATTTAGAAGCAATATGTGGACTTCCTGTGTGATCATCTTGAATAAATTACCACTGACTATATCTTAAAGATGAATTCCCCATAAAAGGTATCTATGTTATAGCCAGAAGATTGGTAGTATGTAAGATAATGTGTGGAATGTTTCCATAAAGTAGATCTCCTACCCTTCCACTCAGGTGGGTGCAGAAATATCAGCTGTCCAGAACTCAACAACCAAACCATTTAGATGTACAGATGAAAATGTATTGTGGCATTAGGAAAAAGCAATCTATCTTTTAATGGCAGTTCTGCCCAAACGTCTATAGACTACAATTTACCATCTTAGTTAAACGGTAAAACAGAACAGAAGCACATGCTGACATGCCCATGTCAATTTTAGTTCTCTCTCCAGACTATTCTCAATTACCCGACTCAATAAAAGAAGCAGTCATAGAGTTTACAGACGCTGCTCTACAGTATTCAGATGGGTTACTGTTTTCGTCTGAGTGGAAAGGTTAGAGGGTGCCTGAGAGCGCACTTCCTATTCACCTTGGTGGTCCTTCTAAATGAATTCACAGCTGATGCTGCAAAAAAATCTCTAAAGAGGCCTAATGTCCCTGTTATCATTATACTTACACTTTGGATCTGACTTGCCATAAATGCCCTTGTGCTGTGTTTGATGGGATTAACAGTTATGTTTGGAAAGCGGGATCACTCTTGATTATGATGGTTGGTCGTGAGAGGTTTGATCCTTCTGATGTCTCTATTTCTTAATCTAATGTCAAAACCAGACATGCAGTAAGGGGGAAAACATTAGTCAAAAACTAGTCATGCAATAACCTTCCATCAAATTACTCTGTTTGGAGTCGTTTATGTAGACCTTGTTTGTATACTGAAATTGATGATCAACTAAAAGTGGACTTCAAGATGTTGGTTCTCTTATTCAACAGATTGGTCTAAGCATCTGTTAAACAGAAGTGCAGGAGTGTAAAATGGAGATAAAATCATGCACTGACCCAAGGAGAAAGAGGAACAGGGACATCTGACAAAATATAGACTGGGTGGGGGGAAGATGGGGGGAAGAGTGTGAGGTTATCATTGGTTCCCAGCTATTTGATTGGCATAGTCCTGAGGGGCAATGCAGCACATTCCAAAAATCAGGATGGCCTTGATCACAAGTCCAAAAATGTACTTTATCTCATAGCAGGGAGGCAGGCTGCCTGTAACTATAACAGGAAAAATCTAAATATGGGAGGACAACTTGAAGATGTGCATTAGTAAGGTGTAAAACAGCATTCGTAATTGTGTTAATATTATAGAAGTTTCTTAAACAAATAGAAGGAAAACATAATATCAAGGAGAGGACTTTCAGAGTAAAATTTAGTGCAAAAAAGTTACCCATATGAAAGAAAAATCTATAATTATCACATTCACACAAATGACTTACAAGTGCCATCCCCTAACAGATATTTTTTGCATCAAATCATGGGTGATTAGATTTCCCTCTACTGCTACTGATAGCATTTTGCATGAGGAAACTCCAAGACACAGGTTCTAGTTCCATGGAAACCAGGAAGTGATCACGTTCACAGTTTATTATCACGGGGTACCATTAATATAAAAGGCATTCCTCTTTAGTGTATTACAGACTGTACAGCTAAAAAACAACTCACTCCACAACTTGCTTTTGGCGCCCCTCCTTGGACATTATGCCCAGAAAATCAAGCTTATCCGTGTCCATACACCCAACAGCACTTACTGCTTTGCTCATTGGGGCCAGTGTTTACATTTTCAGTAGCACAGACAGATTTTTTCAAAAAGAATCTCAACCTTCTGTTTTTGATTTCACTGTGAGATCAGTCTGCTTTAACGTAATCTTTAAAAAGCAACAAACCTCTACAGACATGCTGCAGAAAGAATTAAATAAAAAAAATAAAGTATAAAAGTAATCCATAAGACTCCAGTGATTAAATTAATATCATCTAAAGTGGTATGGTAGGTGTGGGTGAGAAACAGGTCAATATTTAAATCATTTTAAACTTTAAAACTACCCTTTCACTTCCACATTCTGGTGTGGAAGTGATTTTCACATTCAGCCACCTACTGGTTGGGGCTGGTCAATGGTGGAGATTGACAGTGAAAAAAGGACTTAAATATTGATCTGTTTCTCACCCACACCTTACATGATTTAGCCACTGGAGTCTTATGGATTACATATATGCTGGCTTTATGTGATTTATGTATTTTGAGGATTCAAAGTAATGGCCACCATTCACTTGCATTGTACCTACAGAGCTGAGATGTTATTGTAAAATCTTAATTTGTGTTGTGCAGAAGAAAGTCATTCAAATCATGAGAGAATTTTCATTTTTGGGTGAACTATACCTTTAAGCAAACCGAGAAGGGGGCATCTTCACATACAATATATAAAGTATTCATATGACATATGCGAGAATGTACATTTTATTTCATATTTTGCTTTTCAGAATTTTTGTCATGAAATTGCCAGAGGCTAATAACACAAAGACTTCCAGCATCCTTTTGCAGTACTGTATGATTAAATGCTGATAATGCAAGGCCTAATACAGTGACGTTAGAATGAACTGAAAAACAAGTAGCTCATGAAAAACAAATAGGAATACTTTTAAAACTAAACTGGTGTGAGCCCTTGGTGGTTTCTTTTCACAAGTGATGATGTGAGTATAAAGAGAAATTTCACATTTGATGAATGTACAGCTCAGTGACATCAAAAATGTAATTGATAAACTACAGGTTAAAGAACAACAAGTCTTTTGTCCACATCGACTACAGCAAAGTTTAGCTCACAAAATGTGGTTGTTTATGCAAATCAAACTCATTTGGTTTCACTGATGCAGCACAGCTCACTTTTGTGCATCTGATAAGTATTCTCAAACTCCTTTGAGGATCAGCATGGAATGTGTGAATATGAATTCAGTGGAAGTGAGGTCCTTTTCATCAAATGTTACTCTTCTTTGTTAAAGAACAAAGCACAGACCAAATCTGTTTTATTTTAAGAAGCACTGATCTTATTTAAAAGCAACTAGTTGTGTTTCAAGTGGTCTGTCAATGGCAGGAAATTTGCAAAATATTTTTGTAGTCAGCTTTTTTATTTTTTCACAGGGATGCTCATATATTAGAATCAGCTTCAGAGGAGCAACACAGGCATATCAATATGGCATGCTTCTGTATATTGGGCAGTTTAAAGTAAACAAAATATAGCCTTTTTGTTCAGATGCCTGACACACATTGATCATACTGTAAATAATGATACAAATCTTTAACTCTTAATTTAAAGTTTACCTTATTTGTGAAGCATAATATGGTGTCTAGACCTTTCGAGGCCTGTATTATACTTAAATATACACAATGGATAGTTGTGTGTAGTTGTGTAATAGTTGTGCAATTTGACATATGTTAGTATTTTTCTGAGAACACATCTCTTAGTATCGTTTAACTAAGGCTGACTGCTTGGGAAATTCTACAGGAATTTACTAGAACAGTTTTTTATGAATGCCTTGAGGTTGAACTCTAAACAATGTCATGCAGAGAAGCGCATAAGGACCTGATTGTCGGTTGTTATTGTCGTTGTCTGCTTTTTTCTTCTTTTTAGTTTTTATTATTTGAAGTTAGGGGCTTTTACAGTGGAAATAAATGGTGGATGAGCATAACAAATGGCAATGTAAACTTCATGTGCTGACTTTAAGTATTAAAATGTTAGTAGAAGCAAAATAAGGATGAAATGGTTACCGGTTTCACGGTAAACCACAATAAAATTCCCTGACAGTTGGTATTATCATGTCACATTAAATTATCATTAAAACCATGCGTGATTATCGTGATTTGTAAAACTCGTGGTAATGCTGTCCACACACACTCAGGATGATTCTGACGCATGGCCGCAGCATGCAACATTGTTATTGTTGTTGTTTTAGCGTGAAAACACGCAGAAGGTAATGACAGAGCTCGGGAGAATTTCCAACCTTTCAAGAAGACCAATTCAGAAGTCTGCTGAGCTTGCCAGAGGAAAGTCACTGCGAAATGGGGCAACACGTCCAATCTGGCTAGATAGCTATATATATATAATCTCTATAGGATGTTCATGTGCTAAATCCTAATTGAAGTGAATGGTGCTTCTGCACATGGTGTTTTGAGTCGGAGCCAGGATGAAACAAGTAAGGGAACATTTGGAATTTCTGAGTGGGGCACATTTAAGACAAAGCACATGTGGTTAGCAGCAATCTACCTCAGACAGCACACACTATTTTACTGGGCAAACAAAGTCAAAGTCCGGTTTATTGTTTTTATTTTTACTAAACGGCATACAGTTCCTTCAGGAAACTACAATACAATGTGTATTGTAAACATCCAAGCAGAGTTATGAGCCATTTCTCCATATAGATATATAATCTACATCCTTTTTTGATTTATTTAAAGTAGGCACTGCCCTCTAATGGAGAACAACATAACAAGTATAACTGTCAGAATGTGAGTTCTATATTCCAGAGCCTATAGAAATTCAAAACATGTCATATATCTTATCCTTCTCAGCAGTCTACACAGTTAACCAATTCAGAGCCACATATCAGACTAACCGGAAACACTGTGTAAGCGACCACAATGGCAGTGTCAATAATACAGATTTTTTAATAAAGAAAATGTTATGCTACATTTATTTGAACATAAATTCCATTTGTCTCTCCTCTGTTAATAAAGATCAGCTTAACCAGCATGAAATAACCATGCTTGTCCAAACTGGTTAATGCTGGTTGGGTGCTGGTCCAGCTGGTGGACCAGAATAACCAGCAACTTTATGGTTAAGTAAGTTTACCAGCATGGTCTTTCAGGTAAAGGTGGTTAAGCTAGTTTAGAACCCTGGGCACAACAGCACACCAGCATCCCATGCTGGGGGACCAGCACCCAAAACACAACATAAGCTGGTCTTTTCAGCAAGGTTCTTGAGAGTCCCTTTGAATTTATTGTAAACGTCGTTTTGATCATCCTCTTTCCTGCTGACCTAAGATGACAGATGATGAACTTTAACAAATTGAGCAGTTTATATTAGAAAACGTATTTGAATATTCCATGAAACATTGGCCCAAATATGGAGCACACCAATTGAGCTGTCTCTGCATACAGCGCCTCATGATACCCAGAAAATGCAGCCACACTAAACGCAAGTCCTCTAAACAAATTAAATTGTTCACATCATGGGAATTAAACAAAAACACATGGGAAAGATATAAAAGTTTGGTCAAATTTAACATTTTAGCTGGGAAAGGAGTCAAAAGTGGTCAAAGTGGGGGGCACGGCCTCCACCCTCCACCAGTGCTGACACTGATGGTGCATCTAATAAACTGTTCAATCTTATGTCAGTAGGCTCAATTTACCTTCTGTAGCAGCCGCTGTTGCACCAAGGCTGGATCAATCTACTGCTGAACGTGCTCCTCATTCCAACAATATGTCATGGAGACGGTGGGAGGTGATGTCTATGATTTCAGGTTTAGACAGCATTTTCATTTAAGCAATAACATCCAGTGGGTCCTGGTCCTTTCAAGTAACAAAGCCTGCTTTCTTTCTCTTTTTTCTCCACTTTTCTCCCTAATTTGGCATGCCAAATTCCCACTACTAGGTCGTCATGGTGGTGCAGTTACCTACATCAATCCAGGTGGCGGAGGAAAAGTCTCAAGTTGCCTCCGCTTCTTAGATAGTCAATCCGTGCACCTTATCACGTCGCTACACTCAGCTATATAGTGGTGGCCAAAAATATTGCCACCCTTGGTAAATTTGAGCAAAGAAGGCTGTGAAATCACAAAAAATCTAAATTTTAATTGAACTAAAACAATTGAAACATCTCATTATTAAAAAATATTTTTCTCCAAAACGCATTGGCCATAATTATTGGCACCCTTTTATTCAAGATTTTTTGAAGACAATCTCCCTTGAATCTTCTCTTATAATGCCTAATGAGGTTGGAGAACACCTGGCAAGGGATCTGAGACCATTCCTCCATACAGAATCTCTACAGATCATTCATATTGAGAGGTCCATGTTGGTGCACTCTCCTCTTCAGTTCACCCTGCAAATTTTCTATGGGGTTTAGGTCAGGGGACTGGGATGGCATGGCAGAACCTTGATTTTGTGGTCAGTGAACCATTTTTGTGTTGATTTTGATGTTTGTTTTTGATTATTGTCCTGCTGAAAGTTCCAACCAGGGCCCATTGTAAGCTTTCTGGCAGAGGCAGCCTGGTTTAAAGGTTTTTATCTGTTGGCATTTGATAGAGTCCATGATGCCATGTATCAAGATGTCCAGAACCTCTGGCAGAAAAACAGCCCCACAAAATTAAATATTCAGCACCACATTTTAACATGGGCACTGGGTACTTGGCCAAACCATCTCTGGTGTTTGCCGCCAAAAAGCTATTTTTTGTTGTTTCGTCTGACCATAGAACCCAGACACATTTGAAGTTCCAGTAGTTTCTGATAAACTGAAGATGTTTGGGTTTCTTGTTGGATGAGAGCAGAGGCTTTTTTTCTTGAACCCCTCCCAAAAAACTAATGTCTGCAATTGTCCTGCTGTGATCCTTGGAGATTCTTTGGCCACTTTAACCATCCTCCTCACTGTACGTGGAGACAGTATAAACACATGTCCTTTTCCAGGCCGATTCTTAAGATCTCCAGTTGATTGTAACTTAATTATTGCCCTAATGGTGAAAATGAGCATTTTCAGTGCTATTTTCTTATAGCCACGTCCCATACTGAGAAGGTCAACAACATTTTGCCGCACATCAGAACAATATTCTTTAGTCTAACCCACTGTGATTGATTATTAAGGGAATTTGGCCTATGTGTTACCTTTCATACACTTTTATACACCTGTGAAACCGAAAGACTGAACAATTTCATGTTCCTAGTCACCCATGTGCAATAAAAATGCAAATTATGAATTGGAATATACTATACTTCAGATATATTTTACTCATAAGAATTTCTAGGGGTGCAAATGACACATTTGACCAAGGTTAGATTTTTGTGAATTTTTTTAATGAAAGATCAAAAGGATAACCAATGCAGATTTTTTTTTCACAGCCTTCTTTGCTCATATTTACCAATATTTTTGGCCACCACTGTAAATCACCAGACATGTGTGAATCAGCAATCTCCACATCACAGCCATGTAAACAGGACGTAATTAATTCAATAATGTTACAGGTTAATAATATTAACATCATGAGCAGGTAGGTCACTTTTCAAAAGACTGGGATAATTATGCCATGCATGCCTTCAATGCACCTTTGTAGGACTGAGGCTGAGTACTGATATTTCAGAAATAGTACGAAATGTGTGGTAATCAGCGTTGGGTGTAATGCATTACTAAGTAATTAATTACTGTAATTATGATAGTAATTTGATTACAGTTACTGTTGATGTAATTGCATTAAATACTGACTATAGAGCAATTCTATATTACAATAGTCGAAATGTAACATCTAATGTTACAATATATGTTTTCTAATATAACACTGCCCCCTTAAAATCTTTGGCCAGTTCATGCATAATTTATTTGATTTTAAATGATTTATTTTTAAATAATTAAAAGAACATTTTTGTGTCTGTCCTTGTATTTTTCATCTGGTCAACAATGATAAGGGTTTCAGAATGAAATTTGTAATAATTAATAAAATAACTTTACAGACAGCGTAATTAGTACGGTAATCTAATTACACTGTAAAATATGTAATTAGTAGATAGTAATTAATGTCTTTTTTTTCGTCTTTTTTTTTTGAGTAACTTACCCAACAATGGTGGTAGTATGCTTTTCTTAACTCAGCCTGAGACTTTATGCTCTATGAAAAACTACAATTTTACCTTGTGTCTCTTTAAGAATTTGTTTAAAAATTAGTGGCATTCCAGGCCTTTATTGCTTCTAAGCCTTTCGACTCTACATTACTACATTTCTATGTAATATTTTATGCTGTTAGCTCTGCTTTTACAGCTGCAGTGTTGTTGCGATAGTACACTCTGCCGCCATCTGGCTGTATACCACATATACACCCAAAACTAGTTACCCCCTTGCCCTTCACCTGCCTCAACTCTCTGGTTTGGTGTTGCTTGTCATGAAAGTCATGACATGCAACAGCAATTTACAATGGATGGTTATTTTCTCTGGAAACGGACTACAAATTAGATTGTTTCTTTGAGGCTTTAATTTTATCCAAACCAGTAGGCGGCAGTAATGGTGTATTAAAATTTATTTTCAAGCTGCAAACCACAAACGAAGTCAGTGGCAGCTGTCGTCACAGCAGTGTTGGATCAACATGGCCGCGTGGAAGGTCCTCAGCACAGGAGTGGGGTGTCTACAATCGTCCTTGCCGTTTTGTAGACAGGTAAGAATACACTGACTCAGGTCTGTCGAGACTTTTTAATCCAGTGTTATTTAAATAGTGATGTGTGTAGATTTATGTGCACAAGTGTCTTTGTTACCCTGTTACATCCAGAGAAGCTGGTGACATTTAGAGATCGTTTCTAGCTGAAAACTCATGATTAGACTGACATTTATTTAGTACATTTATATATATATATATATATATAGTATATATATATATATATATATATATATATATTATTATTATTTTTATTTTTTTTACTAAATAATTAAATGTTTTTTATGTAATTGTAATGGATTGTTTTTATTATTTATCATGAAAATCTAGGTGTCTTTGTAAGTAATGTTATGATGTCAGAGGCCGAGGATTTATTTAACCAAAGAACGAGAGCGTCAACTGAAGTATAATCTCATGTTATATATTTGTTTTATCGACTGTGCTTACTGTTGTTGTAAGCATTTAAAATGTCTCTTCTAATGTTTTCAGGCCTACAGAAGTTCTCTTGGAGTGGTGGAACAGTTCAGAAGTTATTATGTTGACTGGAGGATGTTACGGGATGTGAAAAGGAGACAAATGGCATATGAATATGCAGATACAAGACTGCGCATCAATGCTATTAGGAAAAATACTATTTTACCAAAGGAACTACAGGTAAAATTAAAGCTTTGAAGTCTCCATTTAGTGCCAATTTAACACTCTGTTTTGAGGACTAAGTCTCCTAGTGAGATTTCTGTCTTAAAATGACTTTCCTCGTACTGGATTACACATGAAGTGTCTTTTTCTATAACCAGCATTTACACTTACAGTAATGGAGATGGTGGAAAAATTGCTGTAATTTCAAACTGAACACAACTAAAAGTCATAAACCATGAAGACATTTGTCTTTCTTTGTGTGCTGTAAATATAAATAAATGCCACGTCTGTCTTATTTGTTTCCTTAGGAGATAGCTGATAAAGAAATAGCCGCACTGCCTCGGGACAGTTGCCCAGTGCGTATTCGCAACAGGTGTGTGATGACATCAAGACCACGTGGGGTGAAACGGAGGTGGCGTCTTAGTCGTATTGTCTTTCGGCATTTAGCAGACCACAACCAGATGTCTGGGATACAGAGATCAATGTGGTGATTGGTCTGGAATGGTGTTTTGGACAGCCTTGCTGTTCAGTGTATGAACTTTACAACCTTTATGTGAAGCTGCCTTTAAAAGAGAATATATCCTCATTTTAGGGCACAAGTCCACAAGGGCACAAATCTGGATAAGCAACAAGCACCTGCTTAAATGTCTTTTTTGTTCTTTTAGGTGGGTTGATAAATTGTGATTTCAAATCGGCATCACCACAATTTGTTTTGCATCTGTTGAGATTATGTAAGTTACAACTGGTATGTAAATTGTATTACTTTAAATACAATAAAATTAGTTGATTCTACTGTGAGACTTGTTTGTTGAGAATTTATTTGCTGTCATTTTAGACCATTCTATAAAAATACAAAGAGAAGAATGTTACTTAATGTCAAATAAAAACCACAAAGATTCTTGAAATTTTTTTGTTCTACAACACACAGTATACCTCAAAAGTGAATTTTTAAAGCTGCTGAGTATTTTTTATTTTTTTTTTAAAGTATGTTGCTCACAAGTTGCTAGATGCTACTATGGTTCCCATTTTGCCAGGCACGTTCACACACATGATGGTGGTACTTGTAGTACTTATTTAGCAATAAAAAATAAACACTGTGGCTTAGAAATTCACATTTAAGGTATGACTGTGTAATTTCAGTTCTAGAACAAAAAAACGATGTAAATTGAAGAAATGTTTACCACAGGCATATTTTCCTTGTAAATAGTAAAACCCTGTGATGAAATCCCATTAGAAATCCACAAGGGAGACCATGTTGAGTTATTCGTCCGGGTTCACCTATGAGGACTTTTATTTTGACATTACACGGAAGTAAGAATCTTTCTAGAAACAGCGCTTCATGCATTTCAGAGTTAACCTTCATCAGTTCACTAAATAAGGGTTATTCAGGATAAACGCAGCGATGGATATCAACGAACTGGTACAATTTACTGTTTCAATGGTCCTTACATTTGATGCCTTAAAGTCTATATAGTTATTCTGCCAGAGACTGTCTTAATTTAATGTGTAACAGTATACATATATATATATATATATATATATATATATGACTGGATGAAACTCATACTTATTACATTATTATACAGTATAATTTACTAAGCGGGTGAATATTGTATTAGGCTGTCAAATGTGTGTCAGCATCGCTTTTTGATGAAACTCGCCGGTGTAAATTAAAGATGGTGTAAGCTTGTTGCTGAATTTGATCTGAGATTGTATTTGTCTCTAGATCAGCGGTCTTGAGAATGATTTAAAAGAGATTACGAGTCTACTGGAGAAATGTGAACGACAGCGTGTGCGAGACGTGTTAACACAAGAACAGAAGAAAATAGATAAAGAGCTCGCACAGAAGCGACAGCAGCAAGCCAAGAAAGACTCTGCAACTGATGCAACACTCAAAGGATACACAGTTAAAATTAACAATTATGGTGGGTTCATGCCTCATGTAATGCATGATCATCATTGACCTACAACTTTTCATTTACTTTATTTAACGAGAGAGCCTTTAAATGTCATTACATATGAATTTTTTTCCTGTTAGGATGGGACCAGTCTGACAAATTTGTCAAAATCTACATCACGCTAAAAGGAGTGCATACTATTCCAGCTGAAAATGTTGAGGTCAGCTTTACAGATAGGTATGGTAGAATTAGGTTTATTGCTTATGTTGGAATCATGTTGCTTGCTTATTGTTGTGCTAGTTTGCTTTTGCCTATGGTCACCTTTACTGGGTTCTTAAAAGTAACAATTGGATGTTACTTTTTACTATACAGTTAACCATGCCCATTTAATGTTGAGTTACAATTTGTACAATCTTGGCCATGTTTAAAACTCTCACTCTCATCATTGTTGTCAATGATGTACCATAAATGCTGCTCTTTTTTTCCTCACAGATGTTTCAATGTTCTTGTCAAAGATCTGGATAAAAAGAACCATCAAATGACAGTCAACAACCTTTTATTTCCAATTGTTGTAGCTGAGAGCAATAAAAAGGTTAGTCGCCTCCCATATGTTGTTGACATTAATTTATGTATAGTTGAGAAATATATATATTTTCTGTATAAAATTTGTAGATGACTAAAAAGACTCATTTTGATTTGCTTATAGATTAAAACGGACATGGTCCTTATTATGTGCAAGAAGGAGGCAACAAAAAAATGGGATTGTTTGACACAAGTTGAAAAACTTTCTAAAGAGAAAGAGTGAGTAAAACACACACAAACACTATTTAATTTTCTCTTCATATTCCTTTTTAAAAAATTTACATGTAAAAGCTGGATTTTACATGAAATTCTGCCGATTTATATATAAAGATACAAAATAATAGAATTGTTCATATTAGGGCAGATTGAACATGTTAATTTAGTGCAATTAATTAAATAAAAAATAATGTGTTAAAACAAATTAATGCAATTAATCATGCACTGATCTTTATGTAAATTCCTTTAAGAAGAATGTTCTATCAGAGCTATTTAGGTTTGATTAACCACCTGGATGTGGCAGTAGGGGGCAGTCAGCTCCAGATGTTCATGCAACATGCCTTGTCAAGCCAATGAGAACAACAGGGAGCATGGCCTTTCACAGACACGCTTTTGCTCTTAAAGATCGATAGAGCGAGCGCAACAGAATGCAGGCATCTCGAGATGTATTTTTCAAGGTTTCAAACTAGTTGAGCTTGACACAGTTTTCTAAAGTCTATTAATTTTTATTTGTTAATCGTTTCAAAGCAGCTTTACAGAAGATTATGCATTAACAGAAAATTAAACTGTAATATCTGTAATGTCTTAGAGTCATCATTGTGTAGTTTGATAAAATATGATTGTGAATTGTGTTTAAAAAAATAAGTAATTATATAATAATTGTTTTTATAACCCCAGTGAGCAAGCCGAAGGCGACTGTGGCAAGGAACACAAAACTCCATAAGATGTTGGTTAATGAAGAAAAATAACTTTGGGAGAAACCAGACTCACTGTGGGGGCCAGTTCCCCTCTGGCTAACATCATGAATATAATGTAAATATTACTTATGTATAGTTAGGGCTGGACAATATGGCCAAAATTGTTATCGCGATAATCTTTTTCTGAAAGGTGCTTTGAAACCACGTTAACTCATGCGGCACTTCATGTCTACACACATGCAGGGAAAAGAGGCAACGCGTGTGGAGCGGGACGGCAGATATGATGCATGTTTGGTGCTAGAGAACAATATTCAAGATTACAGCGCAGAAAGATCAGAGCTGTTGTCCACATCACTGTTGTTCTGTCGTGCTCTTTACTAGAGACGATGAGAGGGTGCAACTGTTGTCATGAAGTCTTGCAGTGCGGATGGAATCAATCCGGTGTCCGACGTAACCTAATTGTTAGCAAAGTTATTGCAGAGTTATAGATCACGATCAATGTAACTAAAGCAGCCTAATTGTGAGTTGAAGGATAAGTTAGGTGTATGCCTGGCTAAATAGATGAGTCTTTAGTCTAGACTTAAACTGAGTGAGTGTGTCGGTGTCCCGAACAGTGTTAGCGAGAATATTCCATAGTTTAGGAGCCAAATAATAAAAGGATCTTCTTCCTTTTGTGGATTTTGATATTCTAGGAACTATTAACAGGCCAAAATTTTGCGATCGAAATGAATGTGATGGAATATAGCGTGGTAGAAAGTCACTTAAGTACTGCGGAGCTTGACCATTCAAAGCTGAATCCAATTGAACAGGTAGCCAATGTAACGATGATAAAATGGAGCTAATATACAATCTTGTATTCTAATCATATTTCTTGTTTCTAGTCTGCACACTGGCTGCTGCATTTTGAACCAATTGAAGTTAATTTATTGATCTTGCTGGACATCCTACCAGTAGTGCATTACAATAATCTAGTCTTAAGGTCATGAAAGCATGAATACATTTTTTGGTATCAGCAACAGAGAGCATGAGTCGTAATTTAGCAATATTTCTTTGGTGGAAGAATGCTGTTCTGCAAACTTTGGTAATTTGATTATTATTGTAAGGACAGATTGATATCAAATATAAAACATAAGTTCTTCGCTGTTGTAGACGATGTAACAATACATTAATTGATACACTGCTAATATTATGAATTGTGAAATCTCATCAGGTTTTGAAGAAATATAAAGTTGGGTATCATCAGCATAACAGTGGAAACTTATTCCACGATTCTTGATAATATCTCCCATGGGAAGCATATACAAGGAGAAACTGATCCGTGTGGCACTCCATACTTTACTTTTACATAGACAAAGTGGTAGCAGTCTGCTCAATAGGACCTAAACCATGCTAATGCAACTCCACAAATGCCAACATAATTCTCTAGCCTATTCAAAAGTATGTTGTGATCTATCGTGGTGAATGCAGCACTAAGATCTAAAAGCACTAGAAGTGAAATGCAGCCTCGATCAGATGATAAGAGCCAATTGTTGATAATAAGTCAATTGTAACTCTGATAATTTCAGTCTCTGTACTGTGATGAGGCCTAAATCCTGACTGAAATGGTTCATATATACTATTTCTGTAGAAGTTATCATATTTGGGAGGATACTACTGTGGCAGCGGGGGCGTGGTCAAGCGCCCGTCTGGGGGAGAAAGCGGTAAGGGCGCTTGCACCTGAGCTAAGATTATGTCTTAACATCTGTCTCTAAGTTCAGTGAGCACGGGTGTTAGACATAATTTAGCTCAGGTGCAAGCGCCCAAACCGCTTTTTACCCCGGACGGGCGCTTGACCACGCCCCCGCTGCCAAAACTACCTTTTCTAGTATTTTCAACATAAACGGGAGATTTGAAATCAGTCTATAATTAGCCAGTTCTCCATGGTCAAGTTGTGTCTTCTTAATAAACGGTTTGATAACTGCCATTTTAAAGTTTCTTGGGATATGTCCAAAGGATGGCGAGGAGTTAATAATATTAAGAAGAGGTTCTGAAATTACAGGGAATAACTCTTATAAGAGCTTGGTTGGTATTGGATCTAACATACATGTGGCTTTTGATGATTTGATAAGTTATTTTAGCTCTTCATGAACTATGACAGTGAAGGATTGAAGTTGCACATTAGGAAAATTATGAGACACTGTTTTCTGAGTTGCTGTGACAGATGATTGCATAATTCCAATTTTATTTCTGATTATTTCAATTTTATCAGTTAATAAATTCATGAAGTCATTATTTTTGTGCTGTGAAGTAATATCTGGTTCTGTGGACTCTGGTTAATATCCAGTAATATCTGGTTAATTCCTAACCAATTTAGCCACAGTACTGAATAAACATATAGGATTGTTGTGGTTATTTTCTGTGTTTACTCATATGCTGACCTGGCAGCATTTAGTTGCTGTCTGTAGCTACAGACACAATCCTTCCATACCAAACAGGTTTTAGTCAAACAGAGCACATCCAAACTACAATCTGTAAAAATGTCATCAGATTGACCAGTTTGTCTGCTTCTTGACCTGGACCCCAGTTAGTCAAATACTATCATTATTAAGACTATGAGCCAAATTACTATAGAGGTGCGCGGAACCTTCCCTGGAGGAATGGAGTCCGTCTCTCTTTAGCAGGTCAGGTCAAAAACTCTTCCAATTGTCTATAAATCCTATTCTATTCTCCAGACACCACTCAGACATCCAGCCATTCAGTGACACTAATCTACAATAAACCTCGTCACCACGATGAGCAGGGAGGGGGCCAGAGCATATTACAGTGTCTGACATAGTTTTTGCATTATCTCTAAAGGTGCGTACACACTGCCAGCGACATCGCGCGCGACAGCGACTCAATACCATTAATTTTCAATGCAAGCACAGCGACTTCCGGCGACACGAGCTGTCGCGACCGTTGGCGCTAGATGTGGGCGTGTCCTGCGACGCGACAAAGTTGAGAAAAGTTCAACTTTGGAGCGACTAACGGAAGCGACAGCCAATAGGAGAGACGACGGGAGAGCTCACGTGATCCTTCTCTCTCTCTCTCTCAGCTCCTGCAGTAACGGAAAGATGGATGAAAGGCTAATTCTTGCTCTTAGACATTTTCCAGTACTCTATGATATGTCTCTTCCCACGTACAAGGACATTTTTAAGAAAAATACTGCATGGAAAGGTGTATCTGAGATCGCGGGGATTTTGTGGACCCAGACAGACCGGCATTTGCATTTTCGCCGCAGATAAACAGCCGCTCTGGCAAACAGCACCCCTGGTTTCTCATTCATCTTTGATATAAAGCATTTTATGTACTGATTCCATTTATATTTAGTCTTTTCCCTCCAAAATGTTTGTTTTTAGTGGCAAGAAAAGAGATTCGCTGTCAACAGCAATGGAATGACATCAGTGAATGTCATTTATAAACGTTACTAGGCAACCAGTAGTGGGAACACCCACTAGCGACTTCACCGCCAGCCACTGGCGACCTTCAGCGATAAAGTCGCTGGCAGTGTGTACGTACCTTAATGATTTCTGACTGGCGAAGCCGGACATCATGAGTGCCGACATGAATAACAATTTTAGAAAATCTATGTTTAACATTAGCCAGCACTTGTAATTTGATCTGACATCAGACGCTCTGGTACCTGAAATGCATTTAACAAAAGTGGCTGGAGTCTCTATTTCCACATTCCTTACAATAGAATCATCAATAACAAGGGCTCTTTCAACATGATTCTCAGTGGGTGCATCACTGAGTGGAGAGAATCAATTGGAAATCGATTGTACTCTCTGTACTGCCTGCATCCAAAACAGTTTTGGCTTCTCTTTCTCACTGACCTCCACTAGCATTCGGATGCATGTCTCTAAGTCTTCTAATTCCTTTCATTTATCACATGTGAATCCCTCACTGCTGATGGAAGAAGCTATTGTAATCATGTGACATGCAAAAAATGGGTGCACGTTGTAAAATGCACACAGTTTAATCACGATAAAAATAGAAAGCAGATACACACGGCAAATGCATGCAGTTGAATCGCGATAAGAGAATAATGCGGGGAAAACCCGATGCACACCTGAAAAATGGCAGATGTTAAGGATTAAAAGCTGAAAACAGATAGAAAAGTGATGCTAATAAAGCTAGAAGGCTACAAACACAGACTCAAGCTAGGCACTAGCAGCAACAGGGAAAATACACACAGATGAAAGTAGAAAAGCGGATAAACCTAAAACACGGTAAAATGACAAAGGATAAAACAACGAAAGTATTAGAATAAGAAAAAGCAATGCTAAGCAGGCTACAAACACTCGTGCAGCATGTGTCAGGAACAGAGAACTTATGAGTAGAGACGCTGAAAACTAGTGAGATGCGACACAACCAAAATGAGACAACTCAAAAGCGTCCATCTGAGGATAACGGGTTAAATTAAATGACATGGAAATAAAGCAAATGATAATTTAACTTTTGAGCCTCTCTTTGCATTGTAGAAATGCCTCATGTCTGCTACCTCAATTTACACTCACTAAGCACTTTATTTGGAACACCTGTACACCTACATATTCATGCAATTTATCTGATCAGTGATTCGTGTGGAAGTAGTGCAGTGCATAAAATCATTCAGATATGGGTCAGAAGCTTCAGTTAATATTCACATCAACCATCAGAATGGGGAAAAATGTGATCTCTGTGATTTAGGTTTGAGTATTGCTGTAACTGCTGATCTCCTGGGATTTTCACACACAACAGTTTCTAGAGTTTACTCAGAATGTGCCTAAACAAAACACATCCAATGAGTGGCAGTTCTGTGGACAGAAATGACATGTCGATGAGCCAACGGAGAATGGCTAGACTCGTTTGAGTTGACAGAAAGGCTACAGTAACTCAGATAACTGCTCTGTACAATTGTAGTGATTTTTTTAAATAAACTAAATAATTTATATTATATATTTATAATTATTGTAATTATCATATACTAAATTATCTTTATCTGGGGCCTTTCTCAGTAAATAGTAAATATTGATATATGCAATTAATTTGATTAATTAATTAATCGGCACATCATGTAATTGATTCATTTAAACGTTTTAAACGTTTAACAGCCCTGGTTTGTATGCCTATACTAAATAAATTGTGCACCACAATTTAAATGCAACTTATATACATAATGGGTGGATATTTACATTGGAATTCACTGTACTTGCTTGCAATAGTCATATCTAGTTTGTTAGAGAATCATTCTTTGAGAAGATTCTTTTCATTTAATAAATTTCTCTGAAACATTTCCAATTGATAAAAAGATAAAATAAAAATCAACAACAATAACTGGAAAAGTCATAGATATATAGTCATAGAAAGTGTTTATCAGCACAGTTGTCACGTTAACTTGTCCAGCTTGATATAATGTACATTAACAGTAAAGCACATATCAGTACTGGACATCAGTAATGTGTTCAACTTCACAATTATACTTAATTTGTGTATACAACTAATGTTTATATTGTAACGTATCCGTGTCAGTAAACCTAACATGGATGTGAAGGCTGATCCAAGCGAGGGACTGATGAACATGCTGCAGAAGATCTACAGTGATGGTGATGACGAGATGAAGCGCATTATTAACAAGGCGTGGTGTGAGTCTCGGGAGAAGAAGGCCAAAGGAGATGACTTTGACTTCTGAGTTTCACATTGAATGACCCAAGCTGCACCTGATGCATTTGTCTTTCCAGTTTATTAGGATCTTTTTCTTTTTTTTAATACTCTGTTCCATTTGGACTTGACTGTTAATTAAAGATATGAATTTTTCCAGCTATTATTTTGACTGGTTAAATTTTGACGTTTAATATGTTGCATTTGTATAAAGGATGAAAAAATGTTCATTGATTTTCGCAAACCACATTCTTGCATTTATTTTTACCTTGGCAGTGGAACATGCTAATAAAGGAAGACTGACATTTACATGATTCTTGGGTTGTTGTCGGTTTGTTTTTTCTATGTACCTAATGATCCATTTTTATAGGGTTGGGGAGTAACGAAATACATTATACATAATATAACGAGTTACAATTTAAATCATTGGTAATTAGAGAACAGTTACACTAAAACAATTATTTTGATTACTGAAGAGTTTACTTTGCATTTTATTGTCATTTGTTTCATTTAATATTTAGTCCTTTCAGATGGAAAACATTTATACATTTACATTTATGCATTTGGCAGATGCTTTTATCCAAAGCGACTTCCTTATTACAGGGACAATCCCCCCGGAGCAATCTGGAGTTAAGTGCCTTGCTCAAGGACACAATGTTGGTGGCTGTGGGGATCGAACCAGCGACCTTCTGATTCTGGTCGTTATACATATAAATGATGCAATCTAAAGTGCATTTGAACAGCGGTGATACACTTTCTTATGTGTTACATTCATACGAGCAGACAGAGAAGTATGTTTGGAGCAGAAAAATAGAAATAAACATTGTGTAAATTGTCAACTTTACGCTAAGCTAAAATGCTATTTCTATCCATTTTACATGCGTGTGTTACCAGGCATGATCATATTTTCACCAAGAAAATTCACATGGATCATCATTTCTTTTCGTCTAGTAAGACCTTTGATATTAGGCCAAAAACATTATTCTTGATAAGAATTTTTTGTATTGTTTTCATGTAAAAATATCTCAAAGTCAGTAACGTATTCTACATACTTTGGATTACTTCAGCAATGGTAAACTTTTTCTCTGCCAGTACATTAAGACAAAATATATGTTAAAAATACATTCTCTGAAAAACCTAAATATCTTATGCAGTGTTTTTTCTAAATCATGATCTTGATTTAAGGATTTTTCTTAAATCAAGATCATGATTTAGAAAAAACACTGCATAAGATATTTAGGTTTTTCAGAGAATGTATTTTTAACGTATATTTTGTCTTAATGTAGCCTACTGGCAGAGAAAAAGTTTACCATTGCTGAAGTAATCCAAAGTATTTAGAATACGTTACTGACCTTGAGTAATTAACGGTATACGTTACAAATTAAATTTTACAGCATGTATTCTGTAATCTGTAGTGGAATTAATTTCAAAAGTAATCCTCCCAACCCTGCATGTTTATTAGATTAGATAGATTAGATTCAACTTTATTGTCATTGTGCAAAACACAAGTACAGAGCCGATTAAATGCAGTTAGCATCTAACCAGAAGTGCAAATAGCAATATGTGTGTATATATATAAGTATATACAATATGTGTTTTTTTAGTGCAAAGTTATGATGTAGAGAAGCAGCGACCAGCTCAATCCAAATATATATAATACAGTACAAGGTGCAAATGAAGAAGCATAAACTGAAGGTGCATTGTACAGAATGAGGTAGAAATGTGTAACTATATGTATATGGCCGGTTATACATAACACCATTTTGCTGACATGCATTGTTGTGTTGTGGGATTGCAGTTCATATCTGTGATGCATAATCGATCATGCCAGGAATGATCTTAACTGTATTAATTAAACTCTGAACATAAAGAAAAGCAGTGCTGATTGTAATCATTCTAGTATGATCACAGAACAAGCCAACCTTTGTTAAAATGACATAATGGGCATTATTCATGCAGCACGAGCGAGAACGAATTTACGTTTATATCTTACGCAAATCGACGCAATTCAATTTTAGCACTTTACGTAATAATGAAATTATTAACGATTTAGACCGAAATTCGTTCTGATGATGTTTCATGACTCATGTCCAATCAATGTGCGTTTTATGCAATACAATAAATCGTCCCCCTATTTATTTTTCGTTTACGAGCCACAAGGAGGCGACTGAGACCACGAGTTTCTCAGTTCAGTTCTGCACAGATGTTCAACAATGACGTAATTTTGACACTCTCAATCCTCATGATGTAAAGTGTAGATTAAATCTAGTATTTCTACTGTTTATTATTATTATTTTGCAGTATGCAGAATAAAAAAAATTAATGAACCCTTACGCAGAATTGAATAATTGTACACTTAGCCCGTAACAGATGATGCGACGCCAAATTCAGAATGCAAAATAAATGCTCACATTTACACTCTTTAAAACATACAGTATCTTCCATTATTAAAACCCTAAACATATGAGAAAGATATACAGTCAATTGACCAGCCAGGGTCCGAAGGTACATAATCGAGTCAACCGTGATCGCATGATGCAATAGGTTTTCATTCACTTTTCTGCTGCACTTTCATATGCGTCGCTCTGATCTTTGATTGAATTCCCACCAGCCAACTACTTAAGTTCTTTCCTGCCGTCCCCGGCTATCGCCCCGCCCATTCCCATGACGTCACAGACAGTTTATATACTGCAGGAATTCAATGTCTGGGCAATGTTTTGACACATTGGACTGGAGGACTTCGCCTGGCAGACTTTGGAACTTAACATAAGGAGTTTATTCTAGGGCGAAGGATCTCTATTAATGAATGGATCCTGCTTGTTTTACCTCCGCGCAGCGTCTTTCCTGTAAAATTATGAATCCGGATTTGTTCAAACCGTCTCCGGACCGTCTTCCTGCGGCTCAACCGCCTGCCAGACTGAACCGGAGTAAATCTGAACATGCTAAAACGGAGCTCGCGCAGATGGTGGTTGACGCCAAGACTGGAAGATCATACTGTAAAGGAAAGCTTTTGGGAAAGGTACCGCTTATTTATATTTGTATTACTAATCGGAACTGATTGATCTTTTAGAATGACTGTCATTTTAAATGCTAATGAGTTAGATTTCTGTCACTGCATTCTTTTTAAATCATGTTTCTTAATGTCGTCAAACGAGAATAGTGTGCTCTCGTGCGTGTCTCGTGCGTACTTGTGTGAGTTCATTTAGTACTGTGAGATGAATGGATGCACCAGAGCCACTGGAACTCAATCCGCCCTGTCGGTGTTCTCGAACCTACCTGCTTGTATTCTCGTTTTAAATATGGAGTCAATTACATATTTCTGCATATACAGTCTTCGAGTTTGGAGTTGAATGAATTTGTGTTTTTAGTAATACAAGTTCACATCTTTTATGTTTGATGAATTTCGATGCCATGAAATAATGAATGAGTGGCAGCGATGTTTCATTGCTAATTAACAACGAAGCCGATGAACACCGTTTCAGTCCCCTTCTTGTGTATGCAAAAAAGGCTAACTTGAATTAGGCTAACGATTATTATTAGTCTCGTGCAAATTACATTTTTTTTTAAAGTGCTGCATCATTGTGCGATGCTGGAAGGAGTGGTTGGTCAAGTGGGAAACATTTTACGTCATTCCTATTGTACATTTGTTGGAACATATTGGCTGTGTCTAAACCCAGATAGCATTTCTGTGGACATTATAGTCGTGTTTACACAAATGAACTCACCTAAAATGCCCAAAGATGCCGTTTAGGTGGGCAGCACACTTGTTTTTGAGGCAGCCATTTGAAACGTCCTGTTCCTCCTGTTTAGAGACCGTTGCGCAGACACCTGCAGCCTAGCACTTTGTGATCTTCACCTTGGGGTGTAATTGCAGCATTTTGTCTTTAGTGATTTAATAACTATGGATTTTGTTTTTCAGGGTGGTTTTGCACGATGCTATGAAATGACTGATCTTGCCAACAACAAGATGTATGCAGTTAAAGTTATTCCACAGAGCAGAGTCTCAAAGCCACACCAGAGAGAGAAGGTAAGTGCATAATGGAAGAGTTCACCTAAACGTACATGTAGATGACACCAGGATTATTTTTTTATTTTTTTAACTGCATCTAAAAAAAATATTTCTGATCATTGTCCCATAGATCATTAATGAAATCGAGCTTCACAAAAGCCTCCAGCACAAGCATGTGGTGAAGTTCTCACATCATTTTGAAGACCAAGACAACATTTATATCTTCCTTGAACTTTGCAGCAGAAAGGTGAATTGCTTTTTCGAGAACAGTGCTCACTTTGTCTCACATTCCCTGTGGTGAACAACAGGCACTATATATCACCCTGTGCTTCATATTTACAGTCTTTGGCACACATTTGGAAAGCAAGACATACGCTGACAGACCCTGAAGTCCGTTACTACCTCAGACAGATCATATCTGCACTTAAATACCTCCACAACAAAGGCATCCTCCACAGAGACCTCAAATTAGGTATGTTTTGTTTGTTTAACCTAATGTGAAATCTACAATTCTGTAACATCCATTAAAATTCAGATATTTTCTTATGCTAACATGCCAGGTTTTTCTTTTCTTTTTTTTTTTTCAGGTAATTTTTTTGTGAATGAGAACATGGATTTGAGGTTAGGAGATTTTGGGCTGGCAGCCAAGTTGGAAACGGTTGAGCAAAGGAAGAAGTGAGTTTGCCTACCTTCATCCTTTACATTTAGAGCGTTAAAGAGCAGATCAGTGTGCTAACATAAAATATTCTTTCATAGGACCATCTGTGGAACCCCAAACTACCTTGCACCAGAGGTCTTAAACCGACAAGGTCATGGGACAGAGTCTGATGTTTGGTCGCTGGGTTGTGTAATGTAAGTCAGTCTTATCGAGATGCACCGATATCTCAACTGGTTGTTTGTTTTCATTCATATTATGGAATGCCCATATTGAGTACTATGATGCATTTATAATGCATCATATCTGGTGGTAGGTAGTCTTGATGACGAGCTCTTGTTTTGTGCAATTAGGTACACACTCCTATGTGGCAATCCACCTTTTGAAACCTTAGACTTGAAAGAGACCTACAAATGTATCAAGGAAGTGAAGTACACCCTTCCTCCATCCCTCACTCCGGCCGCACAGAAGCTGATCTCCGCAGTCCTGCAGAAAAACCCAGCTGACCGCCTTACTCTGGACCAGATAATGGCCCATGAGTATTTCACAAAGGTTGGTGTACTGCAATAGTACAGTAAACACCTGGAGCCAATTACATATTATCCTTAAATAAGCTGATCTTAAAAGTTTACTTTGTTCTTTGCCAGTTACTCATTTTAATTCTGCAATCTTTTTCTAATCTTTATCCCACAATCCACCTACTCCTTCCTCTCTCAGGGCTTCACCCCAGAAAAACTTCCCCCAAGCAGCTGCGTGATGGTGCCTGAGCTGAATCCCCCCAGTCCTGCCAAGAAGTTCTTCACCAAGATGGCCAAGAGCCTCTTTCGCAAGAGAAAATCTAAAGGTATGTACTTGGAAACCTGCTATCTATTTAAAACCATTTGAAGTAAAATGTGCTATTCTCAAGGATCCCATTAATAATTTTGAAATGTCATTCTAGCAGTTGAGAAGATTCCTTGTGAGGAGAAAGATGACATCTCAAAACTGGTGTCAGGCATGGTGAAGCACTCCATTTGTCGGCAAATGAGCTACAAAACGATGGGTGCGAATGAGGTAATCATGCATATTAATAATGTTTCCACTCTATATTGGTGTATATTAATAAAACTGCTGAACTGACCATGAACATCTGACTCGTGACTGTCAGTATGTCTATGGATTTGCAGCATGGCTAAAGTTGGCTCTGTGGGGACTCATTTTGAAAGCTGCTTTAGATTAATAATACATTCCAATAGTCCAGCTATTGTGCTGAATGTCCCAGAATAGCTCCGTACTGACCAAACCACATGGTCTTTGACAAGTTCAGAATTGATCACAATGACAAATAGAGCTTTAGTTTAATCTGATTATCAATCAGATTATAGTAATTGCTTAATGCTCAGTCCAAGGAGGTAATTATAATTGGAAAAGTTATTTTTATTGGCTTTGAGGTAATTTTAATTAGATCGCACTATTTTATTCAAGTTTGTATGTATTGAAGAGCCATTCAAATACCTACACCTTCCTTTTTTATTTGTTGCTCATGCAACCCTTCCTCTTTTGATACTCAGGCTACTTCACCCACAGTTCATCTGGCAAGCTCTGGCCCTCTGGACACCCCAGCAGAGGAGGAGTCCAGGAAGTCTGCATCACGCTCCTTCAAAGGCACCCTCGCCAGCAGCACTGATGGTAAGGGGGCATTTAAGTTATTTGCCCAGACCTGCAGCAGCAAATTAATTTGAATGTGTATGTGTGCTGCCTATTTTATTTTAGGCTCAATCCCAGGCTTTAAGGGCTGCTATAAGTTTCTCGGAAAACGTCCTGGTCTATTTTATTTATACATTAATTTTTTTAATGAGTTAAGGCACAAGATGACTCGACATTTTTATCCATCATATCATTCTGTGGTGTCTTGGTTATGTCTGTGTTTTTTTTTTTTTTTTTTTTTTTTTTTTTTTTTGTAGTTGCTGCTCTTATAATAAATCACTGTGTTTTGATTTTTCTCTCAGCTTGTGAAGACATCCCTACCCCTGCTGCCGTAGCGGAGTCTGCCATGAAGGTTCTCAACAGCTGCTTGTCTTCCATGCCAGCAGGTTTGTTCCCACAATTTTCACACTTTAGTGCAAAGGCACTTTTTTATATACTTTTAATGGTTTATTCTTTAGGCACTGACTCTACATACTCAAATCTTTTCCTTTCTTTTTCAGCCTCAAAAAACCCACCCTGCCTTTCTAAACCCAAGCCCTTTATCTGGGTAACCAAGTGGGTGGACTACTCTAACAAATATGGCTTTGGTTACCAGCTCTCTAATCATAATGTTGGTGTTCTCTTCAATGAAGGCACTCATCTGAGCTTCTGTGACCAGCGCAGGTAAGACGGCTAATTTTTTTTCTGCACTCTTTCTCTAATGCTCCGGTTTGGCATTTGTGAGAAAAAGCCTTGGTACTAAGATCTGATTATCCCAAAGAGTGCTTTACCCTTGACAGGGTCTCAATTACTAATTGGGTCAGTCTTTTAGCAAATTATATTAAATGGCTTTTCTTCATCCGTGTGATGTTCTAATTCTCCTGCGTTTCTGTTTTTGCAAAGGACTGTACGGTACTGTCTAACAAACAACAAGCACTTTACATTCCCTACTGACGCGTTACCAGAGAAGCTCCAGAATCAAAAACACATAGTGGAAATGATGGCTAACTACATGGAGCAGAACCTGATGGAGGTGAGTGATCAAGTCCAGAACTTCACTGGTTCAGATGTTCTTGGCCCTCTGATCCATTCACTGGAACCTTTTAAACTATGCAACTCAACCTAAAGCTAAACTGAAGTTGGTTCTCTTCTCTTTAGGGTGGAGATGTCAGTTGTGATAATAATCGGCCTCCAAGCTCTTCTCCATTACTACTGCAGTGGATTAAGACTGACCATGCCTTAGTCATGCTCTTTGACAACCGAACCCTACAGGTAAGGTCTTGATCTTCCAGGAGCATCAAATGAAGTATTGACTATTTGGTAAAACCGCAAGACCTATTTTGAATAGCTTGGTCTATGTGCATTCCTAATTTTTTTTATTTTATTTTTTTTGACAGGTAAATTTTTACACCGACCACACAAAGATCATTCTCAGCAAGTCCTCGGACTCATTGTACCTACTGACTTACATTAGCAAGGACCGTGTCTCTTTCTCCTACCCTCTGAGTGTGCTTTCCGAATGGGGCTGCTCTTCAGAGCTGCAGCAGCGCCTGCATTATGTGGTACAGCTTCTCCAGCACTACACCAACGTGTAAACTCTTCAAACCCGCGGAACCACTGTTCCGCTTTGTATTAAAACCTGCTGCTTACTGCTTCTGTTTTGGAAGCAAAAAAAGGACTAAAGACAGAAATCAGCGGAAGATCTCCTGTCCTTGGCCATCGGCTGGCCTCTTTGAACTATGGTGCACTATTTGTTTGTTTTCTTCATTTTGTGACTGAGCCTACACCAATAGTATCACACTACCAGCTTAACTCACGGTGTGCACAACCAAAATTGTATTCTTTTGTAATTTTGAGCTGGACTGAAGTGCAGATGGCATAAGACTCACAGGGTTCTTAAATTACTAGCTTTGCTCTCAGTGTTCCAAACACCGCAAGGTGGTCTTTGCTTTTTTTTTTTTTTTTTTTTTTTATATAGACATTTTATTTCACTAAATGGTACACATCCAATGTGAAGAGCTATGAACACCCAAAGTTCATTCTTTTAAAGAGATTAGTTTTAAAAATGGCAGAGGTGAATTGCTGATGATGGCTGTTGAACAAAGTGTAATTTAAAGTGGAGCAGTTAGGTGTGGTAGTGACTAAAGTGCCTTGCTGATGGATTCCTCTGTGCAATAATGGCCCTTCTGCCTCAAGCTTAAGTCACAAGGGAAAGAAGATGGGCTTTGTTTAGTCTTCATGTCGTTTTCGGTTTTCCAAGCGATTAAACGGAAGTGGGGGAAAACACTACAAATACAAACCTGATGCTTTTTGCTCTTAAAAGGTATTCTATCCTTTAATGTCTGTACTTGGGAGGGGAGAGAGACTATGTATTCAGTGTGCCTCCATCTTTGTTTACTTTACATGCTCCATCATAACTAACGTCCTCAAAACTGTGACCCTGGTTGTACGTGATGGGTGTACACGGTACCATCATTGTGAAAGCCATTACCCTATCAGACAAATCCTAACTAGTATTATTAATAGTGGCACGTGTTCTATTTATATTTTTATTTATAGTTTTTTATTTATTAAGAATTGTGCTGTCAACATTGGGAAATGTTCAATATGATCACTTTATGTATTGGGGGGGGAATAAAGTTTATTGAGAAATATAAATTTGAGTCTTTTTTTTATTTTTTTTTTTATGTAAGAGCTGCGTTTGTTTACATTTTATAGTAAAATGGTTTGTTTGCCCAAAAAAGTAATTTCTCATGATTTACTCACCCTCATGCCATCCCAGATGTGTATGACTTTCTTCTGCAGAACTCAAATTAAGATTTTTAGAAGAATATTTCAGTGGTTAAGGCTCTTGTTTACTGACCGAAAAGTCGGGGGTTCAAGCACCAGAACCGCCAAGATACCACTGTTGGGCCCTTGAGCAAGGCCCTTTACCTATCTGTTCCAGGTGCGTGGTTTCATGGCTGACCCTGCTCTCTGACCCCAGCTTTTTAATCTAAATCTTAAAAGTATTTGAGAAAACACTGGTGCTTAAATCCATATCTTCTGAAGCAATTTGATTTATAGAATCAGATTTATATTGAAGTCCTTTTTTACTAAAAATTTTCCTCCCTGCCCAGGCAATCTCTGCTTTACATTCCCACCCAACTGATCATATCATATCTGAATATGTGAATTTAACAACTGGAGTCTTATGGGTTACTTTTATGCTCCCTTTTATTTGGATTTTGGAGCTTCAAAATTTTTGCACCCATTCACTTGCATCGTATGGACCTACAGAGCTGAAATATTCTTCTGAAAATCTTAATTTAAAACAGAAGAAAGTCACATACATCTGGGATGGCATGAGGGTTGGTAAATCATGAGAGAATTTTCTCTTTTGGGGTGAACCATTCTTTTAAAGTAAATAAGGTTTTCCAGAGTCATGGGAGTAATTTCCTAAGCCTGGGAAAATCATGGAAAGTTTCTGCATGAAAAATGTTATCCAGTAATCATATATGAATGGGAGATAAAGTCACTGAAATTTTGTGTGTGTGTGTGTTATTTTTTAAGGTTGTGATCGGCTCTTAAAAAGACAATAGGTTTATTGACTAGAAAGCTCTATCAATGCAGACTTCATATAATATTTTTTAATGAATATCCAGTTATGAACAAATGTAAAATACTAATGGAAATTAATTGGACAAAAGGTGTCAAACCCCTAATGAGGGACTTTGATTTGTGGTCATTAGATCCCTTATTTACAATAAACACTACTATAGCCACAGCAAATACTGAGTGGTTTTGGTAAACAGCAGACGCGTAGCTGTCAGTGTTGATAAGGCTGCAGCTTAAAACCCTTATACATTGTTTACCATTTTGCCCAACCACTACCTGACACAAATTTATATCGAGGTGGGTTTACATCTTTTAACTTACTGATGTTAGATCAGTCAACATCTGATAGAGCTGGCTAATTCTGTTAGGACTGTAACATACAGTACACCATCCAAATAACTGTCCAATGTAGCATTTATGGTCTGCTGAGTTCTGCTGGCACTGAAGTGGCTCCCTGGTTCTTGGCCCCTTTTGTATATGTTCTCTAGATTGATCTCCTGGATGGGTTGCTGGAGGTACAATCCAGAAAATCTCACTCTACCTCCCTGCTGCCAGCCCTCGAATAAGAACCGCTTGCCAATGAAAACGTGAGAATTGTTCACGTTGGGGCTCAGGAAAGATGACTCAGATGAGGGGCCAGTCACACCCCTGAGGTGCAGTGGCCTATGGTGGGCCTGGTCTTTGGAACTGAGACGAGTAGAGATAGAGACAGCACGCCAACTTGGGGGCCCAGAGGCTCCTGGTTCTGTGGCCAAGGGTTAAATGAACTGAGCCAAGGTCTTCTGAGACAGTGGTACAGGTTGATTGGCCTTGATGGAGAAATCTGTGAGTAGACACATCATTCTAAAAATGTTTTGATCACTGAAGCCTTTGCCAGTGTACTTCAGTTTTAAAGGGATGGTTCTCCCAAAAATGATAATGATTATAAATGATAATGTTAATGAATTTATTTTATTCTCATGACAATATTTTATATAAAAAAAAATATATTTAAACTTACATTTCAAACCCAGACATAAAGGAATGGTTTTTGAGACACCGCTTGAACCAGTACCAAGTTGTAGCCTACAGTCAACGATTAGAATTGAAAACCATTATCATGCCTGGGTGGTGGGCACCTAGCTTAAAAAGGTGTTTTTTAAATAATGAAACTCTTAATCAACACTTTTTTGGAAGGGAACTACCCACTTGTCTGTACAGTGAGTTCCTGTTAGAATCCTCAGTGTGAGTCACTCGCCTCTCTTTTCCCATCCACAGTCTCAAGCCTCCACAACACTCTTGAGTGATAAGAATATATGTGCCAAAGCATATACACAACACAGTTTACCGCTCCACACATATGTAAAAGAGCTACAGCAAGTAAACATGAAAGTACAGGTATGGGTAAAACACAGAGCAAGAATGAGTCTTTCATGACTGAGTTACTAGAAAAAAAGTGCAGCCTTATCGTCAGCCTCCACAGCATTCACAACAAGAATGAATATGGTTAATGGTTCCTGAGTCAGATGTTCTGGTGAAAGAACTTAAAAAATCAGTGCCAAGATCAATTTTACACTGTCTTTTAAAGTTTCTCAAATACTGTAAGTACATTTGTTGATTTTACATACAGTGTGATTGACAAAAGTATCAACAGGTATAAAACATTTTAATATTAATCAGTTTTTAGTCTTGTTTCCAGTACAAATCTAAACATTCTTAAAACAAGACACATTTACTTGAGAGAAAACTGCATAAAAAAGTAAGACTTTATAATAATTAATAATTTTTCTTTATTATTTCTCATTATTTTTCTATTTTTTCACTGGTCATTTACTTATTTTTGGTAAGCATACATAACATTTATTGAGGTTTACATACTTAAAACAAGAAATAAGTATTTGCAAGTGGACCAAAAAAATTCTGAATTCAGTTTCATATATCTTACACAACTTCTCAACCAAATTTATCTTGGATGATAATATATTTTTTACTGAAAAACATATCGTCATCACCTAACCATATCATCATGCTGATGAATTACACCAAAAGATTTTCTTACCCATCTAGGAACTCAATAAAATATTAATACCATTAATATCAGTTTTCCGATGAGGGAATATTTCCTCAACAAATGTTGTCACTAAGTGGTCAACTTTCTCTGTTGCACTGTTCTCTATGCAAAGAGTGCCCCTGTAAATTATTGTCAATGGGGCTATACAGACAGGCAAACTAAACAACGTCCCACAAGCCAGGCATGAGAACTGTAGAATTTGGCTATCTGCCACAAACTTGCTTGTAGTCATGGAAAGACTTTTATTTTAACTTTCCATTGAAGCCTGATTTGCTTATCAACAAATATGGCTGATGTCCAGTGTAGTTATGAGTTATCTAATTTGTCTCACCAATGACATGGTATATTTGACATAATTTCACTTGGAATTATGTACAGTACAGTATATTTATATATGTATATACCGGTCAGCCACAACTTTAAAACCACCTGCCTAATATTGTGTAGGTCCCCCATGTGCTGCCAAAACAGCACCAACACGCATCTCAGAATGGCATTATCTGAGCAGTTATCTGAGTTACCATAGACTTATCAGTTCAAACCATTCTGACCATCTATATCTGTCCATAGAACTTCTGCTGACTAAATTATTTTTGTTTTTTCATTAGTACAGACCTATAATTACAAATAAACATTGTTCTCTTACAGACTGCCGTAAAAGGTCAAACTGAACTAGTTCAGCATGTGATTTTGATTCACGAGGAATTAGAAGAACACAGTGAGACAATAATATGAAACTCAGCACCAAGGGGAACTTTTTGTTCTGTATACAGTGGAACTAAGTGGTCTAGTGTTACAGAATTTAAATACAGTGAAACATCAGGTCTAATGATGTCACCCAACTGAAAGATTTAGAAGAGCCCTGGATCACTCTGAGCTCAATCTGGAACTGAAATAACAGATGCCTTTTCTTTGCCAACCAAGAGAAACTCATAACTACTTGATGTAACTTCATGAAATGCTGGTTTTAAGACTTTTAAACCTTATTTTATTTTGAGAGCCAGCAGCTTAAAGGAGTATGCACTATACAAAGCTTTGTATATTTTTAATAAACACCATACATTTACTAAATGCACAGTATACAAATTAAATTTGTATAGAAAGCAAAATCTACTTAACTTCATAAAATAATATTGATTAAAGTGAGAGTAAACTTAACCTAAACATTTTAGTTAAAATTGTAATTTTTACTTACACATCTGATGTACATTGTACTTAAATAATTGTTGTAAAATTTAAAGTAATAATTTATTAGAACAATTCAAATTTTGAACATTCCTTATAAACAAGAGTAATTATATATCATACAAAAGCCTTCCACCGGAAAGCTTAATACATGCTATGTATAGCCTATTAGACAACATCGCCTTGCATTGCTGCCAATAAAATCTAAATACAGAGCTGTGTTCGCAGACCTTAACACTTGTTGAACAAAACACAATTACTTTAACAATCAACAGTTTTTTTTTATCATAGTCGGGTAATTTTGATTAGAAAATGAACTTCAGACTTCACAAAACAAGAACTTACCAAACGTATCAACAATAAAAACGGTGTAAAAAACACCATGCAATCTAATTCATTAAATTCCTAGTGCATGCTGGGATCACCAGCTCCCAAAAAAAGTACTTATTTTAATTCCCAGTGAAATGTATTCAAATTAGCAAAACAATATGACAAGGGTTTCTACAGTAGGACTGGTGATGCATTGAAAAGATAACAAACAATCATAAATAATATTTACTTAAAAGCTAGAACATTCATTTGACATTTTTTAATTGAGTACACATTTAGAATGTACTTATTATTTTCAAATTTACACTTCAACTAACATATTCAATGTAGAAAGTACTTGTCTGATATTTACTTCACCAAAAAAAAAGTGTTTGTTTTTTTCAGTGGCACATTCTATCAACATTCCAAAAAGTTAAAGAAGTGCTTTTCTCCACTTTGAAATGAAAGCAAATATACCTCAAACTGAAAGACTTCTCAAGACATTTGATGTGTCATTAAAAACAAGACACATATCCAAACCTGAATCGACATATTGACCTATTATCATATCAAAGTATTTTGTTTCTTTGCATTATTCATCAGGATCCAAGCTGATGCATCTTTCATCAAGTTTAATCATGGTGTCAGATGAACTTGTTTTTTTGAATTACAATTAAATGGCCTGTTTCCGGAAGAACATTTCCTGAAGCACAGTTACCATGACACTTGCCGTATATACAGCACTAACATATTAGTTTTTATGATAATCTATTTGATTACATATGTTTTAATATTTTTTATAAAAATATGGTCATGGAACTAAGCAAAACTAACCAATAAATGTGGCGAAAGTTAGTATGTAATGAAAGGCCTCGTATTTAACGACTTTTGCCTCATAAATATCCCACAACTTTCAAAATTTCAACATCGGGGTTGATGGATGGTTTGAGTAAGCTTGTGTGTGTAAAAAGTAACAGTAAAAATCTTAAGTGCATTTCTCACTCTGACTGAGTAATGTGGTCACCCACTTGCCAGTATATACAGAGGCAGAGGGTGAAATTAATTTGGAAACCACAACAAAATGGATTCAGAGAGGAGTTACGTTTCCTTCTGACACTTTCTTCCATTTCCTCAGCACAGACTCAGAGAGCACCCTGTCTCCATTTTTGGCCGAGCTCAGCTGGTGGGTTGAGTTGAGAGTCACTGCTGAGTAACACAAACTGTGACACAGTGGGCCAGGTCACATCTCTTCTAAAATAGTGTAAATAAACTGACAGACCCTTATACAAACACTGCATTGACTAGATGTCCTACAAAATCTTTAAAACCCCATAATATCAGTTTTCTTTCCTGTGTTCACGCATTTTCTGGTAAAACAGGAAGTTTGGACATGGCATATCAAAGGGCTTGTGACTTTTTCTTTAAGTAGCCAAGTCATTTTTAATAATAATGCTGACCACCACAATCAATGATATCTTATATATTATTAATGGAAGTGATTGTGGCCAGTCTATACATTTTAAAATATCCACTGTTTCAAAAGTACATTCACAAAACATAAACATTTTATATGTTCACATGACTTTAGTGAGATAATATCTCAGTTCTATATGGTTTTAAAATCACTTATTGGCATTACACAGTTTACCCGTGGTATGCTGTCAGTTGTAATATTGGATATAACTTTACACAGATAAGGTATAAAGCTTTTCTTTTCACACTAATATCATGTTAACAAGTATAATGTCTACTTTCTTGAGGCTATACTTTTGGTTTATGGACTGGCCCCATTAACTTCCATTGTAAGTGCCTTACTGTAGCCGTGATATGTTTTTTGATTTGGTTTGTTTTTTAACATGAGACAAGTCAGAATTATTTGAACTATGACTTGCTTCTTTATAGTCAGTTGAGGGACATTCACATTCTAAAGAGCCTTTGATTGGACAGAAACCTGTGTAGTGCATGGAATCTGAATGAGCTTTATTGCCAAGTGTGCTCAGGTACACAAAGAATTTATTTTGTGTTATAGAAGAAACAAGCAAGTGCACACAGAACATTACAGTGAGACACAGAATATAAAACAAGGTAAGAGTATAAATAGACATACAAAAAATAGGAAATATAACATAGAATGGCATATGTACATGTGCAAGTGGTAATGTATGTGCAAGGTAGGGGTATGTACAGATATTTAATTAAATATGAGTGAATTTACATTATGTACATGATATATTTATACATTATTGCACTATGGGAGTCCTGAATGCAGTTTAATTGTTCATGTGGTAAATGGCCTGAGGGTAAAAACTGTTCTTGTGCCTGGTTGTCCTGACACTGAGTGCACTGTACCGCCAGCCAGAAGGTAACATTTAAAAAAGGGAGTGGGCAGGGTGTGTGGGGACCAGAGTGATTCTACCTGCATGTTTCCTTACTCTGGAGACGTACAGGTCTTGGAGGGTGGGCAGGGGGCACCAATAATCCTCTCAGCAGTCCTGACTGTCCGTTGTAGTTTCCTTCTGTCGATTTGGTGGCTGAACCAAACCAGACAGAAGATGTACACAGGACAGAATCAATGATGGCGGAGTAGAACTAAGTCAGCAGCTCCAGTGGTACAACCTCTGCTGAGCCTTCTTCACAATGGAGTCTATGCGGGTGTCCCATTTCAGTTCCTGAGAGATGGTAGAGCCCAGGAACCTGACTGACTCCACTGCTGCCACAGTGCTGTTCAGGATGGGGGGGGGGGGTTCTCTTGAAGTCCACTTTTTGAGTGTGTTCAGCTCACGGTTGTTGTGACCGCACCAGACAGCAAGCTGTTCAACCTCCCATCTGTATGCAGATTTGTCACCATCACCAATGAGGCCAATGACCGTGATGTCATCTGCAAACTTCCAGAGCTTAACAGAGGGGTGGTTTGCACTGCAGTCATTCGTGTACAGGAAGAGAAGGGCAGAGAAGAGAGAACGCATCCCTGAGGAGCCAATGATGAGTCTATTTTTGGTACATTTTCCTGGGGTAGAAAGACTGCACATTTTAAATATAAATATTAGCTGAAAGTGATTTTTTTTAATGATTAAGAGTACACTAGCATGTAGGCACATGTTGACAAAAAAAAAAAAAAGAAAACCTGGTACTATACCTCATTTATATTCTCTTTTTTGGCATGTGTAGTTGAATCACTGGTGATAAATACACACAAAGAGGAAGTGGTGAAACCTAATGAAAGAGTGATTGCTGCTTTTTAGCAGAGTTTGTGACTGCTTTTAATTATTAACTTCCTCTGTCCCAGCACATGGCAACACTCAGAAGACCAAACAGGGCCTTGTCTGCTGGCTTGTTCAGTGTTTCCTGACAAAAGCAGGGATTGAATGGGTGGTGGGCGATGTGAGACCGTTATGGCCTTCCTCTGGACACCAGCACAGGCCCAGGGCAAGGCCAGATAAGCAGAGCTTTGTGTTGAGTACCTTACCGAAGCCTGAACAGTATTTCATGGAAACCCCCTTAATTTTTTCCTTGTCTTAAAACCAGAATAATGAGGGTGAATTTGTTTGTGTAAGGGGTCTCTTTGTCATTAACCCAGAAACATTTGTAACTAAGTGTGAATGATTCATGCACAATTGGTTCAGTGTGGTATGGAAACATTCTTTTCAGACTAGTTATTGTTTACTACATATGTGGCAAAAGTCACACTGTGGTAAATTAAGTTTCCTGGCCAATTTTATAAATAAAAAGACTTAAGACTCCTATATTCACTGCAAATCTTTGCTTGCTTCCAAGATCTGATGTGTCAGCTGCAGTCCCGTTCAGTGAAAACATTAACTAATAGGATCTATATCACAGGCAAGATGTTTCTACACTGGCCAAGGGTGCAGGCACCTCTTATTACTTGTTCTTTGTTGCTGCCAAAGTTTTCTCCACAAGATCAAAAGCACTCACATTTTATTTTGCTGTGTAAGCTACACCTCTCATTCAGTGCAGCACTGAAGGGTAAAGTAGTTATTGCATAATTTGTGCATTTCCTTACAAATTGTTAAAGTGTAAAATTTTGTTTATGTTTGAACAGTTTCTTTTATTACAGCTTAATATGCAGAAACATCTATAAATAAGCCATTATAGGTTGATATCCCTATAAAATATAAACACTGTGGCACTGTAGTAATATTAAAGAAACAGTTCACCTAAAACATTTTATTCTCTCATAATTTTCTGACCTTCATGCCATCTCAGATGTTTACGGCTCTTTTTAGATTTTTAGAAGAATATTTCAGCTTTGTAGGTTCTCACAATGCAAGTGAATGGGTACCAAGAATGCAAGTTATCTTTTATCCCCAACCCTTCTGGTCGGGGATGATCACAGGTGGAGATTTATGGTAAAAAGGACTGTTTCTCACACACACCTATGATATTGTTTCTGAAGTTATGGATTTAACCACTGGATTCCTATGGATCACTTTTCTTCTGCCTTTATATGCTTCAAATTTCAGGTCACCCTTGAACCTACAGAGAAAGAAAGTCACACACATCTGGGATGCATGAGGGTAAGTAAATGATGAGAGAATATTCCCTTTTGGGTGAATGTGGCTGGGCGGAGGGCGGGGCCGGGTCGTGATCCTGCCCACCCGGTCCCGTATTAGGCTAATTATGCCTCTGTGAGTGTTAAAGGCTGACTGCAGGGGACCGTGCGGGAGAGAGAGATCGTTTACGGACATGTCCGTCATGTGTGTGTTTGTGTCTTCTTTTAAGTTTATCATTAAACCATTATTTATATTGAAAAGCCAGTTCTCGCCTCCTCCTTGCCCATCCTTTAACCCTCACAGAGGCTTTATTAGCCTAATACGGGACTGGGTGCGTAGGATCACGACCCGGCCCCGTCCTCCACCCTGCCACAGTGAACTATTCCTTTAAAGGGGTCATGACATGGGTTTTTTTTATTGTATTATTATGTTCCCTTAGGTGCAATTATAGTATTAATATATTTTTTTTTAAGAAAAACTTTTAAAATCTAGTGATTTATGACCTTTTCCCACCCTGTTTCTCATCCTCTGATTCAAACAGTCTGTTTTGGGGGCGTTTTCCATTTAAGACTTCAGTGTTAACGCCCAGTGTTATGATTGGCTAACGTCAGTGCTATGTATCAATTATTGACGCCCCCAGCCAGAACAATATGCAAGTAAACTAAGTAAAAACACTGTGATTATTCATAATGAATGAAATTGCGCTTTAAAAAGTTACAGTTTCCGTCGTCGTTGTTCCCATAATAGTCGGCACGGACTTATCTTTCAGCAACAGTTTTCTGGCAAAGCCAGCATCATATTGAGATTTGTTCTCAAAACAGTCATCCTTAAAATGTACAGAACAAACGCTTAAGTTAACCTTGCTGTGACTGGGACGTCCGCAAAAAATAAACTGCATCCATTTTTCCCTGACGTCTGGATCTTTCGGCAGCTTATTCAGAGTTTTTGTTTGACCACAGCCAGGAACAGCACATCTGTGTGGCATCGTAATTTTTTCTGTTCACAAGTAGTCTCTGTCAGAGCTCGCTGTCCATCGACTGAACACTTGTGAGGCGACGGCGATACTGAAATGAGCGTAGTTGTCTTGCGCTTAAAGCGTAGTTATCTTGTGCTGGAGGCGGTCATATGCAAACGCTGTTACGTCACTTCTAACCGACACGTCACTTCTAACCATGAATCCAGAACGAGCTGTATTTTGAGCTTGATTAAATAAATGATTCGTTTAGAATGGGGAGGATGTCTTAAAATATTAAACTTGCAGGACGTTTTAATGATACAAAGACCTCTTATATACCAAAAGATCAAGGCAAATTTGGTTTCTCATGTCATGACCCCTTTAAAACATTCCTCTGTTTGTTTGAGCATTATGACCAGCCTGACACAGCAACATTGGGGCATAACTACCTGTTTCTGACCGATGACAAAAGAGTAGTATGTTTTAAAGCATTCATTATTTTAGCTGTTCTGTTTGATTAGTGACTACAAATTATTTAAATGAGAAATTACACACTTCAGTTGCAGTATAATGTATCATAAAATGACAAGTCAATCAGCAAAGCGAAATACTACCGATATATATGGCATTAATTTACTGTATAAATTATATGTAACTACTACTAAGAAAAGTTGCAGTTTTTCTTTCCTCCTGAAATACTTTTTTTCTTGTCTTATATTTTATTGATTGGTAATCTTTTACCATCGCCTGATTTACTCATTGACAATTTCTGCTGTTATAATCCACAGTGGAAGTCGTGGATGATTTCCCATAGGTATTCATTCTGATTGCTCATACCAGTCTGAGATTCTTCAGCCATTAATAATCACAGGTAACATGACACACACATACCTGGTCTTTCCTTAAACTGTGTTTTATGAATAACTTGAATGACCTGCTCTCCCTGATCATCTACCATCTGGACCGGAAATGTTTCATTGTGACGCAAATGGAAATATGACTGGAATTAAGGTAAGGTGGATATGAAAAATCTCCTGTGGAGAAAATACAATGAAGAGCAAAGGATATTTTAGTCTTTGCCTGTATTATGCATACAAATTCACAGGCTGAAAACAGAAAGAAACTGGAACAAAAATTGCTTTAAAATGTTCTATAGAACTATATTTTTGATAAAACAATATCTGTTCTTTTTAATTTTTCTTTCCTCTCTCTCTCTCTCTCTCTCTCTCTCTCTCTCTCTCTGTCTCTCTCTCGGAAAATAATATTTCTCTCTGAACATAATCTTTTTACAAACCCCAACATTTCCAAAGAATTCTAAAATAGCAGATGGGGGGAAATCCCACTGCTTTTCCTGCTGATTATTATGGCAGCCTAGACCCCAGATGCACCTCACAGCAGCACAACAGCAACACAACAACAAAGGCTTGAAGTCTAAGTATTAAAGAATTTAATGGATTATTGTATCTTCTACATGTTTAGGCATGTTTACTTCTGTAGGCATGACTTTGTACTTTCCCTCTAAGTTAGAGTTCAACGTTTTTGTTTGACAGGCTATTTTATCAGTAAAGGCAGGACATTTTTTGATGACCTAAAGCCAGAATTATTATATTGAATTTTTTTGTGCAATCACTCAATAAAAGTACAAAGTTTTTGTTTGACGTGCATATTTTATCAGTGGAAGCATTATATCTATTCAGTGATTATATTATTGAATGTTTGTGTATACTCACTCCCAAAAATGTCTCTAATGAGAAGCATTGATGATATTATTCCAGCTTTAGGACCTCTAAAAAAGTTAGGGTACAGGTCTGCTGATTTTTGTAAGACTGACTGCAACACAGTGTAAATATTGTGAAGAAATGATTCAGAGAGGCAAAACGAAGTGACATACATTATCTTAACCAATAGACCAAACTCACAATTGTTAGAGACCCTTTGAACTCTTTTGAGTCATTTGAGCACAAACAAATCATGACCTCCTTTTCTTGTGTTGCACAACTAGGTTGACGCACAGAAATCTGCCTAGAGGTCTGCACGGGCCTTAAAATGAAACCCTAACCCTAGACGAACGATACCAACAGATTTGAAGCCCGAACCCAAAATTGCTTACAATCTAATTTCTTCTCCTAGTATCTTCTCCTTGTAAAGCAGTATTTTATATAAGCATATCGGCAACATTCTTAACAGTACTGAATCAGTGAACATTCAAAGTTTTAACAAGTTACAGAAGCCCCTTAGTACACTGGAGCAGAAGGGAAAAAAGCATTGACTTACCGTTTATTTGCTGAAACTTCACTTGGTGTAGAACAATCTGGAAAAAAATGAAACAATGCAACAGTCCCCTCTGTGCAGCCTTAACTTGTTTAAGTCAAGTCAAGTCATTTTTATTTGTATTGCGCCTTCTACAACACACATCCTTTCAAAGCAGCTTTACAGAATATCAGGCATTAACAGAAGAGGGCTAATATGATCATATTTCTTGGTTCTCATCAGCACTCTGGCTGCTAAATTTTGAACCAGTTAAAGTTTATTTATTGATCTTGCTGGACATCCTACCAGTAATTACAATAATCTAGTCTTGAGGTCATGAATGTATAAATTCTTAGGTGGAAGAATGCTGTTGGTAATTAGATTTTCAAAGGACAGATTGGTATCAAATATAACACCTAAGTTCTTCGCTGTTGTAGATTATGTAACAGTACATCTATAGAGAGTCAAATTATATTTTAGAGGTTTTTGGTCCAATAATTAGTACCTCAGTTTTGTCGGAATTGAGTAGAAGGAAATTACTGCATCCAATAATTTATTTCATTGATACACTCTGCTAATTTGGAGAATTGTGAAATCTCATTAGGTTTTGAAGAAATAAAATGATGGGTATCGTCGGCATAACAGTGGAAAGTTATTCTACGATTCCTGATAATATCTCCCTAGGGAAGCATATTCAAGGAGAAAAGCAGAGGCCCTAAAACTGATCCCTGTGGCACTCCATACTTTACTATTGTTTGGTTTGCCAATTCGTCATTTACATAGACAACGTGGTAGCGGTCTGAAAAATAGACCCTAAACCATGCTAATGCAACTCCACAAATGCCAACATAATTCTCTAGCCTATTCAAGAGAATGTCGTGAACTATCGTGTCGAATGCAGCACTAAGATCTAAAAGCTCTAGAACTGAAATGCAGCTGCGATCAGATGATAAGAGCAAGTAATTTGTAACTCTAATAAGTGCAGTCTCTGTACTGTGATGAGGCCTAAATCCTGACTGAAATTGTTCATATATACTATTTCTCTGTAGAACATGATCATATTTGGGAGGATACTACCTTTTCTAGTATTTTCGACATAAACGGGAGATTTGAAAGCAGTCTATAATTAGCCAGTTCTACATGATCATGTTGTGGCTTCTTAATAAGCGGTATAAACAGCAATTTTTAAGTTTCTTGGTATATGTCCTAAGGATAGCGAGGAGTTAATAATATTAAGAAGAGGTTCTGAGGTTAAAGGGAATAACTCTTATAAGAGCTTGTATTGGATCTAACATACATGTTGTGACTTTCAATAAGTTTTGTTAGCTCTTCATGAACTATGACAGTGAAGGATTGAAGTTGCACGTTAGGAAAATTATGAGACACTGTCTGAGGTGCTGTGACAGATGATTGCATAATTCCAATTTTATTTCTGATTATTTAAATATTATCAGTAAAAAAATTCATGGAGTCATTATTCTTGTGCTGCGAAGTAATATCTGGTTCTGTTGAGGCTTTATTCTTAACCAATTTAGCCACAGTACTGAATAAACACCTAAGATTGTTGTGGTTATATTCTATGAATTTACTAAAATATGTTGACCTGGCAGCTTTTAGTGCCTGTCAGAAACTACAGACACTATCCTTCCATGCACCGTGAAATACCTCTAATTTAGTATTTTTCCACTTGCGCTCCATTTTCCGAGCTACTCTCTTAAGAGCATGAGGGTGATCAATGTACCATGGTGCAGGGCTTTTTTCTTTAATGTTTTTTTATCTCTGTAACTGAAAAGGGGGTGATACTATCAAGAGTGCTTTAGATGGCTCTATTTATATTTTCTGTTATTTCATCAAGTTCTTCTAGGCTTTGGGGTTTACTGAATGTATGAGATAGATCTGGAAGATTATTAGTCAAGCTTTAGTGGTGGAAAGAATAGTTCTACCTGAACGATAGCGTGGTGTAGATTGAGTAACATTAGCTGATCGCACCATACAAGAGTCAAGGTAATGATCTGCGATGTCATCGCTCTGATGCAGAATTTCTATATTATCAACATCAAATCCATATGAAAGAATTAAATCTAGCGTATGATTATGGCGATGAGTTGGTCCTGTTACATTTTGTCTGACTCCTAGAGAGTTGAGAATATCGATAAATGCTAATCCCAATATGTCATTTTCATTATCTACTGTATGTGAATGTTGAAGTCACCAACAATTAAAGCTCTATCTACAGTAACTACACGATTTGATCAAAATTAGCAAATTCACCAAGGAAATCAGAAAAAGGCCCGGGTGATCTATATAATGTAGCAATAGTAAAAGACGATTTTTTTTGTATTTATATCTGATGGTGTCACATTAAGCATTATTATTTCAAAAGATTTCAATTTATATCCTGTCCTCTAAGTAACACCAAAACTTCACTGTAAATTGTGGCAGCATCTCCTCCTCAACCCTTCAGATGAGGCTCATGTTTAAAACAATAACCTGAGGAGAAGATACATTTAAACTAATATATTCATCCGGTTTAAGCCACGTTTCAGTCAAACTATGATCTGTAATAATTTAATTTATAATTAGTGCTTTGGTAGAAAGGGATCTAATGTTTAGTATCCCTATCTTTATGTGTTGTTTATATAAGATGTTTATCTTTAATTAGTTTGTTTTGTTCAAGTTTGACCTTAATCACATTTTTCCTTTAATTATTTAGTGTGGATTTTGTATTTGGTACTTCATGGAACAGACACAGTCTCTATGAGATAGCTAGGTGATACAGTTTCTATGTGTTGTAGTTTATGTGATGTGTGTGATGTCTCAAGGCAGCTGGCAGACGTTCGGATGAACCAATTTGTCTGATTCCTGACCTGGGCCCCAGTTAATCAAATACTGTCTTTATTAAGACCCTGGAAGGATGGAGTCCATCTCTCTTTATCAGGTCAGGTCTACCCCAAAAACTCTTCCAATTGTCTACAAATCCAATTCTATTCTCCAGATACCACTCAGACATCCAGCCATTCAGTGACACTAATCTACTGTAAACCTTATTACCACGACGGGCAGGGAGAGGACCAGAGCATATTACAGTGTCAGACATAATTTTTGCAAATTCACACACCTTTTTAACATTATCTTAAGTGATCTCTGACTGGCGAAGCCGGATATCGTTAGTACCGACATGAATAACAATTTTAGAAAATCTACGTTTAGCATAAGCCAGCACTTGTAAATTTGATTTAATGACAGACGATCTGGCACACAAAATCAATTTAAAAACAGTGGCTGGAATCTCTATTTCCACGTTCCTTACAATAGAATCACCAATAAGAAGGGCTCTTCCAAAATGATTCTCAGTGGGTGCATCACTGAATGGAAATTTATTGGAAACCCTAACAGGAATGGAAGAGTTGTGTCACCTTGCTGAGCAAGTATGCCGCGAGACGTTACCCAAACGCCCTGCTGCAGTCGGAACCAAAGTGTAAGTGTTGCTCTCTGTTCTGCCCGCATCCGAAACAGAATCTACTGGCTTCTCTTTCTCACTGACCTTCACTAGCATTCAGACGTGTGTCTCTAACTCAATAACCTTCTCAATCATTCTAACTAATTCCTTACATTTATCACATGTGAATCCCTCACTGCTGATGGAATAGGTTATTGTAAACATGTGACATGCAATGCAGGAAGAAATATCATGAGCAGATGCCATGACTTTCCACAGTTGTTTGTTGTTGTTGTTGGTTGTTCCTGAGCTTGTTAGGGTTTAAGATTGATGTGAATGCATCATGCAATTGTTTGTTGTTGTTGGTTGTTCTTGATAAGCTGTGCTTTGAGATCAATGCAATAATCTGTGTAACACAGAGGAGAAAAATTAGTGAAAATCCTTATTCTTGGTGCTTTTCAGGCAGGATCTTCCCCTACTGGAATATTCTACAAGGTTCCTTCACCTCACTGCTACTACAGACTTTTTGGATGAGTACCTCAAACCCATTTATGGTATGGGATTAAACTTTAACAGTACAACAGCGCTTCATATGGTGGGGAATCTCTCCCTGGTGGAGTATGTTGCTGCTACTCTGGTCCTCCATCTACCTTTATTACCCTCCTTCTCCAAAATTCCACGACTCCTTCCTCGCCCTCTGTCTCCAAAGTAACTCCACTCCATTCAACTGCCCTAAATAATTGTTTAGGGGGGGCTCATCCTATCCTGTTTCCCGTGGTTGATTCACTGCCGCAGTCAGCAGTAGTGACCATGGTTAGCGAGCCAGTGCCCAGGCCTGCCACGGTTAGCAAGCCAGTGCCCAGGCCTGCCACGGTTAGCAAGCCAGTGCCTTTTGCCTCGACCGTCCCAGAGCCAGTGCCTGTACCCTCGACCATCCCTGTAACCACGCTCCCTGCTGGCTGAAGGCCTCCCTCTGAGTCTTTTACGGCTCTGCCTCCTTCAGCAGTTCCATTTCCAGACCCAGTCCCTGCCCTGTGGCCGCCCCCCAGCCCCCCGGATCTTTTCCCAGCCCTGAAGCCGCCCCCCAGGACCCTGGATCATCCTCCTGGGATCCTCCTGTTGCATTTCCCTTCCATCATCTGTTTTGGGGCGCCAGGAGTTGCCCTTTAAAGGAGGAGGGTGGTAATGTCACAGTTTGTCTCCACTGTGTTCAATGAGTCTTATGTTGAAGTTTTCCACAGCACTATGTTTCCTAAAGTCCACTGCCCTAATCACTTCATCTTTTCATTGCCATCCCCACCAGTATTCCATTTGCTCATTAGTTTGCAAGTGTGTATATATATATATATATATATATATATATATACCCTCTAGTTTTGTTTAGTATTTGTCTGTCCTTGAATGGTTATGTTTTTGAATGTGTTTGTTTCCACTACAGCGTTTGTTTCCACTCCTGAGAATGTTCTACTTCAGTGTTTATAATTAATAGACTCTAAGGTTCTACTCCTGAGTCTCCTCTCTTCCATTCCTTGGCCACCAAATGTTTCACAAGTGGAAAATGCACGCAGTTGAATCGCGATAATAGAATAATGCAGGGGAAACCTGATACATGCTGAAAAATTACAGATGTTTTGGATTAAATGCTGAAAACTGATATATAAGCAATGCTATATAAAGCTAGCAGGCTACAAACACAGAATCGAGCTAGGCGTCTGCAGCAACAGGTATAATACACAGATGAAACAGTAGAAAAGAGGAAAAACACAAAACACAAAGTAAAATGACAAAGGATAAAAAGACAAATGTATGAGAATAAGAATAAGCAATGTTAAGCAGGCTACAAACACTCGTGCAGCATGCCGTCTGCAACAGGAACAGGAAGTCCAGTGACGTCGTTTAGAATGTTGAATCTTTGTGATATCAGCGCCTAAACAATATAGACGCACGCAAAGATTGAAACAGCGTGCAGGTGTTTCAACATGATCTTTTGAACTTTTTAACTTGGTGTTTCAACAGTGCCGGTCCTGCACGAGATGCTGAGGAAAAAGCGAACGTCAAAGACATTAGTCCAGCAAGTGTTTAAACAATGAGAAAATAGAACAGACGTGCACAAAACACATTCGGTGTGAATGGCCCCTAACTCGTCCGTTTGCGTGTGTCTGTGAGTTAGAGTGTGTGGGTGAAATAAGATCAGTAGGCCTGTTTATTTTTTCATTAACTACAAACCTGAACCCGACCCGAAACCTGTCGCGTTCTCAGGTCCAGTCGGGTCCGGGTTGGGTTGCAGACCTCTAAATCTGCATAATAAACATTATATATGGGGGGTCCATGGGCATGGTCCATCAAAGCGTTCAATTCTGTTGACTTTGGGATAAGCATTTATATATTTTCACGAGTATGAGTAGCATTCATGTAAAAGCAAAACGCGCTAAAACGAATACAGCAGAACGCAGGTGTCTCGAGACACGTTTTTACTAGCTTCAACAAATGGAAAAATAAAAGTTTTCTCCACCTGAAAATCCATCTGTTGGTCAGTCAAACATAGAGTTCTGTGCTATTGGTTGAGTGAATGTTGCAATGTCGGTTGGTTGGAATGCTCAAACAAACAGAGTAATGTTTTGATGTGTAAACCACCGTGTTTACTCTTTTTGCACTCCTTCAACGAACATCAATGTTGGAGAATGGAGTGGTGGAAGCAGCGAGAGTATCCACCCTGGGAGTTGTGGGATTCAGGCCCCTGGGCATCAGCCCGTCTAAGCCTGTGTGTTAATGCGCCCCTTGTGGCTTACCAGTGGCACAGCATATTAAGGTGAGATAGGAGAAAGTCATTTAACTTTGAAAAAAATTACACACTTAATCTTTAATAAATCCAGTTGCAGTAACAGCAGTGAGCATTGCCTGACTGAGCAAGAGTAAAAAAAAAATCAGCCCCCTCTGGAAAGATTCTGTGTCCCCAAAATTATCATGACCAATTATCCTAATGCTTATTTAAGAATATTTACTCAGTTTATCATAACATGAGACACGTTGCTGTTGGGGAAATTAGCATTGCACAGTTGCTCTGTTCTTTCACAGAAATATGTGGGTGTTTTTGCTTGATTGGTTGATGGGGTATTTCAGAGGTGAAATTCAGAGCAGTAGTTATGGTTTTGAAGGTGTGCAGCATTGACGACAATGTAATCGAGGGAGACAAGCAGACTTTGTGCATCATACTCTTCACGCTGAAACAGAAAGAGACTGGGGGTTGTGAGACTGTGGGTGGACGGCTTTTCTTAGGCAGAGGAAAACCCTACAGGGGCTTTTCCTAATAATAAAATAATAATAATAGTTACAAAAGCAAGACAAAATTTGATGCTGGCTTAAAAGTTAATGGAATAATTACCATACAAATCTAAATTATATCTTTATTTACCCTCCTGTAATTATTTACCCTCCTGTCATTTCAAAAGCCTTTGACTCTTCTTTCTTCTGCAGAACAAAAAAGAAATGTTAAAGAATGTCTATACAATGGCAGTTGATATTTACTGTAACAGGTAAAGGACAAGCAAGGATGAGGCGGGAGCCAGCTGAACAGTAAACATAAACATAAAACCAACATAAACAGACACATGCAATGCGGCCACGTACATCTCTTGAACCGCCGTCTCCAGCCGCCCCTTATCTCACTCTCCCGCTGATCACCGGCCATGCCCACCTCCTCGTCACAGTTACTAAAATCAAAGTTTAAAAAAGCAGCACCCAGATGTGTCATAAATATAGTCCATGTATCATATGTCTTCTGAAGGTCGTTATTCACTCTCAAATTAGATAAAAACATAAATAAAACACTTAAATTAAATATGGCGGCTACATCAGTAACAACAAAATTCACTAGTCCTGTCACGTCTTGTGACTTTTTGCAACATTTAGTAATAAGGTTTGGTCACGAGCAATGTTCCCACTAAGCTGCCCGCATATGCGGCTGCGCAAAAAAAAACAACCGTGCTGATTCATGTTCATGGAAATTATCTCCATACATTTGCTGTCCGCTTTAGTTGTGTTGGTTTTCTGTGGCTTTTCAACTGCATTAGCATCAAAAGAAAAATGTTTAAAATATACAGCTGCCTATGACTGAGAACATTTATGTGTTAACATACTTTATTCTTCTGCCGCAGTTGGTGAAAGCAGAAATAGTGCTGTGGTGGTTAAATGTGTTTATGGTCAGTTTTTTCCCTTTAGTGATTAACATTACCAGTTTCTTATGTAATATGTCAGGGCAAAAAAGTTTAACTAATCAGGTATGTGTCAAAATATCATATGTGTGCTTAAGACATTGTAGTGTAATTGCACTAATGGAGCCTAATAGATCTGCAGCTGTCTTTTATGTTTTAAATATTAATCAAACAACAATATTTGAAAGAAAGCCATGATTTATTTTTCAATATTAGCCTACTACTGTATGTTCTTAGTTTATTTAATATTTAGGCTATTCTTATATGACTTGAATATTTAATAATAAGAACTGTGAAATTTCACTAGTATTGGTACCGATCAAAAATGTGGTATTTTAATATTATAATATAATATTTAAAATGTATATAAAATATGCCTTTGGTCAGGAACTGATGTCATCAGATAGTACCCAACCTTTATTGTGTGTTTCGACCCTTAACTGTAACGCCCTCCAGTTGGTGGGCCGGTAGTGGTGGCCAAATCACTGCCCATCTTCTCCTGGCCTCCAGCTTATCTCCTCTCTCCTATTCCATAACCAGCAAGGTGGCCAAAAGTTCTGCCCAATAGAAATAGGATTTGCTTAGAACAAAGTTAGAGAGATCACCCAAGACGTGCAATGTAAGAAATAAGACTTGATGTTATAGACATAGCTGCCATATTTGAGTACAATATTTTGGAACAGAATGAGGGTGAATAAATAATGACAGAATTTACATTTTTGGTGAACTGAATGTCCAATATGAGGCTTAAGGACTGTTCAGAGATTGGTAAATGGACAAGAGAATTTTTTGGTCTCAGGTAGAGTATTTTGGGGGGAAAGAACCCCTAATCCAGTTTTGTACAAAATACATTTAAATTTATATTTATATTACAAGGCTATATTGCTTCTGAGATACATTTTTGTTGTTCCAAGGATGTATAGACAGAAAACAACAGAAAGATACTGATTAAGAAATATAAAAATACTAATAAATGCTGTTAAACAGAAAAATAAAAATAAAGAAAATAAGGCCTCCAAAATTTTGGGGATGAGCCTCAGAAGCTTTCTGTTAAACAATGGAATTTAAGGTAGCTTCTATTGTAGTTCTTTGTCAGGCTGGGACTGCCCCATGCCTGTCTTTCAAAAAAACTCCCCTGTTCCTCATAGTCATAAACCAGACATCTCTCAACTATCTGCTGCTCATTTATTTCTTGAATAGAACAAGAGGGAGCAAAAAAAAAAAAAAAAACAAGCGAGCAAGAAATGCGTTGAGTTTATTGTAATTTTTGCTTCAACAGATGGCATATGAATAAAGTATTTTAATATTTATATGTTTTCAGTCATGGGTAGCTGTATATTTTGAACATTGTTTTTAAAGCTAAAGTGGACAGCAAATGTATAGACGTTATCAGTGTACTGGATATAGTATACATGGTTTTTCCATATGAAAATTTCCACTCATGGAAAGTTAATTTCACACTCCCTATTTGTGTGTGTGTGTGTGTGTGTGTGTGTGTGTGTGTGTGTGTGTGTGTGTGTGTGTGTGTGTGTGTGTGTGTGTGTGTGTGTGTGTGTGCACAGGTTTAACCCCCATTGTGGGGACCAAATTGTGAGTGTGCATGTGTGTGTGTGGGCAGGTTTAAGTGGTTTACGAGGACTTTTTTTTAGGTTACAAACTGGTAATTACAAGGGTATTATGCTATAAATGTGGTTTATGAGGAAATGTCTAGTGTCCCCATTTAAATCACTTTAAAAACATACTAAACAATGTTTTATTGAAAATGTAAAAATGCAGAAAGTTTTCTGTGAGGGTTAGGTTTAGGGTTAGGGTTAGGGAATAGAATCTATAGTTTGTAAAGATAGAAAATATAATGTCTATGGAGAGGTCCTCATAATAATAGCTGCACCAGTGTGTGTGTGTGTGCGTGTGTGCGTGCGTGCGTGCGTGAATGCATGTGTGTGTTTTATCAAAAATGTTATCAACCTGATAAGGATCACAAGTCAATTCTTAGGGGTTATTCACATCACAGTATGCCCACACTCAAAATGACCACCTAAAACAAATACTGAAACAACAGCAAAACCCATTGATCCCACACAATGAAAATGTCCATCCACTGACTGCATTGTCACCACAGTTACTGTGGTGTTTCACTGTACCCTGACTTGGCATTTGAGTTGTGTGTGCTTAGAGACCTTATCATTAATCTAAAGTTCATACACATTCAGAGCTCAGTGACATAATTACAAACAAATGTAAGGCCTTAATATCACTGTAAAGTAAACAGAATAAAGATATATTTGTCATTGGACATATTTATGTTCGCACTGTCGTACATAACATTAGTCTGGCAGGGGCATAATGGTCCTCATAAATCTACCGTCAATGCTGTAGAAATTCTGTCATTGGTAAAATGAAGCTAACAATGCAGTTGAAAAACTAATTAAGACAGACAATAGCTCTTCTCTAGTGAGCTGTCTAATGTAGACTGCATTTTAAGGCATCATAATGGTTCCAACAGAATTGCTGTTCCAAAAGAAGGGCAGCACGATAATGTGGCCCTCTTAGATACATCTGTTCAGGCAAAATCTATGTTTCCTTTACAGAGGAGGTAATAGGCCGCAACAGTGTGGTTTCGGAAGTAAAAATATGTCCTAAAAATGCTTAAAAAAAATCATTCTTTTTAACAATAACTAAAAATCCTTTATAGACAGACCTTACATGAGCTCCGAGGCTGTTTATCGATGGTACATGCTTCTGTTGAAGTCATCAGTCTGTATTATTTCAATTTTTTAGAAATCATATTTAAAGGCAAATTTCCTGTTGTAGAACTACACTACCCATGATCCTGAAGGGAAATGATCCACCAATCAAAGAATTACAACCAACAAAATGCACCAAACTAGCAGCAACGAGTTCATATTCCTACTCTCTCAGACTACTTGTATATTTATAAATATCTAAATATTTTGAAATACAATTTTAAAATATTGTTTCTATACTTATAATCAACAACTTTAAATGAATAGATTTCAATTTTTTTACATAGTTTTTTAATTGGATTACATCATTCGCAATGCTTCATGGGATTGTAGTTCATGTTCTCATGACAGACGGTAAGTACACAGTACATTAGAGCTGACTGGTTTGGTTCATTGCTTAGAACTCTTTTATGAAGGATATTATGAAATCCTTATGGCAGAGAGTAATGGGAAAAATGCTTCCAGAACCAAGATGACTGAAAAAGTGTGTGGGGACTGTTGCGCCATTCCACTTCACTGTACAGTGTTCAGTGAAAAAGTTTGTCCAAAATTGCAGTCTGAGATGAGAGAAATGTTGACTATAAAAATAGGCAACTTAGATTAAATTAAATACTGGAAATTGTTTTAAAAAATTTTTTAACCAATATTTGTATAATATGTATGCTAATTAGAGTAGTTATTGTATCATTAGCTTAGCAACATGCTAACATCAGACTCTATTGTAAGATGAGTCTTCCACGTGCTTTGTTTTATGAGTGCTTTTTGTGTGGAGTACAGAGTTGCTACCTATAAAGAGAGCTCCAAACTGGTCAGTTATGCCGTTGTCCTGTATGCAGTTATTATGTAGCTCAGCTGGTAAAGCATGGCGATAGCAATGCCAAGGCCATGGGTTTGATTGCCAGGGAACAGACAAACTGATAAATATATACCTGTGTATATGTTATGCTTTGGATACATTTATATGCCAAAGTAAATATAATGTAAGTTTCAATTAGGATGTTGCCTTGGAAGGCAGCTGTCTGTGTAGACAGACAGTAAACAACAAGGGCACTGTTTGTGGGAAGCACAAGTATGAATTTCATTTTATTGTTTCTCTGTGTATATGACAATAGAGAACTTGACTTGTTTTGGAACAGAGCTAACAAGTGCACGAGAGACAAAGAGGTGACAGCGAGAGCAGTCTATGCCTACACAGTAACTTTAGCAGTGTTAGTTCATTTCAGTAGGAGGCAGGTGCACGCTACATCTGGAGTGCTGATTCAACGTGGGTGACCTTTACAAGTAGATTAACACAGCGAGAGGACACGCTGAGGTGAGGTGAACCAAAACACATTAGGACAAAGATCTCGAAGTCTTCGATACTAGAGGTGGTGGTGTTGAGGGGGCGATATTTCAAATAACAAAAATTATAACAAATAAGTTACACAAAGAATAAATATTATTAATACATTTTTACATCTCAATTGTTTCAATTCAAGGATGTCCATGCAGATTCTTCAAACAGCTAGAGGTTTTTATTTCATGATAAATATACTAGAACCCAGGTACACCATTTCCTCTCCTTATTTTTAACACTGTATAACACTTTACACTACTTATATGGCTATACGTTAAGTTAAGCACTTGTTGCGCAAAGTACCGAAATCTAGTGAAGATGTGTGAGAAACAACGGAGTAAAATATCGCAAAAATATTCCAGTTTTGAAACGCAATACACTCATAATAAAGAATTGCAATATTATGGTATGGTGATTATTATTGTATCGCCAGGTCCCTACTGATTTCCAACCCTACTAGATATCAAATAAGGGTCAACAACACAAGAAAGCTCTCCATTTTTTTAGGTTATTTCTGCAAACCCTTGGTTCTCAGGCCATGTATTCTGACTAGGACAAGACAAAGAGATCATATAAAACCCATTTTAGAGATCTTGCATTGGTTACCTGTTAAATTTCGTGTTGATTTTAAGATTCTGATGTTGACGTACAAGGCATTGAATGGACTCGCCCCTCAATATCTCGCCGAGCTTTTAAAGCCCTATATCCCAACACGTAATCTTCGCTCTGCTGATGCCGGTCTTTTGCAAGTTCCGGTAACGAAGCTAAAAACAATGGGTGATAGGGCATTCTCCTCAGTCGCCCCAAAGTTATGGAACTCCTTGCCTTCCGAAATCAGATCTGCACCATCTTTGAAAAGTTTTAAAACATCACTTAAAACTCATTATTTTACGGAAGCATTTGGGTAAAGGTAATATTGGTGGTTGTCAATGAGATGTATCTTATGGTCTTAATCTGTCTTGATATTTATTTATAATTTGTTTTTAGGTTTGTAATCCTGTGTGAAATATTTTGTATTGTGTGATCATGCCTTTTTATGTGTTTTTTATATATATATATTTTTTTAATTTTTTATTTTTTTTTTTTATTATTTATTTATTTTTATTTTTATTTTTATTTTTATTTTTTTTTTTTTTTTTTTTTAAATTTTGCTATGTAAAGCGCTCTGAGAATTAACTTTTAAAAGCGCTATACAAAATAAAGTTATTATTATTATTATTATTATGTGTGGTGAACGATATTAACTCAGAGGATTATCTGTGAAATGCAAGATTTCTAAAAGCCGGCCAACAGATAAAAAAGTTTTTATGAGAGTGACAAGTGAAACTCCCTGTTGTCTGTCTGTTGTGAAAAATATAAAAAACTGGCGGTACGCTGTATTAAGGAATGTTTTATGTGAGTAAAGATACAGATGGAATCTGCCTGATCTGTGCAATTACTCAGATATGTTTTGACTGATTTGTCTGGACTCTCTTATGCACTGTTGTACACAGTTATGAACTGTACTATCCATTGTTGCTCAAGTCAGTAAAAATGAACATTGTGCTTTCTCTCCGGGTACATTGGACGCAATGGTCTTTGTACATTGGTCTGTGCTGTGATTTCTCAGCAGAGCCCATGTTTTTTTCAGGGGTTGCATGAATGCTTTGCTGACAGAAAGGAATCAACTGAGTCCAAAGCTCCCTCATGAGGATATCTCAGAGCCAGACATCCACAGCCAAAAATGCTGCTGTTTGAAACTAGCTACATTTCTGTTGAGAAGTTTTTCCTTCCATGAAAACCAACATGATTCAGAGATTTAAAGGAGGAGTTGTCCGGTCCAAGTCCAGTAACTAATTTCAATAAAACACATGGTCTATGAATGATTCGATTTAGCCGTGCTTGCAGTGAATCATCAACACAGAATGTGTAAAGGTATTTATGCCTCAGTCCATGTGGTTTTGCCATACAAATCAATGCCAAATACATATATGAAGACCATCCATTATCTAATGGATCCTCCATTATTTGCCACTGATTTTGATTCTAGATCAGGGATTCCATTTTTGACAGTAAAACTCCTATGATCTGAAAATGTTACCTCATATTTACCTTATTGTAAAAATCAATAAATAAATAATATTAAATATGCTTTTATTTGCAAACAGCTAAACAATGTAATCAATTTTATGAGATCAAGAATTCTATTTTGATTTCTTTAAAGTATAGCAAAAATGTATTATTTAATGATATTTCTATTCAATAATTTTCTGCATTGATATCTCTATCACAATCTCCAATACCCCTTTCCAGGAAACCCCGGCCTCATTGACCCTCAACGCTGGTCCTGCACTGAGCATTGGATGACTCCCTTATTTGAAAAACCCAATTCAGGTCTTGAAGCACACTGTGCTAAACAGGAATATCAGGTGTGTTAGAAAATGGAAACTAGGGGCTAAAAACATTTCAAGGAACAAAACCAAAAATTGAAATGAACAAAACCCTTTGCAGAACGTAACCAAAAATGGGAACGAAATACCTTCCAATTTTTTCTGGAGTGAAAACATTATTTTTAAATGCTGGTAACTGGTTAATAACCAGTTCATTTTGTTCAGATTTTTTTTCATAACACCAAAGTCCAAAGGATTTATCACAGTGAATTTTTGGAATTTGATTCTGAAATTCAAATAATTTGGCCTGAGAAATGTGACTTTTAGTCCAAGCGTGCCTACGCGGTGTGTGCATGCATGCAGGAGAGAGAGATTTAGGCTATTATTTGATTTTAGATGGTCAAATTAAAAAAAATATATGTTTTTGGGGATATAAATATTTAATTTTAAGAATACATTTATTGAAAAGTAAATACTTTATATAGGCTACTGTATACTATGCTTGTTTTGATTTCTGTCCTGAAAATCCCCCCACATGGGAAAAATTGTATTGCTTATATTTGCTTATATTGGGTGAGGCCAGGCATGGATTTAGAAAGCAGAGGCCCCTGGGCACAAAATCTTGGAGCACAAAATATTTATTTTGCACGCAGATTCGGAAGGCTTTGGCGCCGATCCGGGCATCTTTAATAATCAGGGTTTTTAATAAGGGGAAAAAGTAATAGATAGACCTACATTTTGAGGCTGTCAAACTGGTAATGTACGTTAAACTACCCACCATCCTTCAGCGGCGGTTTCGGTCTCAAGCAGAGTCGGAGACCGTGGTGGTGGGGGGCACTTGAACAGGAGCCGACTTTTGAAAAAAGTGGAGATGGTTGGAATATTTCTCCTAATTAAATCCTCTCTGCTATCCCCTTCTTCCTTTTAGCTTTCCGTTTGTGGCTTCATCGCTCCACCGTTTTATATCCATGTTGTTCGTTTTTTCGATGTCCTCAATTCTCTTTTTTTCACAGTATCTTCTACCACCAGTCTTGCCGCTATCAACAGTTTCTGCGGTAACCTGACTCATTGTTATCATCAGACACAGCCGACACAGCCAAAAAACTGATCATAATACTTTTTGGTGTGCAAATAAATTGTTGTTTACACACATACACACAAACACACACTCATTAATTAATTTTATTTTAAATAAAAAAAATAAAAATAAAAAAAGGATGAGGCCAAACAGTTAGTGGGGTCTTGGAGGCCCCCTACAGGTCGGAGGCCCCCGGGCACCAGCCCAATCGGCCCGGTGGTAAATCCGGCCTTGGGTGAGGCATGACCCTTATTTTGAGCTTGTTTTGCCAAAACAGGTGTCTTGTTTCCTTATCTTATGCAGTGTTCTTTCTAAAACTAAGAAACATCAAATTTATATTTTTTTAAGGATTTTTAGATAGTTTTACAGGAAAACAATAAAAAAATTCTTATCAAGAATACGATTTTTGCACTAATATCAAAGGTCTTACTAGAAAAAAAGAAATTATAATCCAACGTGAATTTTATTAATAAAAAAATATGATTGTGCCTGGTAACGTGCATGTAAAATGGTTGGAAATAGCATTTTAGCTTAGCGTAAAGGTGACAATTTAAACAAGGTTTATTTATATTTCTTCTGCTCTAAATTTCAAATGCACTTTGGATCGCATCATTTATATGTATAAATGTTTTCCATCTGAAAGGACTAAATATTAAATAAAAAAAATGACAATAAAATGCAAAGTAATCAAACAAATTTTTTAAAGTAACTGTATTCTAATTACCATTTATTCAGTTGTAACTGTAGTGGAATACAGTTACTTCTATTTTGTATTTTAATTAAGTAATCCTATTACATGTATTCCGTTACTCCCCAACCCTGCTTGTTTCTCTTGTGTGATCTAGAAACACTGCAACTGGTATATCACCCACCCTTAGCACAGAGTACTGTCTTTTTAAAAATAATGTTATTAACTGTTCTTTAATTTAGTTCTAATTGGTAACCATTTGGAAAGGAGGCTGCGGAACGTCACAAAAGGAATGAAAAAATACTGTGTCTGCTCAGAACAAAACTAAATTAAAAAATAATTTGTATTTAGTCCCCTAATGAAAATATCCCAAATATGCAGTGTTGGGGGTATTCCAGGAGCAGATTAAAAGCACTGACTTTGATTGATCATATGGGTCAGGCATGCACAGGTGCAGCAAGACTCCTTTGAATCATTAGTATTTACTGGTACCCCCCACCATGTGCTCTGTGTTCACTTTGTGTTTACTTCCCGAAGCACTACAGAGCTGCTCTCTATATTAATCTCACAACACGATACCAATGAATAATCAGGGGACAGTCTGCTGAGGACAGCAGAAGGGCTTTCCACCAAGAGAGAATGAGAGATAGAGTAAGAGAGAACATGTGAGAGAAAGAGAGTGAAAGTTCTCATATGCTCATTGTATTTCCAGTCACACATTGTCTCCTCAGGCAGCTGCCCCCTCCCCCTTCTTTTTTCTTTCTTTCTTTCTATCTCTCTCTCTCTCTCTCTCTCTCTCTCTCTCTCTCTCTCTCTCTCTCTCTCTCTTCCTCAAATCAGTTTCCTGGGGTGATGTTCTTGTTTCTACCTACCTTCTTTCCAGTATACAGTACATCTGATACAGTCCAGTCGGAATGCACATGCTCCAGGTGCATCAGTGCTCTCTGGTTTTTAAATATGAGTGGCTTTGTGAAAAGGAGGGATTGCCTTGTAGATACTGTGTAAACACTGAACAGTATTTGCCACTAAATGAAATGTGCTGTCTGTAACCATTATGTACAGTACATCACAAGATGGTTTGATAAACATAGCGGTGAGAGAAGTGTATTCTCCATGCTCTGATAACTGCTTTCACTTGTGTTGAGGATTGTTTGCCCTTGTTTGCCATTCAGACAATGGCAACTGATACTGGCGTGCATAGAAAGAAAAAAATAGTTATGACTGTTGGCCTGGAAGTCTATTTATGTTATTAAGCGTCACTTTGATGATCTGTCTACGCAGTTAGGCGGGACCTCTGTATGGAAATGTGCCTGTTGCCACGGGAAACCTCCAAACCTATCATTACATCCAGAATATGATGAGTCATCCACAAGCAAATCCATATTACTTTATACTTCATCATCCTGGTGGGTCAATAAATGAGTGTACTACAGACACTTGCCATTTTCCTTTAAACAGATCCCCATGAATGTATGCTTATCTCAAGTTCTTTATAATGTACCGATTTCATAGCACAGTAATGTACTGTATATTAATTTGTTTACCATCTTAGCAACTCTCTGAACAAAACAAAACAAAAAAGAGAATATTTTGTTTACACAGATTTATAAGAATATTTTAATGTTGTCACCTAATCAGTTTTTGAGACCAATGTGTTTACACAGATTTTTAAGCATTTATGCTGTCATCACTTATTGAAAACATGTTTCTTGTGCATTTCAGCACAACACATAATTAACTGGTTAGACACTCCTGCATAATGTAGCTGTAACAAAAACAGTGCTATTACACTCCATGTCACCGGTCTTTTTTCTGACAGTGAGGGCAATGCTGTTTTGGTGGCAGAAATGCAGGGTGATTTCCCATGCTGTGTGAGAGAGGAATGTAAACAGTGGGGTGAGAAGACTGTCACCATGGGTGTCTGAGAGTGTTTTCCTAAGCCCCGTCTCTGCTAGCTTTATAACACGTAGGTGTGACATGCTGCACAGTTAATAGCAACTCTCAAGTGAAATAGCACACCACGCAAGCTTCTCACAGAGGCATCTCTGACACCTCTCTAAACATTGGTTTCCTCTTATAGGCGCTCATAAAGTCTTGTTTTTTCTTTCTGTGTGTGTGTATGAGCAGGAGGGGGAGAGTGTATTATCTTCATGACTGGCTTTAATCTAGATTCCACATGGAATGTAGAAACTCTGGCCCATTTTCCAAGGTCCTTGAGTACACATCAAAGCAAAGACACCATTCATGAAATCAAGATGTTTAGTAATGGCAGTTCTAAACTTTGGCATTCAAGTATACTGTGGGTAGTGTAGTTCAACTCTGCTCACTGTCGTCTTTGCCTTCATGCATGAGATTGTTAAAGATTGTAGAACAGTGCGAAAGACTTCTCATCATTATTAACTGAACAAGTGATTCATAGGGTGATAGATGTACAGTGAGAGGTGTTTTAAGAGAAGAACAGAGGGGGTTTAAAATGGGGCCACAAGGGATTTGTGGGTAATGTCATTTGATGGAACAACAACAGCCATTAGGTTTGGTTACTACCTTTCTTGGCCAGGTCTCTCTTGTAAAAAAGATTCAAATATCAATGGAACCAACCTGTTTAAATGAAGGTTAATTAAATACAAAATAAAAATAGGTTTGAACTCAATAGGTTTGAACCAACTTTACTTCCCTACAACCAACTAAACAGAGAGTTTTTAATCAAATAAAAAGCAGCAGAGCAGGTTAGAACAGCTGATCTAGAAGAAAGTTCACATGGCCCACATGAGCACTGAGGCACGATGGCATGTTGCCAAGTTCTATTAAATAAAGTGTGCACAGCAAACAGCCCAAATGATGAATCACCGCTGCCAGCAATGTGCACCTCTCCAGAGCAGCAGTAAATGAGAGAAAGCAAATAATTATGTAAGTGAGCTGAAATAATCTAGGGAATAAAAAAACAAAGCCAGAATAAATCATAAAATGTTCTTAACGAATTCAGTGAGAGAATTCTTATTTCTCATATAAGGAGACAGACACACTCATACTAGCACACATCTACACACATCTATAATTCAGGAACTCCTGGAGCTATGACACGAGTCTATGGCTTCCTGTTCAAGTGATCTTGGAAAATCAAAAGAGTTTTCCAGAAAACAAGATAACAGCAATAAAAGATTTACAGCAGAAGAGTGGCACCTTTGTAGGCAGAGGGTCAGACTTGAGCCAGTGAACCATCAAGAGCCTATTTAAAACAATAGATTATTAAAAATGTGAGGATACCTATGTAAAGGGGTTCAATGGGAAGGAGGAGGCGAGAACCGACTTGATAATATAAATAATATTTTAATGAATAACTTAAAAGACACAAACACACATGACGGACATGTCCGTAAACTATCTCTCTCTCGTCGCACCACCGTCTGCAATCGGCCTTTATCCCTCTCGGAGGCTTAATTAGCCTGATAAGGGACCGGGAGTGTATAATCACGACCCAGCCCCACCCCCCGCCCTGTCACAACGTAAAACAACTATGAGATTTTACTTAGGTTGTAATTTTCTTCCATTACCTATTTACAAATGGGTTTATGAAACACTCCCTGTCCACAATTGGTCAGAAAACATATAGTGTGAAATGTGTGTGGGAAAAGTCACACACACCTTAAGTTTGAAGTCACAACAGTGCATTCTAATTAATTAGCACAATAGATAGCATGAAGGATTGCAGTTGTTGTGCTATCAAACGAATGCTTACTCTGAGCAATCATTACACATAACATTCATTTTGGTTGACAATGTGTTATAATGTACCTTTCTAAGTCTTCCAACAAATGACATCTCAGTTATGCCTAATATTACCATCATCTGACACTAAGCTAGTGGAAACCTTGGGGTTTTAAGAATACCCAGAAACCACTGTTTCTCTTACAGGGTCATGGAATATTTTTTCAGTGAGTAGCAAAGACCTGAACATTGTTTGGATTTTATTAGCTGTGGTCAGCATTAGGGCACTGGAAAGTTATTTTGTTCCTCAAACAGAAAAAAACATTGACTGTGTTATATAAGTGCCTACATACTGTACTTTGTAGAGGTACCTGTGAGTTATTTGCAGACTGGCATTAATTAAGCAATGCCATTTAAGCAGGACTACAGATATACTGAATATCAGAACAGCTGTGAGTCAGGCGTAGATGTGATGCTTCAGACCACAGTTCTATTAACAAGAAGTCAATATCAAGTACAGTGTAAAAAATAACTGGTTTAATTCAAGGCAAATATATTATTTAAAATTACCAAATCAACCAGACTTAATAACATTTGTGCTCAAAAGTTTGCATACCCTGGCAGAAATTGTGAAATTTTGGCACTGATTTTAAAAATATGACGACTGTCTTTTATTTAAGGATAGTGATCATATGAAGCCATTTATTACCACATCATTGTTTGGCTCCTTTTTAAATCATAATGATAACAGAAATCACCCAAATGTCCCTGATCAAAGGTTTGCATACCCTTGAATGTTACAGACACACACAGGTTTAAATGGCAATTAAAGGTTAATTTACCACACCTGTGGCTTTTTAAATTGAAATTAGTGTCTGTGTATAAATAGTCAATGAGTTTGTTGGCTCTCACGTAAATGCACTGAGCAGGCTAGATACTGAGCCATGGGGAGCAGAAAAAAACTGTCAAAAGACCTGCGTAACAAGATAATGGATCTTTATAAAGATATAAAAGGATAAAAAGATATCCAAAGCCTTAAAAATGCCAGTCAGTACTGTTCAATCACTACCAAGCCAAGGTGAGGTAGACAAATAAAGATTTCAGCCACAACTGCCAGAAGAGTTGTTCGGGATACAAAGAAAAACCCACAGGTAACATCAAGAGAAATACAGGCTGCTCTGGAAAAAGATGGTGTGGTTGTTTCAAGGAGCACAATACTTGAACAAAAATTTGCAGTATGGTCGAGTTGCCAGAAAGATGCCTTTACTGCGCCAATGCTACAAAAAATCCTAGTTACAATATACCTGACAACACCTTGACACGCCTCACAGCTTCTGGTACACTGTAATTTGGAGTGACAAGACCAAAAAGGAGCTTTATGGTCGCAACCATAAACGCTATGTTTGGAGAGGGGTCAACAAGGCCTATAGTGAAAAGAATACCATCCCCACTGTGAAGCATGGTGGTGGCTCACTGATGTTTTGGGGGTGTTTGAGCTCTAAAGGCACGGGGATCTTGTGAAAATTGATGGCAAGATGAATGCAGCATGTTATCAGAAAATACTATCAGACAATTTGCATTCTTTTGCACGAAAGCTGCGCATGGGACACTCTTGGGCTTTCCAGCATGACAGTGACTCTACACACAAGGCCAAGTTTACCCTTTAGTGGTTACAGCACAAAAAGGTTCTGGAGTGGCCATCACGGTCTCCTGGCCTTAATATCATCAAGCCACTCTGGGGAGATCTCAAATGTGCGGTTCATTCAAGACGACCAAAGACTTTGCATAACCTGGAGGCATTTTGCCAAGACGAATGGGCAGCTATACCACTTGCAAGAATTTGGGGCCTCATAGACAACTATTAAAAAAGATTACAAAAGATGCTGTCATTGATGCTAAAGGGGGCAATACACAGTATCAAGAACTAAGGGTGTGCAGACTTTTAAACAGAGGTCATATAATTTTTTTCTTTGTTGCCATGTTTTTTTTTTAATGATTGTGCCATTCTGTTATAACCTACAGTTGAATATAAATCCCATAAGAAATAAAATAAATGTGTTTTGCCTGATCACTCATGTTCTCTTAATTTTTTTTTTTTTACATATATTACCAATACTCCAAGGGTATGCAAACTTTTGAGCACAACTGTAGGTTATAACAAAGAAATTAATTTGGAATGATTAGTAGAAATAATTGTTTAAAAGGATGTTCTCGGTTCAATACTGTCACAAACCCCGCTCCTCTGCCCCATCTCCGCTTCCTCGAGCACGCACACATGCACTCCGCGAGCGTGCTCGCTTCCCGCTCCCTCGCTCCGCCCCCTTGAGCTCGTACGCTCTTTTTCCTCCCTCGGGCTTCCACGCCCGGTTTTGCTATTACTGAGCTCGGCTCAGTAAACTATCTCCCCCCTCTGACTCATGCTCGCTTCTCACGCGCTTCAGCCTGAACATTATGACCACCTGCACTCACGCGCTTCCTATCCCCACACATTAGTTTCACCTGCACTCGTCTCGTCACCTGTCATTGTTTACACCTGCACTCGCCCCTATAAATACACTATCCTTCCGTTTGTATCTTGTTGGTTATTGTGTTTAGTTTCCCGTACCTATGCCCCGCTAGTCTCGTCTAGTTTTGACCTCCCTACTTGTTACCTCTTAGCTTGCCAGCTCCTCTTGTTCCCCTGTCTTTTGCTCCCTCTAGTCCCCTCTTGCTACGTGTTTGTTTCATCCTGTTTACCCCGACTTTGACCCTCGCTCCCCTCGACTACTCTCCCGGATTTGCCCCCTTTATATCTTTGATTCCCCGGCTTTTGACCCTACGCTCCCCCTTGACCATTCTCTCTGGATTTACCCTGTTTGTACTTTTGCCTGCACTGCTTTATTCACGAATAAAGCAGTTTTTCATCTACATTGTGACTGTCTCGTCTTGTGTGTGTGTGTGTTCTGGTCACAAATACAGTTTAACTCAATCGGCAGCATTTAAAGCATTATGTTAATTTCCACAAAATGTCATTTCAACTCATTCCTTCTTTTCTTTAATAAAAAAAAAGCAAATCTCAAGGTTAGAATGAGGCCCATAAAGCCTACAGCCTCCAGTCCCTAGTAGTGTGCCTCTTGTGGCCAGGGGAGTGAGGTTTACATAAACTGCACAGCTATCATGTACCTGCTGGCTCCTTTTACATTTATTATTTGAGCTGTAAAGTTGTTTAAACTATCGTTTTTACAGGATAACAGAATTACGGCATCATGGCAACGAAGTTGAAAATAACGTAACACAGAAAAGGTTAGTAAGCAATTTTATCACACTAAAATCATGTAAGCATGCATTTTATTTACGTCTTTTGGCCAAAAAATTTAAACAGTGAGTATTTTGACGTTTACGGTTTGGCATCCATTAACTTCCATTGTAAGAGCCTCACTATAACCCAGATGTAATCAACACAAATGCTGTTGATTGAGCTTAACTTGTACTGAATCCAAAAAAAATCCTTTAAGACATTAACTGCATGTTTCCAGAGGATCAGATTAGCGGGCCGGAACTGTTGTATAACACAGGATAAAAAAAAAGTCTGGTTTAGAAAATTGAAAATTCTATTTCTGTTTATCCATTCAACTCCAAATAAACAAATAACTAATCACATTTCGGATTTACTTAATAAACTAGTTACATAGCGAAAAAAATTCCTCTCCTTAAGCCAGCATTGAATCAATATAAGAAAAGATCAATGCTTGCCCTAGAGCTTGGTGTCATTTCTCTGTTTGCTGTTCAGCAATCTGCTCAGTGAGGAATTAGGTTACACATCACATCCTTCAATGCACTTCCTGTTGCCAGCTCACTCTTTTCCCTCTTTCCTCAAATACACCATTGTGTTACATCCATTCAGTTTCAATGGGTTCTTCTAAGCAATTCTTTTCTGTGCTCGCATTTTGTCGTGATTTCCAAATAAACAAATTTAATGCATGTGAAAGCAGCAGGGTGAAAAGTTTGAAGCTGAAATACTGTGAGTCCTTGAGTACTTCCGTGCAAGGGTAATTGATAGCTTTGATATGATGCTCGTGCGTACAGCTGTACCACTGCAGTCTGAGACTGATTGCCATTTCTCTGCTAGCACTGTAAACGAGGGCAAAATAATATAGTTAATCGGCATCAGCACACAAACGCCAGGACAAGTTTAACAGTTGACAGCAGTGGACAGCTCTTTATTTAAAGACCTCATGAAATCAATATAGGAGTTGTGTGGCATTCAGTCCATATGTATCAGCTTTGAAGCCAGCAATATGCTAGTGTGCTCCTAAAAGTCAAATAAATAAATCTTTAGCAGATACACACATTAAAAATTTACATCTTGCACTACAAAGATTTATGTCCAATCAAATGCTGTTTTTTGGAATAAATGGGCAAGCCCATTGATATGTTCCACCCAAATTTCTTTCTATTTCTTGATGTCTTTAAGGGTGCCCTCAGTCTGTACATTTGCATGCACTTTAAAAGTTTGATTTCAGGTGGACTAAAACAATAAATAATTGCATTTTAACACTTTAGTCCAAATAAAATGATACCAGACTGATTTTTGTCACAACAGACTAAGATAATGCCAGCCTAATCTCATAAAAATTATGTGACTGTGGCACCATTTTGGCTAAAAACAATTACTAGGTTCATAACATGTATTGCTGAAGTTTCAAGTTGAAATGTCAACTGAGGGGCACTAAAAGCAAGTGAAATGTTCTTCTAATAAGATTGAGGCTTTTAGGGTTAATGTTGCATGGAGTTCTAAATGAAAAAACCTACCTCCCTAACCTGAACCTTTAAGCTAAAGTCATTAAGAGAAACATTTACATTGATAGATCACTAGCCTTAAAAATCTCATCTTCTTTTCTAGTTTTAAATAAGTAAAAGCTGACATCCCTACCATAAACCCAACACCTAGACCTAACTGATAAAATTAAGAAATAGCTGAATCAACAGAATCATTTTGTGGCACTTCTATGACATGTTCTATTCACATGTTGCTGGACTTGTATCAAGGTCCTCTGTCTTAAAAGGTCAACATTCTATCAGTTAATCTACCATGCAACATTGGAGTAAGCTTGTATATGTAGTTTGTTATGTAATGCATGCATTAAAACGTATTGTCCTGTAGGATGTTAGCAACTTTGTGGCAGGGTACATTTGCAACTGCTAGCATTCATCACCAATAATATGTAAGAATTGTATAATGGAACGCTAAATATAAATGGGCAGATTTAAACATGCCAACATTTATCCACCAATAATATGTAGGATTTATATGTAAATTAGTTTAGGAATCTTGGCTTCGTTCGACCACCACTATATGAAGGATAAACGCTAAATTATTACATTAGAAATCTGAATAAAAATGTTCCACCATTAAATATGTAATACAACAGGCACATTGTATCTGTTCACAATTTAAATGCAAGGGATTTTAGCTCAACAAGGAAATTAAGATTAATTTGTGGAATATTGAGAGAATTAAGGTGTGCATCTGATCACCCGGCCACGCTGAGTTGATATGATACATCTGTTAAGTCTTTAGAACAATATGCGGGTCCCTGTGTCTAAGTTTTTTTGCCTGGAAGAAAATATCAGTTTATATCCTGGATTTAAGTCATTCTTCTGCCCATAATATCCTACAGTCCTTTAACTCATGCATTATAATAAAAGTGTTTTGATTTCATAAAAATATATGGGTTTATAAAGTTTTGTTCTGCCATTTAACTCATGATTTGTGAGGAAGTGAATTGAACTCATTTCAGATGTGATCAGACTTTCTTACTTCTGCAGAACATAAAAACGAAGATTTTTAGAAGAATTTCTCACCTCTGTTGGTCCTCACAATGCAAGTGAATGGTGACCAGAATTCAGAAAGCACAAAAAGGACATAAATCCAGCATAAAAGTCATCCATATGACTCTAGTGGTTAAATCCATTTCTTTAGAAGCTATATTATATATTATGTGGGTGAGAAACAGATCAATATTTAAGTCCTTTTTTTACTATAAATCTACTGCATTAAGTTTCTGTGTGTGTCTGAATTCACAACAGCTGTATAACAGACTTCTCATTTTAACATCTGCCAGTGCCATGGGGTGTATAAATTGGAAAATCGCTTAAAACAGGGGTGCTCACACCAGAAGTGGTGCCAGGATTTATTCTCAGGGGTGGCCAGGCAGGGTACCGTGATAAGTGTGTGGTGACACCAAAATTAAAAACAATAGAACAAAAAATCCAAATGAAGAAATCTGTGCTTTTTAAACAGCTTTAAAAGATTTGAGAAGTATTCAGGTAAACAAAACAAAAATTAAAAGTGACATAAAACTACTTCTTGTCTTCACTGTATGATTATAAACCTTTTTTTTTCAAACCTTTTTTCAAAGTTATCCAACCAATAGAGTGTTTGTTTGTTTTTTCGTTTCCTCTTTATTATTTGAATAAGGATTCTAGACATTGGCAGGTCAAATATGTTACACTTCAGGACAGACATTTTGATACAAATCCTCTTTTTGTCCTACTATTTGCATTTACTTGACATAACTGACTGTGTTTACATCAACACATTGGCAAGACGGGCATTTTGGTGGAATTTTTAAGTATATTTCACTGTTTAGGTGCCTATCTGCATTATCATGCACGTTCTCGTAGTACACACACATAAAGTCAGTCAAAAAGTAAAACATTTAAAAAAAACAGAACTATTTATTTATCTAAATAAATTGAAGCCTTTTGTGGTTTAATAATTCATATCACTATTTAGATTTTATTTTGATAAATCGTGCAGCCTTATTGGAAAGACAGATGTACTGTAGCTCAACTATGCAAAAACCTGCCTGGTACTGATGACATTGTAGAAATGCACTATTCACAGTCAACAATTATTAATTTATTACATAACCAAAAGTGTAATATAAAAGGGGGTCGACTCCCACTCCATGTAAAATAAATTTGCTTTTATTAGGCTACTGATATGACTGGACTCTTCATCTCATGTGTGTGTGTACTGTATATAAGATATAATATATATGAGTACTGTTCCTTTTTTGGGGGGGAGGTGGGGGACAAAAATGACTGAATACCCCTTTAAAGACTCTGAGTATGAGTGACTACGTTTACATGGACACTAGAAAGCATCTTGGCGAGAAAGTGGGTAATTGTGAGAAAACGATGTTCCTGTTTACATGTAATGTTTAACCAGTGTACTCTTTACTCACGTATACATGCGGCTCCATCAGTAAGCAGCTCTCTCCACAGAAACGGAATTTCCCCATGACGCTTGTATTAATAACAAACATGGGATCCAAGGAAGACGTTCCTATTTTATACTCTGCAGCATTGCTTTATTTCCAGATATTACAGAGTTGTTGCAGTGTTTGTTTCCTTCACATTCTACCGCGACCTGCAGCTGATCTGCATTGCAATAGTGGGGTTTCCCTCTTACTTGAAAACTCTGTAATTTCCCATGTATGAGCACATACACGAACTTGAGGGACAGTCGATATTTTATATTGTTGTGTATAAATGGGTATAGGTTATATTGTATTTGATTTTTCCACTGTACTCCCAGAAATGTTTAATTCTTTTCACTGTGTTGACATGTTGTTGGGCTCTATGACATTTGCTATCCCAGCCTGTTCCCCCGCAAGCACACTCTTTAAACACCCATCAGAACGCCGCTTATGCGTTTACGTGACCACATTAAGCCAAGTTCTCAGAGAGAAACCTAGATGTGTTAAACCACTTTCTCTTAATCCCTTAAACGGCGTAAGTATATAAGCATTCTTGTTTGCATGAAGTTATAGAATGCCACCTTCTGTAAAAACCCTGGAATAAACAGTTTCCTTAAGTGCATGTAAACATGGTCAATGACCTCAGTTTCACTGATGTAATCATCTAGATAGGAATGTTATTCTCCGGAAAAGAGATATACGAAAGAATTCAACATTGACACAGCTTTAACATTAAATATGCTTTAAAAGGGTGTGATTCTTGTACGTTCTTGTTGGATTGCTTTTCTCATTTGCAGAATGAGGAAACAGAGTACTAAAATAACTACTCAATGATCCAGGAGCAGGTGCAGAAATAAGTCACAGAAATCAACATGCAGCTCTCTCATCAGAGCAATTAGTAGTACTTCACAAGGGGGTGATCTGTGGAGAGGGAGAGGAGAGACATTAATGTGTTTCTGGAAAATTTGAGAAAGAGCGAGAGAAACAGAGAGATGTATAATTGCAGGGCTCAGACTCTGACTGGTTGAGATGGCCTGATGTTCCCAAAAGGAGGTTCTGTCTACTGTTTTCATGAATATGCTGCATCACAAAGAAGAGATGCAGACACACACCAGACAGTTATGTGAAACAGCACAAAGAAGTCATCTTGGTGTCAGACGTGCACGCCATTCATAATCACATCAGACAAGAGCCAAACACACTTTTACGTAACACATGCATCTATCTAGGAACAGACAATATAATTGCTTTTGGGATGCTTTATGTAGTTAGATATATTAATATATACAGTAAAGTGTATAGTTTTGATTACTCTGCCATAAGGTCAGTTTCAGTGGTAGCACAAACATGCTAAACGTTGAAAAAAAAAAAAGATTTTAGCACAAAAAAAAAAAAAAATATATATATATATATATATATATATATATATATATATATATATATATATATATATGTTTATGTATGTTTTTATATATATCTTATATCATTTATATATCCATTAAGATATATATATGTAATGGGAAGTAATGACAGAATTTTGATTTTGGGGTGGAATATCCCTTTACGTGAATAATTTACAATAATTTACAAAAGTACGGGAAAGTAGGTGAATTGCTTTTTCAAGCATATTGTGGAAAGTCAAAAAATATAATGGTTGAGGATGATGATTACAAGCCGATTAGCCTTTTAGCTGCTTAGAACGTTTAGTAAAACTTTGCATTAATTTTCCAATTTCTAAGAGTTTATAAAGTGGTTTGTTAATCACCAATGATTAATTTACAGATGCACTATAAATCATTGATATGCAGCTATAACAACATGCATAGAAAGGGTGACTTTCATGCAATACCTGCCAAAAGGTTAATCATTTTACTTCACATGTTATAAAGGCTTAATAACACACATTCAATAGTAGCTACCCATAAAAATACACCCAAATGTAAAGTGGAATTAACAACATTAGAAACCTATGCAGTATAAAGTTCTGTATGGTTTAATGCTATTTCATATGCATAATATAGGTTTTGCTGCATTGTGACATAAATCTTGAATTTTGAATGTTTTGAATGACATAAATCTTGAATGTTTTTGGTAATTATATGTATGTATATGTGTATTATTAAGCATGTATAACATGTGAGGTAAAATGGCTCACTATTTGGAAAGTATACCATGAATGTTGCCCTTTTTTAATGTTGATATTAATGCATATTAATTATTTATAATGCATTTATAAATCACTCAAACATAATTTATAAACCCTTAACAATGGGAACCTTAATGTCAGTTATTACCAAACTTTTGAACACAATTCCTAACTGCAGTTCCAGAAGTTCCATATAAATCAGCTCTAAGTCCAGTTTCAAATTCCCTTTAACTGCCAAAGCATCTTACTGTTCTGATAGACCACTTCAGACAGACAACAGGATGGAAATGTATCTTTGTAAGCTCTTTTTTATTTTTTGGTCCCTATGCAAACGTAATTTTACAAAGAGGAACAGAGGAGGGTGAGAAGAATCAAGGACAGATGTGTGTTATTGGTATTCATGTGACCCCATATGAGCCCCGTTTTGAATATCAGTATGCTCCGTGTTTACACGCTTGCTGCTGCATGAAAAGCGACTTTAGGTTCAACAGTCTGCAGACACATTTCGGGCTTTGTGAAGTGGCCGTCTGGCTTTTGTGTAATCTTGACAGGTGGGGTAGACACCCTCTGCCCCTCGGCCTGGAGGTTCAGAGTGGTGAGAGCCGTTCATCCCCCATCTGCTGCTTTGAAAGTGGGGCACGCGACCCTTGTAGCAGCCCCCCACCACCCCAATGCTGCAGCCTCTGGCGGTAAACTGAAAGAGACCCACCGGCATTGCGCACACAATAGGGAAGTCTGTACGTCTGTCACTCTGAGTGTATAACACAGACAAACACAGACCAGAGGCCCCACCAAAACAGTTCTTTCAGTCTTTCACTTAACGAAATGCAGCTCAAATCCCAGTGTGCGTGTGTGCTTGTATGTGGGTGTCTGTACACCTGTCACTGCATTGCCCTGGTTACTCCTTAAAGGAATGCTATTTCATGGTGTCTTTGTGTCCTAATGTGTTCCTGCATGCATTTGTAGTAAAAACCAGAAGGCTCAGCACATATCTAAAAGCACAACTGAAGTAAACACCTGATACAGCCCCAACCAGACACAACTCCTTTGCTCTGTCATTAGAAACTGAACCTGATTTTACACTTTTAACAAGCCTGCATAGTATTGATAGCCTTCTAAAAACAGTTGGATTTTCCTACAGTGCTTTTCTTTACATTCATTTGGATACAGAACATGTAATATGCAATATGCATATTATGCACTCATATGCTTAAACTCTTATAATACCAAACACTGGCTAGAATTTGCCAGGTCTCTATATAAAAAAAAAAGAAGAAAAAAAAAAGAAAAACAATTTATGACAAAATGCAATAACATCAATGATAATTTCTTGTTTATCCTCACATTCTTTCTCCATAATACCAGGAGCACATTGATGAAATTCAAGTCAACTGAAGGTATTTTTTTAAATACATAAAAACAGGCTATAGCATGCAGTGGTAATTGCTGGCAATGAAATTTTATGCAATGTTATATATTTAAAAGTTTTTTGCAAGATTAAAAAAAATGCATTAAATTGCAAAGTTAAGTTGGAGGGACAATAGGCAATATATATAGCCTATATAATATATATAAATTAATTGCAGTCAAATATTTTAATTGTTTGACATACAATATGTATATATACACTCACCTAAAGGATTATTAGGAACACCATACTAATACTGTGTTTGACCCCATTTCGCCTTCAGAACTGCCTTAATTCTACGTGGCATTGATTCAACAAGGTGCTGAAAGCATTCTTTAGAAATGTTGGCCCATATTGATAGGATAGCATCTTGCAGTTGATGGAGATTTGTGGGATGCACATCCAGGGCACGAAGCTCCCGTTCCACCACATCCCACAGATGCTCTATTGGGTTGAGATCTGGTGACTGTGGGGGCCATTTTAGTACAGTGAATTCATTGTCATGTTCAAGAAACCAATTTGAAATGATTCAAGCTTTGTGACATGGTGCATTATCCTGCTGGAAGTAGCCATCAGAGGATGGGTACATGGTGGCCATAAAGGGATGGACATGGTCAGAAACAATGCTCAGGTAGGCCGTGGCATTTAAACGATGCCCAATTGGCACTAAGGGGCCTAAAGTGTGCCAAGAAAACATCCCCCACACCATTACACCACCACCAGCAGCCTGCACAGTGGTAACAAGGCATGATGGATCCATGTTCTCATTCTGTTTACGCCAAATTCTGACTCTACCATCTGAATGTCTCAACAGAAATCGAAACTCATCAGACCAGGCAACATTTTTCCAGTCTTCAACTGTCCAATTTTGGTGAGCTCTTGCAAATTGTAGCCTCTTTTTCCTATTTGTAGTGGAGATGAGTGGTACCCGGTGGGGTCTTCTGCTGTTGTAGCCCATCCGCCTCAAGGTTGTGCGTGTTGTGGCTTCACAAATGCTTTGCTGCATACCTCGGTTGTAACGAGTGGTTATTTCAGGCAAAGTTGCTCTTCTATCAGCTTGAATCAGTCGGCCCATTCTCAAGGCATTTTCGCCCACAGGACTGCCGCATACTGGATGTTTTTCCCTTTTCACACCATTCTTTGTAAACCCTAGAAATGGTTGTGCGTGAAAATCCCAGTAACTGAGCAGATTGTGAAATACTCAGACCGGCCCGTCTGGCACCAACAACCTTGCCACGCTCAAAATTGCTTAAATCACCTTTCTTTCCCATTCTGACATTCAGTTTGTAGTTCAGGAGATTGTCTTGACCAGGACCACACCCCTAAATGCATTGAAGCAACTGCCATGTGATTGGTTGATTAGATAATTGCATTAATGAGAATTGAACAGGTGTTCCTAATAATCCTTTAGGTGAGTGTATATATATATATATATATATATATATATATATATATATATACACACTCACCTAAAGGATTATTTGGAACACCTGTTCAATTTCTCATTAATGCAATTATCTAATCATCTTGAGATCCTTAGTTCGTATTTGCGCTCCTTCAAGTGTTTTGAACACAAGAACGTAACGCATGTTGTGTTGTTCTGCCTACTGAATTGTTTTCTTCACTGTATAAACTGCGCGTTGCTCATACAGCTGAAATTTCACTTACTGCCCTCTGGAGTAAACAGGTTGTACTACAAGCTTGCATTCCTCAGGAATCTTCCGTCGTCCGGGGCAGTGCGATTAATTGCGTTAATTATATTAAAGCGTTATTTTTTATCAAATTAATCGCACTGAACTAACGCGTTAAATCGACAGCCCTAGTACAAAATGGTAGTTGCAAGTGTATTATGACAGGATTTATTCACTTCTTTTTTGGAGTTTTGACAGATATAATTGTGGCGTGGGGACGTGGTCATGTGCCAGTCTGCGGAAGAGAGAGAGGTAAGGCTTGTCACCTGGTTCATAATTAACCCTAACACCTGTCTCTTGTTATAGTGATGTGGAGGGAGATAAAGTGCTTGTATTGCTGCCCACCTCGAGCTCCAAATTACTCGCCAAGCGGCAAGGACCCTTTGAGGTCACACGATGAGTTGGCGATCCCGATTTTGAGGTTAAGCGAACTGATAGGAGAGGGTCACGTCAAACCTACCACCTCAACCTCCTCAAACCATGGAGGGAGGCGGTACCTGTAGCCTTGGCGATGGCGGTTCCGGAGAGGGTGGAGCTCGGGCCGGAGGCATCTCCCAAATCAAGTTCATTCACCCCGGTCCCTTGCGGAGACCACCTCTCACTCTTGCAGCTGACAGATGTTGCAAGACTGCAAGCAGAATTCACAGAAGTGTTTTCTTTCCTGCCCAGTCGCACTAACCTTATAGAACACCATATCGAGACCACCCCAGGTGTGGTGGTCCGTAGCCGCCTCTATCGTCTTCCTGAGCACAAGAAAAAGTGTGTTAAGGAAGAATTAGAGGCAATGCTTGAAATGGGCATAATACAAGAGTCGCACAGCGATTGGGCCAGCCCGGTAGTTCTGGTACCGGAAAACGACGGCTAGGCACTCCGTTTCTGTGTTGACTTCCGGAAAGTGAACACGGTGTCCAAATCTGACGCTTATCCAATGCCGCAAATTGATGAGTTACTCAATCGGCTCAATTTTATTCGACGCTGGACTTAACAAAAGGCTATTGGCAGATCCCTTTAACTCCGATGTCCCGAGAAAAAACTGCTTTTTCCACACCGTTCGGATTACACCAATTTGTGACATTTCCGTTCGGTTTGTTTGGAGCCACGTTTCCTTATGGATAAGATCCTCAGACCGCACGCGGCGTATGTCGCCGCATATCTAGATGACATCATAATTTACAGTAATGACTGGCGGTGGCATTTTTAACATCTGAGGGCTGTCCTGAGAGTGCTGAGACAGACGGGACTCACGGCCAACCCGAAGAAGTGTGCAATTCCAGCAATCGCAGCCAGCCCGGCACCCAAGACCAAAAAGGGGGTACGGTAGTTTTTGGGACTGGCTGGCTACTACCGAAGGTTTGTGCCTAGTTATTCTGATGTCATCAGCCCACTGACTGACCTTACTAAAAAGGGTGCTCCCGATCCGGTCCAGTGGACAATGTCGTGCCAACAGGCCTTCCTTAAGGTAAAATCCGCACTGTGTGCGGGGGCCGCTTTTACGTGCACCTGATTTCTCACTCCCCTTTATTTTGCAGACGGATGCATCTGACAGAGGGCTGGGATGTTGCCCCAGCCTGAGTCAGCAGTGGGGGCATATGGCGTGGGGACGTGGTCATGTGTTGGTCTGCGGAAGAGAGCGATAAGGCTTGTCACCTGGTTCATAATTAACCCTAACACCTGTCTCTTGTTATAGTGATGCGAAGGGAGACATAAAAGGCACGCTGAGTGTCCAAAGAGAGAGAGAGAGAGTTACCTACAAGCCGATAGTGCTTCCCTTTGTTATCCCTTATTTTTGATTTCGATAGTGACCGTCGATTGTGATTGTGTGTTGGAGAAATTAAAGACTGACCTTGAATCTGCTTCGCTGTCTCCTGACTCCTCCATTGCACCGAACAAAGAGCTTTTTACAATAGTTTTTCAAGGAGAACAGTGGAATTAAATAGCTCTGGTCATGTGACTATTACAACCACACATGCAAAAAAAGTCTGCATTGTCATTTACAATTGACAAGCCTGTGCAAAATACATCAAAAACTAAGTTTAGACCCCGGTCACAATTGTAACCAGTGGGATTTGACAGTGTAGATCACCTGCACGGTTCCAGCAATGTCTCCAACTCCTGCATTGGCTAGTGCACTATCAAACAGAGACACTGTGACAGAACCTTGGAGGCTGCAGCAGGGTTTCCGTTAGACGGTAATCAGTACCACCATAAGCATTTTAAGCAGTCTGCGTGGGGCACCAATGCCCTAGGGGGGCACCAGAAACTATAACGTGCCTTTACTGGCACGTTATACATTATTCAAGGGCCCGGTAGCAGTTGTGGAACACAGACGATTGCCTCGCGCTCACACTTTCACTTCGCAATCACACCACCTCGCAGTGCAAAGCAGGAGTACCCAAGTTCCAAGCTCTATCTGTGCTCTGCGGGCATGTTCTACTGCTGTGCTACATTGATCAAACGCTTTGTGCAGGTATCAGCATAATGTCTCCCACCATCAGTATTTGTAGCGTTTGTGTGAATGAACCCGCTTCTCATGAACTGCGGTTTATTGAAAAGGTCATATTACGTGTTACCTTTGACAGCATTAATATATATACAGCAAATTATGTGGTGTAAAAATTTTGGTGAAAGCCCAAAAAGAGTTAGTGTTAAAATCCTAGTGAACATATATTTCAATCTACCTCAGCCCAGGTTGAATGGTGCCTTCTAGTAGTGTGATTTTTTGGGTGTTTTCAGTGTTTATTTTACAAACAGGAACTTGAAGTAAATTGAGTCAACACATTCCGCATTTGATAAACAACTCAAATAAAAATGGCGTATATTTCGGTGGAAACTTGAGATGAAAGCAAATAATGACACAAAGTTAAGATTTAAATGTATTTTTTTTTTATTTAGTTTTAAATGGTTATTGAAAATGTATTAACTTTTTACTTCAACTATCTTTTAACTTCAACTATGAAATCCGTGTCTGTGAGCACATAGATGAAATGTTCCTTTCATAATAAGCCCCAGGTGTGACTCATCAGATTGATTTCAATTAATAGTAGCCACCATGTTATTAATGTTCTGACTATAAATTGTGATCAGTTAAATTCTTTCCATAAGAGCAAAATCTGTACATTATTTCATTATTTCCAAAGGTTGGCCACTAGTATGTGTGTGTGTGTGTGTGTGTGTGTGGCTGGAGGGTTGCAAATAATCACACAGGAGGCAAAACTATATTTTTAGGGGTTTTTATTGGATGACCGTTTTAAAGAAAAAGTAACAGAGGGCGATGGGGCCATATATTCAAAAAAAAAAGGAATGCTGATAAATTTCAGCACAATGAAACATAGTAGAATGAAAAAAGGTCAAATGAAAAATGGAAAAGAAATACAAAATATTAAATACAAAAAATGGAAATTGAGGATAATGTTAAATTAAAATACAAACAGGTCCATGCTTTTATCACTCAAAACATTTTATGCATTCAACACATGCCCAAATCACTCACAGTATCCTACTTACTTCCAACCAGGCTTCAAGGACATGCGTAACAGTTTAAAACGATAGAATTATCATCACACCTGTTCACTTAATTGGAAAACACTCTGGGTTATAAATCATAAATTTAGATATGACCAATTCTAAATCCACATACCCAGTCCACAAAATGTGGCCAAACTCCACACATACAGTTGAAGTCAGAAGTTTGCATACACCTTAGCCAAATATATTTAAACTCAGCTTTTCACAATTCCTGACATTTAATCGTAGAACACATTCCCTGTCTTAGGTCAGTTAGGATCACTACTTTATTTTAAGAATCTGAAATGTCAGAATAATAGTAGAGAGAATGATTTATTTAAGCTTTTATATCTTTCCTCACATTCCCAGTGGTTAAGAAGTTTACATACACTTTGTTAGTATTTGGTATCATTGCATTTTAATTGTGTAACTTGGGTCAAACATTTTGGGTTGCCTTCCACAAGCTTCTCACAATAATGTGCTGGAGTTCTGGCCCATTCCTCCATATAGAACTGGTGTAACTGAGTCAGGTTTGCAGGCCTCCTTGCTCACACACGATTTTCAGTTCTGCCCACAAATTTTCTATCGGATTGAGGTCAGGGCTTTTTGATGCCACTCCAAAACCTTTAGCCATTTTGCCACAACTTTGGAGGTATGCTTGGGGTCATTGTCCATTTGGAAGACCCATTTGTGACCAAGCTTTAACTTCCTGGCTGATGTCTTGAGATTTTGCTTCAATATATCCACATAATTTTCCTTCCTCATGATGCCATCTATTTTGTGAAGTGCATCAGTCCCTCCTGCAGCAAAGCATCCCCACAGCATGATGCTGCCACCAACATGCTTCACGGTTGGGATGGTGTTCTTTTGCTTGCAAACCTCACCCTTTTTCCTCCAAACATAACAATGGTCATTATGGCCAAACAGTTACATTTTTGTTTCATTAGACCTGAGGACATTTCTCCATATATTAAGATCTTTGTCCCCATGTGCCCTTGCAAACTAGTCTGGCTTTTTTATGGCAGTTTTGGAGCAGTGAATTCTTCCTTGCTGAGCAGCCATTCATGTTATGTCGATATAGGACTCTGTAAAGGGATCAATGGAAAGGAGGAGGCGAGAACTGGCTTGACGATACAAATAATAGTTTTAATAATAAACTGTAACAAAGGACAAACACACACACGACGGACATGTCCGTAAACGATCTCTCTCTCCCGCACGATCCTCTGCAGTCGACCTTTATCCCTCTCTGAGGTTTGATTAGCCTAATATGGGACCGGGTGTGTAGGATCACGACCCAGCCCCGCCCTCTGCCCTGCCACAGACTCGTTTTACTGTGGATATAGACACTTGTCAACCTATATCCTCCAGCCTCTTCACAAGGTCCTTTGCTGCTGTTCTGGGATTGATTTGCACTTTTTGCACAAAAATACATTCAGGAGACAGAACGCTTCTCCTTCCTGATGGTATAATGGGTGCATGGTCCCATGGTGTTTATACTTGCGTTCTGTTGTTTGTACAGATGAACGTGTTACCTTCAGGCATTTGTAAATTGCTCCCAAGGATGAACCAAATTTGTGGAGGTCCACAGATACACCCCCAAATCAGAAGCGAAATGGCGAATTGTCTAAAAGCTTGACATCTTTTTCTGGAATTTTCCAAGCTGCTTAAAGACATAGTTAATTATAGATATAGTAAAAGTTAACTTAAAGTATGAAAATTCTGACCACCTGGAATGGTTAAATAGTCAATTGAAATCTGTGGAGTGGTTAAAAAATTTGTTTTAAGAGCTTCAACCTAAGTGTATTTAAACTTATGTCTTCAACTGTACAAACCATATGCATCCCCCAAATATGACCCACAACAAACTCTCAATTTGAACATACAACTCTTTTGAACACATATTTAATGCAATTTATAAGCTTTTTGTGTAAATGTGATATTTACCCAAAGAATTCTCAAACGATGAGCCAAACTGAGAGCTCTCTTGCACAATACATGTTCTCACATTTCTAGTCAGCACACATGCGCAACAATAGAGAGTGCTGGAAAGCAGGGGTTCCAAAACTCTAGTTCTTAAATGGAGCCACATCAATTTTATGAAAAGATTTAAATTTCATAAAATGTATCCATTTGGCCATTTATACATATATATATATATATATATATATATATATATATATATATATATATATATGAAGACAAAATAATTTAGTTTTAGCTCTTAGGAAATTGTGGTTTGACCTGTGATATTTTTTAACACTGGCCCTACAAATATCAGTTGAGCACTTGAAATGATTTTCTTTACAATCATTTACACTCTGTTTGACCTGTGAAGGACAGGACCAACAAAGTGGAATGGCTCTTCTGTGCCTCTTTATCAATGATTTATTGAAAATGCCACTGGGAATCCCATAGAAAGCCATAACTGTATGAAGTTTGGGTGAAAAGTAACACATTGGAAAAAGCTTATTTAGGGATTTATCTATAGATTTCACATGTTACAGATAATGACAACTGTACATTTGTCCAAGAGGAAAATGTAATAGCTCAAATGTTACTCTTTCATGGACCATGGATTTTTCTTGCTACGCCAGGCATGTTGAAACTTTCTACTAATTAAAAGGAAAAAAAACACATGGTTTAATGCATTCTTGAAACATCTACTCACATTCACAGGAAGGATGTCCTTTTCTGGCAGAGCAGCAATGTTGCTTTCTTTGTGAACAGGCATGTTTTAACACTGGAGAAAAGAGGAAAACCCTGTTAGAGTGTCTCTTGGAGAAGGCCAGTCATTTAGCATTAAATCCCCCTCACCCACCACCCACACTCACACTCCACATGCGCACCCCATTTATACTCATACCTGAATCCTACATGCAACATGATTTATGATGACAGCCGCCAAATTAACACCCCCACATCAGACCAAGTGCAAACTAAACCTCTCTTTGGGATGGGTTTAATCTACTTTGGCAGGGAGTCTGTAGAGTGTCTAACTGTCAGGCCATCAGTGTGTGCAGTGCAAGGATCTGCAGTCCCAAAGCGCTGACCTTTAACATTCTACCATCAAACCCTGGCAGATGTCTGTGAAACCAGTTCAGAATTGGCCCCATCTGTCACTGACCTCCTGGAGGTGCAGGGGAAGGGCTGCCTTTTTATTTCATTAAGCTGAAAGAAAATTCTCTTTCATTATTTTGCTAATCTCTTTGTTACTGAGGGCAAAATGCATCGTAGGGTATTGATGGAGTTTTGGGTTAAACTAAGTGGAATAGGTCCATAATGTTTATGTAATGTGATGAACTACACCTGTGGTTACTCTATTAGTACACCTGTGTCAGTGGCGGTTCTAGAGGGGGGGGCCTGACAGAAGCCTGGCCCCCCTCATGTGCCTCCCCCCTCCCCGGTCAGAAAATTTAACAAACATTTGTTCAAAACATTATTGACTTTCTTTCTGCAACACAACACAATTAAAGAGATGTCAGACAGGAGCCATATTGAGACTTATAGTCACAATTTACTTTCACAGCATGTTTTTTCCTCCATATTTTAAAATGGAATGGTGACTAAAGGCCGGTCGCACACCGGTCGTGTCTGGCAGACAGCATGGCATATTCTAAAATTCTAAACAAATGTTTTCCATGAAGGTATGCATACTGCCACAGCCACTTGGTATCTGTCAATTTCTGCCATTTTCCATTAAATTCAACCCAAATCAATATCAAAGGTCATGGATTTTTTACTCTAGCATTGTTCATTCTTGAAGAAGGAAAAAACCTTGGTCATTTTTGTGTGTACTATCTGCAACCTGAAACGCATCAACGTACCCCGTGTTTGATACCTGTGCCATGTCTTAGCCACGACTGCGGTGTGGCTTGGAGCTTCTCATCCAGCATGCAACCACCCTAAGACTGCCATTCCCTAATATTCTGTCTACTGTATTGTGGGTTCCAGAAATTACAGAGTCACACAGGTTTGGAACAACAATGGGGGCGGAGAAATGATGACAGAATGTTACTTTATGGTTGAAATATCACTTTAAGGATGAAGATTTGGATGAATCTGTCAATTAGAAAAGAAGTAAAAGGTGAAAAATGTGAACAATATTCCACAGGCCCAATCATCTATAATGCTGAATAAAAAGAAGCAAGATCATGCTTTTATTAATGGCTACTGTGACAAGGAGGAGGACATGGCTGGGCCGTGATGGAGCATGGCTGACACTGAATCAGCTGATCAGCGGGAGAGAGAGATAAAGGGGCGGCCATAGACGCGGTTTAGAGAGAGATGCACGCGGTCGCACTGCACATTTGTTTATGAGGGTTTTAAGTTTACCATTAAAGTTTATGTTTGCATTCGGAAAGTATTCACAGCGCTTCACTTTTTCCACATTTTGTTATGTTAAAGCCTTATTACAAAATTGATTAAATTCATTATTTTCCTCAAAATTCTACAAGCAATGCCCCATAATGACAACGTGAACGAAATTTATTTGAAATCTTTGCAAATGGATTACAAAATTTAAAATAAAAAAAATCACATGTACATAAGTATTCACAGCCTTTGCCAAGATACTCAAAATTGAGCTCAGGTGCATCCTGTTTCCACTGATCATCCTTGAGATGTTTTTACAACTTGATTGGTGTCCACCTGTGGTAAATTCAGTTCTATTATAAGGTCCCACAGGTAACAGTGCATGTCAGAGCACAAACCAAGCCATGATGTCCAAGGAATTGTCTGTAGACCTCTGAGACAGGATTGTATCAAGGCACAGATCTGGGGAAGGGTACAGAAAAATTTCTGCAGCATTGAAGGTCCCAATAAGCGCAGTGGCCTCCATCATCTGTAAATGGAATGAGTTTGGAACCACCAGGACTCTTCCTAGAGCTGAGCAATTGAGGGAGAAGGGCCTTAGTCAGGGAGGTGACCAAGAACCCGATGGTCACTCTTACAGAGCTCTGTGGAGAGAGGAAAACCTTCCAGAAGAACAACCATCTCTGCAGCACTCCACCAATCAGGCCTGTATGGTAGAGTGGCCAGACGGAAGCCATTCCTAAGTAAAAGGCACATGACAGCCCACCTGGAGTTTTCCAAAAGGCACTTGAAGGACTCTCAGGGCATGAGAAGCAAAATTATCTGGTCTGATGAAAAAAATATGGAACAGCATCATGTCTGGAGGATACCAGGCACCTCTCATCACCTGGCCAATACCATCCCTACAGTGAATGGTGGTGGTGGCATGCACTTAAGCACATAACTGGTAATCATAAGGTCGCTGGTTCGATCCCCACAGCCACCACCATTGTGTCCTTGAGCAAGACACTTAATGCAGGTTGCGCTGGGGGGATTGTCCCTGTAATAAGTGCACTGTAAGTCACTTTGGATAAAAGCGTCTGCCAAATGCATAAATGTAAATGTGAATCATGGTGGTGGCAGCATCATGCTGTGGGGATATTTTTCAGCGGCAAGACCTGGGAGACTAGTCAGGATCGAGGGAAAGATGAATGCAGCAATGTACAGAGACATCCTTAATGAAAACCTGCTCCAGAGCGGACCTCAGACTGGGGCGAAGGTTAAACTTCCAACAGGACAATGACCCCAAGCACACAGCCAAGATAACAAAGGAGTGGCTATGGGACAACTCTGTGAATGTCCTTGAGTGGCCCAGCCAGAGCAAAGACTTGAACCCGATTGAACATCTCTGGAGAGATCTGAAAATGGCTGTGCACCGATGCTCCCCATACAACCTGATGGAGCTTGAGAGGTCCTGCAAAGAAGAATGGGAGAAACTGCCCACAAATAGGTGTGCCAAGCTTATAGCATCATACACAAAAAGACTTGTGGCTGTAATTGGTGCCAAAGGTGCTTCAACAAAGTATTGTGCAAAGGCTGTGAATACTTATGTAGGGCCTACATGTGATTTTTTTTTTTTTTTTCTGTTTTTTTTATTTTTATAAATTTGCAAATATTTCAAACAAACTTCTTTCATGTTGTCATTATGGGGTATTGTTTGTAGAATTTTGAGGAAAATAATGAATTTAATAAATTTTGGAATAAGGCTGTACCATAGCAAAATGTGGAAAAAGTGAAGTGCTTTGAATACTTTCCAGATGCACTGTATACATTCGAAAAAGTATTAGTGTGGATGTGGCCTCAGTGTCTTAAGATGGGGTTGTTGGCATTGTAAAAAGTCACTATCACAAATAACCAGGGTTGGGAGGGTTACTACTGAAATGTATTCCACTACAGATTACAAAATATATACTTTATATGCTATTTGTAACGTATTTCGTTAGATTACTCAAGGTCAGCAACATATTCTATATACATTAGATTACTTCTTCAGCACTGGTAGATTTTTTCACTTGTTTTGAAAGGACTAAATATTAAATGAAACAAATGACAATAAAATGCAAAGTAATCACTTCAGTTATCAAAATACTTTTTGAATGTTACTGTATTCTAATTACCAATTATTTAAATTGTAACTAGTGGAATACAGTTTTGTATTTATTTGTATTTATTTTGTATTTTAAATACGTAATCCCGTTACATGTATTCCGTTACTCCCCAACCCTGCAAATAACAAAGTGAAATGCCACTAATAAGAAAAAATAAGCATCAGAAATATGCTTGTTGTAATTAGTCACTTTACAAGAGCGTACTGTATTAACAGAAGACAAGCTGCTGTGCCTAGTTCTGTTTGCGTTTTGACTTGTTGATAACCGGAAGTGACTCTTTAAGGTGTGGAGAAGTCTCTTTTTCTGAGCTGTAAGATGAAAAGGGTAGGGGAAGATGTCGAAGATCTGTAGGTGGTTGTGAAATGTAGGGAGAACACTGCCGTTAAGCATGTCGGCTGCAGTCAAAGGTGGGATCAGCTCTGGCTCTAAGAAGGCAATGAGTGAGAGGAAACCCCGCTCTGGGATCATTGTCTAGCATGTGTGGGTGGTATGGTGCTTGCTGTTGCCGTGGAAATAAAGAGGAACTGATTGCCACAGAGTTCCTGTCATGTTCACACAAGCAGTGTGCTTAACAAGCACTGATACATACATAGGCACCCTTATTCCACTACAGATTACAGAATACATGCTGTAAAATTTAATTTGTAACGTATTCCATTAGATTATTTAAGGTAAGTAATGTATTCTAAATACTTTGGATTACTTCTTCAGCAGTGGTTGATTTTTTTCACTTGTTTGACTAAAAAAACTCTGCCAGTAATGTAAGACAAAATACACATGTTAAAAATACATTCTCTGAAAAATCTAAATATCTTATGCAGTGTTGTTTCTAAAACAAAATCAATCAAATTGATGTAGTTTTAAGGATTTTGATTTTATTTCCCTAATATCAAAGATCTTACATGAAAAAAGAAATTAAGACCCAACTTGAATTTTCTTGATAAAAAAATATGATCCTGCCTAGTAATATGTGCATATAAAATGACTAGAAATAGCATTTTACCTAAGTACAAAGCTGACAATTTGCTAATAAAAAGGTTTATTTCTATTTCTTTTGCTCCAAACTTACTTCAAACTTCTCTGTCTGCTCGTATGAACATAACACATCGTAAGAAAGTGTTTTACCGCTGTTCAAATGCATTTTGGATCGCATCATTGATATGTATAAATGTTTTCCATCTGAAAGGACTAAATATTAAATGAAACAAATGACAATAAAATGAAAAGTAATCTCTTCAGTAATCAAAATACTTTTTGAATGTAACTGTATTCTAAATACCAATGATTTAAATTGTAACTGTAGTGGAATACAGTTACTAATATTTTGTATTTTAAATACATAATCCTGTTACATGTATTTCGTTACTGCCCAAACCTGTATGTACATTAGAGTGGCATTTTCTTTACTGTACGTGATGGGAGTGTCTTTTTGCTGTGTCCATGTGTTGCACTGTACTCCTCTGTCTTGTAATATCCTATGCTCAATAATGTGTAATATGTACACATAGATGTGGTAAAAGTAATTTGGCATTGTACAGAGGTACTTTACAATGCAACTGAGGTTCCAACGACACTGATAAGACAACAAACAAACATGACCACCTAAAATATGTCATTTAAATTGAAAGGTCCCTATCTGAGAGGGCTTGTAGCCTATTTTTAGGACTTTGCACACCAATGTTTAATATACAACATTGTACGTAATCTACACATTTGTACTCTCACATATGAAAATTGTGTTTACTCTCAGATTTGAAAGTTCCTTTTATGTCTGTCATTTACAGCCTTATTTCCCCTTATACCAATAGGGAAGACATTGATTATCTGGTTCGGTGAGTTTCAGATGATATTAAAAATATTCACAAGCTCAATGCACATCAGGTAGACACTAGTTCAAGGTATGGGTGATATAAAAAAGTTTTGCCATAATTAACTCACGCTCATGTTGTTTCAAACCTGCATGACTTTCTTCTGTGGAACACAAAAGTAGATGTTAACATTCAATTTTATCGCATCTTTTTTCCATACAATGAAAGTGACTGAATCCATCAGTCCCTAACATTCTGCCTAACATCATTTTGTGTTCCACAAATGAGTGAAACTTATACAGGCTTGTATCCACATGAGGGTGATTAAATGATTGCAGATTTTGAGTGAACTATCCATTAAATTCTCTTTATTATTCTGCTTATCAAAAGGATTATTTGAGGTTGCATGACACATAACTACACAGACAGAAGTGACACTGATTATTTATCAGACTGATTGCTCTGGACAATGCTGTTGCTGCATGCTTTCGTCACTTTCTCATGTTTACAGTGTAATGCCGTCATTAGCCATTCATTCATTCAAATCTTTCACTGTAGCTAATCTTCATCTTATTTTACCTATGGTTGCTGAATAAATCCAACTAAACCAAGGCTTAATGAGTCATTCCATGAGTAACTTTATTTGGTTGTTTCCTCTGTAACCATAACAAAGCATGCATACTGTAGTTCATGACAGATCCATTTTGTTTTAGACAAATTTGACATAAAATGACACCAAATTGCCCAAATCAGATGTGCAATGTAAAATGTTCAATGTAAAATCAAAATGTTTTTGACTTCACTCTCCCCACCCTAAAACCACACATGTCACTTCAGACTTGTTATGTCTGAAATGCCTTGTGGTTGCAGCCACCCTTGCAAACAACACAAACAGTATTTATGAGTAAAAACTGTCACTCTAGTTCTAAGCCTGACCTAACTGCGTCATGTGCAAACAAAACTGTGACATTTCTTGAGAGATTTATGCCACATTTATGTAATCACCCAATTCAAAGTGTGTTTCAGACTACTAAGGAAGCACTTGCCTCCATGTAGAGAAAGTCAAAAACAACACGCACACCACAATGTATGACACATTTGGTGGTTTTATGCTTGAACTGAACCATCTACAGTTTAAACAATATGTACAACCCAAGACTTTCTCTCTTCTGTGCAACACAAAAAGATAATTGTTTACAAAATGTTATGATCACTGATTTAAATACAATGGTAGCTTATAGAGACTTACATTAAAGCTTAAAATAGCACCCTACTTTACATTAAAGTAGTCCATGCAACTTGTGCATCATATCTCAAGTCTTTTGGAGGCATACAATCACTTTGTATGATTAACAGGTCATGAATATGAACAGACCGAATTTAAGCCATTATTCAACTCATTTATACAGAGCCCAATCAAATATGGTGACATGTCAAATACTTAAAACCTTCATCAAACCACTAATGAAGTTTGATGTTATTGTTATTATTTATGTTATTTTTGGGTGGAAAATTCCTTAAAGTTGTAGAATGCATCACAACTTTAACACTACATAATATTTCTAGAGTGGTTACATGAGGAATATATTGTTATGATGTTATTGTGGTGGCTGTGGCTCAGGTGGTAGAGCGGTTGGTTCACTAATCGCAGGGTTGGTGGTTCGATTCCTGGCCCACACGACTCCACATGCTGAAGTGTCCTTGGGCAAGACAATAAACCCCAAGTTGCTCCCAATGGCAGGCTAGCACCTTGCATAGCAGCTCTGCTGTCATTGGTGTATGAATGTGTGTGTGAATGGGTGAATGAGATGCAGTGTAAAGTAGCTTTGAATACTGCTTATATTAAAAAGGTGCTATATAAGTGCAGACCATTTACCATTGTCATGAGACATTGCTATGTAGTGGTGTGCTATGATTAAAGGAATTACATCTGGACAGTTTGCAAACTATTGAAGAATTTCCATCCAGCACCATCCATCTATTGAAAGAGATACAAAAATGTACATTAGCATTCACTTATTGTAGGTTGGGGGTAAATGGTACTAGAAGTGACACATGAGTGACTGACTTATTTTGTTTTTTGGGTGACCATTACATACTTAAAACAAAATGTGACATAATTTTGAACAAAATCTGGCCAAAACAAAGGTGTTTTTGAGTTCAACAATATGAAATCTCAAGAAAACTTTGTGGCAGCTGCTAAACACCTTTTAAATTGATCCATGTCAAAGGTACATGTGAACTTGGAGCTCCACCTACTTTGTGGCTGACAATGAATTCTGTTTAAGTTTTTCAGTCCGTCAATATCCATCTACATGAACACACCACCGTGCAGAGTTATTAGTGAGCTGGTGCAATCGTACACATATCTGTATGAATGTTCGCATAGGAACATTTAAAAAAAAAATATCATGTAATAATTTTTTAAGTTTAAAGATTTTAAAAGGAAACAAATCTACTCAAATACTCTTAAGTGCCCATTAAAGGTATGTTCCAGGTTCAATACAAGTTAAGCTCAATCGACAGCATTTGTGACATAATATTGATTTCCACAAAAATTTATTTTGACTTGTACCTCCTTTATAAAAAAAATAAATAAATAAAAAATCTGGTTTACAGCTAGACACTTACAATGGAAGTGAATGTGGCCAATATTTAAATGTGGCCAAGGATTTAAATGCAGAAATGTGAAGCTTTTAATTTAATAAAAAGCACTTACATTAATTCTTCTGTTAAAATTCATGTATTATTTGAGCTGTAAATTTTTTTAAATTGTCATTTTTATAGTAATTTTAGGATTTAATGACATTACATTGTCATGGCTACGAAGTTGTAAAATTGGATATAATAACTATACACAGAAAAGGTTAGTAAGGGATTTTATCACACTAAAATCATGTTTACATGCATAATGTTTATGTCTTGTGGCTACACTCTATTTTAAACGTTCAAAAGTTGGCCCCCATTTACCGTGTCTCACTGTAACCTAAATTTTTGCTTTTTTTTAAAGAAAATCTTAATACATTTTTGTGGTAATTAATATTATGCCACAAATGCAGTTCATTTAGCTCAAATTGTATTGAACCCAGAATATTCCTTTACTGCATAAATATTACTTAAAAATCATCATCGAGTAGTTAAAACAGCTACTTTTATTGATCTTGTGTAAATTCTACTCATAGAATAAGGCATGAAGTTCTATCAAAATTATATTATATTTACTGTCATATTAGTTGTTTTACAACTAATGACTGTTCTCATATTTAAATGCTCCTCTAAACGCCTCCCCTGGCGGCATGGCCAGCTTCCGAATGTTCGAAAACAGTATGCTGTCGCTCAGCTGTTTCAACCATCTTATTATCAGTAAGCGAATAACGAAAGTGAGTATACCGGGGCCTTAACTGTGAAGATAGAAGTTTATGAGTGATTTTATGAAAACAGCCACAATGATCTTACAGGATTTTATGGTCTTACTTTTAGTTCTGTTTCTCACAACTCAAATATTAGTATGTACATTATCCTTGGCTCAGGGGAAATGGCCAGGCTTGGTCTATGGTGGCCACGGCCACCTCTGGCCACCCCCTAGCTCTGCCCCTGGAGCCACAGGGTTTTATTACAATTCTTGTTAAGTGAAGCAGAACTCAGCAGTAAACAATACAGTGTGACGCAAAACTAACATGGTTGAGGACAATAAATGGCAATCAATTGTCCTAAGTTCTGCTTTTATTCAAGTGCCTAAAGTCTTTCCTATATTCACACATTGGTCCTTCATCAAAAGCTCCCAGTCTGCTGTAAAAGGTTCTATGCATCAGCGGAGGTGGGTTGTAACGTGCTAGATTTTCTCAGTTACATTTACTTGAGTACATTTGTGGAAAAAAATTACTTTTAGAGTAGGTTTAAAAGTGGGTTCTTTTTACTCTCACTCAAGTACATTTCCATAGAATTTTTTTTAAACTTTTACTTCGATACAGTGGGTGGCGTTTATTTACAATAACTTGCCATGGCCACACAAGGGGCAATCCTTCACCCGACATGTGGGCAGATATCCTCCATGGATTTCCAGCTGACATGCAGCAAACTGTAAAGCAACCTCACTCCCGTCATGTGGGCAGAGACGAATTATCCTCCGTGGATGACCAGCTGACACTCATCAAACTGGAAGGCAACCACACACCCGATACGTGGGCAACCAACAATCAATTAAAAAAGGCATGAACAAAAAAGGAACAGGTGCCGCTCACCAGCTGAAAGTTGGCATGATCAGCATTCACATGGAAACAATCAGGGTTCCCATGGAAATGCAGATTCAACATGCCAGCCTCACCTGAAACACATGAAGAAAAAAATGTCAACATGCATTGAACAAAATAAACAGAGCATTGCGATGATGTCATGGTACTCGTCAGACAAAAACCTAACCTGACAAGGTGACAGGACCATGACATCACCAGAGAGCGCACAGCAAAAACTTGCGCACGGCGGTAACCAACAACCGGACCCGTGCGCTCACACAAATAATGTACATGAACCACAAGAGAGATATGGGACTATTATGCCACGGTCCTCGTCAGACATAGCTTGACAAGGTGACAGGACCGTGACATTACCGGAGAGCACACAGCGGTAACTCACGCACAGCAGTCACTAACAATCAGACCTGTGCACTCAGACAAAGAACGTACACGAAACAAGAGACAGACATGGATGATAATGCGCCCTCGTGGGTGTACTGGAAACTACTGGAAACTATCGCTGATTAACTGTATAAATACTTGTAAACTTCCAAGTTAAGTGTAAATGCCTTTTGCTCTACCGAATGTGTGATTGACAGCTAGAATGCAAATAGACAGCATTTCTGTGTGTGCTGCCCTAATCTGCATTTAGGGAGCAGCAGTACTGCTGTACTGAAATAATTATAAAAAAAATTTAGACACTGAAAACTGTAACAACACTGAATCAAGAAATAAATCTACGAAATAGCGAAAGTAGGCATTAATAAAACACGATCGTGCTTTAGTTTATATTTCAGCATTATATATAATGTCCCTGTGGAGGTTTCCAAACCTCTCTTCTTATTGACAAATTCATCCAGATCTGACAAGAGGCCTTAAAGGGATAGTTCACCAAAAAATGAAAATCGTCTCATCATTTACTCGCCCTCATGCCATCCCAGATATGTATGACTTCCTTTCATCTGCTGAACTCAAATTTCTCAACTCTTTTGGTCCATACAATGCAAGGGAATGGGTGCCAACATTTTAAAGCTCAAAAAGTAATCAATAAGTCTCCAGTGGTTAAATCAATATCTTCAGAAGCGATGTGATAGGTTTGTATGAGAAACTGATCACTTTCATATTCTTCCTTATGTGTTTTTGGTGATTCACATTCTTCTCTGCATATCACCCCCTGCTGGGCTGTGAGAAGAATTTCTAGCAAAAAATTACTTAAAAAATGATCTGTAATACATGTTAAATGTGTATTATGTAATGGAATATATGGTAGTTAACGTCCATTATGTAATTTCTGACTCGTTGGTGAAGTAACGAGTTGCCCACTACTTGAGTACTCTTTTAATTGGATACTTTCTTACTCAAGTAAATATTTATGTTAGCACTTTTACTTTTAATGGAGTAAATATTTTTTAAAGTAATAGTACTTTTAGTTAAGTACAGTTTTTGGCCACTCTACCCTGTGCATCACTTCAATAGGCCATGCTCTTAATGCTAAAGTATATTTGTCAGATACTTCTACAACAGTTTCTTTTTTCCAGACAATGTTCTCCTATTCAAATTTGCACATGTTCTCGATTGACCATGCAGTATGATAATCAAGGGTAATTCTGTGAGGCACCGGGGCACTAGCTTCTTTCAAGGCCCAATCTTGTTGCAATTGTGAGATGTAATGTTCCAAAAATTAGAACGAAATTTTAAACTATGAGAATTTAGGTCGCAATTTTCTGAAGTTCTTCAGCTGAAATTGGTCTGTAAATACCGAAATTCTAACCACTGCCTACAGTGGCCAAAGCTGGAAGTGTTGTTGAATGTATACGTTTGTGCTCCAGTTTCTAGGTGAAATGTCCACAGAGGGGCGCCAAAAGCAAGTTATGAAGAACATTTTATTTTTAGTTGTAAATTATGTCATAAAGTCAACAGGAATGCAAATTTTATTAACCATATACCACTCACCCAAACCCCAAACCTAACCATCAGTAGAGTAAAAATGTACTCTTAGAGGGGAAGGCCTCTCAAGGCCCATGGCACTCAGTTAAGCCCCAGGGGCATTGGCCCAATCCATAATCCATTTTTGTTGATGATTTATTAACACTCGATTCACACTTGATAATACTTCTTTAATGTGTCACAATGAATACCTTAAGATGTCTTAACACATTACCTAACAGACCAATTGGTCGAATATCAGCAGCACAGTGACATTAAATGGAAAGATGAGCTTGATTCACTAATGTTATGGTAGGGGTTGCATGATGATTCGGGATCTGGATTAAAATGCACATTGGTTGTGGTGACCAATGAGCTAGAAAGTGGCTAAAGTGCTAGTCCCCATTGTGTCCTTGAGCAAGGCATTGTATCAGGCAACCTATAATACACGCAGAGTGGTAATCACTGGCACGACAGCAATGGCAAAAGCGGAATAGACCATTTTATTTATATAAATTCCGCACCTGTATTCCAATCTGCATCTTTATGTAATCCTTCCTCATGATCACACAGCGTGTTTTTATGAGGTGAATAGGAGGCTAAACAAAAAGTAAAAATGTAACGAGACTGCAGTATACCCAACAAGCCATTTGCGTATCACAAGCAGGTAGCGCTTCACTTTTTGTTAATCGCATAAGTAAATACGCCTGCTTTGCTTTGGTCAGACTGCGCGTATGACAGCCTACATTCTGTGTTTCATTTGTTTCTTTTTGCTTTCAGAACAACATGTTATGCAATAAGAGAAACACCACTATTAAACCTTGAGATTTCCAACCCAGTTTACAAGTACACCCTCCTTAAACCATGGCCATTCAAAATTACATTAAATGATTAAAAGAGAAAATATAAACCCACATGGTGGGGTTCAAATATCTGAGTCTATTCAAAATATAAATTAAACCTGGAAATAAATTTTAAGCATTCAGGTGCGATTAACTGAAATGGGCTAAATAGTTGATAATCTTGATGCAGGAATGGCATGCATGCACAGCCATTGACCAGAAACATAAAAAATGTCATTCCATGTCAAAAAGGTTGCCATATAGGGATGTGGGATGTCAATGTAAACAGGATTGGCTACATGTTTGAATCCAGACAATGATTGGGCCCTACCTGTCCCTGTGACAGAGGCACTTAACCTTATGTTGCTCCAGGCCCAAGGGGAATCTCCCTGCAATTAGTTTGTGTGTCATTTTGGTTAGAAAGCATCAGCTAAATGACAAGAAACAAAGATCCATTGAAAAGAACAAAGGTGCATGGATTTTTGTTATGCTGTTTCATGGTCAAATTCCCGGATAAGAAATACATTTTATTTTTGTTATGAGTTATTTTACATTTAGTCATTTAATAGACTTTTTTATATAAAGCAATATGCAAATGAGGAATCTAACAAGAAATGTGTATCTTACTTACTGTAAGTAAAATATACTGACACATTTCATACTATGTGATTGTTTTCAGTTATATCTATTTTCAGTGATCTATCTATCTATCTATCTATCTATCTGTCTATCTGTCTGTCTGTCTGTCTGTCTGTCTGTGCTTTCTGACTGAGCAAAACTCTAGGAGCATTGGCAACCATGTTTCTTTTACGTAGCAGGTACAGTTGTAACAGTGTTGCTGTTACTGTCCCCCGCTGATCACCTTGCATGTTTGCCTGATTTCCTCTTTGACCTTACATCTTAGAATGTCCCAAAATACATTAATTGAAGGTAGACAAATGAGTATTTACAATATGCAAAATGTCCTTCCACTGTGTTGAAAACACCCAAAAGTACATAATTCAAAATGTTTCCTTTTATGTTCCACAGAAGTAAATCATATGAGTTTGGAATGACATGGGGTGAGTAAATGATAACAGAAAACATTTTGATCCCTAAAATATCACTATCCCTTTAAGACTAGGATAATGGAGAATGTCTTTGCAATATTTTAAATGTGGATTATGGCAGTTTGAAAGAACTAATGAGAAGATATTGTAGCAGATCATTCTTTGAATTCTTAATTTTTTATACTCGTGAAACCTAAAGAATGTATTAGAACCATATGTCATGCATGGCTATCATGTAGGTGTATGAGCTGTAAACATGGTGCCTATTTTTAACAACTTCAGTTATTTGTCTGAAACCTTTTCAAAGGGGCAAATTTAAAGCCCTCTTAAAACAACCACAAAGGTGTCAAGATATCTAAAGTGTAGACATTTTCAAAAATATTTAAATTATCTGCAAAAAAAAAAAAAAGACAAAGGAGATATATTCAATATGTACTCAAAAATGTTTATAGGCCAACAGTACTATCAAAAACAATTGAATTCAACATGTATTCTTTTATTTTGTATGCAGTTTTTATGACCATAAAGTATTTGTACTTTTAAACATTCAATTGTTGCACACAGTACTATCTACACTGAACAAATGTTAACCAATGTGCTTTGCGTGGTGACAACAACAACAACAATAATTTACATTTATATAGCGCTTTTCTAGGCACTCAAAGCGCTTTACATAGTATAGGGGGAATCTCCTCAACCACCACCACCAGTGTGCCATAGTGCACCATAACAGCCGCCACACACTACACCACATATTGGTGGAGAGGAGATGGTAGAGTGAGTGATGTAGCCAATTCAGGGATGGAGATTATTAGAAGGCCATGATAGATAGGGGCCAATGGGGGGAATTTGGCTAGGACACCAGGGTTAAACCCCTACTCTTTACAAGAATTTGGGAAAACTAGGGATTTTTAATGACCACAGAGAGTGGTCTAACCTTGGTTTAACATCCCATCCGAAAGACGTTTTTTTTTTTTTTTAACAGTATAGTGTCCCCATCACTATACTGGGGCATTAGGACCCACACAGACTGTAGGGTGAGCACCCCCTGCTGGCCTCCCTAATACCACTTCCAGCAGCAACCTTGGTTTTTCCCCAGGGAGGTCTCCCATCCAGGTACTGACCAGGCTTGACCCTGCTTAGCTTTAGTGGGCAACCAGGCAATAGCTGCAGGGTGATATGGCTACCGACAGTCTAACTAGCCAAGGCCAGTTGCATTCCCACTGTCAATTCCGAGCCGTAATCATGCCTCCTCTGGGCTTATTCGTGGCCAAAGGCAGAGTTTAGCAAGACACTCGTGCTGCATTTCATTCAAATAGGATGTGGGATACTCACACTTGAAATCTCTGAACTCCGACAATAAAGGAATTACATTGCCAGATGCTTGTAATATGACGTTTAAACAATCTAAACTGCAACACTCCTGTAAGCATAACCGGAGTTTGACTATTTCCTAGCAACCCAACTGATAAACAATACTGCAATGCTAGCATTTGTGCTACAGGTGTCTGATCATCAAAACAGAGTTTAATTTACTGTGTTTTGCACACCAGCCTCTGCAAGAGTTTGTTAAACATGCTTTAATATCTTGTAATGTAGGAACTTTTACTCATTGATCAATACCATTTAATAAAAATGATTTATCACTACCTTTATACATCTCTGGGTACTGACATATTTGTGTAACGCCACCCACCTGCATCTCAGCGAAAAAAAAATACAAATCCATTAAGATGCACAACGGACAATGCGGTGCCCAAAAGAAGAACTTTCCATGGTTTGAGATCATGAATGGTGTGCTAGGACATCGTCCTGCTGTTAGTGGAAAGACCACTCAGGACACCATGGCAGTTAAAGTCGGTGAGTTGTCAACATTAAATTATGTTTCTAGCTAGCTAACGTTTCCATACAATATAAACTTGATATTCTAGATAACTAGATTACATGCGTGTTTGTTTGGCTTGTGAAATGTGTGATGTTTGCCCCAGGGCGGAATATTAAAGGCGGGATTTAGGGCAACGTTGCCATTACTTTTGGCCCAATGGTTGGAATTCAGAGTGATTTTGGTCTCATGGCTCATGGTCAGAGGCTAATAATCCCGGCTGACCAGTTTATGGCCCTGGCTCGCACAGGCCTTATAGTGAAAAAGCATCAACTGGAAAAATTAGGCTACACCAACAAAACCAATCTGAAGGTTTAGATCAGGTAGAAATAGCTCCTTAATAAAACACTTGCAAGTTTCAACTTTTTACAGTGTGCGTGAACTGTAAAAAAAAAAACTAAGATTTTGAAAAGCTTACCTACAAAACGAAAAATACTGCATATAATTTTCATATATAGTCCATGTTCATATTATTTTTCAACTATACCTAGAACATAATGCACAAAAAGCATTCTAAGTATTTTTTACTTTTTAATTTGTTGTTTATTTATTAAAACCCTGTTTATGACACAGCGTCATTATCTACAAATGCACAATGTTCATAATGAGACCTCTGGTGCACCTCAAATGCTTCAGATGTCACTGGAAAATGAGTGCATCTATGTAACTGTGTTACACAAAGCCTATATGAACTCACAAACCATTTATAGATACATCCTGTGGAAAAGTATCTCAACATACACACCTGTGTCGTGACACAAATGTTTGTTTACAGCCTGTTTGATATGAAAATAATGTGTGTACTGTTGTTTCCTTGCATTGGATTGTTTCTATGCAGCATGGCCTTTTTCTGATATGTCAGCTTCCTGTTGACTTTTGTGGTTAACAAACACTGCAAAATGAAATCATCACTGTTCAAGACATCCGAAAATAGCACAACTGTTTTTTCAACCACTTTCTTTTCCACTGTCACATGGTTTGAACTTGTGACAACCGCTGACAACTAGTTCTATGTTTTAACTACAAGATACAACTACTTCCAAATTGATTGGGTAACACTTTACAGTGAGGTTGTATTTGTCAACATTAATTAACACCATTTATTAAAGTTTGTTAATGTCAATTTCTACATATAGGCTACTAATATATTTTTTGTGAAAAAAATTAAATAGCATAAACTTAAATTGAACAATGGCAAATTTATTAAAAAAAAATTAACAATTATTCATGTTCATTGTTAGATCTTGTACCTAAACATGAATTAATATTAACGTGTTGAACCTTATCGTAAGAGTTCCCATTGATTTTTATATGTTGACTTACTTTGTGTGACACTCATAGAAACAGTGAAAACAGTACTAGATATTCAATATATTTCTTATACAAGATGAAATAATGATTGTCTGGGTATTGCCAGCAAGTTAAAAAAAAATGTGTTTAAATGAAATATCATGCATTCATTATAAAGAAACCCATTAGAAACCAAAAGTCAAGAGTCAAATTTAGCATTACTTAGTTTGCCATTTCAAATTGTGCAAGCAAACATATTACAGGAATGTGTCAGACAACTCAGATAATGCAAATTGTCAGGAAGACTTCAAAGCATTGTACTGGAAGAAACAAATACTGAAAAATGTAACTAAAGCAGCTGAATTGCTCATTACTAAAATTAGAGTGATCAGAAGATTACACCATGCATACCTATAGAATTTCCTACCCTTTGAAAGGCACCACAGGTCATGACATTTATTCTAGTGTTATGACAAATAAAAATTTCATATAATTACAAAGATAGCTCACTTTTCTTAGCACAAGTATAAGTCCTATTTTTAGAAATTGTGCTTGTATGTGTTTAATGACTTCAAAGGACTTCATTAGATCTTCAAAATCCCTAAAAGGCTCAAACTTTTGACCTGGCCATCAGTCACATAATATCCTAAAATTAGCCCTAAGAAACAAAATATCCGTCCATCCATTTATACATACATACATACATCCTCCATTGTTCTAATCTGATCTCTCTCATTTCAGTTACCCATCCAATCCAATCTGAGTTTATCTCATCCATCTGATCTCATCTATCTATCTGATCTCATCTAATCCATCTATCCGTCTAATCTCATCTAATTTTATCTCCATCCAACCAAACAACCAACCAACACTGTATCATTTAGACAACAGGTTGGAATTTTCCAAATGCCTTTCTTAGATTTTTTTATTTGACTGGTATTTGATTGACTGGCGACCTGTCCAGGGTGTCCCACGCCTTTCGCCCAATGTTAGCTGGGATAGGCTCCAGCCCCCCGCGACCCTGTACACAGGATAAGCGGTTGACGATGGATGGATGGATGGATGGATGGATGGATGGATGGATGGATGGATGGATGGATGGTATTTGATTGCATTTTGAATAAAACCTAAGGCTCAGGAAGTATCATAAATAATACTGGAATGCACTCGCTCATGATAACGTCATTCCAAACATCACAATAGCAGAAAGAAACTTTCTTTCAAAGTTATGTGGGAGAGAGTAACTGTCAAACTAGTTGCATCACGACCTAGAAAGAACAAAATGTTGAAACGAAAGAAGGTCAGAGATGATTTTCATGTGTTGCTCATAAATCAAAAGAACAACCTATCAAAAGGAAGGTGTTGTGTAATCTAGCCATTATAAGATAATTATTTTACGCACTGTTTGAAGAATGCTGCTTTAACAGAATAAGTGGTTTGTATCAATAGTTCAATGGCATGATAGATCAATCTATTGACTACCAAGTTAGATTACCTGTATAATTGTATTCTGATACCAGCTGCATTATAATGGGGTTCATTAATAAATTACATGTCTGATGTTTATTGAAAGTATGAAGCAATAAAGCAATAAAACCTGTATTCTTTCAACAGGTGTAGCTAAAGTTTCATCCATCTACGTCATTAAGAGAGTCAGTCCAAATTCATGAGTCAGCAAAACAATCTGAACAAACTTGAATACTGAAACCACTCCAATATCGGTCTTACATCTAAGAGCAACTGCATTCACGTGATCCCTTCAAAGCTGCACAGTTCAGGAAGTCACATGACGCCATGTGAGGATTGGACATGTGAACGGCGAGCTCTGCACATTTTGCTAGTTTTAATACCTTTTATGTCATAAACTGGTGTGAATCGATACACACTGTTCCATAACTGTTCTAGGAGTTCAATATGTAAAAGAATTCAAAATCCTCAGGCTCTGGAAACATTAAAAGGTTACATTTACTGAAATTTACAGGTCACTAGAGTGGGGGATGTCGAAGAATGGATCGATAATCTGCAGTCATCGGAGAGGGAATTATCTGCTAACAGCTAGTGACCAAGGTGGATTTGGGGTGTGTCTGGGAGAAGTTGGAGGAAATCAAGCAAGCTCACAGGGTTCCAGCTTTGCGATCCGCTGAGGGAGACAGGCCTGATCAATTCTGGCCAAATTTCTGAGATCATCTGATAAAGATATTGTGTTACGTGACTTTGCGAACTTGACCAAAGTGAAACGTGATCAATTCAAGGAATTCAAGAAACTTTTACATCAACGTAAGGTCACTTTTGCACTAATATTCCTGGCTAAATTGAGAATAGATGCTAATGATGGCCATAAAAAATTCACATGTCCACAGCAAGCAATGTCCTTCATTAAGTCAATGGAGTGAGTGAGTCATTTTGTGGTACTCACATTGCAGCCGAGTGGACCAGCTCAATGAACATTCGCTTGACTGTTTGAAGATCCTGCATGCTTTTTTGTGCTGGTTCTGACTAGTGGCTGGAGTTTATTTTGTAGAGCATCACACTTGCGGGATGGTTTTGTGGATGAATGTACACACTCTTTGCATTTATTCAAACTATCGGCTGGAGTTTATTTTGTGGAGTATTTCTGTCCTTCATTAAGTCATTAGAGTGAGGAAGTCATTTGCTTATATTCATGTTGCAGCCAAGTGGGCCAGTTCACTGAACATTGGTTTGACTGTTTGAAAAATCAGTGCATTCTTTTTGTGCTGGTTCCGCCTAGTGGCTGGAGTTTATTTTATAAAATAACACACCTTCAGGACAATTTTATGGATGCGTTTCCATGTTCTTTGTGATTATTCTGCCTATTGGATGTAGTTTGTTTTATAGACCTTTTGCTGTGTAATTCTGTCTCACAACATCTTGCTCCACTCTTTCTAGAAGTTTATACAGAATCATTATTGGTGCAGTATGTAAGATTCAGAAACCCTTGTTATTAATGACATCTGTGGCCATTAAGTGAACTACAGCCAGCTACCTGATGCTAGTGCTCACGCTCGTGCACACACTCCATAGGGACACGAGCAGAGCCCAAGGCATAAGCGAACTAAGCGGCTGCTTAGGGCCCCGGTGGCCACCAGGGGGCCCCCAAGAGCACATTTTTATTTATTTATTTTTATTTTTTATTTTTTTGTGATTATACTGTCAATGGACAATGGTAATTATACAAAAACGCAATATTAAATGCAATATTATGTTTACGGGCTGCAGGATGCAAGCACATTCAGACAGCAAAACAGCACATGGACATATCCTCTGGTGCAAAGAAAAGGAAAAAGAAGAAAACAGAGGAAGAGAAAAAACAGCAAGATAAAGGTATGTTAAGTAGCTAGGCTAAGTTACGAGCTAACATTAGCTGGCTAGTTAGTTAACATAGCCTATGTAGCATATCTTCTTTTTAAGGAAAGTTTGATTAAACATCCGTAAATAGCCTCGACATCTTAATATATTATTAGTACAACATATTACTTTGCTAGTTTTAGATTAACGTTTTTGTCTTCTGTGAAAAAATAACTTTCCTGGGTATATATTTTTGTAATAAAAATAAGCTTCTGTTCCATAAACTTTGTACTGATAACAACTTAACATTATTTACATTAGTCTACCATTTTGGGGTCTTTGCTATTATATTCCAATATCATTATGCCTCAGTTAGCTAGTTATAGATTAAGAGTTGTTGTTTAGGTGTACATATGGCTTGCTGCTGTGTATAATAATTTGTGTTGAGAAAATAACATATTTTGTAAAATAGTCTGTCAAATATGTACTCTTATGAAACTTCCCTAAGAGCACTGTTGAAATATTTTGGACATGGGGCGCAACCAACGCCACCTGCCCCAAGTTCCAGTGCTACAGCTGATGATGATTTTTCAACAATCCCAGATCAATATATTTATATGGATAAACCATGCCTTTGTTTTTGACAGACAGTTGCATTACCTTCTAATATGACATCTAACATGGCTAGCTTTTATTATTATTTTCATCTTTCATCAGGTCCATCCTCTGCAGGCAAGGAGCACTTCCCAGCACGTGCATCCACTGATGTGGTCATCTATCCTGTCTGACTGAGAAAGGACTGATCTGCTAAGCAGTGGGCCATTGCCTATAAAGGAAAACTTCACATTCCCTGAAAAACCTGATGGCCGAAGCTTCCACTACACCTACAGAAAGTTAATTAATGGGGAAAAAATGTAATTGGAGCTGCTCACTTATTCAAATAGAAATGATACTGTCTACAGCTTCTGCTGCAAATTGTTCTCTAGGAAGTACACAAAACTGGTAACAGAGGGATAACAAGATTGGGTAAATATAGGTGTGCTACTGTTACATTTAAAACCGTAGAAGGGTAAAATCATGCCAGGCAGACATTGGTATGTTGTAAGCAACACAGCTACAACTAAAAAATTGATAAGGGGTGTGTTAGATTTATAGTGTGCGAATAATCAAGCATTGACAATATTCAATCATATTGGCGGCACAGAGGGGCCCCCAAATCAAATTCTGCTTAGGGCCCCATAAAGGCTTGGGCCGGCCCTGGACACGAGCGAGCATCCAAAACAATGACGTAACTTGCAAAGGGACTGAACATGATTCACTGGCATCATGCTGACAGATGAGGTAGCATAATTACATAGTTTGAGACTAAACTACTTATCAGCTAACATCCACACATACAGCTACATACTACTGAAATATACCAGACAGTTTACTGTTGCACTGCTCTGTTATGTTGCCCTTTTGTATGTTTTGTATGTCATATGTTGTATTACGATCAAGAAACCAGCGTATTTGCTTAAATTTATCCTTTATACCTGACTTTTAGTATAAAGAGAAGATTGTTTAAATTATTTGAAAGTTATGAAGCAAGGAAGCTTGCAGTTCGTCGGCTTTAGCAGGCAAGCTAAAGTTAGCTAAAATTACACAGATCAATCCTTATGGCACTATATTTCACATGCTTTACAGTTATGTAAGCTTACCTGTCAAATAAGAATGGCAATTCAGGGTCAGTTTTGATCCCCAAAAATGAATGAAGGTCCCTCCAGGAATCAAATGCCCTGACGATTTTCACATAGTTTTCGCTTGACGACGATCATCTTCCCATTTAGCCAGACGGGATTCAGTAGATAAATGTTTTTTTGGCTTGCTTGGAATTTGTGAAGGAGTCGGTGTTGTGCTGGGAGCCGGACGTTTGCTGGATTCCAGCTCTAAGATAACGTTCCCTAGTGTTGCAGTTTGTTGTGGCTGTTGAAGCACTGAGTCAAGTTTCTCGGGAGCATGCATAAAAGTCACATACTTTGGATTTTCCTGGCAAAACCGACCTGCTCCCTTCACATGAAAATCAGTCTACAGGCTTTAATAGGCAACCTAGGAAGTCCGGGAAGGGCTGATTTTTTAAGTTGTGTTACAAGGCGTTCACATATTGGCAAACAAATGGTGAATATTATATGAACATTTATGAAAAACATAATCTTTAAATATAGAAACCTTCCGCCAACCGTGACACAAGCCCGGATCAGTCTGATTCTTAAAAAGTACAAAGTTCCAAGCGAGTGTAAGAGCTACTGTCCAATTTTCCTGATTCACCTAGACGTTAAAATATTGTCCAAATTTTTGGCTAACTGATTAAGTAAAGTTATGACATCTCTTATACATATAGATCAGATGGGGTTTATTCGGAGCCGTAGCTCTTCTGATAACATGGGCGTTTCATCAATATCATGTGGTCAGTGGCAAATGATCAGACTCCGGTCGCTGCCATCTCACTTGATGCCGAATATGTGTTTGATATGGTAGAATGGGATAATCTTTTTAAGATTTTGGAAGTGTACGGGTTCGGTAATACTTTTATTGGATGGATTACGTTTTAAATATTGACACCCGATAGCGGCTGTAAAAACAAATGGATTCATTTCAGATTATTTTACTCTGGATAGGGGCACCCAGAAGGGTTGCCCTCTTTCCCCCTTATTGTTCTGTCTTGCCCTGGAACCATTAGCAGCCATGATAAAAAGAATGATGATTTTCCAGGGATGTGTGGCGCATAAACTTTTGCTTTATGCAGATGATATTTTATTATTAGTCTCCGATTTGTCTCCAATTAGATCTATGCCTTGCTTCCACAGAATTATTAATTAATTTTCTAACTTCTCAGGATAAAGAGTTAATTGGTCTAAATCAGAAGCTTTGGCTCTGACAGCGTACTGCCCTGTACAACCAGGCACCTTCCAGTGGCCCAAACAGGGCATTACATTTTTGGGTATTTTATTCCCAGCTAATTTGTGTGATTTATTTAATTTTGTGAGTTAATTTTGACCTTTTAATAAAAAGGTTTTCGAGCGATGTGGGCAGGTGGGCTTCATTTAATTCATTTCATTCATCAAGCAATTTAACTACCTGCTACAATCTCTCCCTATAGATGTCCCCCCTCTCTTATTTAAAGCAATTTGATAGCATAGCAAAGGGCGGGGTAGTGTCCATGGCATGGCCCAGGCCTGAGCTGGGTCCGTCGGTCTCACACACGCCCCTCCAGGGTCCACAGCACAAAGGGCATCCTTGGTGGCTGCGACGTGTGCAGTTTTGCTCCGGCGACTCATCTAATAGGCCCAGGGGGCCCGAGGAGCGGGTCCGGCGGTGCATCACCTCGTCCGAACCCTCCTAGATCTGGTCCTGGGCATGAGAGGATGCCAGTGTGTGCACACATGGAAATTTGAAGCTGGCTCCCCGAGGAGAGGTGCACTCTGTGTTTTAAAGACAATGGTGATGAAACATTATTCACATCAGGTGTGCTCGGTGACCTATATGAGAGTGGAGTGTTGAGATCCTCTGAAAATATGTTTCAACATTTTGGGATTCCCAGGTCTCATTTCTTTAGGTATTTACAGCTGTGTCACCTGCCCTGTACTATTTTTGGGAGTAGCATAAATCCCCTTAAAGCGGCAGATTCTCTGGGAGTGGTGATTACTGCTTTTGGAAAAGGTCATGAGGCATCAGTGTATTACTCCCTGGTAATTCAGAGTCTGGGGGATGGAGCTTCAGCTTCTCTCAAGAGATTATGGGAGAAAGATCTAAACTTGGTACTAGAGGAGGGAGTGTGGGCTAGGATTCTAAAAACGTCAAGTCTACATCTAGAGATGCAAGGGTGCGACTTATGCAGTTTAAGATTTTACATCGATCCTATTGGATCCCCTCTAGATTGTATAGGCTTGGTCTGAAAGACACACCTACCTGCTGGCGATGCCAATCAGAAGAAGGTGGATACAACCCATGTTTTTGGTGGTATGTTAAGATCCAAGAATTTTGGTTGAGCGTTCATTGTTTTATGTGTGACATATTGGGCACTCAAATTTCATTTTGCCCCAGGCAATGAAGCAGTCATTAATATAGGGGATAAATAATAAAAATTTGGGTCCCAGCCAGTGTTATGTTTGGCAGACAGATTGTTCTTAGGGGATGAAAGTCGGCTAGAGCCCTCATTTCAAGAGTGGTGCACAGAGATGGGGAGGGTGGCGGCATTCAAGGAAATGTCATATAGAAGGCTAGGCAATTTAGATTAATTTAATAAAAGTTGGGGCAGCTACTTGGCCTTCTTGGAGGGCTCTGGGGGGCAGTGGAGATTCCTTGTTGAGAAGTGTTGTTTTAAATGTGTGTGATTATTTTTATCTATCTTATATATATTTTTCTTTTTTATTCTTTCGTTATTGTGTGTATATTCAAGTGTGACCACAGGGATATTTCTTGAGGGTCAGGGTGAGGTTAGGGATTAGGAGGAGGATTTTTATTCTGTGAATATATGTTTTCCTTTTCTTTGTCAATTGTGTGAATCAGTAAAAACTGTTAATCAGAAGAATAAAACTGCACATTTCATTAGCAGATGATGATGTCATCAAGACGTCAGACTATAATCCAATACAGTAAGAGCCCAAGAGCTGACTGTAGAATAGTGGACATTACTGGACTCTCTGGACTGAAAAGCTCTCTATAATTTCCTGAGTTTCCATCCCTGTCTTCTAACTTATTTTTAGTGCAGCGTGATTAAGCTATAAGAGCAGTTTAGAAATTTAGGCCACCGTGCAGCCGAGCCCAGTTTCTAATTACAAGGCAGGAACAGGAAGAAAAAAAACACAGGCGAAAGAATGAGGAAAAACAAATAGAATATGACATCAGAGAGAGATTATTTCAGATTAATAGGTCAGAAGCTCAGCTTTTGACTTAGTATAAAGCAATGAAAGTTTTAAGATCCAGCTGAGCTGCAGGAAAAATTATGTGAATTGAGATGCTTTGACTGGCATGACATCAAACAAGCACTTCACAACAGTCATCCCAAGAAGATTTTTGAACTGAAATAGTTTCACAAAGAGGAATGGTTCAAAATTGCTTCTGACCGCTGTGCATGATCCATAATTATAGAGGAAACATTTGGTGGAGGGTATTGCCGCCAAAGGAAATGTTAACCAGTTATTACAATACAAGTGAATGGTGATCAGACATTTGTAGCTCCAAAAATCACATAAAGGAAACATAAAAGTAATCCACATGACTCCAGGGTTTAAATCCATATCTTCATGAGCAATATAATAGGTGTGGGTGAGAAACAGAACAATATTTAACTCTTTTTTTACTCTAAATCTCCAATTTAACTTCAACTTTCAGATGTGAAATTGGAGATTTAGAGTAAAAACTTTTTGATCTTCTTCTCACCCACACCTATTATATTGCTGCTGAAGACATGGATTTAACCACTGCCATGTTGTGGATTACTTCTATGTTTTCATGTTTCAGCTCTTGGGATGGACCTACAGAGCTGAAATATTCCACTCAAATTCTTTGATTGTGTTCTGCAGAAGAAAGTCATACACATCTGGGATGTCATGAGTGTGAGAAAATTATGAGAGAATTTTAACTATCCCTTTAAGACAATTTTATGCAGAAATCCAGGTAAATCCATGGGTTAACATACATGAAGCTGTAAATCTTATTATATATTATGCATTTTTAAAATATCGAGTGTAAATTTATAACATTCTGCTTTGTGTTACATTACCCTGGAATTACTTTTAAAAATAAATTACCACAGCTGCGAGGGGGTTTCTATGACAACTGCTGAGAGAGTGACAGTAAATTTGGCATCTTCTCCCATTTTACTGTCTTAATCCACCGCTCTCTATTTTTTTCCTCTTCTGGAAAGTCATTCAAATGTAATAGTGGATTTTTTATTTTGGTTTTGGAGAAAATGTGTAAGTGAAAATTATATTTTCTTTGATCTCCCATTCAACGCTGTCAAAGTTTACCCAGCAAACGTTTACTTTCACTTTACAAAACAGTGAAAAGGTATGTTGTATCATATTGTTACTTTTTTCCACTGCTTTTTTCCAGCACAAAGATCTTTAGTTTAGTCGATCTTATCCAACAGCTTTAGCCTAAATTACATTTTTGGACAGACTGGCTGAAATTGAGCTCAGTGACTGTAATAAGATGATGTAAAAGATTTTGAAAAGCAATACAAGGCCATGTTGATTTTCAATCCACAATGATTAGCCTTGGGACTAGGCTGCTCAATGTAAACTCGTAATTAAAACATTCATCAGTTACAAAAGCAGTCTTAGACAAAGGAGGGCTGATGTAAGCAACTGTGGTCAACAAAATGCATCAACATACTGTTGAACTGTGTTTGCTGCACCTATCAGTGAAAGCCCCCAGGCATATTAGCACTCCTTGGGCAAGCACAGATGTTGTTTTGCGGTTTCAGAGAACTGAAGCATGGCTTTACATGATTTAATGGCTCAGAGGACAGATGCTGACAGTCCACACTTTAAATGGTGAAAACAGTCAGATGGGCAGGTGTTTGTCTCACCATGACTGACGAGGATAAAATGGGCAACTGAACAAGCTTTTAAAGCTATTATAAAATTAGTTTAAGTAGACAAACAATAATGCACCTTTATGTAGGTTTAAAATCCTAATTTTTGACAAATATTCGGATGCTTAAGAAAAATTGTCTAAGATAAGTTTATGTATAATTGTTGTGCTTAAATTTTAATAACATAAGTAATAAATAAATATTTGTAATCAAGTGCAGAGGTTTGAATGTATGTATGTATATATGTATGTATATGAGTATATATGCAGTATGTGTATATAGGAATGTGTGTATGTAGACATATGTTTATACATGTATATTGTTTATGTTCAAAATTTGATGGGTAGTTGTTGTTTTGTAAATAAGGTAGGCGTAATAAGCCATGGCTTCAGCCTACAACCTGTTCGGTTACCTTCTTTGTTTGTAATGAATTTGTTGTATATACATTCTGTTTTATGTTTAGTAACCGAATAAATCTTTATTATTATTATTATTTAGCAATGTTTTTAAACATCAACATATCGACATGAAAATGCACCAATACACAAATAAATGGTTTACAGACTCTAGTGTGAAAGAAATTGACTGGCCTGCACAAAGCCAAGGCCTGAATCCAATTGAACGCCTTTGGAATGAACTGGAAAGCAAACTGCGAGCCATGTCCATCACCCCACATCAGAGCCTGACGTCAATGATGAGCAAATCTCCACAGCCATATTCCAACAAACAGAGGAAAGACTTCCCAGGAGAGTGGAACATGTTGGGGAGGATGAAATATTTAACAAAAACACAGTATTAGCACTAGCCTTCCATGTGTCTCCCTCTGGCTTAGCTGACATCTGTGCAATTTTGTTTTCCAAGATTATTTTTATTTAGTTTGAATTTTGCCTGCTTCTAATTTTACAATAATTACAGACCAACATCAAAAAGTTTCCTCTTTTGGCCTAAAATAGAGCAACTGTAAATACAGTCATGTCAAACATTGAACAGACAGATTCCACTAATAGATGTCAATGACAGAGCAGGATATCATGGGCAGCCAGAGCAGGTTAAAAGTGGACAATTGAAAGCAGAATGATGACATGAGTCAGAACATTTACAAATCCATTCATTGAATCCATTGTGACTGGGTAACACAAACTATCTGTAATGTGACTCTCATCGTGACTGTCAATGTGGCATGATCTGATGTCACTACTATTCTATGTAAATGGTGCTTATCTTGGATTATTGACAAAAGTGTATCAATCGCATATTTCACTAATGCTACTGAGGTAACCATACCTAATGATGGAAGAGTGCTAGTATGTTGTGAATGTGACCGAGACTGGGAGAGTTGCTTGTTTTTAAAATATGGTGCATTTAATACTTAAACCTAGATAATCATAAAACTAATAATGGTGTTCAATTATTCTGTGTTTCCATTGTCTCTTTATTGGTATGTAGAAACTAACAATGGACCTAAATTGATGAGTGTTTATATAGCATCTTTGTTGGTATACATTTCATTTGAAATGGTGTGTCATAAGAAGCAATCAAAGCAATGAACACTGCAGTTGAGATTATTTATACAGGAATCAATCAAATTAAGAGCTCTTAATTCTAGAGTTTGATATTGCTATAATGGTTTAATTACTAATTATTATATCTTCAAGTGAGGAAATCATTACATCGTGCCTTTTTTATGTTAAATATTAGCCAACTGATTTTACTTGTGACAACTGATTTTAAATGAGGAAGTTCTTGTTGTTTGTTCGAAAGGACAAAGATGTTACATGTTTAAAAAATTGAATTTGCACTCTCACAAAATTCCCTGTCAGTTGACCACTCTCCATTCCTTATTCTAATGAGAGAGATGACCTTTAAGACATTCAGTTGATTATTTTACATTTTAGATTAAATATAGCACACAATCCACAAGAAATGTCCCTATTTTCTTATAATTATTCCCCCTCTCCATTCCATTTAAAAAGTGACTGTAAAATATTAGACGAAGTGATGTTGGGTGACAGTGGAACAGTGTATGTTAATCCTAGAAAGCATAACTTCATACCACTTAAATACATATGTGGGTCAAAAAAGACCCAGATGAAATCTAGATGCTTATTTTTAATAAAAATACTTATTAATTATCAACTGATATATTTTATATTACATTTGAAGGACTTTCAGACACATTGTCAATTTCAGTATAAATGACTCAACAAAATAAAATAAAATATGTATTACCAAAGAAATAGTTTTAAACTTGAGATATTAGTCAGATGAGATATTATGTCATCTAAATTTCTGTATGACACCATTTTAACACATTACTCTGTATCTATATTTGTTGTGGTGGGTGTACTGAAAAAAAAATTCGAAGAAATGGACAGCGTTCTATACTTGCTATACAACTGAATGACAACTTTCTATACTTAACGTGAACATGGTATTTAACAAATATTTCATGACACAAAGAATGGGAACTGAAGAAAAAAACAACGCTTTACAAAAATAGAGTCACAAAGGAAACACATGGGTATGACCCACATATGTATTCTAGGGGTAGTGATGCTAATTCTCTTGTAATAAATAAATAAATAAAAATAAAATCAGTTCACATGTTAGAAGACACCTTAATTGCGGAATTCTTGGAGTGGAAGATCAAAAAAGGTTTGTATAAAAAAATCTAGTCTTACAAACTAGATGTTGGGTCATTTTTGACCAACATTTGCATTAGGTTTAATGGAATAAATGTCTTAAATATGTCACAATACGTTTGCAATTGGCATAGTTGTACTTTTCAGCAAATCAATTCTGGGTCGAATCTATGTATTTCCCATTATGCATATTATATCTTGATTATGATAAGACCAACCTGTACTCAACATATTATATATGTATAGCTTTATATTTTGTTCAAATACCAGTAGCCTGCTTTTCTTCAATGTTCCCATTGAGGCTATTCAGTTTCTACTTCTTTATGTAAAATGATCCAACATGATTTCGTTTATGTATATCTAAACACCCTTGGCTGGGAATGGAGCTGAACAGACTTCACCATTAATTATTGATTTCCTGTTTGATAATTGCATTTTACCACTAACGTAACAGAAATATCCCAAGGGCTGATCTAATTGCTTAAAGTTTTCTGTTATTATTTTTCTATGAACCTTCTCACCAAGACACGATAATATAATATTTCAACTGAAAGACAATCATTAAATGTGACATGGACAATTCATGGCTCCAGTTCGCCAGACCAATATTCTCGTCGCTTGTTTTCATAAAAGAAACAAGAGCGACATCTTGTGGCCAACGAAAAAACAACAACAACTTTGACAACGTCGCTTCGTGGTTGCTATGGAGACAGAACACTGACAACGTCACCCTTCCGCAAGACACAATGAATTCAGTTGAGGAGAAAACTGTGTTTATGTGTGCGTTAGATGGAGATGTAGAGGGAATTAAGAGTCTCCTGGAAAATGTGACTCCCTCGGATAATGGCCTATCGCCGAATATTTTCCATGAAAAAGATGAGGTGGGGAGAAATGCGCTGTTAACAGCGTGCATGTTAGGACGAAGCGGGATCGTGCGCGAGCTTGTAAAGAGCGGAGCTGAAGTCAATGAGCTCACCGTGCGCGGTAATTACTTACAGCTTGGCTACTTGAAGCTCTGAAGCAGTTTACTATGTACTCTAAATATGTACTATGACTATATTTATATGTTGAATCTAATCTAATATGCACCGCATAAATAAAAGTAGTTTGCAAATGTGTTGTTATTTAGGATAATAAAACAGGGTGTAAATATGTCTCCAAAACTAGGTTTAATTAAAGAGATAGTTCACCCAAAAATGAAAATTCTCTCATTATCTACTCACTCTCATGTAGTTCCAAACCAGTATGACTGCGATCAATCAATGTGCAGCTCCTAAACGGACACAAAAGCACTGTTGTTGTCACCATTCACTACCATACCGTCATACCGTTTTCGAACGGTACTAGTCATACCGTTTTCGAAAGACATGAGGGTGACTACATTTAAAAGCATGGACAAGCCATTGCATTAATGGACAGTTTGAAATAATGTAATCTATTGCGAAATAATGAAATAAATAATATGGTCTATTGGTAGGCTACACACCATTGCATTGTTCTGCCATGTGGGGTCAGCTGGACACTTTGAAAACATTGGTTGAGCTTAAAGCTGATTTACATTCTGTAAATTTTCGTGGAGAAAGGCCAGTTGATATGGCCCAACGTTATGACAAACTGGATTGCGCAGAATACCTCGCATGGGCTGGTGAGAAAGTGAAACATGCAAACATATCTACTCCGGTCAAATAATATTATGATTAAAGCAGGTGAATGTCCCCAACAGAGGCTAAACAAAGTCTGCAAGCATTAATATCTGAAGTCAGTGACACTATCGCTGATCCAGAGAAAGTTCAAGGAAAGCTCAATAAGGAGGACAAGGTAATGAATTATTCATTGTGTGTTAACAATATATATCAACATGTTATCATCCCCAGTGAAGTGGTTGAAGCTTGTGCAAAAATTTTAGAAAACCAAAAAGTAAAGTTTGTGTAATCATTATGTGTCTGCTTGTATTTAGAACATATGTATAAACACCTGTTCAGCAAAATCAGACTGGATACAAAATGCCAAAAATCCAACAATGCAAGACTTCATTGAACAGAAGAAACACCTTGATGATGTATTTGCACCTATTCTGGTCAAACTCAACACACAGTGTGAGTATTATAGCTTATATAACTTTTTTTAACCTTCAATAATTTTCAAATAGCAGAGAAAATTAAATGTACACATTTTCTTTCTAACTAGTACATGTCTGTACAATGTGTCTCTTTTATATATTTATTTGTAATATCACGTCTTATTTTTATTTCTTGAAATTGCAACCAATTTTTTTCTATTCACAGCTGAAGCCACAGCAAAGCCAAGAAAGCATTAGAACTATTTTTTTTATTTACACACACACACACACACACACACACACACACACACACAAACAAATGCCCAAAGGCATATTGTTGTTCAATTGTAATACTTATATTACATATTATTTAAGGATAATTATTTTCCCTTTTACACATAGATACCAATACTGTTTAGTCTAACATCAGATGGTTGGGTCATTCCTACAATTCTTTACCAGGACAGTTTGTTGTATTTAGAATTTTACTTTCATCTGATAGGCTAAGTAAAAATAATAAAGTCAATGTATCATGTTACAACACACTGTTGAAATAGTTTTGTCCCCTGCACGCCAATCATCTTTGACAAAAATAAGTACTAAAATAATTTTCCCATTCAAGTGTTGAGTATTATATTCTTTCACTAACATGTATTGATTTGTGTAAAATGTGTCAATTTAATATCGAAAGAGGAATTTTTGTATGTGAGTGTGTCCCTTAATTTATTGTCCACACTGTTATGTCTTGATATTGTGACCTTTAATTGAAGACATATGAAATTACATCACACACATGAAGGTGATATCAGCTTTCAGGAAAAATTATTTTGAGTTGTTTTATTAGTACATAACTCTATTGTTTTTTATGTTTTCTTTTATTTTGTGATGTTAGTCATATGTGGTCAAGCATGACACATCCACTCTGTTAAAGGAAGATATAGGGACAAATTTGAATTTCAATATATTTATGTGAACAGAAATAAAATAATCAATATAAATCTACTAATATGTTTGCTAGATATATCATTTACAGACCATGTAGTGGCTAATTTATTCACTGACTGTACACCCTGTTATTGTCCATCCTAATGCTAAATTCCATAATGCTATCACCAAAATGGTGCATATATATATATATATGTATGTATATGTATATATGTATATGTATATATATATATTATTTCATATTATTATTGTTATTATTACATTTACATATTAGTCAGTTTAGTGATCTTGTGATGCACTTAATGAACACTAGGTGGAGACAAACGACTTCTTTTCGTGTTCTGCCTTAAAACAAATAATTTTTTTGCAATTGATGATGAAGCTAACGGGGTCATATCGACAAAATATGTTCTTTCGAGGAATAAAATGCAATTGCAATTAATATCTTTTTCTTTTCTTTTTTTAAGAAAGAAATATGTGTTGAAAATATTGTTGAAAATTCGTACTTATTTGCGTTCAGCAAACATATTATGTATTACTGAATTTTATGAGAGCGGAAACTGTGGTGCCCAAGCAGCTAAAAATGGGCATCTGACAAGCAGTTTCAAAACATACGAGTTCATCGAGTCCCTCTGTCATCCTCTGGTTTTCCCTGAATCCCAGCGCACAGGCTGGCAATGGCATGTGATTGAGGTGGAAAAGCGGTCTGGGTTTTAAAGTGTGAAAGGGCTGTCTTTCGTCCTCACCGCAGGACAGGGAGGAAGAGAGGGAGTCCCAAACAACGCACCACACTTTAAGTGGACAACAGAACAATAAACAGATATTTGCTTCTGTTTTGGCATTTTCTCTTTCTCTCCAAATAACCATAAGTACACTCCTGCTGTCGATTTAGGAATATGAAAGCCGACGTCTGGACTAATTCCATTATTACTGCTGTTGCCACGACCTGACTTATGGACACAGGCAAGCCAAAGAAACACCAATCCATCCGTTGGGCCTATTCGTCTGTTTTTAACTTTTGGCTACTAATTCATTTTCAGAGAACAAGGGTGATGTGAAACTTTCGCAAATTCGTGCGTTTGATAAGAAGAACTTGGGGGTTTTAAAGTGTGTATACATATTCTACCAAACGCTTTTTGTATTGTTTATATATATATATATATATGTAGGCCTATAGAGAGAGAGAGAGAGAGAGAGAGAGAGATGAATTGTCCAGTAATGTAAACAGAGGTTAAGATCGCACGTGTATAATCTTTTATTCCGACTGTTAAACAAAGAAAAGTCTTAACCAGGAGTTTGTAGGCTATATGGTAGTACTGCTGTCGCTAGTTTATCCGGATTTATTTACGACTGATTTATCTGGATGGTTTTAAACTCAGTATCACTAAATCAACACAAGAGGACGGAAAGCACTGAGGTTGTTTTTTCCACACTAGTCTTCGTCAAACACAACGTGGAAATCTGTCTGACTGGCTTCTTTACCTGGAGGTTACCGTGGAGGTGTATCCTGCATGGAGACGGATTTAATGGCTGTTGGAGACGTGGACTCGGTTCAGGGAGGCATGATGTCCTTAGATCCTGTGGTCGATGGGATTTTGATGGACTCGTTTAGCCAACAACAGGGATGGGTTCGGGTGTACGGTAAGTGATATTCACTGGCTGCTCTATTTCTCTCAAGCGTGTTTGGGTGATTCTCGTGAAACCTGTCAGATAAATGTGCTGGTCATATTTTAGTTCCAAACCAAAAGAAACAAACAAAAAATTATAGTGTGCACATAGAGAATGATGCCTATATTTTAGAGCCATTTGAGTTTTACATTGTGGCATTATTTTCATCAGTTACGCCCCAATTCTCATTACAGCGATGCAATATATATATATATATATATATATATATATCATACTAGTACTCCATTGGTACTGTCTTTAATTGTTGCCAATTCTGCAATACAATGTAAAAAAACAAACAAAAAAAAACAATCAGAAGCATCATAATCAATTGAGTAAAAGTTATGTGCCCCGACGCTTTATGGCCGGCGCAGACGGGCCATTGGGAAGTTCGAGTATTTTCCCGGTGGGCCGGCAGCTAAACGGGGCCTATGTAAAATCCCAGGCAGATTTCTCTTCCCAGTCTTCTTATGGTAAAATTTGCCAAAGTGGCCTGAAAGTAATGTCATAATGAAAGTAATCTTAAAGGAATAGTTCACCCTAAAATCATAATCCTCTCATCATTTACTCATCTTTGGCATCTCTAACTAGTACGAGGTTCTGTCTTCTGTGGAACACAAACGAAGATATATTAATGGGGATATGATGTCTGATTGCCCACATAATGCAAGTGAATGGTGTCCACATTTTCAAGCTCCAAAAAGGACATAAAGGCAGCATAAATGTAATCCAGAAAACTCCAGTGGTTTAATCCATGTCTTCCGAAGAAGTCTAATTTGTTTTGGTTTAGAAACAGCCCAAAATGTAAATAAATCTTGATCTTTAGTGTCCTTGGTGATCATGTTGTCAAGCTCAGTTACACTTTGTAGCAACAACTACCACTCGGTGTATGCGTCAGGTGCTAGGAAGTGTAATCAAGCTTGAAATGATGATCGTGCCTAGAGACTGCAATGGGAAAATTTTATAGTGAATGAGGAGTTACATTTTGGTCTTTTCTCCACCATAACTGATTGAATTCCTTCGAAAGATATGGATTAAACCACTATACATATGGCTTATCTTTGGCTTATCTTTATGCTGCCTTCATGTGCTTTGGAGCATAAAAATTTAGACACCGTTCACTTGCATTGTACGGACAAACAGACACAGTATCTCCTGTAAAATATCTTTGTTTGTGTTTTACAGATGAAAGAAAGTCATACAAGTTAGAGACATGATGAGAGAATTAAACATTTTTGTGAACAAGTCCTTTAATGATCCTGAATGTATGCCTCATTTTCCTTGTACAGTTATAATTTCATATATATTTTGTATTGATTTAGGTTTAAATATGACCTGTCCAGGTAATTTTTTTCACAGAATCTTGAGAGTCACCCGTTCATCTTAAGTCTTCGATATAGGTGATGACCTGAAGGCAAAATAAAATAATAAAATTAACAAACGACCTGGGGAATTGTAATTTTATAAAAAAATTCTTTAGCCTATTCAGTGTCTTCTGTGGTAAAGCTTTACAGAGACAATTGTCAGAAAGGACTGAAACCTCTAAGAAAATCAAATCAGCATGTTGGCCTAATGGTTAATGTTGTTCCCTGAATGTGGCCCATACTAGACCCAGAGGTCAGGTCCAATGTTCTTATATTCTTCATATAGAAAGCTGTATGGCAGTATTTTGGAGATGTTACTATTTAGTGGGAATAAACAAACAGATGTTGTGCCTTTGAAACTGTTAGTCTTTTCATTCTTCTGCAATACTTTTGTGTCTATGGATTCCTTTAGTATGATTGTTTCTTTAAAAACTATACTACAATGACAGGAGTAAATGATGTTCAGATGTGTGTATTATGTGTTGTGGTGAAGGGAAGGGCTCTACATTTACATTTACGCATTTGGCAGACGCTTTTATCCAAAGCAACTTACAGTGCAATTATTACAGAGACAATCCCCCTGGAACAACCTGGAGTTAAGTGCCTTGCTCAAGGACACAATGGTGGTGGCCATGGGGTTAGAACCAGCGACCTTCTGATTAACAGCCCTGTGCTTTAGCCACTACGCCACCACCACTCCATCTCTATAGGAAATCCTGGTCACACAATGGGTTTGGATGTTGATATGGTTTTCAATGTGCATGTAGAGTAAACAGAAGACAGGGTGCAGTGAGGAATAGGCAAAGGTTTTATCACATTGTTGACAAACATGAAAATTAAGCCTTTGTGTGTCACAGCTCCATGTGTTGTGGAAAGGGTTGTTCATGTGTCTTTGTGTATGGACACATTTTTTTCTGAAAAATAAAAAAAGGCAAAAATAAGCCATTGCTACTTAATATGTTGCCATGGAAGTGTGTTAAATGAAGGCACAGTGAAGCTCCTATAAGGTTGTGTAGACCCTATAGACATGTTGCTAGGGGCTGTTGTCATGGTTGCCTGTTGTCTTCTTGTTTAAAGATGTACTGTATATGTTGAAACCAGGGACTTCACATGAAAAAGAGGACATCCAGTTCTGTTTACATACTGCTGCTTATTCTTCATCTCAATTTGTGTCCATACTTACTCAGGTGAATCAACCCAATTTAAAATGTCCAAAAATAAGAATTTAAAGAAAACTTGCAAATAAAAATTCCTTTTAGCTCAACTGGCAGAATATGGCGCTAGCATTGGAACTCTTATTTCTTATTTTCTAGGCCTGCAATGGGAAAAAGTTAAATTCTAGATGCTGTGTGAAGTCTTAAATAATTCACCCATTCTCTTGCAGTACACTTCTGTTCAACACCCTATGACATAAATGTGATGTTTCTTTTGGTTTTGGTCTTTAACTCTGTCCAATTGGTGTAAGCTCACACAAACAGCGCTGTATTGGTGAGACAGAAATGTGCCATACAGACAAGTTAGTGGTAAGTCAGACCTCTTCCCCCTCTCACATTAAGGCTGGCCTCAGCATGGATGTCATATCATTCATAATTAAATGGCCAGGACCGCTACATGCACTTCATGTTAAACATCACTTTCTCAGATACGAGCGGAAGTGAATCACAGTGATGTTTTAAAACATTAGCAGTTAAGGGCTTTCTTTTTTGCATCGTTCATCCAGTAACTTGTTTTTACTGGGATGATGTTTTCTATTTATAGCTTTATGTTTTTCTGTCTGGGGAAATAAGACAGTTCTTTTATAGTTCATGTTCCATGGTTAGATCCTCCAACTGGCTTACTCAAAAGCAGTTAGTGTCCATAGTAACAACCTGGTATCATAGAATCACGTTAAGCCGGCATCACACTAGCACATTTTTCCAGTGTATTTCAGGTGTAGTCTTAATTTACGTAATCTCCGGACAGTTGGAGTGAGGTGAATTGTTCATAAACATCTACCAGCTGGAGGTTGTTAATCCCTTGACCAACAGAACTCCTGCCAAGTTAATGACTTCGACAACTGGAAAAGCAGATCAAACATGATAGAGAAAATAGTTTAGTCACTGAGGCGGATACTTGTGTTCTTATCCAGTGACCAATGAGTTTTTTTTATTAAAGAACCTACAAGACTTCATGCTCTGATTTGATTGTTTTCATCAGTGTTCGCATTCAGAGCTGCATATCATCACAAACACCCATTGTAATCCAAAGTGATTCTGTCACCAAGAATTTACTTGGGTTCTCCTACACTAAAATGACTAATAAATTCAGAAAGCAGAGGCAAAAATGTCTGTTTTTATTGAGCATAAATCCTTTATTTACTGCAATCAAATTGCATGGTAAGTCAATTGATGGAGCGTTGCTCTTGCGATGCAAAAGAGTGAGGTACGGGTTTGCACAAACATGTTTGCCGAAAGTGTCATAGAAGCACCAAAAATGATTTGGTTGCTTCAGCAATTGGGTTTTTTATCTGATACGTTGTCATTATTGTTTAGGGTAGGGAGGTTGGTTTTGTTGATTTTAAACACGAATAATCATTAACCTTCAAAACTTCATCTGTTTTTAATCTTACATTTGCTTTTTATGACACAATCAGTTAGGTTAAGGTTAAAGGTTTAGGGTAATGAGGTAGGTTTTGTTATTTAATACTCAATAGAGAATCTGTTTGGGAGAACATTTTACTCTCATCTTGCACCACATCGTCACTTTTAGCGACATTTCATCTCGGAACTGCCGCGATACACGTAGTGTACCACGTAACATAATTTTGCAAAAATGTCACCACAATCATGCAATTTAGAGATCAGGCTGCAAAGTAAACAGTGTTTGTGTTTAAAAAGGCAATTTGCTTTTGATTAGCCAGCCTATATGCAACCATAGGGGTTTGTTGATGATTTGGTTTATCTTATTGAAAATTTGGAAATAAATGACATGGCCTATACTTCCTCCCAGGCTGTCATTTACAGTTGTCTAAGGCTCAAGGTTGATGGGTTCCTAGATAGGACTGTCAGATTTGGCTTCTGTTTGGGCCTGCCGCATGGTTCAAAAGTTTTACCAACAAATGCTAAGCTTGATCTTACATTGTGGCCCTTATATTGAAATGGAAAAGACTGAGAATGTTCTGCTACGGTGGATGAAAGTGAATGTCTTTGAGTGTTCATGATGCTGCTGATTAGATGTGTTTAGTCTTGTAAAGGAAGCTGAGAGAGGGTGGCGAGGGGGAGGAGTGAATGGAGGAATTGTGATGGTGGCGGACGGATCTGGCAGGGATCCCGTGTATCCTTAAAAAGTCTTAATGTCTTAAATTCAGTTTTCCAAAATGTAAGGTCATAAAAATTTGTAAATATCTTAAATGATTTTAATTAAATAAATGCATGTGCTGCGTTCTTCAAAGTGAAAACCCAGCACTGTTGTATTTTCTCAAAGCACACAGGCTTGTGAGTGTTTTCAGCAGTTCAGAGTCATTATGCCATGTCGGAAATGTATGACAAACAATCACTTAAGATCAACTGTTGATGATGATGATGATAGAGTGTTTATGAAATATGACAATGGTTACTTTTAATTGAATATATTGTAATATGTTGTAAATTATTGTAGGAGTGCACATTTTATATCCCTTATTTGATTGAATGAGCAGTTGGAAGCAGTGAATTGCAAACATTTAACAAATAAGAGTCCCTTTAAAGTTAAAGGTTCCATGCTATGAATCAAATCCCAACCAACCACCCCATAAAGTGCATCTGGAATTTAATTAAATTTGGACTCTTGTAGCCTCTGTCTGGCCCTCCCCATCACAGGAAGAAAAGACTAAGAAAATTGAAAATAGGCTACCAACTAAAAAAAATATTGGCAGATGAACTGGCTTTCTTTCAACACATTATTGAATCAGCACAATCCAATATCTTTCAACCTCTAATTTGTGTTCATTTATATAATGGTACATCAACCAATTTTAATGTGATATACTGTATATGTGGAAAACATGTCTTGAGTATTTAAAACTTGCATATATCTTACCTTGTTTTACTGATAAACAATGTTAAGGCCATGTTGAATGTGTGCCCCTGCCTGTTTAAGTAAGAGTCTGTGATACATTATTTATTTTGAGATTGTATGGGTTTGTTTTGGGGATACAGTATTAATTTTATCTGTTCAGGTCTTGAAAAAGGTCTTAAAGTCTTACATTTGTTTTTTAAAACTCTGCAGCAACCCTGTCTGGGCCCCGTCGCTCAGGATGAGTGCCCCACTACACCCCACACCCCAGCCCACCCACTGTAAGCAACTCATTCATTCATTGTAGCTGTCAGCAGACAGGGCTGGGACTATGGTGTAAGCAGCCAATTCCGAGAATGACCTCTTCGCACTGGAATCCAAAATTCGAGAGCAACTGGCACCAGTGTGTTCATCATGGCATTCCAGAGCTGAAATATCTCAATAAGGATGCTGGCCGCCATATATTTATTTATATATTTGTTAAGAATAATGGCTCCCACGCCAGCTTCCCTATTCATGAGCTTGTTTGGCTAACCTTTTCCAGTGGTCCTTCTTTTGATTACAAGAACTAAAAAAAAATGTTGTGTGTGAAGTTATAATGCAGTGTGTCTCAATCTACTTTTGATATGATGTTGATAAATGCCACATTTTAAAGGGAAAGTTTATGCAAAAATTTTAATTCTGACATAATTTATTCACCCTCATGATATTTCAAGCCTGTGTGACTTTCTTTCGTGTATCAAAAGAATCAAGACCCATCAATATCATGGCCCTTGCTAGTGCCCGCATTCATGTTCACTTTGCACTACTGATTCACAACACAGAGATCTAGAAATTGGAATGAGACACAGCCATGTTTTCCTGATTGTTAACCTATGTGTTCAGGGTCACCAGAGCAGCAGCTCTGTCAAATTTAATAAGTTTCCAAAATCTAATCGTAAAGTCCATTTTAATTGTGTTTACATTACTAGATGTGCCCTTGATTTGCCTCTCCATTAAAGGAGTAGTTCACCCAAAAAAGAAAATTCTCTCATTAGATACTTACCCTGATGCCATCCCAAATGTTTATGACTGTCTTTCTTCGGTAGAACACAAATTAAGATATTTTAAAAAAATTTGAATCTTTGTAGGTTCTTATAATATAAGTAAACGGGTGCCATCAGGCTGCTGGCTGTTTGATGGTCCAAAAGGCATATTTAGGCAGCATAAAGTAATCCACATGACTCCAGTCGATCAGTTAATGTCTTCTGAAGCAAATCAATAGGTTGATGTTAGAAACGAATAGATAATTATAATTTTTTTTAACTTTAAATAATTGCTTCCATTCAGCGCTGTATTTCTGTTTAAAATTAACTAACTCTCACATATTATTTACATTTATGCATTTGGCAGACGCTTTTATCCAAAGTGACTTACAGTGTGCACTTATTACAGGGACAATCCCCCTGGAGCAACCTGGAGTTAAGTGCCTTGCTCAAGGACACAATGGTGGTGGCCGTGGAGATCGAACCAGCAACCTTCTGATTAACAGTTATGTGCTTTAGCCCACTACGCCACCACTCCCATTGTTCATTCCACTGTTGTATACATTACCTTATACATACATTACCAAAGTGCTTTACATAGTATAGGGGGACTCTCCTCAACCACCACTAGTGTGCAACATCCACATGGATGATGTGACAGCAGCCATAGTGCTGCCAGTGCACTCACCACACACCAGCTATTGGTGGAGACGAGAGAGTAGAGTTATAGAGCCAATTAATGGATGGGGATTACTTTTTACAGTATAGTGTCCCCTTTACTATACTGGAGCATTAGGACTCACACAGACGACAAGGTGAGCATCCCCTGCTGGCCTCCCTAATACCTCTTCCAGCAGCAACCTTAGTTTTCCCCAGGAGGTCTCCCATCCAGGAACTGTCCAGGCTCAACCCTGCTTAGCTATAGTGGACAATCAGGCAAGAGCTGCAGGGTTATATGGCTGCTAGCTGGAAGCGATTTAAAAAAAAAAAAAAAAAAAAAAAAATGTTTTATATAAAGTTTTAATAATGGGTTTGTTTCTGAAGTGAATGATGAGAGAATTAAAATGTTTGGGTTAGGGTGATTTTTAGTCTATTAAATCCTACATTTATGGATTAGGGCCTGTTTAATGCAGATTGTGGCTGCTTGATTCATGCCATTGAGAGGTGCATAATTCAGAGAAAGACTCTTATGTCTAAGCCTATTAAAGGTTTGGTGGAAGTAGGAAAGATGGGGGAGCTTATCTTCCACTACTACCTCTTGTGGAACTGACTGGGATAATGACAGTATTTCTGTGATTTCTGTCACAAAAAGTGCTGCGTACACAAAAAACAATACTATGCTGCCTAGCCAAAAGCAATCAGATTTGATGCAATGCACTGGTATTCCATCTCAGCATGTTGGTGAGTCTCCTATATGGTGTTGAAGTTTCAGTTTGAAAAAACCCTTAATTAGAAATTCCACTGAATTGAGGGAATTCACTGTAGTCACAAGAGGTTTATATGCTATGTATATGCCATTTACTAGACCACCTGCTTTGCTTCCTCTCACAAAGCTGATTCAAAGGTGCATTTGTCTCGATGGATCTTTCAGAAGAACATGTGGATAGTTCTGGGCCAGTCATCCATATTTGGATGGTTTTAAGTTCCATGAGGGGTCAGTTGAGTTGAATGGTTTGGTTTTTCCCTGGACATACAGGCAGGTATCTATCAGTTCTCCACCCTTTCCTTTCACTCATGTAGACTAAGTGGCTGGAAGATAATGTCGTGGGATTCCAGGCTTTGAAAACACAGGAAGCCTCCTTTCCTGTTTTCAGGCCCATTTGTGATCATTCTTGGATAAATGTTTTGCTTCTTATAAAATGATATAGAACATGGTGGCAAAGCACATTCTGATATACTCAGTATCTTACTGTATTGCACAGCTCTCTGGAATATTCGGATTGGTCAATCATGCCATTCTGGTGTTGAATATTTTTTCAATAATGTATTTTCTTTTAATGCTATTTTACGTTTTTATCCATTAAGTAGCGTCAGACTCTTGGTGATCCAATGGATAAAGTTTCTCCAATTATCTTGGTCATTGATGGGCATTCTTTGGGTCTTGAAATCTCCTGTTCGTATCGGTCTTGACAGCTTCCAACCACCTTGCTCTTGGTATTCCTCATTAAGCATTAAAGGGGTCATGACATGAGGAATCACATTTTCTTTGATCTTTTGTCATATAAGAGGTCATTGTACTATAAAAATACAAGAAAACATAAAAAACAATAAGTTTCAGAACTGAAAACTTCCTCCTCAATAGGAAAATAGCATTTATTTAAACCAAGCTTTAGAAATGGACCGTTTAGAATTTTGTGGAACTTGTGATGTCACAAGGACCAAATACATCTGCATTGAACTGCCTCTTCAGCAAGACACCAACACCTAGTTTTCGTCAATGCACCCTTGGCCCTGCCCACTGGTGCTCAGACAGTCAAACTCACACAGGTGAAGAGGAGAGAGATGAGAGATTACACCAAAGGGGACTTACACATGACACCTTCATCTGGATTTAAACGTTTTTCTACACTAGATGAATGGCTTTTGTCAGTTATCATGCATCTTGCTCCACTTATTAAAGACGCCATGTCAAGTTATTACTCTAAAAAGGAGACCCCGATTTTGTTTCATCTTGCTGTTTTGAAGGTGTACTGGACCGTTTTTGCACCATTGTTTTCCAAGGAGTCTTCTCCCCTCATTATGTGCCCAAAATATATGAGTTTCAGTTTGTTTATAATTGATTCCAGGAAAAGTTCCGGCTTGATTTGATGAAAATTCTCTCATTAGATTAATTAATTTGTTCTTCTGGCTGTCCAAGGAATATTCAAAAGCATCCATCAACACCAAAATTCCAGGTAATACATTTTTCGGCCACTATTTTTATTGACTGTCCAACTTTCACATATGTACATTCATTGATGCAGGGAAGACCATTGCCTTGACGATTGTCTTTGTTGTCCATGTGATTTCATTCCATTAATTTGTCCGTAGCCCTCGATGCTGTCCTTCCCAGAAGTAGCCATATTCTAATTTCAGCACTCTTAACTGCAATCTTGAATTACCTGTGATCCCAAACTGAGAAAAATGAAATCTTTGATAGTCTCTAGTTTTTTTTATTGATTACACTGGGTCGTCCTGTGATTTCAGCTAATAGATCTGTTAAATTAACAGATCACATTTTATTTTGGCTATTTTATGGTATTTTAACCTGGAACTTTTCGCTGGCCTATTGGGTTTACATACAGTACTGTGCAAAAGTTTTAGGCACTTAGGATGTTTCACAAAAACATTTGTCTTAAGATTTATATCTTCAGCTTTAGTGTGTCAATAGGAAAAATACATTTTAGTCTCCCAAACATTACTTTTGCAAATAGAAAAGATTTGAATCGTAGTACATGTCGCTCTGCAAGAGATGGCATTGATCCCACAGAGCCCCCCACTGAACATAGAGTCAGTCTGGGATTACATGAAGAGACAAGCAATTGAGACAGCCTAAATAGACAGAAGAACTGTGGTAAATTCTCCAAGAAGCTTGGTACATCCTATCTGCCAACAACCAAGAAAAACTGTGTCCAGGTGCACCTAGGATAATTGGTGCTGTTTTAAAGGCAAAGGTGGCCACATCAAATATTGATTTAGCTTTTTTATGTTTACTGGACTTTGTAAGATGTTAATTGATAAATGAAAACTATTTATGGCATTATCTTTGAAGACATTCTCACTATGCAACATTTTTCACAAGTGCCTAAAACATTTGCACAGTACTAATATATATATATTATTCTTGTACAATTGCCTTTTTTGTCTTCCCAAATTAGTTTTCTTTCCATTGACTAGTGGTTTCATTACTCACCTTAAAATTATTCATTAATTATACATAGAATTAAATTTTGCTCATTAGTTTAGGGCATGACTTTTTTAACCCCCATATAGCATTTGCAGCTCATGTCCTACATCTCCCTACTGTGTTTTATATCATCTGAACATTAATTCCTTGTGGAACAGATCTTATAGAGAAATTTATGCCACTCTTAGGCTATCTATTAGAGCGTGTCAGACCATATCGTATTAGACCGGTGGCACATGTTTCCTGCATGCTCTTTGAAGGCCTATACAGCAGTGATACTTCACCCTCACCAATAGTGTTGATTGTCAGGATTGATTGGCTTAATTGGTTTGATTGAGATAACACCCATAAGGCTGAACAGCTAGCTCTTGTTAACCGGCTCATGTCTTTGCATTACAAATGCATTGAGGATTTGGTGCTTCTTAAATTCTGTGGTTGCCATGAGTCTCATCTCTGCTTGTAAGTAGGCCAATCCAATTAGAATGTTGTTCTATATCTGCATGCTTTGCGTTTGGTGCAAATTCATTAGAAGTTGCTCAAGGTTGGAGTGTATCCTCTGAGCAGCGTATTCTATTAATTAAATGTTCTTTCGCCCCAGGTTAATGTAAATCATGTGTTTTATCACACAACTCCTTGATGGATGGGATTTATTACGGGTGAGTTGGTTGAATGTAAAAACTCATCAATAAACCTTCAGTTCATCTTGGATCATTTGAGCCAAGTTGTCAAGGGAGAATTACACTCTAAAAATATGTTATTTCTTTCTACCCAAATGCTGAGTTGAGGCTGTTGGGTGAAGAAGTTGTGTTGATTTGACCCAGTCTGGGTTAGTAAACATTTAAAACCAGTAACCCAGCAATTCTGGGTTGGGAAAGTGGACGTAAAAGAAACCATATACGTCATATGTCGTTACATACAGTTTCAAATCTTTGTGAAGGCTGCCAAATGACAGAAAGATTACCAACGCTGAAAACTTGAAGATGTAAGTTGTTTATTTAGTCATTTTTTAACATATGAAGGAATAATTGGAGAAGGAATGTTGAATTTCTGAAAATTAATGCATATCCTGAAGTGACATTGCGGCACGAAGCGGCCGTTACGCCTCGGATGTGCATTTACTTTCAAAACTTCAATGGTTTGGATTCAGTTATTCCGTTGATATCGCAGTTAATACATAACAACCACATATACATTTGTTTGTCTCAACACATTTTCAGGTTTTTAGCTTGGGTTTATAATTATTCACTGAATAACTTGTAACCGAGTGGTGCTGTGTTGTGGATGTCATATGAAATTTCAAACCTCTGTGAAGACTGAAGAGAGCAAGAGACGACATTAGAGACATGCAAGTCATTTAAAAAAATATTTTGTAAATAATTATCAGTAAGCAATATTTGACGACGGACCAACGCACCACCGCAGTTGTACATTCAACGGTCTGGAATCAATTATTCAATTATTCAAATTATCCCATTATTAACACACATTTATTTGAGCACACCTTTCAGATTTTCGTGCAGATGCTCTTTTGTGTCAAACAAATTTCTTGCGCCAACATTTTCATCTAAGCTAGCTATTTTGCCCCTAGACACCCAGAAATGCTTCTAGTAATCCTTACGAAAATTAACCATGATTTTATTGCAGAAATATTGTAGTAACCATAAATATCTATGGCAGTAACCATTACTGTATTTTTTTTTTTTGTGTGGCAGAAACCATGGCTCCCTTATGACTCGGTACACTTGACATTGCATGCTAATGCATATGGGGAGTATCCTTCCACATGACCTATTTGAAACCTCTACAATAATGCCAATATTCTAATATTGGCTATGATGTTTGAGCCCCGCCTATTTAGGCACAAAGCTGTCTGGTATAAAAGCAGGTGCGCAAACACCATTTCTCAAAATGTACTTCCTTCAAGACAGCGATACATCTCTCGTCTAGAAGCCCTTTACTGCTTCGCCGTCTACTGTACAAGTCAGCGGGCGGAATCTTCAAGGCAACGAGAAGCAGTTTCCTGCAGTTTTCTGGCCTTCCAAGCTAAGCTCCTCAAACAAACGGACGAGCAAAGCTACTATCCAGAAACGTTCAAAGAGCTCCGCACCATGTATCAACTGGCGAAAAGCCCACTTGAAGCCATTAAATCTCTTTTTTTAGGAGTTCATGCACACGCACCTCATGAACAAGCATGTACAGACCATTCTTCCGTGTCTGTTTCAGTTCAAACTGAAAAAAACATTGCCACTGAAGTAATTTCATTTTCATGTGTATCGTGGTAACTCGCCTCTGTCTGGCTGCTCTAACACCGGAAGGTCACTCCCCATATGCTTTAGCACACAATGCCTCATTCCCTTCGTCAATTACTATAATACAATTTTTGTGACCATGACTGTATAGCCATGGTTAATTTTGTGGCTACTAGGGTTTTACTACAAATACCATAGTTAAACTATGCTTACTATAGTAAAACCATGAGTAATGTTTGTAATTATCTGACAGTATTTGTATTTTTTCATTACTTTGGTATCTAAAAACGTCCTCAGTTTTGAATCCTGACTCAAGCTCGAAGAGAACTGGTGTCTGTGTTCAAAGACAAGATCACTTTGCCAACAGAGAGAAGTGGCTCTTCATCTGCTTTCCATTGTGGAAACAAACACAGCAGGTATTGGGGTTAAAAACGTTATACTCAAAACATATTCATTCAAAATATTGTTCATTGCTAGCTAATGTAGTTAACTAATGTTAACAAATACAATCTTATTGTAAAGTGTTACTGAAAATACCAAATACTTTAGAAGAAGCACTAATAAGTCATGAGTACTTTGTCAGACAAATACTGATTTTATATTATATTATACTGATGTATAATTAAAGGTTTTAATCTTTCTTCAAAATATTCATGCATTGATGTCAAACTTTTAACCCAACCCAGATGGGGCAAAACAACCCAGCTTTGAGTTTGTCCCTATTGGGTTGCCAAAATGTCCAAATTGGGTCATTATTAACCCAGCATTTTTAGAGTGTATATCTCCCTGGCCTGTATTGTACATCTACCATACAGAAATACATAGTGGGCAACTATGAAGAAGAAAGCGGTTGATAGATGGAGATATCAAAGGAACCAGAGCAAGATGTGGAGATCTGATTGGCGAAAAACCTTTAGGATCTTTTGTTTAACATTCACCACTGCTTTAATTCATTGCTGTTTATATTTTTTAGCCGTAATGAAATGGGATCTGGCACAGTAGCACTTCCTCATCGTAAAAGGCATGGTGATAATTTTCCACCTGCCTGCCCTGATTCACCATGACCACTCTGAGCAACAATGCCTGAATACATTCAGTGAATAAAAGCCACACTGCAACCGGACTTCCACAATCTCATGTTACTGGCAGAGACTCCTGTGACGCCAAGGTTATTTGATATGCTTAGACAGGAACCAGAGCCCTCAGCATTCAGTTTTTGCCCTCAGCAGCAGCACCTTTATGTTCAGCTAGTGTGTTCTAGGGCGTTTAGAGCATGGTCATTAGGGCATTTGTTGATCTTATGTACTACCTTTAATATCTTTTTTTTTTCTCTCTCATTTCTCGAAAGTGACCTTGAGTTTCAGAAAGGTGTTATATACATTTAAATAATTATTTACAGAGCCTTTTACAAATTGGCTTTGTAGAGACCATTTACCCCTTTACACCTAAATCATATTTACTGTAAATAATCATTGGACATTTCACATTACTTTAAAAAATTTGGACCAGAAGATACTTTCTTAATTTAGAGCTGCTGCCTACTACCCAGACAGAGTTTAACAAATGGTCTGCTCAGTCCTCTGAACACATATGACCACATTTGTCATACACAATGCTTCATTCAGCTGACTTTGAGAAAGCATGAGGGACAGAATGACATCAAGATGCAAAACAAGACCTTGCCCATAAGCAGTGCATGCTTTTGATTGGCTGACACCAGCTATGTATGTCCATGTGCTGGAAGATGCATGGTTGGTATGTTTAGCTGCTGTTTGGCTTGATGGCCATGATTGCATTGTGCTGACAGATTTTCTATTTAAGTGAATCTCATTAAGATTTTATTGAAAATTAAGCACATTTTCCACCCATATTCTTATTAAAGGAGGGGAAAAAAATCTCTTAAATATATTCTTAAAAGTCTTAAATAGTGCTTGATTGATGTGGGTTTTTCAATGGCCGATACTGATTCAGGGGTCATTAAAAAAAAATAGGAAATCTTTTAAAAATTCCATATCAACAATAAAATGTATTTAATGCCTTTAATTTGGGGTAACCAGGTTATTTATTATTTCCTTGCACTTTGAATACATGCGAGTGCTCAAAATGTAATCATCATTAATAAAAAGAATGTTTCAAATATACGTTTTCTTAGGGATACTTAATTTGCCTTTTTCATAAAAATATCAACAAAAACAATTATACTTATAACACACATTTAATGTAGGTTAGTAAAATTTAAAGCAATTAAAATTTAGATGATAGAATTCTATGCTGAAATGAAATGTTTCTTCAAATCAGAATGAACAGAACATTCACCAAGAACATCTGAAAACGGAAATTGTGCAATTATCTATTGATAAGGCTGTTGGTAGACTGTGGAACAGAAATATGGGTGAGCTCATTTGTCTGTTAATCGACCAAGTGGGCCTTTTATGACAATAATCTTTTATGGTGACGATTATCATTCATTTTAATTTGATTCATTGTCCATTTCAGTGTAAAAGAAGTAACAGCACTCGCACACAAACACACACACACACACATATCTATTCAGTACTGTGCAAAAGTTTCAGGCAATTGTGAAAAACAAAGGTAACTTGTATAGATTCATTTTAAATCTATACAAAAATAAAAAAAGGTGTGACCACCTTTGCCTTTAAAACAGCACCAATTATCCTAGGTACACCTGGACCTGGTTTTTCTTAGTTGTTGGCAGACAGGATGTTCCAAGCTTCTTGGAGAATTTACCACATTTCTTCTATCTATTTAGGCAGTAGTATCTATTCAATTGATTCTATCTCTTTATGTAATCTCAGACTGACACAATGTTCAGTGGGGGGCTTTGTGGGGGCCATGACATCTGTTGCAGGGCTCCCTGTTCTTCTATTCTAATCTTTTCTATTTGCAAAAGTAATGTTTGGGAGTCTAACATTTATATTTCCTATTGACACACTAATGCTGAAGATATAAATAACTATCTTAATATATATATAAACACACACGACACTGGCGGCCAAAAGTTTGGAATAATGTACAGGTTTTGTTGTTTCGAAAGGAAATTAGTACTTTAATTCACCAAAGTGGCATTCAATTGGTCACAATGTTTAGTTAGGATATTAATAATCTGAAAAATTACTATTACAATAGAGTTCTCATAAAAAAATCCTCCACATGCAGCAATGGCATCTTTGTAGATCCTTGGCATTCTAGCTGTCAGTTTGTTCAGATGACACTGTAGCACTTGTCATAGCTGTGGCTGTCTTGTTGGCACTTCTCACGCACCTTATAGTTTAGCTGATCCCACAAAAGCTCAATGGATTTAAGATACATGACACACACTTTCCAATGATCTGTTGTCCAATGTCTGTTTCTTTGCCCACTCTAACCTTTCTTTTTTTTTTTCTGTTTCAAAAGTGGCAATTTGGATTTCTTTGCAATTCTTCCCATAAGGCCTGTACCCCTGAGTCTTCTCTTTACTGTTGTACATGAAACTGGTGTTGAGTGGGTAGAATTCAATGAAGTTGTCAGCTGATGACATGTGAGGCATCTATTTCTCAAAGTAGAGGCTCTGATGTACTTATCCTCTTATCATTTGTTACGACCAGCAACGGCAGATTCTGATCGGTCACGTAAGAAAGTAGTTCAATGTACCAATGCATTTTTATGACTGTACTCTGTGTTTCCTGATTTTGAAAAATTGATTTGTTCATTGAACTGTTGTATGTAAGCAATATCACACTCGCAGTCGTGCTATATGGCCCTACATCACCACTGCTGTGATTACCTACAGCACGCGCCCGAATCACAGCAGTACTGATGTAGGCACTCTTGCTCATGTGATATTACTTAAATATAGATAGATAGATAGATAGATAGATAGATAGATAGATAGATGGATGATATATTATTCCTTAGGCTGAAATATGATATGGACATTTCTCTACTGCTTTCGTGAAATTCTAACATTTACCCCACAGTTCTCCATTCAGAAACCATCCAGTTGCCAATCATACTAATTCATGTGTCTTGTTACTCATTCTGTTTTGATCTGGCATCCTTATTCCTTCAATCCAATAGTGAGCCATTACAATCACTATCTGCATTATCTGACCTGTATCGAGAGTCAGACTTTTCTCTCACATCTGAATTCTCTTACTCTTTGAATAGAAATGTCCTGTTTCGGCCTGACGCTCATTATGGTGTGTGAATATTGGATGTGAATGTTGTCACGTTGTGTGCTGTTAGCTCTGGCTGATGTTAAATAAATGAAATTACTGATACCAGTCACAGATCACACTTCACTGCCTTGCAAGACTGTGCAAACTGCCTAAGGAAAATATCAGACTTGCCAAAGTGTGTTTCATTCTATAAGGCACTTGAAAGCTTTGCAGAACCTAAGGATATCTGGCAACTAAAAAAAAAAAAAAAAAAAGAAGCCCCTTTTGATTTCTTGATGGAAAATGTCTAAATGGGGTCAGGAGCTCCAGGCTCCTTGGAGTCTGATTGACCAAGACCCACTGTGGGAAGCATCCCTGGTTTTACCATTGCTAATGTACACCTACATTACCACAACTCAAAAAGCACTACATAACTGCAAGAAATCAGTTTCAGATGTTTGTCATTTAGTTTGAGATAAGAACGACTGATGTGATGCCATTACATAAATAGATGTCTGGATCAATTTTGAATGAATGTTTGCACAGGGTGTGTTGTTGTCATTTGCCTGCAACATTGGATTTCTGTTTGTACACAATTTATTTTTATTTTTTTTATAAATTGTTAGTCATTGTTTTGTGTGTGTGTGTGTGTGTGCGTGTTTTTGTGATTTACGAGGACAATTTTGTAAGTTACAAATTAGTAATTACAAGGTTATTATGCTATAAATGTGATTTATGAGGACATTTCTAGTGTCCCCATAATTCAAATCGCTTAAAAATCATACTAAACAATGATTTATTGAAAATGTAACAATGCAGAAGGTTTTCTGTGAGGGTTAGGTTTAGGGGTTGTGTTAGGTTTAGAGGATAGAATCTATAGTTTGTACAGTATAAAAGTCATTATGTCTATGGAAAGTCCTCATAATGATAGGTAGACCAACATGAGTGTGTGTGTGTGTGTGTGTGTGTGTGTGTGTGTGTGTGTGTGTGTGTGTGTGTGTGAGCGTGTATTTATCACTTTGTGGGGACCAAATGTCCCCATAAGTATAGTAAAACCCGAAATTTTTGACCTTGTGGGGACATTTTGTCGGTCCCCATGAGGAAAACAGCTTATAAATCACACTAAATGATGTTTTTTGAAAATGTAAAAATGCAGAAAGTTTTCTGTGAGGGTTAGGTTTAGGGGTAGGGTTAGGTTTAGGGGATAGAATATAAAGTTTGTACAGTATAAAAACCATTATGTCTATGGAAAGTCCCCATAAAACATGGAAACACAACGTGTGTGTGTGTGTGTGTGTGTGTGTGTGTGTGTGCACCACCATGAAATGTCACTTTCCAGTATTGTGATTTTGCAAGGACTATCTCATCTATTTTACACAAGACTTTTAGATATGTGTTTCCACTCTGTCTGTTACTGTCTTATCAGAGCTGCACATTGAATGAGTTTAGAAAACCACTTAGCTGAACAGAGACAGAGAAGGCACATTGCAGTTGAAGCACAGCTCTTATTCCTGAGATGTTTTTTTACAAGCAACCTTGACTAACCTACCAGTGATGCAGCACAAAAAATAGCTCATCAGTTCCACTCCAAAAAAAGAGTCTTCAGTTGTCCTATCAGTTCCTAATTCTAAAGGCCTATTCACAAAAAGAGCGAAATGAAAAAGCAAAGCAAATAAAAACACAAACATTTTCACACTGAGAGTAAAACAAATATTTATTCATCGTCTGTTTGAATGAAAAGAGCATTGACTCTGGTACTGTAGGAGGTGCAATGCACTTTTCTGCTTGTCTGTCATGCACTATGAAGGCTCGGTCATATTTACCTTTATTCCTCAGGCGAAGGACATGTAGACATATGTGAAGCGAATGTGAAACCTGCTAAAACTACTTGCCACGCAGCTTCTTTCTATGCTGCACTTTAAATACTCTTGGAGAGTGCAGTTATAAAGAAACTCACTGCTAAAATGATATCCTTGTCCAATATTCAGTGTGGCTATGTACGAAGGACTGCCCACACAGGGGCCACTGCCAAACCAAGTAACTTCCAGTTGTTAAAAGCAGTAAATTTGCTTGTCAAAGTTCACCAAACTTGAACCAAATTTTTGTATAGGAAAATTCTTTGCCACTGGACTTCCATCATGCACATTTTTGCTCTGTTGCTCTGACCCCCATCATCAGCAAATGCTTCGAGAGGTTAATCAGAGATCACATCTGCTCTGTTCTGCCCCCCTCTTTGGACCCATTGCAGTTTGCCTACCGCAACAACCGCTCCACTGATGATGCCATTGCATCTACAATACACACTGCTCTCTCCCACCTGGAAAAAAGGAACACATATGTGAGAATGCTGTTTGTAGACTACAGCTCAGCATTCAACACGATAGTGCCCTCCAAGCTTGATGAGAAACTCCGGGCTCTGGGCTTAAACAGCTCGCTGTGCAGCTGGATCCTGGATTTCCTGTCAGGCAGACGTCAGGTGGTTAGAATGGGCAGCAACACCTCCTCATCACTGACCCTCAACACTGGAGCCCCGCAGGGCTGTGTTCTCAGCCCACTCCTGTATTCCCTGTACACACATGACTGTGTGGCAACACATAGCTCCAATGCCATCATTAAGTTTGCTGACGATACGACGGTGGTAGGTCTGATCACTGACAATGATGAAAGAGCCTACAGAGAGGAGGTGCACACTCTGACACGCTGGTGTCAGGAGCACAACCTCTCCCTCAACGTCAGTAAAACCAAGGAGCTTGTTGTGGACTTCAGGAAGAAAGACGGAGAACACAGCCCCATCACCATCAATGGAGCACCGGTGGAGAGAGTCAGCAGCTTCAAGTTCCTCGGTGTCCACATTACTGAGGAACTCACATGGTCCGATCCACACCGAGGCCGTTGTGAAGAAGGCTCACCAGCGCCTCTTCTTCCTGAGACGGCTGAGGAAGTTTGGAATGAACCACCACATCCTCACACGGTTCTACACCAGCACTGTAGAGAGCATCCTGACTGGCTGCATCACTGCCTGGTACGGCAATAGCACCGCAGCACAACTGCAAAGCCCTGCAAAGGGTGGTGCGAACTGCCAGGAACATCATCGGAGGTGAGCTTCCCTCCCTCCAGGACATATACACCAGGCGGTGTGTGAAAAAAGCTCAGAGGATCATCAGAGACTCCAGTCACCCAAGTCATGGGCTGTTCTCACTGCTACCATCAGGCAGGCGGTATCGCAGCATCAGGACCCGCACCAGCCGACTACATGATAGCTTTTTCCCCAAGCAATCAGACTGTTGAACTCTTGATCTATCAGGATCAATAATTAGCACTGCACTTTATTCAGCTATAATCTCACACTGGACTGTCAACATATTCTCCTCAATACAACTGCTATATATATATATATATATATACACATATATATTTCATATACTCCCACTTATTGTATTGTATTGTATATTCTGTTCTATATTCTGCATTGTATATAATTATTGTGTTGTGTAAGTATGTGTACATCTGATTTGTAAATTGTTTTGTGTAAGTATGTGTACATTTGATATGTAAATTGTTTTGTGTAAGTATGTTGTTTATTGTAATTGGTATATGTCTCGTCACTGTCATGACTGCTATGTTGCTCGGAACTGCACACAAGAATTTCACCTACTGTTGCACTTGTGTACATGGTAGTGTGACAATAAAGTGATTTGATTTTGATTTGATTTGATTTGATTTGTAAATGTGCAGATTTCCATTGAAATGACTGTAAAAATAATTACACACTTCACCTCATATTCACCGTAAAGGCTGAGACATACAACATGTAAACGCAGATGCAAATGCTTGGCTACCGCATCGCCAGTGAGCTGTCTGGTTGAACATGTTTACCATTTTTATGAATGTGCTGTTTATGTTGAAATTACTGGTGCTTGAAGGAATGGACTACAATGGGATACAGATGCTGCAATAACCAGAGAAGAACCTCAGAATTAAATTACACTTGACCAAGCCCATTTGTGTGTTGCGTGCAGATTTTGACCACTAGTTCACACTAATCTCACTATAGCTCGGCAATGCTGAGAATACTACGTGTACTTCATCGAGTTATGAATTGCGCTATGACACATTTCAGAATGCAAAAATACATGAAATCCAACTTGCGTCTGCGTTCATGTACTTGCATAGAGAATGTTTCGACTCTAAGACTGGATAAGGGCTGTCTGCTGAATTTATTAAATGTGTTATTCAGTTTTGGCTGCTCTGTGTTTGGGGAAAATTCATACAAGAGCATTTTCGCTTACATTCCATCTTGTCCAAATAACATGGTGTACTCTGGCTGTTTGACACCCAGACCAATTTAGGCCTGCTTGAACAGAGGAGGATATGGAAAGTTTTTGTGCAGTCACTCCTCCCTTCACTCTTGTTGGCCCTGTGCTGGGGTGATGTTTGTGGGTGGCAAGATTTCCCCTCCCTATAAGACAGCAAGTGTGGGTTAAAAATACACTCCCCTCTATTACGGAGGGTCTGCATTTTCAGACAAAGCATAAAAAATACATGTAAGAATTTGCCCATGTTTGAGTGCTCTGTTTACAGTACTGCTGAGAGATTACTGTAAACTCATGGTTGCCCAGGAAAGATTATCCAAGTCCTTTTTCACCGCACACCAGCCCTTAGATTCATTAAACTAATCTTTACATTATCGGTTTCACCAGCCTTGAAAGGTGTGTGTATGTGTGTGTGTGTGTGTGTGTGTGTGTGTGTGTGTGTGTGTGTGTGTGTGAGAGAGAGAAAAGATTGTAGATTTTGTCCTACAGTATGAAATAATATGTGGAAAGCAAATCTGTCACTGAATTTACATTTATTTCTTCATTTGCCTGAATCTTTAAAGATTTGGGGACCTTTGTTGGGATTTTGGGAATATGTTTTTGAGACATTAAATGCTGTATGTAAACCCATGTGTTTACTAATGAAAGATAAATTATTTGAGTGTTTCAATAAAGCTATTACATGTTAAAATGTAGTTTTTGTCTTGTTATTGCTATATATGTATATGTATATGTATGAATATATAGAGCCATACATGGTTCATGCATATATTGCAGAATATTGAAAAATATAAGCACTAGATTCACATATATGAAAATGTATTATTTAATATATCACATTATATTTTCCAATATATTCACATATATTTTGTTTCGTAAGGGTGGACTCTAATCGCAGGTTTAACTCTCATGCTCTGTGGGTGTCCTTGCTTTTTTGATGACCTTTTGTCCCCCTCCTGATACTTTTTGATAGATTGGTAGGGCCTAATTCTCAGGAGGTGCTATTTATAGGAGAGGAGTATGCTTGCATGTCCCTGTCCCTCCTGGTTTCCTCCTGCATGTAGTAGTATGAGCTAAAAATGGAATAAGTGGCAGTAGGTGTAGCCAGAGGCCTTGTGTTGCTTCCTGTGATACGTAAGTGTAGACAGTGTGTTCCCTTTGCTATGTGGGTTGGTTGGGGGGTGGTTAGGGACTTTTTTTAATTTGTAAATGGGTGAGGTGTTGATGAGTGAGAGAAAAAAAGAAACCGAGAATATTACAGAACCATGAAACAAGAATACAGGGTTCAACAGTAAGGATGACCCCATGAAACTGAGTGTGAAAGAGTTTCAAGCCAGTTGTACTGTCACTTGCACTATGGACCTTAGTCACAGTAGTACCAGCTTTAATTTTTTGTCAGGAACGACAACAAGGCTACACAAACAGGCTCTTCAGTTGGTTGTACTATTGTTTAAAGTGTTTTCTAAATCGTGCTACAGAAAAAAAACATCTTTCCAAGAAATTTCAGTCGACAAATAAACTCCAGAAATCATGAGTTGAGGAAAATAAGATGCTATATAGGTGCTTTATACAGCTTGATACAATGCATCCCATTGAAGAAGTCTATCCCTCACAGTCTTGTGCAAATATCAAACATGATGCTGCTGTGAACTGGGTCTATTGCTGGGATGTTCATATTTTTATGGCATGAGATCTACAGTAAGATCTACCATGCACAATTTAAATATACATTGTAGGGAGTGTTGTCATGATACCAACATTTCATTAGTTGGGACCAATACCAGTGAAATGTAATTCTTGATGCAAAAACTACTGACTAATTTGTTAATTGGGGAAGCTTTACAGCTTCTATATACAGCCTTCTATCACTTTACAGCCTTGTGGAAAATGTTGCATGATGAAACTCATTTGAAAAACAGCAATTATTTGAAGCAGGGAAATATGACCCAAGTTGTCCAGCGCACAAAAACACTTTATAAAGACTTCAAAGAACATCATAATAAGCATACAGATTAATGTGGAGCAATTGCTTCATTAGGTGTGTTGACAGAGTGATTGTGTTGTTTGATGTGCTTAAGAGTTATTTCTCTTCAGCGCATGACTTATATTTTTCTGCTATTTTCTATTTTGTAATGTATACATGTTATGAATTCAAATCCGGCACGTATTTCACAAAACTGTTTGTTTTTACCACATGTGAGTCTCCGTTCCACTTCTGTCGCTCACTTTGACATTGTGTCGAGTGAAGCGACACTAGGGTACTTTCTTGAAGGCCTCAGTTACCTCGGAACTTGAGAAAAGGCCAATGAGAATTTGCATGTCCCTCCTCAAGACATAAAGGGAGGGAATTATGTCTCTGTTCATTCAGATTTCGGAGTCAAGCGGTTGTGTGATCAGCGAGCTGAGATCACTACTGTTCCACTCACCTCTGTAGAGCATTGCTGTTGGATCTACGGCGCATATCAGCGGCTTTCTCCTTCTCTGCACGGCAGTTCAGCTTTGCCCTGGGTGCTTTGACAGCGTTTCCTTAAAGAGTAAAAGAGTATATTTTCTCTAAATGTGTATACGCATTGGCGTTGAGCGTCTTTTTAAAAATGTCTTTCCGCCTTTGTGTAGTTCCTGGATACAGCAGATATCTCTGTGCTTCTGACGTCATAAGAGCTGCCTCGCGTGTCTGGGCTGCGATCTCAAGCAGGCAGCGTTTTATAAATGGTTCATGTGCTCAGTGCAAGAACATAACCATGGCAACGTTACGGTCGTGTCTTTCTCTCCTCCGAGAGAAAGCCACATCAGCTGCCCGCCGCACCTCCTTCCTATGGGATTGGGGCTGGTGAAGGCGATTTGGGGTGTGCAGCAGACACAGTTTCGCCGGGTAAATCACCATGAACCACCCGCCCCCAAACATGTTCGTTTGCTTTCGTTTGGGCTTGAGGTGAGAGTGGCTCGCCTCACAGCCAGTCTGTTTACTCCCTCGGAACCCGCGAGCTGGATGATGATTTCGCCACTGCATCGGAGAGTGTCACAGCAGTGTCTGATGCTGATGACTTGGCTGGGCTGCCATCTTTGGGTCTGCTCATCTGGTCTGAGCCTAACATGCAGATGTCCGCTCTGCTTGCCCAGCCCGCCGTTAGCGCTGGGCTGGACTGGAACCCTCCGTCCCCACCTCACCCCTCACGGCTAGACAATTGGGGTCAGGGCGCCGCTCACAGCCATGCAACGGAAAAACGAAGGAACGCGATGGCCGCTATGGAGTTGGTATCTGGGCCACTCCATCCCTCGGTGGAGGGCTGGGAGAGAAACCTCTTGCCGCACCCTGCCGGGCCGCGGTACCCACATTGCCAGGAAAAAGAGAGCGGTTCCCTAACTCCTTTGGTCACCTAACTTGGACACATCGCTTATGCTTCCAACCCGTTGCGGTGGACCATCCAACTTGGCGGCGTGGTTTAGTTTGCCAGGCACTCGCCCCACAGGGGTGTGATAGAGCCATCCCACCAGCCGAGAAGAAGCCAGGGTGCGTGGCTACCAATCTTGGACCTGCAAGTTTTGAACCGGGCCTCACACAGACTCCCGTTCAAAGGTGCTCTTGAATTCTAACATGTGTCCAGCATCTAGATTGGTTCGCAGCAGCAGAACTGAAGGACACGTACTTTCACGTCTCACCTTGCCTCTACACAGACCCTTCTTATGGCTCACATCCGATGGCCCGACGTACTAGTACAAGTTCCTCCCCTTCGGCTCGTCCCTGTCCCCTCGCATCTTAATGAAGGTCGCAGAGGCCACACTTGCCCCACTAAGGGAAGTGAGCATCTGCGTACTCGATTCCCTCAATGACTGGCTGATTCTAGCTCACTCTCGAGAGTCTCTGTGCACCCACTGTGACCAGGTGACCAGCAAGCTCTCCGCGGTTCAGAGCATCTCTGTTCTCAGCATGGAGATAGACTCAGTCTCAACGACACAAACGCACGCACGCAGCCGGTGCTGAACTGCCTAAGTTTGCTCAGACAAGGCATAGTGGCTCAATTGCGCTGGTTCCGGATGCTCCTAAAACATACATAAATCGCCAAGGCAGCGTGCACTCACGTCACATGTCGCAACTCGCCCGCCATCCCCTCCTTTGGAGCCAGCAGCAACTCAGGTCGTTGCGCACCACTCATATCCCGGGCAACCTCAACATGGCAGCAGACGCGCTGTTGCGACAGGACACGCTTAGCGGAGAGTGGAGTCTCCACCCCCCAGGTGGTCAGCTGATTTGGGAGCGGTTCGGCAAAGTACAGTTTGACCTGTTCACTTCCCAAGAGACCTCCCACTGCCCGCTCTTGTACTCCCTAGTGGAGGCTCCCCTTGGGACAGACTCGCTGGCAAACAGCTGGCCCCAGGGGCTGCGCAAGTACGCATTTTCCCCAGTGAGCCTACTTGCACGAGTGCTGTGCAAGGTCAGGGAGGACGAGGGACTCTGGTGGCCCCCTACTGGCCCACACGGACTTGGTTCTCGGATCTCACGCTCCTCGCGAAAGCCCCTCCCTTGCGAATTCCCCTGAGGAAAGACCTTCTTTCTCAGGGACGGGGCACACTCTGGCATCTGCGCACATACCTCTGGAACCTCCATGTCTGACCACTGGATGGGATGTGGAAGATCTAAGTGGCCTACCACCTACTTTGCTTGTTTGCAAATTGGTGTTCTTCCCGCTCTGAAGACCCGCATAGATGCGCAGTCGGGTCAGTGCTCTCATTTCTGCAAGAGAGGTGGGAGGGAGGCTGTCCCCCTCCACCTTGAAGGTCTATGTTGCCGCCATATCGGCTCACCACGACGCAAGTCCCTAGGAAAGCACGATCTGATTATCAGGTTCCTTAGAGTTGCCCGGAGGCTGAACCCTGCCAGGCCATGCCTGTTCCCCTCATGGGATCTCTTTGTGGTCCTTTCAGTCCTTCAGAGACCTCCCTTCGAGCCGCTAGAATCAGTCAAGCTCAAAGCCCTCTCCTTGAAGACGGCCCTCCTGATCGTGCTTGCTCCCATCAAAAGGGTTGGGGACCTGCAAGCGTTCTCTGTCAGCGACACTTGCCTGGATTTCGGTCCGGCAGACTCCCATGTTGTCCTAAGACCGCGACCGGGCTACGTGCCCAAGGTTCCTTCGACCCCCTTCAGGGACCAGGTTTTGAACCTGCAAGCGAAGCTGCCCTGGGAGGAGGCAGATCCAGCATTTTCGTTGCTGTGTCCAGTGCGTGCTTTGCGTACCTATGTGGACCGCACACATAGCTTTAGATGTTCTGAGCAGCTCTTTGTCTGCTTTGGAGGACAGTGGAAAGGAAAGAGCGTCCTTCCCCTCCACTGAGGTAATCACGTGCGCTCTTTTCCCCCAGGAGAGTCCACTAGATTTGTGCTCCCTGGATGTTCTTCCTCCCTAGCCCTCTGGTCCGCAAATTCAGCAGAGGAATTCCCCGACCAGACCCACTACGGGTACTAAAATTATTCTGTACTGGAATAGGTGCTCCACATGATGGGCCCCTGTGTGTATTTTCTGCAGTATGGTCCCACTACAGGCGGACCCACGTCTCCCTTGGGCTGCCCCCCTTTCGCAGTGTTTGTAGCAACTCCTCCCTCTCAGCAGATGATGTATTTAGCCACTCTTTACCTCCCCCCAGCCTGGGCAAGTGGTGGTCTTTTCCCCCTGAAAGAATAGGAGTTGGAAAAGAACGCCTTCCCCGATGTGTGTGATAGCGTTAAGATGGGCCCTGCCGCTTTAACTCTATGCCAGAAACATAGCTAGAAAAAAGGAGCAGCTGGCTCGGCCTACTCCCATGCTTGGCACGTCCCTTTGTTCCCACCTTTGGTGTGCCGAATTTGCCAAATTAATGATATTATGGGGCGTTGGGGAAGGTTACGTGCAGTCTGATGCAGCTTGTCGCTTTGGCATGCAACTGCCTTCCCGCACCTGCATCAGCAGCGCACGTACACAGTTCAGCGCATGGCGTGATTGAATAGGGACCTGCTTCACTCGAAACAACATTGAAGTGAGTGACAGACGGGGAACGTCTAGGTTACTATTGTAACATCCTTTCCCTGAAGAAGGGAACGAGACGTTGTGTCCCCCTGGCCACGATGCTGAACCAAGCCTCTGCAATGGCCGAACTTTATTCTCGGCTCCTCAGTGCAAAACCTGAATGTATAGAGGCATGATTCCCTCCCTTTATACCACTATATCTAGGGAAGGGACATATTCTGTCTGCCAAATTTTCATTGGCCTTTTCTCAAGTTCAGAGGTAACCGAGGAATATAGGAATATATATATATATATATATATATATATATATACACTATATTAATATGGGCAGGTGAAAATCTCACCTTCTGGCCTGTTGTGTTTTGCCTATTTTAAACCAACCAGTGTTGTCAGTCCTGCATTAGCACTTCTTTTAAGCAATCCTAATAGCCAACATGTCAAACCTTATTTGTTTAGTAGACTAATTACTCTGTCACATTGAAAGGAAAGTGACCTTTACACTTTTTCTATCAGACTGCAGCGAGAGATAATGCCATTCATCTGAATCTCATGCTCCCAGTGGTGAGGGGATACTGGTGTTTAATGATTGCTTTTATGCTTTGCCTCTAGGCACCAGGATTTTTTTATGGCTGTAACAGGGTGCTAATTGCTGCTCTCCAGCATGGACTCTCAGAGGGTGTCAGAGCTTCCATTCAGGCAGAAAATTGCTTCTCTTACTTATAATAGTAAGCATATATTATAATAAAATAAGTTAAATCCATGATCTGCAGATAATGTTAAGAAAACATGGCTTTGTTTCTCTCAGCGCTCTTTCGCACCTGTGTTTAATGCTCCTGAGAGAATAGATTGTCTATAAAATTCTATAAAAACTTTTTATGGATGACCTGCATCACCCGAATTAATGCAGGCAGAGTCCAAAAGCAGACATTGCAAAAATAATGGGTAGCCACATCTGTTCTCCGCCTGGCAATTGCTCTGTTTTCAACACAGAATGCTTTTACCAAGAAGGACTGAGTTTTTGTTGTGTTTTCTGTTTGTATAAGTAAATTCAGACATAAACTGGTTCTAAATCTAAAGTACCCTCCCTTTAAACTAGTGGTCAACATATGAAGGTTTTATATGGCCAATAACAATATTAAGAATTAAGAGTGCTTATTTCACATAGTATTTACCTAAAATGCACCCAAAAATAAATGGTAACAGAAAATGTTCATTATCCATTTAAAAGGCTGTTGGTAGATTTTGGAACTGACACAATTTGTTAAGTGGCATATACAGGGACACCGTAATCAGCCGATGCTGATCCTCTCAAAATTGAAAATGTATTAATCTGCCTGTTTGGTATGTTGGTTTATAATTATCAGTTCTCAATACACACTTTGAGAAAAACTGCTTAATTTTCTTCTTTCTGATTATCCAAGATGTCTATACCTGCTTCTAGATCTCTTGTTGAAATCTTCAAGGCTTTTAGTGAGTGTATTCGACAGAAGTATTGAGTAAATCTCAACAGAGATTGTGGTTTTTAATATACACAGCTTTGACCTTTGTATCAAGTCTGCTGCTTTAAAATGTCCTGCCCAATCCCAAATTCTTCCGTACGACATGAAATCCTGCTGACGGACTGTTTGTTTCTTCGTAATATCACACAAGGACGTGGCAAAATCATGTGCTAGTTCTTTGTAAAGTGCCTTACAGATATTGAACAATATAGGAAAGCTTGCTTGTAATATTTTATTAATACTGTATATTGATCATGTTTTTTAGCCATTGCTTCTCACTTTCTGACATTCAGGCAGTTATATAACCAAATAAATGTATCGTATTGGAAACGCGTTAAGTATATCAGAATTTAAATTGTTTTTGAATTGACTATCATTGTTTAATCTGCAAAACAAAACATACATATTTGTTCTGTTTTTTTAGGGATTTGTTTTCCTCTATTGCACAACAGATTAAAGGGAAATCCCTTAAATTACTGTCTGGTTTCTCATTTTCAGTGACAACATTTCTGTATTCTTTGTAAGTAGATGTTATTATTTTTTAAACAAATTGTTTAATACTTACCCTAAATTAACTTGTAGGTCTACAATAACCTGTATGACATACATTTTATCAACCTGACATGGAATAACATCATTCTCTGATGTCAAGGTATTTTTTTGTACTTTTGATTTTACTTGCATTAAATGTTGTTGGTGAGGTCAACCACAGACTGGGGCCCTTGGATGGGCAGCACATGAGCTGATTGGATGGTTAGGCAAAGTGTTTCTATGCACATGTATGTCACAACACCTATTTCCTCCCAGAAAGCCTAAGAGCAGCTCAGAATACAGGAAGTGGAGACTCACGCCACAGCCAGTGGATGTCTTGCTGCTAGCTAAGAAAGGCGAGAGACATTTGCTCCGCATGTTTCTTCAACAAGATCTCAGTGGCAAAGTTATTTGCTAATTCGGGGATCAAATTTAGAGGATTATGTTCAAATAACTTTGTTAAACCGAGCCTAGCTCATCATGGTAAGGCTATGATGCGGTTGTTGTCTGTTGAAATGGACTGAAATTGAGTTTGCCTTCTTGCTTGTCTCGTAAAAGAGAGAGCTTGATATTGTTTAGCTTTTATGCCTATTTGACTGGTCTTTCTTCATTGATCATGAATTTACCATGGAGGGCCACACCGGAGGAGAAAACGAGGTCAAGCAGGAACTCACCACGCTCTTTGTCTGGCAGGGAAAGTGCTCATCGCTGGCGAATACTCAGCAGGCCCTGGCTAAAGCACCGTTCAAATTCGGCCCCTGAGGAGCCCTTGGACTCACATGAGAGAAGGATTCTGGTTGGGAAGGACATGCGCACACAGAGCATGACATGGTCTAGAAGCTGCAGTATGACTCCAGCCAATCCCCCTATCTCCAGGGTCCACAGTCTCCCATATCCTGAGAGGGTCACCAACTGTGGTGTCCTAATGGAGCATGTTAATCTTCAGCAAGACTGGTTATGTCGTAGCTCCATCCCTTATTTAAGATCTACCTCTGAACCAGGGACTGAAATTCACACAGAAACTCCACCACCCAGATGGGAGCTGAGTTCCCTCCCATTTTCAGGAATTCTACTCTCCATGTCAAGGCGAATTAGCAGAATTTTAAATTCCTCTCCTGAGCCTGGTGTTGGAGAAATTACAGAAGACGGTAGGAGCGTTTACATTTAAATAGCATTCAAAGGCAGTACAATAACTCCAATAACTCTTTGCACTACTTAGATTGACTACTTGAGATACCTAGGCCATATCCACATTTAAACCATTTTTATTTGAAAACTCAGTTTTCAGTTTACCAAAGTCATTGTTTTCAAAATTATGCGGTAATGAGAAAGTTTTCTAAATTCTAAATGCAGTTTTCGGTGGAGGAAAATGCTGTTCTAGTGTGGATGACAGGTGTGAACTCAATGTATTTACAAATGAAAAGGTATAATGTGGACATGGCCTAAAACAAGATTTCTGATAGATGCTTGCATTTTAATCAGGAGTCACAACCACAGCCATACAAAGTGACCACCATTTGCTTGTAAGTGAAAATAGAAATATTAATAATAAATATTTGATTAAAATATTAATATTAATTTTATTTCTTTATCCCTCTCATCTGCATGCCAAAATAACTTCATTTATCCAGCCTTTCGTCATGTAACATGTTTTATTTAGTCACTAGTTGCATGGGAAGCCAAATGCTCCAACTGAACCGTGATTAACAAGAATAATTAAAAATGGCACTTCACGTCAAAATGGTTGCTAAACCGTGCACTAAATTATGTATGAAAACAAGACATTTTATTTTTAGATTTCATATTGAACACTATGTAAGTGTTGTTGCAATACGGTTGATGGTTTAATTTGAGGACTAGTGAAATCTTGAGGAAACAAAAAGGGCAACCTCCACCCTGATTTGTTTAAAATTTGATTGTCAATGCCAGAATTGGTTTAGCACTGGTTGTCATTTATGCTAAGCAATTGGGTTGTTGCTGCCAGCTGTAGAAATGAAAATTTGGCGGACTTCAGAATGGCAAAACACAGTGATATGGAATTCATCCAGACATACTGAGTCAATCATGGATCAGTGATGGTGAAATTACGCTCAATTATGTACCTTACATGGGTGCCAGAACTTTTTCAAGAGGAACATGATTTCCTGTCTTCTGTCCTGTGGAATTTGATTGCAACAGACTTCACATGAATGTTTTTTGCATTTCTGTATTTTCATGGTTTATCTGTTACAGCATGTGCTGCTTGTGTAAGTGCAATTTCTAATTTTTGAGTCATTTTGTAGGGAAATCAAATGATGAGTCTGGGGCTGATGGAGTTGCTTAATCATCAAATCACAAGCTTTGATATAGCAAAATTAAGCTTTGGTTAAGTTTCTACGTAAGCTTTAAGTGTTTGTGACTAAAATGGCAAATATTGAACCATGCTTCTCACTATCTGAGTAAACACCTATTCCTCTTTGCTTTAGATTCACTTCCTCCTTCTTGCTTTCCAATTTATCAGTTTTGGAACTGTCCCATTTATCATGACTATACATGTTAATTGCTTATCGAGAAAAGGCAAATGCATAATTTTTGGTAAATTGCTATACCATGACCGCACACAACGGGTCTGATAAAGTAAATTATCATTGTTTTCGGCTTCTGTGCTTCCAATGGTGACTACGGATCCTTGGGTTGTGTCAACATACTAGGGCTGAAATGATTAGTCAACGTTATCGACAACATGGACAATAAAAAACTGTTGACAAAAATTTCCGTTGTCGAATAGTCGTTTGATGGCATTTAACGTAACATGAGATCATACGAAATTCTAACGTTGGTGCGTGAGAGCAACACTGCAGCTCGTGCCTGACTGAGGTGAGGAAGAAAACACAGCTTACAGTCCCGATGCACTCTAAACTTTCAAAGCTTCAGGTGATGTAGATTGCAAAGTATGAGGGAATTATACAAACATACCAAAAAAGTAAATACAGAAGCACACTCGTTGTGGAATAAGTGGAGCTGAAGCTGTCGCTCCACTGAAGAGAAACTTGAGTGTCAAGCATCTTTAAAGGAAACACCCCGGCCTTACTTCTTTAGTGCAGTTATATTTACTGCATTAGAGCTTTATTAAAGTTCAAATAATAAGGACGCTGGTCATGTAAATAACTACAAACTCATGAAACTGTCATTTCTCTGTACAATCAGTGCCTCTTCTATGAGTTGCTCGAAGTTTGAAACTGCACCCAGCTGATGTACACTCTGGTGCGGGGACACTTGTCCCTCGGATGTGCGGGCTTGCTGCAGCTCGCGACTTATTGTGTCATAAGTATATGTGTCACTGTGCATTTCTTATCCTGAAGAAAATTGGCAATAAGCAGCTTTATTAATAAGAGAGAGTTCGTGTTTTTGTGAGTTAAAGATGGATTGAAGTGAACAAATAGGTGAAAGAGAGTAGTCTGCACCCCATTATACACTGCAACAAAATAAGTTTTTCATCTGTGTGTATTTTACCACAATACTGTGTGTATTTTCATTCTTTTTTCCTATTTTTTTCTGATTGTCTACATCTCGCGTCTAGACTGCGTGCATTCGTTTCCTCCACTGTGTTTTACATAGATTATTGTATTAATTTCAAACATCTGCTGATTAGGAACCACATCGATCTCAAACCCTCACCACTCAAGAATAACTACAACAACAAACAACTGCGGTGAGTCATGGCATCCGCTCATGTTATTGCTTCCTGCATTACATGTCACATGTTTACAATAGCTTCCATCAGCAGTGAAGGGGTTTAAATGTGATACATGTAAAGAAATATTTAAGCTGACAGAGAAGATTAATGAGTTAGGGGCTCGTATCCGAACACTAGTGGAGGTCAGTGAGAAAGAGAAGCTGGTAGATACTGTTTCAGATGCTGGTAGTACAGCATAGAGCGACCAACACTCACTTTTGGCACACGGCGGCATACTCGCTCAGCAAAGCGACACCACTCTCCCATTCCTGTTAAGGATTCCAATCGATTCTCCCCACTCAGTGATGCACCCACTGAGAATCATATTGAAAAAGCCCTAATAATTGGTGATTCTATTGTAAGGAACTTGGAAATATAGACTCCAGCCACTATTGTTGAATGCTTTTCAGGTACCAGAGCATCTGAAATCAAATCAAATTTAAAAATGCTGGCTAATGCTAAACATAGATATAGTAAAATTGTTATTCATGTCGGCACAAACGATGTCTGGCTTCGCCAATCGGAGATCACTAGAGATAATGTTAAAGAGGTGTGGGAACTAGCAAAAACAATGTCAGACACTGTAATATGCTCTTGCCCCCTACCTGCTCATCGTGGTGACAATGTTTATAGTAGATTAGTGTCACTGAATGGCTGGATGTCTCAGTTGTGTCTGGAGAATAGCACAGGATTTAAAGACAGTTGGAAGAATTTTTGGGGTAGACCTGACCTGCTAAAGAGACACGGACTCCATCCCTCCAGGGAAGGTGCCGCTCTCCTCTCTGGTAATATGGCTCATAGTCTTAATAATGATAGTAATTGAATAAATGGGGCCCAGGTCAGGAAGGAGACAAACTGGTCTGAACGTCTGCTAGCTGCCTTGAGGCATCACACAGGTCACATAAACCACAACTTATAGAGACTGTGTCACCTAGATTTCACACAGAGAGTGTGTCTGTTCCCCGAACTACCAAACACAAAACTCATATTAAATAATTTAGAAAAATCTGATTAAGGTCAAACATGAAAAGAAAAAAAAAACATCAAAAAAACATCATATAAAGGTAGGGCTACTAAACTACTTTTTCTCTTTCTACCAAAGCACTAATTGTTAATGAAATTTTTACAGACCATTGTTTGGATGCGCTCTGTTTGAATGAAACCTGGCTTAAGGTTACCAGATTAATATATTAGATTAAATGAATCTACTCCCCCAGGTTATTGTTATAAACAAAAGCTTCATCTGAAGGGTCTAGGAGGAGGTGTTGCTACAATTTACCATGAGGTTTTTGGTGTTACTCAGAGGACAGGATATAAGTTCAAGTCTTTTGAACTAATAATGCTTAATATGATATAAAACAAAATCTGTAATTTTTTGCCCTTGCTATAGTATATAGATCATCTGGGCCTTACTCTGGTTTCCTTAGTGAATTTGCTAATTTTCTATCAGATCTAGTAGTTAATGTAGATAGAGCTTTAATTGTTGGTGAATTCAATATTCACAGTATAGATATAGAAAATGACACATTGGGATTAGCATTTATCGATATTCTCAACTCTCTTGGAGTCAAAATGTGACAGGACCAACTCATCGCCATAATCGTGCACTAGCTTTAATTCTGTCATATGGAGATGATGTTGATACTGTAGAAATTCTACCTCAGATAGATGACATCTCAGATCATTACCTCGTTTCTTGTTTGTTGCTATAAGCTAATTTCACTCAACATACACCAAGCTATCATTCAGGTAGAAATATTATTTGGACCACTAAAGATAGCTTCACTAATAATCCTCCGGAATTGTCTCACATACTCTGTAAGCCAAATAGTCTAGAAGAACTTAATGTAATAACAGAAAGTATATATACAATCTTCTCTAGCACTCTTGATAGTGTCACCCCCCTTCGATTAAAGATAAATGCCTTGCACCATGGTACAATGTTCACACTCATGGTCTCAAGAGAGCAGCTTGGAAAATGGAGTGGAAGTGGTAGAATACAAAATTAGAGTTGTTTCTTGGTGCATGGAAATAGTGCCTGTAGCTACTAAAGCTAAAAGCTGCCAGGTCAGCATATTTTAGCAAACTCATAGAAAATAACCAAAACAATCCTAGGTTTTTATTCATTACTGTGGCTAAATTGGTTAGGAATAAAGCATTGACTGAAACAGATATTCCATCACAGCACAAGAATAATGATTTCATGAATTTATTTCTGAAAAAATTGAAATAATCAGAAATACAATATTCAATCAACTGTCACAGCACCTCAGAAAACAGTGTCTCATAATTTTGTTCACGAGCAACTTCATTTCTTCGCTGTCATAGTTAATGAAGATCTAACAAAACTTCAATCAAAAAATCAAAAGCCACTATTATTAACTCTTCGCTATCCTTAGGACATGTCCCAAGAAACTTTAAAATGGCAGTTTTCAAACCACTTATTAAGGGTGTGTTCCCACTTGGCAGGTTACCTCTCGTATAACGAACTCTGGTGCGATTGCTCTGTTAGTGCGGTTCATTTGAACAAGTGTGAACGCTGCCATCCGAACCTTGGTGCTCACCAGACAAGCGGACCGAGTGAGTCTCGGTCCACTTCCAATGTCTAAACGGACCAAAAATGGGAAGTAATTTGCCTGATACTGACCTCAAGCATACCTGGTTCTTCTCATTATAGGAGCCCAATGAAAATTCACAATTCTCCAAATTGGCAGGGTTTATCATTGAAATCAAAGATTGGATGACCAGAAATTTCCTTCTACTCAATTTAGAAAAAACAGAGGTCAAATCAAATCAAATCAAATCAAATCACTTTATTGTCACACTACCATGTACACAAGTGCAAAAGTAGGTGAAATTCTTGTGTGCAGTTCCATGAAACACAGCAGTCATGACAGTGACGAGACATATACCAATTACAATAAACAACATACTTACACAAAACAATTTACAAATCAAATGTACACATACTTACACAACACAATAATTATATACAATACACACAATATACAATACACACAATATACAATACAATAAGGAGTATATGAAATATATATATATATATATATATATATATATATATATATATATATATATATATATATATATATATATGAAGTAGTATATTGAGGAGAATATGTTGACAGTTCAGTGTGAGATATAAGATGAATAAAGTGCAGTGCTAATTATTGATCCTGATAGATCAAGTGTTCAACAGTCTGACTGCTTGGGGGAAGAAGCTGTCATGTAGTCGGCTGGTGCGGGTCCTGATGCTGAGATACCGCCTGCCTGATGGTAGCAGTGAGAACAACACATGACTCGGGTGGCTGGAGTCTCTGATGATCCTCCAAGCTTTTTTCACACACCGCCTAGTGTATATGTCCTGGAGGGAGGGAAGCTCACCTCCGATGATGTTTCTGGCAGTTCGCACCACCCTTTGCAGGGCTTTGCGGTTGTGGGCGGTGCTATTGCCGTACAGGCAGTGATGCAGCCAGTCAGGATGCTCTCTACAGTACTGGTGTAGAACCGTGTGAGGATGTGGTGGTTCATTCCAAACTTCCTCAGCCGTCTCAGGAAGAAGAGGCGCTGGTGAGCCTTCTTCACAACGGCCTCAGTGTGGACGGACCATGTGAGTTCTTCAGTGATGTGGACACCGAGGAACTTGAAACTGCTGACTCTCTCTACCGGTGCTCCATTGATGGTGATGGGGCTGTGTTCTCTGTCTTTCTTCCTGAAATCCACCACAGGCTCCATGGTTTTACTGACGTTGAGGGAGAGGTTGTGCTCCTGACACCAGCATGTCAGAGTGTGCACCTCCTCTCTGTAGGCTCTTTCATCATTGTCAGTGATCAGACCTACCACCGTCGTATCGTCAGCAAACTTAATGATGGCATTGGAGCTATGTGTTGCCACACAGTCATGCGTGTATAGGGAATACAGTAGGGGGCTGAGAACACAGCCCTGCGGGGCTCCAGTGTTGAGGGTCAGTGATGAGGAGATGTTGCTGCCCATTCTAACCACCTGACATCTGCCTGACAGGAAATCCAGGATCCAGATGCACAGCGAGCCGTTTAAGCCCAGAGCCCGGAGTTTCACATCAAGCTTGGAGGGCACTATGGTGTTGAATGCTGAGCTGTAGTCTACAAACAGCATTCTCACATATGTGTTCCTTTTTTCCAGATGGGAGAGAGCAGTGTGTAGTGTAGATGCAATGGCATCATCAGTGGAGCGGTTGTTGCGGTAGGCAAACTGCAATGGGTCCAAAGAGGGGGGCAGAACAGAGCAGATGTAATCTCTGATTAACCTTTCAAAGCATTTGCTGATGATGGGGGTCAGAGCAACAGGACGCCAGTCATTTAAGCAAGTGATTGTGGCTTGCTTTGGTACAGGCACAATGGTTGATGTTTTGAAGCATGTGGGGACTACAGACAGGGAGAGGGACAGATTGAAAATGTCCGTAAAAACACCAGCCAGTTGATTCGCGCACGCTCTGATGAAGCGGCCCGGAATGCCGTCTGGGCCCGCGGCTTTACGGATGTTCACCCGTCGGAAAGATCGGGTTACATCCACAACAGAGGTAATGAGGTAATAATGATTGGACCAAAAACCTCTAAAAATAAGCAGCTAAAATATCATTTGAATCTCGATTTATGTACTGTCCACATCGTCTTCTACAGCAAATAACTTAGGTGTTATATTTGATACTACTCTGTTCTTTGAAAATCAAATTTCCAATGTTTGTAGAACAGCATTCTTTCACCTGAGAAATATTGAAAAATTACAACATATGCTCTCTGTTGCCAGTGCCAAAAAATGAATTCATGCGTTCATGACCTCAAGACTAGATTATTGTAATGCATTACTGGGAGGATGTCCAGCAAGTTCAATAAATAAACTTTAACTGGTTCAAAATGCAGCTGCCAAAGTGCTGACTAGAACCAAGAAATATGATCATATTAGCCCCATTCTATTGTCGTTACATTGGCTACCAGTTAAATTTCGTATTCATTTTTTTTATTCTGTTAACTACATACAAAGCTTTCAGTGGTCTAGCTCCACAGTACATAAGTGACCTTCTGACATGCTATATTCCATCAAGTTCATTATGATCACAAAATTCAGGCTTATTAATAATTCCAAGAATATCAAAATCCACAAAAGGAGGTAGATCTTTTTCATACTTGGCTCCTAAACTATGGAATAGTCTCCCTATCAGGGTTCAGGACGCAGACACACTCAATCAGTTTAAGTCTAGACTAAAGACGCATCTATTTAGCCAGGCAAACATCTAATTTATACTTCAACTAACAATTAGGCTGCTTTAGTTAGGTCTGCCGGAACCAGAAACATCCATCATGATCTATAACTCGTAAAATTAAATGGCATCTACGCTAATCAAATTTTTTTTGTTTCCATATATCAATCTTGGGATTCATATCCCGAGGTTACCAGAGCCAGTCAGATCCAGCTCCGTTCCTGCTTGGTGTCGGACTCCACTGCTATGTGTCGCTGAAAGATGACAAGCAGCTGGTGCCAGCCAGACTTCACTTAAGTCTTTTGACTTCAGAGGATGAACTGATGCCAACTCCAATTATAAGACATGGTATACTTCATATGCCAATGCCTGAACCTTGGATTTAGGATGGAGCCCACCAAACCTCACAGAAATTACCTGCAGGCGGCATCACTCTTAAAATGGAATACATAGACTGTCATTTAACTGCCAACAAAAGCCTTCATTAGCCAACTAACAAGGACAATTGCATCTATGTGAACTTCTGCAGTTAATCCAGGATGGACTTCAAAAATATTAGTTATTAATCTTAAAGTTAAAAAATATATATGTATTTTATTAATGTTTTTAATCAATGGACCTTAAAGCTTAATTAATTTTAAAACCATGACTTGCATTGCATGTACATAACTAATATTGGCAATATATTCATGTTGTTCAGCTAGAGGGCCCCCACAGTGAGCCAGCCTGGTTTCTCCCAATGTTATTTTTCTCCATTAACCAACACCTTATGGAGTCTTGTGTTCCTTGTCATAATCACCTTCAGCTTGCTCACATGGGTTCTAAATACAATTATTATTTAATTAATTATTCATTTCTATACACAATTTACAATCATATTCAGTCAAACTACACAATGATCACTCTAAGGCTTTATAGATATTACAGTTTAATTTCCTGTAAAGCTGCTTTTAAACAATGTGTATAAGTAAATATATTATTTATTTATTTTTATTTTTTCTCCCTTTTTCTCACAAATTGGTTGCTTAGGTACTTGCGACTCCAGGTTTGGTAGTCAGTGTCTTTACTTGCTGAGCTACCCAGACCCCTGAATATAAATATTATATATTAATATTATTTTCCACCTACACTGACTTTTTTTAACCAACAACATTCCTGATCATAACTACTAAATATTCATTCATTTTCAGGATTTGAACCTTTTAAATGCCAGTTTGTTTACATAATGCCACTGTTGTTTTTTAAACATACACATTTCTCAATACACACGTACAAAACACACTCTGACATCCATATCACCACACCCACACAATTTTAGCTGCATCATTTATTCTATTGGCCTGCAGTGCTCTATAATACAGCAAACAGAAAATAGGAAAAAAGCATGTATTTGCTCCATAGGCTAAAAATGAGAAAAATGGTGCCATTTGGTGAAAAATATTACAAATAAAAATTTTGAAGCCAGGGTTCCGGAATGAAAGCATGATATCATAAAATTCTTGATTTTATGCTTTAATGGCCCTGAGATCAAATATTGCAGTTTTAATGAGTTTCAATGGGAAAATGTTTGTCCTTAAGTTCCTGAGTGTAACTATTTTGTGTACACAGTGTATTATAGATGTATTATAGGAACTAAGGTTGAAATTTAAAATTCCCATAAAAATATACACCTTTGGCAAAATGTATGCTGTTGGCATTATCACAGCCAAAATGTTTTTAAAAAACAAAAATGTCCCGAAGGTCGCACAGTGTTTAAGGGAGAGAGAGAGGCAGAGCTGGGTGCATACGAGTGGCATCAATAACACGGAATTCCGTGTTAAAGCAGAATGTAGAAATTGCTATTTAGGTCTTTCTGAGGAAATAATGAGCAGAGTTTCCTAATTTAAGTCTTCTCGTCATGAGCTGGTATCTCCTGGAATGCCCCAGCCTCACAGAAACACAGTGGGTGGGGAGAGTGGCTCACCATAGACCTGCAGCTGAAAATGGGGTGTTGTTGAATTTGTCGGGTTGCATTGCTTCAGATAGCTTGGCTCTGGCATGGAGATTGGCATCAGAGACCCTGTTTACACCTTGTACTAAGATACATGTTGGGTGATCCATTAGAAATGGGACGACGCTAAAGACAGGTGTATACCTTTCATTTGGAAATTTGAACTTGTAATGTAAACACTCATCCATTCGAATGTGTTTGAACAACACCAAACTTTGCTGGTTATATGTGGTTTTAAAGGAAATAAACTTCTGAAAAGGAACATTTTAAAAAGCGCATACATATAAATTACATGCACAAGACATCACATAACTTCTTCAGTGTTCTTGAGAAATCTGCTCAAAATGTCATGTTTGTGCTTAGATTAAATGCAAGTATAATTGGAAGAAACAATCTACATTTTCTGATTTGAAAATTACCGATGATTAATCATTTAAATTTAGTATTTCATAAAATAGCATATGGATGACTTTTATGGTGCTTTTATGGTTTTTCTTGTCCTTTTTGGAGCTTTATAGCCTATGGTGTCATTGAATGGCATGAGAGTATGTAATGATAGAATTTTAATTTCTGGCTGAACTATTTTAAGAACAAGAGAAAGAAGAAAGTAAAGACACTTAATCCAGCTTGATTTTTGAGGCTTTCGGAAGGCTAGGGGCCTCAATTGTCTTGTGACACACATACACACAGGAAATGGCATGAGGTATGTTTCTGCTGGGGAGGTGGCTAGCAGGGAGAGATGCAAATGTTCTAGGCATGCTGACGGCAACCTATTTTAATATGTAACAATGTATCTGAGTGACGGAGTGTCAGACTCACGAGGTGAACAAAAGAGCGTGTGCTCTGTGCCCTGGCTCTCACTCCAGTCCCGTCTGTAACACAATAGAGGAGAGGAATACCAGCACGGCACATTATTTAACATGACAGATGTCAGACTGTGAGAAATGCATGACCTCCTTTTGCGATAAAAACATTTGATGAGTTGTGACCAGAGGGCTAATTGTGTACAAATTCAAAAAATTAAAATGTATTTTCTTCACCACTTATAATATTCTAAAGGAATAGTTCACCCAAAAATGAAAACTGTAATGTCTCACTCAAATGGTTATTAACCCATATGACTTGCTTTCCTTCCAGAATTGTCAACTTTGGATGAACTATCTCTAAGTAAAACAGTTTAGCAGAAATCATGTTTTACAAAACATACCAGATAAGTCAGGCCTGATGAATGTTAAATCAAACACCAATTCAGTTGCACAATAAAATGAGTGGTTTCAATGAAATATTTATATATGAATATGACTCAGGCTTTCATTAATTACATTCAATCCATGGGGTCTAGTGTCCTAACAGGCCTCTAACTCCTCATTCAAATGTACAACACAACAAAAAAATCATCCACCCACCTCAGCCCAGCTAAATAAGTGCTCAGAGTTATCAGTGATGGACTGGAGTTAGCCCTTGAAACTGGTTACTCACAACTGACTGAACTAATCCTGCCTTTCAGATTTTAGGAAGATTACAAGTACTTTGGGTGTACTGATTAAAAGGCAAAGGGATGATGGCATCAGCTTGCTCTGAGCTGCATGGCTACAGTGGTACAATGGTAAAAGGCTGTAACGCTGATGTGAATTATGAATGACATGAGGCACTCTTCTGTCACTGCGATGGCACAGACTCACCCAAACAACCCATTCTATTATTCAGAAGCATTGTGTTGGATTTTGCTTTGAGGAAATGACCCGGAAGGGCGGCTTTTATATTTATGAATGCACTCAAAGTTTAATTTAAAAAATCATTTAAAGAGAAGATAAATCCATTTAACAGCAGTTGTTCTGGGGTGAGCACTTATATTCTGCAGTCTTTGTCATAACATGGCCTAGATTTCTTAATATATGAACGTTGATTTTCTAAAGCCAGGTGTACATGGTATGTTTTGTTTTTTTCTCACAAATTTTGATAATCTAAAAAATATATATATTTTAGTGTTGGGCAAAAGCAGTCTTCGATCGCTTAGTGTAACATGCTTATCGATGGCTGATTAAAGGCCCATGCATACTTCCTTTGAAACCAAAGCACAAATGGGTGTAATGTCATTTAGAACAAACAGCTCGCCAGGGAGAATTTGTAGGTAAAATGTCTTGGCTGCTAAACACCTTACTGCACCTTACTGCCATTGGTCCACATCATCAGTAGGTGTGAGCTAGAGACCCACCTACTTTGAGGCCAACAGCTAATTCCTGTTCAGTCAGTTAAGATCAGTCAACATGAACACATTGGCATGCAGAGTTATTAGCGAGCTGTTGCAAATGTATGTACATCTGTACGATCGTCCGCATAGAGACATTTTCCAAGACCATATCATGGGATTTTTTTTATTAGTCTACAAAAGGAATAACATCTACTCAAATAATCTTAAGTGCCCATTCACTCTTTTTATATATACATATATATATATATATATATATATATATATATATATATATATATATATATATATATATATATATTTGCTTCTTCAGTAAACAGTATATCATTGCTCAGCTGTTTAGAACTTCTTTTTGGCTCTGAGTGGAAAAACAAAGATGCTCTTCTCCTTAAGTGTGTTAGGGCATTAATTGCATTTCAGTGAATCTTAGCCTCCTATTCGTATTCTTTGCCATGTCAAAATTTTTGGGTGTTATTATTCACATTTGGCATACTAGCTTGTATACGATATGCAACTTAATATCTCATTATTTTGTGTAACCTGTACATGTTTTCAAAATTACTTCAGTTTTCTTCAACTTTTTTTTTTCTATTCCAGGTGAATCATTGCAAACATTAGTGCAAGGGCTTGCTTGATTTTGTGTGATACCATTTCAGTTTCATTTGCCAAAATGTGGATATCAGACAGCCCAGCCCAGCCCATCCCATGCTGTCAATTATGACTAAAGTCTTTTATTTAGTAAATTGCAACTAAATATCAGACATAAAGTACAGTTGACATAAAAGACAGTTGATGTATCACAGTCTGCCTTGGCTTTTAAATAAATAGTTTACACAAAAATAAAAATTCTGGGTACATCTCAGTCAGCTTCTTAGTTCAGTAGTCAGGACACTGATCAGGGAGTCTCAATCACAAAATCTTTCCAGTGCACTGAAACGTTCGCTCCATAAAATAAACCCACAATGCACCATAAAAACCTAGGCGCGGACTTCCGGTCGGGTGCTAAAACAGCTTGGTTGTGTAAGCGGTGAGCTCCCTTAAAGTCGGTATAATACTCCCTGCTAAATTAGAAACAAATCAAAAGTCATAAAATGCTTAATGAATGAATTAATGAATGCAAAGGAAACAAAGTGGAGACTAAAAGAACCCCAGAAAAACAAGGTTAAAGCCATTAATCGAGCAGAGCAAGACAATATGCAAGAGACAGCAGAAGATAGCGACCGGAACCGAACGATTCACTTCACACATGTTTGTATAGTATAAGGAAGCAGATTAAAGCCTTTCAAAAAGAATTTAAAATTGATTTCACGATGTTCAAAGATGATCTCAAAAGCCAAATAAAAAGCACATTTGTAGAATTCAAGGAAGACGTTAACTATAAGTTATCGGCAACAATGGAGATACAGGAACAGAATGGCAAAGTTGAAGGAATTCGGACAGGAATTGAAGAAGTGGAATGTTTAGGCTCTGAGGCAAACAAAATACTGCAGGACACAATATGAGTACAGAAAATGATGGCAGATAAACTGAATTACCTGAAGGCGATGTCCAGAAGGAACAACCTATCTTTGGCATTCCGGAGGATACAGAGTACGAGTCAACCACACAGTTTGTTGAATAATTTCTCCGTAATGAACTCAAGATAAATGCATACTTCCAAATTCAAAGAGCCCACAGAGCCCTGATGCTGAAGCCAAGACCAAATGTAGCTCTGAGATCAATCGTCGTCAATTTTCTGCAATTCAATGTAAAAGAGATGGTCCTGAGAAAAGCATGGGAAATGAGATTGATTAAAATCAGTGAGTTGACGGATCTTTTTTTATCACAATTATCCTGTGGCATTGGTGCCACAACGGAAGGCATATTCTGACATAAAAAAGATCCTGAAAGACGCAGGTATTCATTTTCAGACAAAGATGCGTATCCACTAGGATAATGTTGTAAAAAACTACAATACTCCAAGAGAAGCTGCAAGTGAACTGCGCAAAAGTGGCTATGAGGGACAAGCCAGCTAGTGATGATAGTGGTGGTTTGGTGCTTCTTGAACGGCTTCAGGCATCGGCGATCGCATCGTGGCAACACACGGAAAGTGGCAGGGACATAGAAGCAAGAAAATGGCCGAAAAAATTATTGCAAGAATTTCAACATATGAGTCCAGCAGGGTCGTCATTAATAGAAATATATACAGTCACACAAATGACTTCCATGTGTATATGAACAATTCAAATGAACATTATGTATGGCCGATTCTTGAGCATGGAAAAAGCATTTTTTTGAGCATCTTGAGCATTTCTTTTTTATTTACTCTATGAAAAGGGACAAGTAATTGATGAATAAAATAAGTCTAGTGTGAGCAAGTTGACCTTTCATGGGTTACTCCTCACAACTAGGAGAGGGCCCTTTTTTAAGGCAAGGCTTCCCCCCTCAATAGAGACTGGGACTCTATGAACAAGGTGGAGAGGTAACACCCCTTTGTGGAAGTCAGCTGTTATATACATAGTTAATTTAAGAAATGTTTGCTTGTGTTTACTGGTTCATAATTGTTCTAATGTTAGCCTGTGGAGATACAAATGTGAGAAATGTGTCATAAAAATGAGAACCAATTAGAAGTGGTTAAGATTATGTATTTAAATGTTAACGGTCTGGGTAACCCAGTCAAAAGAGCCAAAGTAATTACTAAAATGAAAAAAGAGAAAATAAAGATTACTTTTTACATGAAACAATGATCAGAGAAGGAACATGAGAAACTTTCTATAGCTCCTGTCCAAATAGTCGAAAAAGAGGGGTAGCAATATTAATTTCTAATAGTACAAAATATTAATGCTGTAAAGAAAGAAAAGATAAAGAGGGGACGGTATGTTATTATTAAGAGAAAAATGTATAATAATTTAGTAACACTGGTGAACATCTACGCTCAACCAGATAGTGAAAAAAAAATTACATTAATCATTGTTAGATTATGATTTGTACACATGGGTCTCAAGAGAAATAGGAAACATATAACAAAATTAGTCAATAATATTTGGGAGGAATTGGGGCTATTCGACGTATGGAGGGATACTCATACTATGGAAAGAGATTTCAGTAATTTTTCAGACACACATTGTCTATTCAAGAATAGATAACTTTTTCACACAAAAGGAAAACAGATATAGGATACAGGATTGTCGAATTGGAGCAGCAGATATTTCTGACCATATTGCTATCTACCTGAATGTCTATTTAAATAAGGAAGAGAGAAACACTTTGGAAATTGCATGTAGGGATATTAAATAATCAGTCAGTAGTTGAACAAATTCAGATTGAAATCAAAAGATATATGGAGGAAATTTACAATGGAGTGGTGGATCCATCAATACTGTGGGATGCACTGAAAGCAGTCATAGGAGGCAGACTGATAGCAATTACAGTTATATGTAAAAAAAACGAAATACAATCTACTCATTTCAGACCCAAGACAACTGGAGTCTAAGCATAAATAAAAGGCAGACCGATTGACGTTACAACAATTAAAAGAAGTACAAAGGAAAATAAATGACTTGCTAAACAAGGATATAGAGAAAAAAGACACATTCTTAAAGTAAACTTACTATGAGATAGGCCCAAAGGCCATGAAGTTAATGGCATGACGGCTGCATAAACACCATACAGAGAATACAGTTTACAATTACGTGATCCAAACTCAAACCAACTCAAATATGAAACAAAAGAAATAGGGAACATATTAAGGAACTATATGCAGAGACATCAACTGCAACCAAAACCTCCCCATTGCTTCTTACTACTTTTAATTGGATTTTGAAGGAAGGGAAAACTCCATCATGGAAGGTGGCCATAATTACAGTAATCCCTAAGGATTACAAAAACAAGGAGTACTGTCAAAATTATAGACCGTTATGGTTGCTTAATGTGGACAATAAGTTATATAGTTCTATTATAAACACCAAACTTCAAGCATTCATACGAGACCGGTTTTGTCAAAGGCGGCAAACACATGACAATATAAGAAGAACATTATGTATAATAAACAGAATACAGAGAAACAAACTACTTGTAGTCTTATAGTTTAGTTGCGGAAAAAGCTTTTGACCGGGTTTGTTGGAATTTTTTATATTTAACACTGGAAAAGTTTAGCTTTAATGAAAAATAAATTCAGTGTGTTAAGGCTATTTATCACAGCTCCATGGCTAGAGTAAGGGCTCTCTAACAGATAGATTAACACTAGAGTGAGGAACGAGACAGGGGTGTTGCCTAAGCCCTTCTCTGTTTGCCATATACATAGAACCTTTGGCTCAAATGAGCAGACAAGACACAATTCTGCCAGGAATGGAAATCAATGGAGAGGAACATAAAATAAGTTTCTTTGCAGACTTGATTTACCTGGTAGAGCCAACAAAATGCTTTACAAAGCTGATAAAGATTTTGGAACAATTCAAGTGTTATGCTGGATATAAACTGAATATCTCAAAAACTTAAATATTCTTGTTCAATTGTACACCAACAAAGGATTTAACAAGAACAAGAATATGCAGTTGATTGGGAAACAACTCTGTAAAATATTTAGGAGTGAATATAACAGAATAATTGGTCTAAATTATACAGGGCCAACTATGAAAACTTAAACCTAAATATAAAGAGAGATATTGAGAAGTGGTCAGCTTGCCCTTTAGATTTCATTGAAAGAATAAAAGCTGTGAAAATTAATATCCAACCATATCCCTTCCAGTGGATATTCCACAAAACCAATTTAGTAACTGGTACAAACTGATCTTTAGGTTCATATGGGATGGAAAAAGACCTAGAATAAGGTATTCCACACTCCAACTACCCAAGTATAGGGGGGAATGGCCCTTCCAAATCTACTGGAATATTACGCAGCCCAGCTTCCTCAAAATCCTTTGCTGGTGTAACACTCACTATACAGCCAAATGGAAAGATATAGAGGCATGTATCAACCTTCCAAATTCATAGGGGAGAAAAATATACCTGAAAAATGTAAAGATAAACTCGTCCCAATAATAACATTCACTCTACAAATATGTTACTCAATCTGTAAACAATTAAAACTTGGAAAGGAACTTGGACTTCTGAAATGGATTGCATTTGAAGGTTAATTTAAACCTGGAATTAATTATTCAACATTTAAACAATGGATTGAAAAGGGGATAACAGCAGTTATATGCACGGTCACTCACAAGGGAGAAATTAGACGTTTCCAAGATTTAAAGGAGACATTTGGTCTTGGGAACCAGGATTTGTTTAGATAAGGGATTATTATATGAAAGAAATCAGAATTACAAACAACCAAGAAACCATCCATTAATTAATCTAAACGTGGGTGCATATAAAAGCTCCCTGTACACCAATTTAATGGAATCAAGGCTTTGTTCAACATTATATATCAAGGCAAAATGGGAAAAACAACTGAAAGTCGAAATCACCGAAAAAATGTGGGATGACATGTGGAAAATGCACAATACAATTACAAACTCTCAAAGATTTTGGAAGATTCCAAAGATTGCTTGGAAGAGCCAGGCTCATTATTATATCTCTCCCAAGATTAAAAGTAAGCAACTAGCTAAACAACAAGGTTGTTGGAGGCAATGCGGCCATATAGGAGCAGACCACACACAAATTTTTTGGAGATTTCTGGGATGATATACATTCAACTCTGTGTGAGGTGTTGGGATATATAATTCCCAAAAACTACATTGTCTCAGAAGCATTACAGGAATAGTACCTAGAATTGATCAATACTTGGTTAAGATACTTCTAGTGGCTGGGAAAAAGACCATTACTAGGAATTGGCTTAAAGCTGACTCTGTTCGTAATCAATGGTTTGATATTATAGAGGAAATTTCAATAATAGAAATGTTAACTTACAGACTAAAAACAAAGGAAGAGGTTTTTAAAAAAGACTGGGGTAAATGGCTAATATAAAAAGAAAATAAAGACAAGAATTTAGTTAGATTGAATGACTATATTCATACTCCCTCACAGGCTCTGTAAAAAAAAAAAAAAATATATATATATATATATATATATATATATATATATATATATATATATATTAGGGCTGTCAATCGATTAAATTTTTTAATCGAATTAATTACATGGTGTCCCGATTAATTAATCGCGATTAATCGCATATACAAATATTTGCTGAGAAAGCCCCTCATATAACAACAATTCAATATATAATGATGAAATAAGTATACATAGTTAACTTTAAATATAAAAAATTTGAAATATATAAAATAAACAAATGTTCAGATAATAAAAATGCATTACATTCCTGTAGCAGAAGAGTTCATCATTGATAAGACAATACAAAAAGCGGCTTTAGAATACAATGTATTGTTTACTACCATATTATTGATCATAAGTCAATCATTGGCATACAGTTTACAGCAATCCATTTCACAAGTGAATTTGTCAATCAGTTGGAGATTTATTGTGAGGGTTTGTTTAGGTTAAGTTATCAAATCTGTGAAAACCAAATAAAACGTCTTTATAAAGCAAAGAAAACTAGTTAAAATAGAGGTACGTACAAACAGACAAACTTTTCATCACAGCATTACAGAAGGAGCAAAGTGGATCTATTTCAGGGAGCATGTTTCTTAAATAAAGATTGACTGGGTAAAAACACTGTAACAGTTTAAAGGACACATCCTTAACCTCGTTGGTAATTAAATATGTATGAGGTAAAGACCGTACGACCTGCGTCAGACATGCTTGTGTCGCGTCTCGGGTGTGTTGCGTCATAAAAATAAAATGTTTAGGTCACTGTGTCAAGTTAAATATAGTTTAATACTCAAATCTTTAAACACATATTAAGATCCCTTAAAGATCGCATTTGCGCTCCAAGTGTTTTGAACGCAGTAAATTGTTTTCTTCACTGTATAATCTGTGCGTTGCTCACACAGCTGAAATTACAATTACTGCCCTCTGCAGTAAACAGGTGGTACTACAAGCTTGAATTTCTCAGTTAAGCATTGCGATTAAAGTGCGTTAATTTTTTTAACGCGTTAATTTTTGTCAAATTAATCGAACGTTATTAACGCGTTAAATCGACAGCCCTAATATATATATATATATATATATATATATTCTTGTTGTTTGTGTGTTTTGTGTTACTCTTGTATGCCTTTTCTGTATCTGTCAACAAAATAAATGTATTTAAGTATGTATTTATTTTTTTGAATGATCTTTCTTTCTTGTTCCTTTGTTAATAAATGAAAAGCAAAATAAAAAGTTATTTAAAAAAAAAACTTGGGAGCATCGTTGGTCACTATGTTCCCGTACTGGAAACGTCGTTATTTCTTCTGAAGTCTCTCAAGTCGTTAGAAGATGAGCACAAGTGTAAAACTATAGATACTGTTGAATGTCTTTCATTCATAATTACCATGAATGGAAACAATCATTTAAATATTAGAGTTGTTAAAATAAGATTTAAAATACACTACTTTATAATTTTTCCTTTATTTAATGTCATTTATCTTTCATAATATCACTGCATTTGAAAATCTTCAACGATTATGAACGATAGTATAATTTATATGACAATGTTGTTGATTAATAGCAGTTGCACTTCAGTACATCATTGGATGAAAACCCTTGTCAGTGCCCAAATTCGTGTTCCAGATATACTGATTCATAACATAGGGAGCTAGGGAGTTGATTGAGAATCAGAATCAGCATCATTGCCAAGTATGCTTACACATTCAAGGAATTTGTCTTGGTGACAGGAGCTTCCAGTGCACAACAATATAAAAAACAACACAAAAACAATTATAAAAAGAATTATACATATACGTACATACACACAGACATACACCTTCATTCATACACACATACACATACGTAGTGTAAATCTAAAACAAATCCCTTATATAAAGTTAAAAAATACAGTATGTTATATACAGTGCAAAAGTATGTTATGTTCCTGTGTCGGACCTCTGAAGCATTGGCAAGAAGGCAACAGTTCAAAAAGGTATTGGGCTGGATGAGTGGGGTCCAGAGTGATTTTTACAGCCTTTTTCCTCATTCTGGAAGTGTACAGTTCTTGAAGGAGGGGGCAACCAATAATCCTCTCAGCAGTCTGAACTGTCCTCTGTAGTCTTCTGATGTCTGATTTCATAGCTGCACCAAACCAGACAGTTATTGAAGTGCAGAGGACAGACTCAATGACTGCTGAGTAGAACTATATCAACAGTGGCAGGTTGAACTTCCTCAGCTGGCGAAGGAAGTACAAACTCTGATGGGCCTATGTCATTATTTTCATTATCTTTCCAAACCTGTAGAACTTTCCATCTGTGGAACAGAAGTATCCAAGCTAATCTATTTCCTTAAAATGAAAGTGAATAAGGACCAAGGTCACCATTCACTTTCAACTCCTTTTGTACTCAATAATGTTACACAGGTTTAGAATGACATGAAGGTGAGTAAATTATGACATATTGTTATTTTTGGGAGAACTATCCCTTTAAGATCTCACCAGGGTCATATTGTACAATCTGACAAGCAATAATCATTATGAATAGAATGAAGTTCAGAGTCCATGCCCACCTTCCCTCACCATAAGTCGTTTTTGGTGTGTCTGTCTTCATGTGTCCTGAGGTCATCGTGGGTAAGAGGAGAGTACTGCCCCACATTACCTCGCAGTCAACAGCTGTTCCTCACAGGCTGGATCAGCCCACTTTTGGATTACTGATTAACACACCACATCACATTGCATTCTGGTAAAAAAAAGTTCCAAATTCCTAAGCATCCCATGTTCCTCCAGCTGGAAGCTCCACAAACACATTCTCACAGAGCTGCAATCATAGCCCAATCTGTTGCAGATTGCAGTCATTTCCTCTCTCTCTGTAGACCTAGCTCCCCCCATCTCCCCAGACACCAATTAAAGATGCTAATTTGAAGGGTTTAAGAATTACCATCCCAGAGTGAGGTGGCAGTTGATGCCTCTGTATTTGGCTCACTGTTAATCTTAATCTGTTATGATGCTTAGATAGTCACTGTATTGATCCCCTGTGGGAAATTGGAGTCCATTAAGATCTCCAGTAGTTTGATTCCTTCTCTTTACCTTTCACGTAAGAAGTTCTGTGGTATTTCTATGGTTTTCTTTTCAACAGTTGCCATGGTAATACCATGCTTTTGGACATGTACCATGGTAATACCATGTAATTTGATAAATTACCTTGGAGAACAAGGTAATACCTAAACACATTAATATTTTAATCGTTCAGTACCATGGTCTATATAAAAGTGCCATGGTATATGGGAGTGACGCTTGGTTGTTTCGCCCGAACATTAGTATTGGCCTATAGAGGCAATTATCTTCGGATGATAAGTAAAAAATATTAAGAAATCTTATTTCATGTGAGCCTAACAAGATGCTATTCAGAGCGTTTTGAGCGTGTATTCTACAACGCCAGCATATTAGCATTATGTACAGTCACGTCATTATTACCTGATGACGTAAATGAACTGGTGAATTGATTTTTTAACTGCTTATAAAAAAACATATACGGGGTACTTGGAATTTCTTTTCAGAAACATGGTAGGCTACTGAATATCTTTTTTTTCAGTGCTGCTGTTAGTGTGTGGTGGCGAGGTAAAACATTTGCTCTCTCGCCATTTCATGGCCTATTTACATAACATAAGAGGAGCAGTCAGTTAGGGGCATGAGGTTAGTGTACCACACCCTCTCTCTCTCTCTCTCTCTCTCTCTCTCGCGCATATGCACAGTATGACAAGCTCTCTATCTCTCTTGTGCTGACTCTAATGTTCTTCCACATCGGTTGTCAACCTGCTGTAGCCAAGCCCCTCCTCCATGCTGAAGCATTGTTATTAGACAAGCTGTTTGTGTTAAAGGGTTGTCGTGGAGACCATTTGGTTGGGCACTGTGCAGGTTGGTTCAAGAGAGGGCAGGATGGGAAGCTGAGCGACACAAAGCATCTTCTGTTCTCTTCCTTAGCGATGTGTTTGTCTGTGTGTTTGTGTGTCAGGGTGTGCACACACCTGGCAAGCACTGTGGGAGTTTGGCATTTGGTCATATGAAACTAATGAGAGTCCAACATAATGAAGAGACACATTGGGGTGAAAGCACTCTGGATATTCAGCCAACTAATTTTTCTAAAACAGGTAACAGACTGGATGTTTGAGTATCTGCTAAATGCTGATGTAATTTGATTATTTTAATGTACATTGAATCATTGGAAATTAAGAATCGGTTTGTTCTTTTTAATAATGGAACTTAATTATCTTATATTGAGTGGCGATACTCCATCGCCACTGAATCTTTGTGTTTGTGAGTTGTGAGCTTGCAGTCTGAATGTGATGAGAAAAAAGTCTGGGCACATTGAAATACTGCAAAGACACATCTTTGAGAGAGCTCTCTCATCAAGAGCTTGTGACCAATATACAGCACAGGGCGTTCCTCCCCCTCCACACTCTGGGATAGTACTGCTCCCAACCCCCTGTCCGATGCATCTGTCTGCAAGATAAAAGGGAGAGAGAAGTCAAGAGAGTGCAATAACAGCCCACAACAGAGTGTAGCTTTTACTTGCATGAACGCCTACTGACATGGCTCCATCCACTTCACCGGATCTGATGCCCCCTTTTTAGTAAGATCAGTCAACGGGCTGGTGACGGTCAAATAATTAGGCACAAACCTACTATAATAGCCAGTCAGCACAGGAACTGTCTCACCTCCTTTTTGATCTTGGGTCTAGGGCAGGCTGAAATCGTCTTTTCAATTTGCAGCCGCACCTGTCCATGACCCAAGTGGAAGCCCAGATACCATACCTCCACCTGTCCAATTGCACACTTCTTAGGGTTTTCCCTGAGTCCCACCCATCTCATCGACTTCAGGACAGCCCTCAGATGCTGCAGGTGCCGCTGTCATGTAAATTTTGATATCATCCAGATAGGCAGCATGTAAGCAGCGTGCGGTCTGATTATTCTGTCCATGAGCCGCTTAAATGAAGCAAACGGTCAAACCAAAAGGATGGGTGACAAAATGCTGTAAGCCGAACAGTGTGGAAAATGCACAGGACATGGAAGTTAAGGGAATCTGCCTATATCCCTTTGTTAAATCCAGTGTTGATTAAAAGTGAGCCACACCTAACCGATCAAGCAGCTCATCAAGCTGAGGCATTGATACCCAATGCATCACTTTTAGACACCGCATTGACTTTTCTATAATCCACACAGAACTGGACCGAGCTGTCACTTTTGGAGCCAACACCACCAGGCTGGCCCAGTCACTGTGGTAATCTTCTATAACTCCCATATCTATCATGACCTTTAATTCGTCCTGAACCACTTTTTTTGTGTTTGGATAATCAGTAGGGACGACTGCGTACCACTACCCCTGGGGTTGTTTTGGTATGGTGCTGTAAGAGATTTGTATGACTGGGAAGAGGCAAGAACATGGCTGAGAATTTTCCTTGCATCCTGGTAACCTCCATGACTTGTGACGGTGAGTGGTGGTCTCCGCAATTGACCGGGGTGACTCGATCGGTGACTTTTAAGTTCACCTCCGATCCGAGCTCCTTCCTCTGCGGAATAACATCACCAACATTATGGGGACCACCTCTCTCCATGGTTTTAAGAGATTGAGGTGGTAAGTCTGACATTCTCTGACTCATAAATGATTTCCCTGACCCTCAAAAAGCCCATTTATTTTTTTCTGTTTGAAGGTCCCTCCTCCCAATTTTCCTGTAGGATGTTGAACATGCCGTGCGGTCATCAGAAATACAATAATTTGAATGGGGAGAACCCAGTGGAGGCTTGTGGGATCTCTCGTACTGCAAAAAATAGGGTCCAAGCCACTTGTCCCAATTTCGAGCGTCTTCTTGCATGAAAGCCAGTGGGATAAACTGCTCACAGCTTCATGTGTCTCTCTCCCTCTTCCGCTGTCTCCTCTCCTTAAATGGGAAAACATTTGAGCAATGGTCCAAAATGAATGATTTATTTATGTATTTTTTGTATTAACCATTGAAATGAACACCCTCAATGGGTGTCTATGATAATAGAGATCTACATTAGGCCTGTCCAGATCAGTGTCACACACATGCTCTTCACGGATGTTTGCAATCTGTGATATGACTGCATGCAAGTGTCCCCTGCAAACATCATTTTTTAAGATTGGCATACCATCATGCAGATGCAACATTGGCTTGGATCTGCTTTACAGTTCACACATGCACACGGTCATTTAAAATTGACACCCTGAATAATTATAGTTTCTGGTTCACCTGACCTTAATCTGACTGTTACGACCCTCCCCTGTTTATCGTTGTCTAGGGAGTAGGGAGAGCTACATTGTCCCACCCAAAGCACCAAACACACCGTTTATACACTGGGAGAGGGTGAATGAGGCAGACGGAAACAGTATTGTAAAGTATATACACAGATTTATTTACAATACCAACTGTGTACCGTTTACAATACGAAACAATCAAAAAGGTATATTTACACTATGCACATCAAAACTGCATACGGGGAGGAAAAGGAACTGGACAATGCCAAATCAAAGAAATGAATAAAAACAAAAATGTCCAATCTTCCTAATCTTTTGATTTAGTAAGCCTATTGTGGCAGGGCGGAGGGTGGGGCCGGGTCGTGATACTACACACCGGTCCCGTATTAGGCTAATTATGCCTCCGTGAGGTTTAAAGGCTGACAGCAGAGGGCCGTGTGGGAGAGAGAGATCGTTAGCGGACATGTCCGTCATGAGTGTTTGTGTTTTCTTTTAAGTTTACCATTAAACCATTATTTATATTGAAAAGCCGGTTCTCTTCTCCTCCTTTCCATTGATCCCTTTACACTGGTGCCGAAACCCGGGAAGGAGGAGGGATACGCCATAGTAGAGTTCTCGCCACTACCGTCCACCCCAACGGAGCAGCCGCAGCCATCTGCCGGGGGACGAGGAGCCCAGCCGCCTGAGACGAGGGACGATGGCCCGAGCTGACCGGCCTGAGGGGAGAAGGGGCTCACTGCCGACCGCCTGGAGCGAGAGGACCGCTGCCAGGGGCGGGGGAGACCCCTTCTGTTCCCCGAGAACGTGGCGGGGTGTTCCGTCTGCCAGGGGCTGCTCCATTGGGGTGGACGGTAGTGGCGAGAACTCTACTACGGCGTATCCCTCCTCCTTCCCGGGTTTCGGCACCAGTGTAAAGGGATCAATGGAAAGGAGGAGGCGAGAACCGGCTTTTCAATATAAATAATGGTTTAATGGTAAACTTAAAAGAAGACACAAACACACATGACGGATATGTCCGCTAACGATTTCTCTCTCCCGCACGGCCCTCTGCAGTCAGCCTTTAAACCTCATGGAGGCATAATTAGCCTAATACGAGACCGGGTGTGTAGTATCACGACCCGGCCCCGCCCTCCGCCCTGCCACACCTACCTAAATCAAAAAAGAAAATGCAGAAACAAAAATCTTCAACATCCGTGACGTCGTATCTATACTATCAAACCCAAAAAAGAAATACAGCAGGTGGCACTTGCCCCTGACCTAGTGTGATTACACAGCAAGTCGTTCCTAGTGTGCAAAATGTATATTGCGTCACATAACTTACCTATTCCTTTTTCCTCCAGCCAGCACAGGTACATTGAAATAGTCCAACACTTCAGAGACGTGAAGGAATAAAGAATTTACAAGGTCAAAACCACAGTCAAACAAGACATCAAGAGAAACATTAAATGCATCCGGAAGAATCCGAATGTGGAGCGAGCTGTTAGTGTTGGCATTGGCGTACCCTTTTATATTATCATGGGCTTCCGGTTATGGGCTTAGGCATCACGGTGACGTCATCAAGTCGGATGATTGGCAGTAGAGTAAACCAACCAGAATGTTAAACCTGCGAAAAGTGAAAGACAGAAACCGAGAGAGAAAACTCCAAAAGAAACCCATTAACATCACACAGGAACATAACACTGACACATTTTTGAGGGGATGGCCACAAAACACGCATAAGTATTCAAAAACAGGTGGCGGGGCACATCGCACTGCAACAAAAAGCACTGGTCTCGAGACACGTTTTAAAAACATGAACTTGGCTGCCGTCTCAATGCAACATTTATTGTGCAAGACAAAAATAAATATTGCGAGTTGCTTTGCAATGGTCTGCAACTGCAACTGTGTAACAGCTAAAGCCCAGCACATTTATGAAAGCACAGCCATTAGAAATATAAAATCGATCAATATGTCCCATCCTTAACCCAAATATTACCTCATATGTCTCAGAACATGCTAAAATCACACATCAATATCCTGTATCATGGGGCCTCAATCCAACACATGCACACTCACTTCCTGCAAATCTGTCTGAACCTTCAATGACTTCTTAGGTAGGCACTAATTGTGTGTTCCGGCTCCATTATGGGGTCACAAACTGGCAGCCACCATGCAATAATTGTTTTCAAGCTGTGTTGCTGCACAAACAAACATATGGGAGTATGTAGGCCCATGTCCAGGACACCCACACAGTTACAGTCTTATTGGTGTCTTAGGGTCCGTTCCAAATACATTTTTGCATCCATCTACAGTACTTTTTTAAATAGTTTTCTATGTAAACATGCTCTAGCTGGACATCAGTGACCATTACGTTTCCTCTTGCTGTTTTTTGTGTGACTTACACAGGAGCGCCACATTTTCTAGACAATCTATCAAGTTAAAAAGAGCTTTAACTTTTAAAAACACGTCTTGAGACACCTGTTTTCAGTAATATTTGTTGCGCTGGGTCCAGCTTCTTTTAGCACAACAACACGTTCAGTCTGAATGACCCTATATACTGTCTGGAGAGTGCTGAGAGTACTGACTTAATGTGTTACCACTATGCATTCAGATTGACAAGCGGCTGCTTTCAAAGACTTGTATGCATATTTTCACGCATGCTTTGCAAAGAGTGCCCAGAATTGCAGCCGTGCATGTGAATGCAGTTCTTGGTCAAAAATAGTGGTCTCATTGAGGTATTAATGTAAACACAGCCATTTATGTCTTAATTGAATGTAAGCTGGGGGGACATAAATCTGATTTGCTAATTTGTCAGAATGTTTGATTTGCGTATTGCAGAGTAAATACAGCCTAATAGACCTGCCATGTTTTTTTTATTATTGACTCTTTACTTTAATAATTACTCTGGAAAAAAACTTCAGTACAATGTTTTAACTGAGAACTACTTGAGCATTACTTTATGCTATTCTTCTAATTGAATATTTATATGAAAATGATACTTTGTAAATTTCACTGATTTGTGAAGTTAGTACAAGAAGCATGAGATTTCACTGGTATTAGTAAAAAAATAACTTTTAGGATCTTGACAACCGTTGTCAGGGTGATGGCTTCGTTTTTTTCTGTCATTTTCTGCTCTTCCCAACCCCCGACACCCCACCCCCTTCAATTATTGTTAGTGATCTAGCTTGTGGTTCTGAGGTTGTTTTTTCATTACTAGAGAAATGCATGGTTTGTTATCTCTGCCACATTTTCTTACTCGTGAATTACTACAGCGATTAAATTTGTTTAGAGCAAGATATGTTGTTTATTTTCTATTTTGTTGGACTTTTTGCACCTGTTCTCTCTTGATATTTAAAAAAACCTTTTGTCATATTCAAAGAATGATTAGTATCTCCTTTATCACAAAGCATCACATTCCTGTGATGCATGCGCCCGCCACACACAGAGCACGGTCCTTTGCAGTTTGCATGTATTCTGTCATTGCTTAAACTATTTGCAGTGAAAGGTGATCATCATTTATGTTTGAATGAGTTTCTGCTTAGGTCATACAACAGAGGTCTCCATGAAGGACTGTGTCAGGACAGATGTGATATTCACGCTCGATTTCAGATGACACACTAGCGTTTTTACCGCTGCTGTATTCAGTCCCACCAGAATGATTTTCTATGGTCCAAAATGACAAAACTTGCTGTGGCTTTGCTCAAAAATTGTGATGCCATTTGCAGTAAAGCACTAGCTGTGATGCACGCATGCCTTTTAAAAGTTTAGACAAGGCTAACAATAGTGAACACAAAACGTTCCTGTTTCAGTTGAACAGTTGTTTACTTTCAATTATTTTTGGTTGTTGTGGGTTCTTACATGCATTTTCATCAAATGATATCATCAAAGGGTGTCTAAATGAATTTATTAACTTTAATCAAATTAAAATAGAACAATTACTTTTCGTTTTCAACATAACAGTATTTTTATTATCTGAATTGCTTTCATACAGATCCTCAAAACACAAAAGTGATAGTTATTTTTGTCAAATAAAGTGCTGCACAACTATTATTATTATTACAGTGAATGTCACATAGCTATACAGTAGTGATATTTCTGTCATTTGTTTTGTACATTAAAATGAAGCTTTTGTTTTTGCAGAGCTTTTATTTTTATACAGTTATCTGATACTGTGCAGTTTCAACTGCTTTTTGAGCACTTGTTTTGCCACTGTCAGTAATAATATATTATTATTATTATTATTATTATAAATTTTTTATTTGTATCTTTTATTGAATCTTGTTTTAACAAATAAATCTTATTTCGGGGGCCGGGGTAACTCAGCGATTAAAGACACTGACTACCACCCCTCGTAGTCGTGAGTTTGAATCCAGGGCGTGCTGAGTGACTTCAGCCAGGTCTCCTAAGCAACCAGATTGGCCCGGTTGTTAGGGAGGGTAGAGTCACATGGGGTAACCTCCTCATGGTCGATAACGTGGTTCGCTCTCAGTGGGGCGTATGGTGAGCTGTGTCTGGATGCCACAGAGAATAGCGTGAAGCCTCCACACGTGTTATGTCTCCTCTGTAACGTGCTCAACAAGCCACATTTTCTTCAGCTTTTAAACCCTCTGGTACGATTGCCCCATAAGCTTCCAATTTTCCAAGAAAATGTCCAGGTCATATTAAACCCCAAATAATAAAAACAATTATGTTTTGTATAAATAAAATGAAGCCTATATTTAGGACTATTATGATTCAAATCCACCCAATTCTAATTATTAATTGGGTATTTCACTTTTACATTTTCCATAGTTTTTTTTTATGATGATTCACATTACCGTAACCATATATATTTTTTTGACTGTATTACACTTAATTATGCTGTTGTACAATTGTTTTATTTTCTTTATTAAAATCAGCAAAAATGAAAAGTGAAGGGAGGACTATGAATGGATGTTACATTTATATAATGCTTTTCTGATACTACATTCAAAGGGCTATACATAGTGAACCTGGGGATCTCCTCAACCACCAATAGTGTGCTGCATCCACCTGGATGATGCGACAACAGCCATAGTACTCCAGTACGCTCACCTCACACCATCTGTTGGTGGAGAGATGAGAGTGGACTGATACAGCCAATTAATGGATGGGGATTATTATGATGTAAGTGAGGATGAGAGCAGGCTTCACTCAGTGTATATAATTAATTTTAAGAGTGCTGGCCTAAAAGATAACATATAAAATAGAAAAAGTGGCCGCACTATGCATATATTGTTTATTTTGCACAGACGCGTTTCAGTGTGCCTTCTTCAGTGTGCCCTGAAGAAGGCACACGCCGAAACGCGTCTGTGCAAAATAAACGATTATTATGATGTATAAATACTTACAAAATTAAAATTCTTTTTTTCTTCCTATTGCCGCTATAAGAATATTGTAATGACCATCTTTTTTGGTGTTGTGGTAATGAGAATGCAGGGGGTAAAATGTTCGTAACTGTCAAGAAATAAATGCCTTAATATAAAAAATCTTCATAGTTCTAAAAAATAGGTTTCATTTTTTATTTGGAGTAAAATTGTACAAGGATGTTTTCTTGACCAGTTTTGTTAGAATCACACAGATGCTGTTGATATTGCATTGCATTTTACCCAGAATATTCCCTTTAAACAAGGTTTTCTTACAGCTTAAACAGGGTTATTTTACATCTTAGATGACAAATAGTTGTCATAGGTCTGCACATTATGGTGTGAAACTAATGTTGGAAATGAAGCCACTATGTCTAGCCAGCCCTCCAATCAAGACTAGTTCTGTGAGATGTAAATTTGAATTCTGAGCTATGAAAACACCATTGAGTTCCTTACAAAGACAAGAATAAAGACCTTTGAGAGGTAGTTCCATCTGCTGGTTTTCGAAAATTATCTGATCCTCAATGTTCACTGGCCTTTTACTCTCCACAGAAAGAGACTGTGTTTTGCTAATAGCTGGTATAATCTGGAGCAGGTAAAGACCTGTCCCTCACAAGAACGTTGAGGTGGTGAATCTGTACAGATGCAATTAAATGAACAAATGTTTATACCATGGTGTGGCAAAAAATCACAAGGTAGTACCATGATGCATGTCCAAATAGGATACATGTTTGTTTTGACGCCTTCTTAAATGTTGTTCTGTAATGGCAATATTGGCATTATTACAGTATTATGATGGTTACCCTATTCGTTTACCATGGTATTTACATGGTACTCTAAGGTATTTCAATAAAGACAGTGGTACTACCAAGGCATCATGTCCAAAAAACCTGGGGTTGTAACATGATGCTTTTCTATTAGTGGAGACTGCAACCATGTAACTGTTGCCTGTTTATGTTATGATACCCATTTAGATTTGTTCCTTAATGCCAATATTGGCCTTACCAGACAGAGTTATTTCCGGATCTCTCTCGTCCGTTTCCACACCCATCGTGGAACGTCTGAATGTGTTTAGATTATTATGGGAGATGCTGTGTTCCATCAGACGGAGCTGTCAACTGCGTTCCCAACAACTTCACACATCTCTTAATGGCATATGAGATCTCTAGAGAAAGCTCTTTATCTCACCTAACCATATGCTATATGCTGCCACTGTGCCTCTGAGTGTGAGCTGTTGCCTCAGACTTAGATTGGACCAGCTCCCGCCAATCCTACGCATTTCATCTCCATCTCTCCACAGCTGCCTTGAGTGGAGCTCTGCCTATCTGTCTCATTTCCCTTCTAGCACTTATCCAAACACCCATTAAAGCATGTATGTTTACTCAGTTGGATGCCTGTTTCCAAAGCAGTAAATAGAAGAACAGATTTTATGTTAACAACTTTGAGCTCGATTTTTCTCTGTTGCTATCTGTCTCATTCACACCTACTTGGCTTTTTCTAGTTCTTTATTTTTGTTGTTTTTTCACTAGTTTCTCAATCTATCATTTCAAATCATACTACCTGCAAACTTGTTAAAAAAAAACTTAAACTTTTGTTTTTATATGAATGCTTTCTTTCTTTGAAGAAAAGGCAGAGAAAAGGACCAAAAAAGCACCTTTCCAAAAAATAAAAGAGTATAATTTAGAAACAGTTATACAGATAACTACTAACAGATAGTTACATAAACCCAGCCACTCCAACCCCACAAAAATCATTATTATTTACTAACCCTCATGCTATTTCAAACCCATATGACTTTCTTCCGTGGAAAAAAAGGAGAAATATTCAAGAATGTTGACGCTGCTTTTTTAAAATTTTTTACTGGACCATACATCTCCTTTTGTGTTCAATGGAAAAAGCCTAAGAACAACATAAAGGTGAGTAAATGATTATACAATTTTCATTTCTGGATGAACTATGCCTATAGCATTTGCATTCATGAGTTGTGTGACATGACTATGTCATTTTTTTATACTCTCTGTTACATTTATGTTTATTCATTTGGCAGATGCTTTTATCTAAAGCGACTTACAAAAGAGGAAAACATACGCGAATCATCTTAAGGAGACAGTGGTATGAAAAGTTCCATACTACAAAGTTTCACTATCATCAGTATACTATACAAAACAGATTTAAGTGCAACAAGAATTGTAAATATTTTTTTTTTTTTAGTGACCGGTTAAGTGCTTTTGGAAAAGATGTGTTACATGAAGCTGGTCAGATCTGTCAAATAGTGAAAAATTTAGGAACATTGTGGTCATCATTATTACAATGGAAAAACAAACAATGTCTTACGGCCTCACTTCATTCTGCCTGATCTCACAGTGAAATCCGAACGAGTAGGTACATTTTTCTTTAGCTGCTGACCAAAATGTAAAACACTGCCCCCAGTGGCTAAAGTGGGAAGTGTTTTAGGGCGTACAGGCACGTGTGAGCTCCATTTATGTCCAGGAGATTTGCCAAAAGCTAGTTGTGAAGCAAGTTCTTTTCAGCTGTACAGGATGCAATACAGTGAAGAGGAATACATATTTTATGGACCCCAGCCCAAACCCCAAACCTAAACCTAACCATTAGTGGAATAAAAATGTAATTTTAGGCATGCAATTACTTCCTGGTTTCAAAGTGGATACGAACCTTGGTCTCTAATGCTACTGATGCAATGCGCTGCTGGTAGAGCCATGTGGGAATGTAAACAAACTGAAACCGAGGCAAAAATGTGTGGTGGGAAATGCAGCATGTCAATGAGTTGGCATAACGTTGCCGATCCCAGGGTACCGGAACTTTCAGAAACCACATGCTGATACCCTACTGCCGCTACTCCAGAACATCTTCCATGGATTCCTCGTTCCAACAACTTCTGCTCCTCTTATGGGTACCTCTGTTTGTTCTACCTCCTGATCTTACAATGTTCAAAGAGACAGGGTGTTTTCTGTCTCCCCGGTGGATTTTTGTCGAGCATTATTTTTTGCTGATAGTTGGTGTGGAGCCTGCATTCAATAAACCAAGCATAGATGCAGCAGTCACACCCGTCCTCTTGAGAAACCTTGCGTCACTTTCTTCTGCGTCTGTGTGGAGTAATGTTGGTAATTTAGTCATGCGGCCTGGGCAAAACTAAAGTACAGCCACAAATGGCCCACTCTCTTGATCGAGAGTGACATTAGGGTGGGGTGACCTCTGATCTCTGACTCATATTCTTTCTATGTCCCGCTGTGGTCAACCACACAACAAATCTATCAGCAAGAACTGATTGATGAAGCTTAGCGAAGGCCTAAATGATCAATTAATAGACAAGAAGGACTGCTAGGTGTTTTTGTCGGTAATGGTTTCTGACAAGTGTTTCCACTCATTGGTATGCGAGATATGATATGTGGCCATTTCCAATATTTCTTCCTGTGTTATTCTGAAGGTGACCTGTAAGCCAGAACATATCTAATATGATCACATCTAATACTTTCACTCAGTTCTTGCTTACAGAAAGCAGATGATGGCACTTCAGGGTTTGTTTGTTCTCTCTGATAGAGATGCGAAGTATAATGTGAGCTTCCTGGAATTACAGGAAGATCCTATTCCCCATTGAGATTTCGATCCCTTCAAGAGAAACATAGAACCAAATAATAACATGAATAACAGTGTAAACTAATATTAGTGTTACAGTGCCCTCTATAGGCACAAGTGTGCAGGACAACCAATAGTCGTAATCTTAAAGTCTGCATGAAATTAAAATGGACCTTATTTACTTCAATACAGATTCCTGGTCTTATTGTGCACAAATTATCTGCAGCTTACACATTATTATACACTGTAAACTCTAATGCTGTCATTACTCACAACTCAAATATCTGAGTTCCTTGAACTTTCTTCCTTCTTAAAAATCCATAGTTTTAAATTTTAAGTGTTAATAACTCAAACTATCAAGTACAAAATTGAGGATATGGGGAATGTTGTTTTGTTTCAAATAGTTGTTTCATGTGATGTCACCATTAGGTCAAGTTGGACCCTGTCTCAGTTCTGCCGTGTGCATGTGCAACTGAAGGAATATATGGAATTCTGTGGAGGAGAACGTTTATTTAATGACTGACCGATAATCAGTTATATTCTTCATAATGTAAGCTGTATTATTGTATGACATAAATTTGAGACCAATTCTATTAAAATTATTAAGTTAAAACAAAAACATTTGAAATAGCAAATCTGAGTTAGGTCTACTTTCATCTAGTTTCTTAAATAGTTAAAGGAATAGTTTAAAAATGAAAATTCTCATAAATATACTCACGCCATCCTAGATGTGTATGACTTTCTTTCTTCTGCAGATCACAAAGTAAGAAATTTAGAAGAATATTTCAGCTCTATAGGTCCTCACACTGCAAGTGAATGGGTGTCAAAAAATTTTAACTCCAAAATTCACATAAAGGGAGCATAAAAGTAATCCATATGACTCCAGTGGTTAAATACAGGTGTTCAGACACAATATGATATGTGTGGGTGAGAAACAGATCAAAATTTAAGTCATTTTTTGTTATAAAGTCTCCTCCCTGCCCATTAGGGGGCGATATGCACGAAGGAAGTGAATCACCAAAAACAGAAGGAGAAAATGAAAGTGGAAATTTACTGAGCAGAGAGGAGAATTTATAGTTTAAAAAAGGACTTTAATATTGATCTGTTTCTCACCCACACCTATTAAATCACTTTTGATTTAACCAGCAGAGTCGTCTGGAGTACTTTTATTTTGCCCTTATGTGGATTTTGGAGCTTCAAAATTTTGGCACACATTCACTTACATTGTATGGGCCTGCAGAGCTGAGAAATAATTCTAAAGTTCTCCGATTGAGTGTAGCAGAAGAAAGAAAGTCATACACATCTGGGATGACATCTGAGGTGTAAGCAGCACTTTATTAACAGTTGACACCATTTACACTGCAAGCATGAGTCGCGAGGTGAAGCATTACAGAAATGTCCCAGGCACGGCAGTGAGTGGATAGTGTCGGCGTTGAGCCTATTTCTGCTGCACGGATCAAGCTGAGCTCTGGGTACAATACAACAAAAAAATAATCAGGAGATTATTGGAGACACAAAAGCAAATCAAAATTATTCAAACCAAACTTATAGTACACTACAATTTATATGTCTGCATGCAAGTAACATCAATAAAATAAATAAAGACTGAATAAACAGCCAGACATTTTGCCATTCTGTGTACAGTATATAGATGTACAGTTTAGACACAACATTAACCAATCACAACCAAGTGTGCTGATGAATTGTAAGTGACTGCCCAATGTTGTCCTTGAAGCAGCAATAACCTCAGCTTATTACGAACTTATTAAAGAAAAAATGTGGGGTAGGACCCCATAGATAACTTTATTTCCTGCAAGGATGCGCTGCTGTTTCTCGCAGAAGAGACGCGTGGCCTATGCATTACATTACGGCAGTAAAATGGGTTGCAAGCACTGTTTTTAAGTTAACTTTAAGTTGTTTTCAATATCTTCTATACTGTAAAATGTCCCTTTTGACCGGACAGATATAACTGAAATTGGTGTTCTGAAAAATCTTGTCTGTGTGACAGGCTGTAAACAGCAAAAAAGTAATTGACAGCGGACTACATGTGTTAACCAATTAGAAAACTTGTAGATGCTTTCTGGCTCTCTGCCAATGGTGGTGGGGTTACCTGTTCGACCAAACAAGAAAGACAGAGGAAACTGTTTTGGAAACAGTTTTGCAATTCCATTTGGTCCTGCTAGTGGTGTGGAAATTACTTTAAATTAGCTTTGTGTGACTTATTATCTTATGAACAGCATTCGTTGTCTAAAATCTATTTTTGTGGCAAGCTGGTGATTAAAGGAAGAAGAGAGGGGCGTTTGTTCTCTTCTGTTTATTTTTGCAAGTAAGGGTTATATATGATCTCACGTTTTAGAATAAAGTCAAAACTTTTGCTCAGTGCTGAAGTCTCTTTAGTCTAAGGAATATTGTCACTGAAATGAAAAGAGCCTGCTTTTGTGGAGGTGCTCTTCTGTGGGAACCTATACTGTGTCTGTCTACAATGAGGTGCATTTTTTGTCCCCTATGTACAGATGTGAAGGGGCCGCCCAGCTACCACTTCTCCTGTGGCCAGTCGCCGTTCACAGAGCCCTGTGTTTGGGAGAGGAAGTACTGCATCCTGACTGATAGCCAGCTCATCCTGCTCAACAAAGAGGAAGAGGTGAGAGCGCACCTCCCCTATGCTTTATCCACTCATTCTTCTTCTTTCCTCTCCATCATAAAGAAGAGAAAAGGATGGTTGAGGGGAAGACACGATGCTGATGTTTGTGCTTTGTTGTGCATTTCCCCTTTTGAGAGTTAAATGTGTTTGCATTTAGAAGTAATTTATTGACCTGCAGCTTTAGATCTTTTTTATGCTCCATTTAAACGAATACATTCTGTCAACATCCTCTTGTTGTTCCAAACCTATATGACTTTCTTCCATTGAGCACGAAAGGGGATATTTTGAAGAATATACTCTTTCTATATAATGAAAGTGAATGAGGACTAGGGCTGTCAAGATACAAAATGACAAATTTGCACCACATCGTAAAGTGGTGCAAATGACTTGTGCGAACGATTCCTTTAATGATTTGTCCCCTTCTCTATTGAGTTCCAACACATCACTCTCACTGTGCAGGGCAACCAATTTCACCTTCAGGTTATGAAAGGGAGTAAACTATTAAATTAATGAATTAAAATGTTGTGTGATTTACAGGTTGCTTTCAGATTAATTTAAACTGTTAGTTAATTATTAGCCACAAGATGAAAAGAGACTAACCTGTTGTCAGAATCTGTACCTCAATGACCTCAACCCAGTGACCTTCGACCTCTGACCTGTTCCCAGATGCCATCTGAGGTCCATGAAAGCCCCACAGCCTCTTCGTCAAAGGGCCGCAGCCTCAGAAGGACAGTCAGTGTGCCCTCTGAAGGACAGTTCCATGAGTATCCAGTAGAGGGCATCTCTATGATAGGTAAGAGACAGTGTGATCATTCAGAATGACATTAAACAAAATTAAAAGGATTACACATATTTCAAGCTGTTATTGTCCCTGTTAACACATTTTCAACAAGGTTCCCACTGTCATGGAAAACCTGTACATATCTCTGGATTTTAACATATAAACAGATAAAAATTTTTGATTTACCGGACCTGGAAAAGTCATAGGAATAAATGAAATCTTAAAAAAGAGAAAGATTTCTATAATGTGTAAATATAAATGTCGATATTCACAATTTTTTTCAAAACATTTCAATGAGTATATTTTTTTCAAATTTTTTTCTAGTTCAATTATTTATTTATTTTTTTCAATTTTTTATTATTTATTTATTTTTGTCTAGCACAGACCAAAAATATTTTATGGGCTTGAAATTGCTCTTTGTGAGTTCTACCGCTATAAGATTATTATGTTATGTTGTGAATTTATAATTTATTATGTTAATTTATTAGGATTGCTTTTTATTATTATAAAACCCTTGTGTAGTAATCAAGAACAACTGATAAATTAATAAAATGTTCCATATTCAGTATTTATATTCACCATTTTCTATACTGAGTATTTTTTTCTACATATCCACAGACAAAAATATTTAATTGGCTACAAATTACTGTTATTAATAATAAAATATATATTTTTTATTTTGTAAATATTATATCATTGTTATTATTATTATTGTTATAAACCCTTATGTAGTAATCATGAATCATGGATCAACTGGAAAAATCTATTAAAAAAGTACTTTCTCTATAAAAATATTTCACAATACATATATCATGAACAACTGTAAAAGTCAAAGTCAATCATTGGTCAAAACCTGGTGTGGGAACCCTGATTCAAACATTAACAATACCCTTTGGTTGCTTGTAGCAGAGACTTTTTGCTTTATCTGTAGATTTTCAACCCTGAAGCACCAGGAGCTTAAGTGGTGCTCTTTTAGTATTTACTGTAGCTTTAAGATGTTGTTAAACCGGCACACTTACATGGCAAAACTTAGCATATGGATTAGTGCGCTAGCTAGCTGAGCACGAGGTGAATCATGAACAAAATCATGTCACTAGGTGCATTTGTATCACAAGGCCCATTACTCTGAAATATCTGCCATGAGCATGGAGGATCAGGATAATAAAGCAGTGGATTTTAAAGCCAATGCCGCAGGCTGGGCTTAGAGAAACAACAGATTGGGGTGAAATACTGCATGCATACAGTACATTCTCAAAATACAGAATATTTTAGAAAACAAAAGGCAGTTGTACTAGACAATGAAATGCATAATTCTTTCATATAACCATGGAGACTTCATTGTTTCCTCAGTGTAATGTTTTGTCTTCCTTAAAGGGATAGTGCACTCAAAAATGGAAATTCTGTCGCTATATTCTCACCCATGTTGTTCCAAACCCGTATGACTTCCATAGAACACAAAAGGAGATGTCATCAGGTATGTTAGCCTCAAACACTATTCACATTCATTGTATAGGGAAAAGATGCAATGAAAGTAAATGGAAATTGAGGCCAACGTTCTGCACTGCTGGCACAGAGACTCTCCTCATCCAGTGTTTTCAAAGTGAAATTGAAATCAGATTAATTAGGGGGAATTTAATGGGACATGTTGGACTGGGACATGTGGTTAGGAACAATGCATTATAATGTTATATTCCCAGAATTTCACACCCATTCATTATCTTGGCCTCTCTTTTTCACTTCTTCCGTGAAGCTTCGTTATATTTGAGTAACTTCAGTATGTTTGGGTATGTTTGAACATGCGGCCTCTGTGGGCCAGACGTGCTTGAGCAAGAAGGAGTATAAAAGAATGTATTTCTGTGGAACAAAACACACTGTTGTGAGTCAGTGTGTTTAGATTTCCCTCTCTAGACAGTGTTGCATTGCCTCCCAGGCCCGGGGGGTCATAACTGAAGCTGCCCTCTGACTTGTCCTGTGTTCAGTGCCAGTGCGTGCGGGGGTGCGGACACTTCAGTTCAGGGCCGGTTGCAAAAGGCAGCACTCAGAGAAATGCACAAATCTCTGTGACTAAGAGAGTCATTCATTCTGCAGACGCTCCTAAATTGCACCGGCGTGGATTCAGAGTGTGAGAGAAGAGGGTTATTTATATGCTAATGTTCACTATGTTCACTCGGATTTCTATGGCCATTCAGCACAGGAGGAGGAACCTTTAAGATTCACACATAAAAAAATTAGATCAAATGTTTTGAATTTGTATGGTTTCAATCTGTGAATCATACATGTTTTTGTTGTCATTAAGCTTCTGCCTTGTCTAGGCAGTGAGGTTCTGACTTCTCTCAATTAGCAATCAGAGATATCTGTGAAATAGTACTGAATGTGTTCATGCTTGTCTGTTTTCCTTCGCACACTACCACCGTTGTAACAATAGAAAGACTTTAGAATAGAAAACTTGTGCAATGTTTGAAATAAAAACAAAAGGTAAAGAAGTAAACACAGAATTATCTGTATGTTATCAAAAGGCTCAGTTTACATTTAATGGAGACCTTTTGGGTGGATGAAATGCATCTCATTGTATTATTGCACCATATAAAATGTCCAATTGATTTAGCTATTAATAAGTGTAGGGGGTAAGGAGGATGACTAAGCTTTGCAGTATCTACTAATACCGTTCCTCTTTATTTTCCCTGATGTCTCAGTACAGCTTCTTTTTTCTGTTTAATTTGAACAAAGAAATATGATGAAAATAGTTCCATGAGATGAGCCATGGGGCTAGCTGTACTACGAAGCAGGTTCAGATTCACAAGGTGGGAGAGGCAGATCAAAATACTTTCTGGCATATTTAGGGCAAGATAAAGCCATCTGAACACTATTGGTGTTTTGATGTTCAAATAACATGCTTTGCTCTTTGGGAAAAGGGAATAAAGTTCTTCTGCACCATTGTAAGAAAATAATTTAAAATTTTTTTCCACCCAAACCATATAAACGTGTGTCATCCATTCATGTAAAATAATTGTAATAAATTCATAAAAATACATTTTACTGAAGTATTTTGAGTTGGCAGTGCTACCTATCACAGTTGATCTGTTTAATTACTGTGCTTGCAAGCAAGGGCGTATATTTGTCTTGAACATGGAACATGGAACATGGAACATTGTACTTCCTTGTTTTTATTATCTCCCCTGGAATCTATGCCCATGCTTGCAAGACAACATGTGTATTGAAAAATTCACCATTTACATTGTTAGAAACTTTACAGTTCAAGATCTAACCCGATAACAATAGTGTTCAAATATATAAAAAAAATAATATTTGCAAATGTAATTGCAATTGGTATTCTTCCTTGCACGTATTTACAAATTGAATTATAAATGGTATTTTTTTTTTTTTTTACATATATTTAACTTCATCTTTTATTTTTATTATTATTATTTATATCACATTTACACTGCAACCTAAAATAATTTACTTTTATACTTGTCTATTCTTTTGTGGCTTGCAAACGTTGGTATTTCCTTAAGGAAGATGAAAATCTATAGCCTAAACTGTTTTCTGATTTTTTGAAATGCAAATCTGTTTGCTAATTTACATCTTTAGCTATAATGCAGTTGTTTAATAATGGCATATAATCAGGGGGGCCTGGGTAGCTCAGTGAGTAAAAACGCTTACTACCACCTCTGGAGTCATGAGTTCGAATCCAGGGCGTGCTGAGTGCAATGTCCCCTAAGCAACCAAATTGGCCCTGTTGCTAGGGAAGGTAGAGTCACATGGGGTAACCTCCTCGTGGTCCCTATAATGTGTGGTTCTCGCTCTCGGTGGGGCGTGTGGTAAGTTGTGTGTGGATGCTGCGGAGAACAGCGTGAAGCCTCCACATGCGCTATGTCTCCGCGGTAACGCGCTCAACAAGCCATGTGATAAGATGCATGGATTGACGGCCTCAGACGCCAAGGCAACTGTGATTCGTCCTCCGCCACCCGGATGGATGAGGTGAGTCACTACGTCACCATGAGGACTTAGAGTGCATTGGGAATTGGGCATTCCAAACTGAGGAGAAAAGGGGAGAAAACATTTATAAATAAAAATAAAAACAATAATGGCATATATATGAGTTGAAATCATGTGAGCTCACTCACTTTCCCCATTCATTCATTCCACTATTGTTCTACTCCGATGAGGGATCCTGTCTCTTTTTTTTTCAAGCATGTAACAGGTGAAAATTCTTGAATGTTACGCAATGAGTAAAATAAGACAATTTTTATAATATGTATTCTTGTCGTTTAACAGTATAAATGCAATATCCACTTATTTGCTGATTCTTATTAAAACTAAGGAATTTCAAAAGTGGAATAGCTTGTTTTTTCGTGGGAAGTATAATTTAAATAATTTTTAAATATCCTGTGTAGTTGACGATTTGGAGATCTAGACAGTGTGCATGGTGGATCTGCATCTATGGAGTAAAGCAGCAGTTCTCAACCAGGGGGCCGGGACCCACTAGGGGGCCTCAGCACACTTCCAAGGGGGCCTCAAGATGACATAAAATTAATTTAAAATAAGAAATATTAAAATAATCAAACTTAATAAAAAAAAAAAAAAAAAAATACTTTAAGATGGACTGTATGCCCACAAATTATAAAAAGACTCTTTCTGAAACTTCTAGAATAAAAATGATACATTAATAATTTTAATCAGACATGTATAGAATCGGTCGAGGGAGCCTTAAAATATTGTCTTGGACGGTGGGGGTGGGGGCCTTGGAGTCAAAAAGGTTGATAACCACTGGAGTAAAGGTTTCTCGGATAGGACAGCCATTGCTGTGCTATTTCCAATAGACAACAGAGTGAGAGAAGCAGAGTGGGTTTGACTGGAGAGACTTCACTCGCTAAAACACCGGCTCAGCTCCTCTTTTCTCTGGAATTGTTTTGGGTTTTTTTTTCGCTGAGGGATGTGAATATAAGAGATTGCGGGATCGATATCAACATGGATTATATAGGTAGGTTTGCCTCATGACTTTCAAACGCATCAAATGATATTCAACGCTGATGGAGCCACACGACAGCAAGTTGTAAATGGTCTGCACTTATAAGTTGTAGGAGTAAAGCGCAATATTACGTTGACTCAGTGTATTTGATCCACAACTAAAGATATTTCGTCATAGATCTTGGAATTCGAGAATCTCATTTTGATGTATTGACGGTTTTTTTTTTTTCTTCCCGCGGTTTTAATTTTTTTAATCAAAGCAACAGATGTCATAAAGCAGTTGAAATTGCTCCGCTGCTGTTACCGGCTGTTTCACGTATATTTCAGAGTTATATATATATATATATATATATATATATATATATATATATATATATATATATATATATATTTTTTTTTTTTTTTTCTTTTTTAAGTAAACTTTCCTTGTCCTATTTAATTTACAACCAGTACCTCGCTGTCGTCTTGCCTTTTATGTCGGAAAAAAGCAGTTCTTTCGCTTGACTGCGCTTCCATCCTTCATTAAGGGTTGCCACTGCTGCTGTTTTTTATTTATTTGACCTTTAATGTCATCAATCTTATTATGCTAAATGTCCCGATTATTAAAAGGCAATGGGATGCCTCCATGAAAGTAATCCTATACACAACACCCTGAATTTTAACTATCAATTATTACATTCTAGAGGTTTTCTAAGGTGTGGAGGGTCTTTCCATTTTAGATAGACAACAACTTGATGATAAACTTTTTTTTTTTTTAAATGTGCGTATCATATAAGGTAGTAATTAAGAAGTAGACTCTTTCTTTACTATGATTGCTTTGGGCAGTACTTAAAGCCATTGGTCCACGTTGACTACAGAGTGTTGTCTGTGAGTGATCTGACTAGATTACACAGCTGAGATCATGAATAACATTTGGAAAAATTTGGGGGCACACAAGGATTGTTTTCTGAGAAAGCCCACTGAGGCATTACAAAGGCAGAATATGGCATGCATTTTCAAGAAAATGTATTATTTATACTCCCCAAGGATTTGGTGGACGATCCCAATGGATTCTGTAATGGGTTGATTAGTCTTAAAAAAATATATATATATGTGGCTTGTGAGGATCTTAAAGTCGCCATGAAACGGAAGTTATGACTGACTTTATTGGAGTACTGTATTGTGACGTATTTCTGAGTGAAACGGCATTTCGAACGAGAAAACAAATGTAGGGTGGGGAATTGGTTTACGCTAGTACAAGGCAGGAGCCATTTGGCAAATACAGATGAATGTGAAACAAGTGAGTAGAAGCTAATTTGTCCATGTTTTGAATCACAATAAACTAAACATAAAGAATAAAGAACACTTACTCAAGAAGAAAGAACAAAACTTTAATTTACATTTCATTGCAACTTTTACATAGTGTGCCACACCTGTCTTCTAAGTTTAAGAGTGGAAAGGATGTTTTGCGAGTCTCGTGTTTCACAGCTCAGTGCTTTGACATCACTACATTCCCAACACTTGGAATCATGCAAAACGGATACATGGAAAGGTAAATAGTGCCAGAAGTCTTGGCATCGAGAAGTGAAGAGAACAGATAACTCTTTGTGCTTCTGTTTGCACTTGTTTGATTAGTTAATGCATTCTCAAGAGCAGTGGTATTTAAGAAGGTGTACCAGTCTGAATGAAAATGTTTACCGTTGGAACAAGGCAAGAGAGAGTGGTTGACACTAAGTCAGCAAAGAGTTCTGGAATCCTGCGGGGTGCTGTAGTGCCATAAAAAACAAATCAAAAACCTTGAAATCAAAATTGGAGTTTTCTGGCTTTTAGTCTATGTATGTTAGCATTGGGGCCATCTATGTATATGCTAGTGCACAACTTAATGTTGACAGATTAAGAACTAATGACAATTATAAATGTAAGGCAAAATTCCCTTGTGTTCCCAAAATAATGCTGCCAAATATGTGTTCTTATCGAATTTGTGTTTGAATTGCATTTTGGTAATACAGTTAATGCTGCCTAAATAAAAAAAAAACTACATTTTAGGTTCATGGTGAACATGTCTTATGATTTATTCACTTTTGTTGAACATGCAGAATTCCACCTGGATGATGCAACGGCAGCATCCAGGCATAGTGCACCAGTAAGCTCACCACACACCAGATATTGGTGGAAAGGAGAGAGTAGAGTTATAGAGCCAATTAATTGATGGGGATTATTAGCAGGTCATGATTGAGAAGGGCCAATGTGTGAATTTGGGCAGGACCCCAGGGTTACACCCCAATTCTTTACAAGATGTGCCCTGGGATTTTTAATGACCAAAGAGAGTCAGGACCTCAGTTTGACATCTCATCCAAAGGGCGATGCCTTATTACAGTATTGTGTCCCTGTCACTATCCCTGTCCCACACAGACCGCAGGTTGAGCAGCACCCCCTGCTGGCCCCCCTAATACCTCTTCCAGCAGCAACCTTAGCTTTCCCCAGGAGGTCTCCCATCCAGGGACTAGCCAGGCTCAACCATGATTAGCTTAAGTGGGCAACCAGTCTTGAGCTACAGGGGGATATTGCTGCTGGCATTTGGAACTTGCGAACTAGTTTCACACCCTGGCCACTGTTTAATACATTTGACGACTTCCCAGATCCATGGTTTTGCCATTTCCCAATATTGGCGATCATCATCTGTTTGCAATTAGCATCTGGATCTTTGTAAGACATCTTTGATATCTGATTACATCGTCCTATCGCCCAGCCCTGATTTCAGTTTAGAACTGCAGTGGCTTTTTATGCAGGATTTCTCATAGCTTACCCTTTCTAAGCAATATGGTACAGATAATTGCTGCATGTGGCGAATACATAGAGCCTTGCTCAGCTTCACTGTTGCCCATGCTGTTCCACTAAATATAAATTATTAATGACTGGCCTGAACATTTCATATCAGATATCATCATCATTGCTATGATGTCATGAAGAAGCCTGAGGATACAGCCTTTTCATTGATTCCACGCATTTTAGGGCAGGGGTTTAGTATTGGTAAAGTCCTATGAAGAAGGTTTCTCTGAGGTCTTCCTGTGGTCATGTTGGGATAATAAACCTTATTTATGCTAGCGCAATATTAGTCAAAGTCTATCCTTCACAGCTTCGTTGTCATTGCCATTGCCATTAAAACTCAAAGATGGCGCTTGCGTAAATAAAGTCTTGTAGTGGTGCCTGCTCCTTCTATTGATCATACTTAGGGATTTGAACAAAACTCTTAACCTAAAGGCTAGTCTAGTCTTATCTTTTTCACATGTAGTTTCGTTTTGTGCACGTTTGGGCACTCTAGCCTTTCAAAGTTTACTCTTTTGACACAAGCCTGTATAGAAGCGCTCACCGCATGACACTACAGCTTCTTACACTGGTATCATATATTGTACTTTTTTACATCAGATTGCGCCAAAAAACACACTTTTCCCAGCTTGTCTAGCTAATGTCAAGTCAAGTGGTTTTTATTGTGCATGTGTGTTCTCAAGTTGATTGACAGGTGATGCCTGTATCTAAAAAGTGTTTGGCTCTTTTACATTTAATGTGGGACATTTCTAAATCCGTTGATCGCTGGGCATTCCCGTTTGTCCCATTCATTTATATAAAAGTGGCACGTTTCTGCTAAATTATCTCTGATTCTAGATACAGTGCGTCCGGAAAGTACAGCGCTTCACTTTTTCGACATTTTGTTTGTTAAAATAAAAAATTAAAAAAATTACATGTACATAAGTATTGCACCGCATTCCGGATGCCCTGTATGCTTTAGTACAGTTAATGTCAGGCGCATGAGAAGACGATGCGCATAGATGCAGACAGTCCACACTGTCCACACTGTGCTGATGACAAATCTTGTGTCACACACACTTTGCACAAAATATAGTGGTATGTGGAAGTTTATAGTGGCGATTGGTGGGCGATAAAATGGGCACAAAAGATTCCATACTTCCAAACTTGGACTGAAAGGAGGGACCTGAGCTATATCTAGGGATCTCAATGACATAGAGTCTTTGAGATGGACTCTTTTGACTTGGGCCAGTTAGCAACCACCCAGAATGCCCTACCAACTGCATATCAACATGCCAAAAACCACTCAGAGCACCTACGCCACCTCATAGCAACTTCCTGGCAACCATCCATAAAACTGTGGCAGCAAGTTTTGCACGAACCAGCAACACTTATGTTTTCTTCAGAAAGTGTAAAAAATCTAGTTTTCCTGTGAATTATATCTCCCCTACAATGCATTAATATATCAATACATTTAATGAAGCTCTTTTCATTTGCACAGAGAATCTTGGGTAATGTAAGTGCAATTATATTGCTGGCAGAGTGGCACTAAAAAGGCACCATGTGCAAAATCATTGGTTTAACATTTTTATCTTAAGGTAAATTGGTATTGATTCATTTACACCTTCCAAATGACATTTTACCACAGATTGATTAATTGTTTCAGCAGGCAATAAATCCTTATACAGTGGTGTTGCACTAAATTGGGACAACCCATTCTCCCCCATCCCCCACCCATCCATCCTCCTACTGTACAACTCCAGAGCGCTCGCATCACTTTTAATTACAGCCCGACCTTGTTTGAGGTCTGGCTGTGTTCATTTGAACCCCTCTGTTATCTCCACTAGTACTGTATTTATCCAAAGAAGGGCTGGGCCAAATCAATGCAGGAAGTCAATTTTCAGCGGCAGTCATAGCCTGAAGGGGAAGAGAGAAAGAGAGACGCTGTGCTGGCCTCACAAAGGGGCTGACAGGGAGACCTGTCGACTCCGACGCCAGGGGACATAGGATAGTCAGGGACAGTCCAACCTTGGTTTACTAGGCTGCACATTAAGAAGAGATGGATGGGCTAACAGCTAGGAATGAGAGACAGGAATATTTCTAGGTGTGATGTAATAACTGTATTTAAGGAAACCAAATGAAAGTGTAGTCACTGAGAAAATAGCTGGTTTGTTTTTGTTTTGATTTGTTTTTTTGCTCGCTCATAGTTAAAAAAATGTGTACAGCCTTTTGTCCTGAGTTAGTCGTTCTTTGGGAAAGTTCAACCAAAAATAAATTCTGTCATCATTTATTCCCTCTCATCACCACCTTTTCCAATAGGTATTTTTGACCTACAAACACTGAAAGTAAAGAGATCCCAACAGGTATATGGTGGCAGAGTTAACAGGCCAAGAGCACTTATTCGGCAGGGTTTTTGTTTGAGTTTAAGCATGTTATTAAAGGAATAGTTCACCCCCAAAACTTTAAAACTCTTTCCTATTTGTCAGTGTTTTAAAAATTTAGTAAATAATAATAAATATATAAAATGTAATTATTCTAGTTAGGGGAGATTCCAGTTAAATCAATATTACCAGTAGAAATGTGTCAACCATTAAAAGCTGCATCTTTCATGGCATGAAAATGAGCCTCCATTAAGGCTACACCCACATTAATTTAGATGCATTTGTTTTTAAATGTTTCATGCAATGCTATCAAAGTGGGTATCAGACATAATATTGCCTCTACAACACGGGCCGCCATTTTGATTGTTTTGGATTGAATGGATCACATGACTGCGTCACATGACAACAAATACGTTATAGTTTTCCAATGTCTCGTCCAGTCCACACTACAACGCAAAGATGGCATTTTCAAACGAAAACACATTAGTGTGGGCGTAGTTATTATTGCTGATGTCATCTGTTCTGTCACAGTCATGGAGATAACACGTCTACCATTACTTTGGGCATCGTTTAAAATTTTTAATAAAAACTTTCATAATTTTTTTTTTACATTTTAATCTCTAACCATAAAAATGTGCATATCATCATGTATATCGTTATTGTCCAAACATTCTGGAATCTCGCAATATACATTTTTGCTTCGGTATATCACCCACCCCAACTTTGTACCTCTGCGGTAGCACTCAACTCTCATTTGCGCCTCTGCAAATTCAAACTAACCCAATTGGTTACAAGATTTGCGACAGCCAATGGTGTTTTGCATAATTGATGTCAAACCAGGAGCGACAGGTTTTCATGTGCCATATTTAAACTTACATGGACTAGAGGTCGACCGATATGGGTTTTTTCAGGCCGATGACGATCTTTTGAAATCCGGGTCGGCCGATGCCCGATAAATGCTGCCGATTTATTTTGGCCGATATTTGGCCGATATGTGCTTGGTTTTTAACCTCTTATTTGAACCTTTTATTCGAAAGATATAATGTTACACAAATAATTACTTAAGATAGACAAAATTTCTCAACAAATACATTTATTGAACACTTGACCAATCTGCACTTGTACACTTAAATCAAAAATGAATAATGTAAAAACATATTGTATAAATAATGTATAACAAATATATTAAATAAACAAAGCAGGTGTTACGAACTGCTCCGAGACAGGAAGGTTGAGATCCAAATGCAGCTTTAATTAAGGGGCAATCCAGACACGTAATCCAATATTCAGAGCATCCAAGAGAAGCACAGGCATAACTAGGGATGGGTATCGTTAAGGTTTTAATGGTATTACTATCTTACCGATACTGCTTATCGATCCGGTACTTTAACGGTATTCTTAACGGTTCTTTTTGTTACATATATATATATATATATATATATATATATATTAAACAAAGATAAACAAAAGATAAACAGTTACACAAAGATAAACGTTATATAGGCATAGTGATTTAATTTCAGGAAGGTCTACTAACATTACTGTTCAGGTGAGGTCTAAAAAGAAATCTAATAAAGTAATCAATTGTAAAATAACACTGCATAGTTTATCATAGATAGATTAATGCTTATTAATGCAGAAGTTATTCATTCAAGAGCTGTAAGTGATTTTCTCTTTGCCTTTTGTTGTTTGATTCGCAGTAATGGCTCAGTCATCAGCATGCTGATTAGACTGCTTCCCCTTTAAGACCGAGTGCAGATCTAATAGACTCCTGATGCAGCATATTTTCTCCCAACTATTTCCATAACTACGTCCATTTAAGACATAAACTGTGTTTAAGTGAATCTCCAAGCCGGTCATTTTGACATATTTTTGTGTATAGTTGATCACATGAAACCCAAAGTAGTTTGGGTTTCTATACTTTGTACCCCTATACTTTGCTTGTCTTGTTGCGGTCTGTTTCGGAGTGTGCGCCGCCTTGGGAACGGTATCTCTTGCGCTCTTTTTATTATTTATTTAGCAACAGTAGCTAGACTGCATTTTACAACAATCACCGATCGTGCTGATTCTGACGTTAAGTTTGAGTTTTAGGGAGAAATGTCAGTGCACCGCTGTGAAGGGAAGGAATTTGTGCTAGACATAATGCGGCTTATGTATAAATATTCTTTTTATAATCTTTGGAAGGCGAAATCTAAAATAAAATCAGACTAATAACACAGATCTAAAGTGTAACCAGGCTACGTTTGAATGTTTAGTTCTGTCACTCATTAAGCAGGGCTCATGTTGTGCTCGCTGTGGCACCGCGTGAGAGAGATCTCTCTCTCTCTCTCTCTCTCTCTCTCTGACTGCAAATAGCTAAATTGCATCACAGACAAATGGTTTCAAATTATTATACATAGAAATGGCTGGCGAGATAAAATAACTTTCTCTTTATAGCAATAATAAATGTATTTTCTTAATTTCTCCAGTACCGACAGCAGAACCGATAACGTCCGAGCTTACCAAAGCCAGTCCTTCAATAGCCTATAGTGCGTTGGCATCTTTTTTATTACTTATTTCTCTGCATTGAGTGACAACCCTCTCAAATATAAGACACACAAACAGAACAAATAAAAGTGTCAGATTCACTGTCTGTAATTGCAAAATATCAAAAGTAGCCGAACGTCATGTCGCCTATCGCGTTTGTCGCGGTTTTTCTTGAAGTTGGCAGTAACATATCAAAAGTTTTTAATTAAATATAAAGGAGTTATACAAATTTAATCCTTACCGTTTTCTCCAAGGAACTTAGCTCCTTCCTTGATGAGACTGGATGAGGTCTGCTCACTCTGCTGGAAAAATGACTCTTGGGGCAGCGTGCGTTGAGCACGTGTTCCACAACAACACTAGGCTGCCCACAGATGCGCCTGCCTAATAACTGGCTTGATATACTTGGATATTGGCCGATGCCGATTATTTTAAAAAATGCCAAAAATCGGCCGATTAATCGGTCGACCTCTAACACGGACACAGTTGATATTTTCAACTGTGTCCATCTTTAGATCCTTTAAATGATTCCATTTCCAGTTGCATTTGTTTTTTAATTTGTCAACGTGTAGGATGCCATGATATGTGATGCATTTTTAAGGACATGCTTAAACAGCAACTGAAGTCCTCCACTGTACCTCCCATAAGGTTATTAATGCATTGTTCACAATCAGCAAAATTCCTGCATATGTTCTTGTTCACAGTTCTGCCTCTTTTATTTCAGTAGGTCACATCCAGCTAATAGCTCTAACAAACTGTCATGATACACTATTGTTTCCCCCGGACTACATTTCCCATAATTCACTGCCCTCACCTCTGCCAGCTGTTCCCTATTTTTCTCACCTTTGTTTCATGTCGCCATTTACCCCTGTGTATATAATGCCCCTGATATCTACCCAGTCTTTTTGAGTTGTGTTTCTCCCCTGTTCTTATGTACCAGTTCCTGTTGTGTATGTTTCATTTGTTTTGTTTCTAGTTCCAAGTTCTGCCTTGTTCCTGTGTTTACAGAGTTATTTTATACTTTGCTTTAGAACTGTTGGAAAAAATAATTTCAGCGATGCATCGCGATTCATACTCAATACTCGATTCTCGAAAAGAATCAAAATAGATTCTGAGTTTAGTTTAAATCAAGGAAGAGCAGTGGTGCGTGCCAAAGACAGATGTGGATACAAAGATGTGAGTTAAGTGCATAGGCCTACACTTAAGTCAAGTGCACAAACAAGACTGTTTGCTGACCAGCTGTATCAAACACATGACCATTTGTGCCCGAATTAAACTACGATCCTAAAATTCTTTCACAAACCCACGCACATAGCAACGGGAGAGTTTATTCATGATAGCAAGCCAACAAACAACATGAAAGATGAGCTCACACCCATAATTGCACTGATTTACACACAATGCGGGAAAACCCAGAAGAAAATAATGACGAGGCAATGGAGATGTTGGTGATGTTTTCATTTAATTATTTTTATGTAATGTGACTCTTTCTGATTTAAAAAAAATATTTTTTTTTTGAAGAAACTGAAAAAAGAAAGGTATTGAAGGACAAGATGCATCGAATAATTTTATAATCGAATCGTTACCCTCTGAATCGGAATCGAATTGTGAGGCCAGTGAAGATTCACACCTCTACTTTGCTTGTATTCTTTATTAAACTTCTTGCCACATCTAACAACAACAACTTACATTTATATAGCGCTTTTCTCAAACTCAAAGCGCTTTACATAGTATAGGGGGAATCTCCTCAACCACCACCAGTGTGCAGCATCCACCTGGATGATGCGACAGCAGCCATAGTGCGCCAGAACACCCACCACACACCCGCTATTGGTGGAGAGGAGATGGTAGAGTGATGTAGCCAATTCAGGGATGGAGATTATTAGGAGGCCATGATAGATAGGGGCCAATGGGGGAATTTGGCTAGGACACCAGGGTTAAACCCCTACTCTTTACGAGAAAGTGCCCTAGGGATTTTTAATGACCACAGAGAGTCAAGACCTCAGTTTAACGTCCCATCCAAAAGACAGTGCTTTTTTACAGTATAGTGTCCCCGTCACTATACTGTGCCCCACTATACTAGGACCCACACAGACCATAGGGTGAGCACCCCCTGCTGGCCTCCCTAATACCTCTTCCAGCAGCAACCTTGGTTTTCCCCAGGATGTCTCCCATCCAGGTACTGGCCAGGCTCAACCCTGCTTAGCTTTAGTGGGCAACCAGGCAATAGCCGCAGGGTGATATGGCAGCCGACAAGATCCAGTTCTCGTGACTTCCTCCCAAACATTACAGAACAACTCACCACAAAATGGATCTAGCGTCATACTTCGTGCAACTGAGCGGGTGGACTTATCAATCGGGAATACTCCCACTTCTTCAGCACCATAGCCTGGCACACAGGTTTTGATGATTCCACCCTGAAATCCATGTACCAGATCAAACTCACAGCTCGCCAATGGAGGGAATTGATGGAGACCAGAGATTACACGTGGGAGGAATACGTGAAGTTAATATTAGAAACTCTCGCTTCAGAGGTTCCCCCTCTCTCAATCCCGATCTCAGCTTCCGAGCATTCCACGCTCTGCTCCACGGCCAACGAGCTGGAAGTCTCATCCGTCCCAGAGCCAGCATTGCCAACTTTGGCTGTCCGGAGGAGGAGGAGGAGTAGGAGGAGAAGAAGAAAGGTTTCTACCCTCAAGTCTTGCCCATGACCACAGAGGTGCTTCCCGAGTCTCTGCCAGTGTTCACGACCACAGAGGTTGTTCCCGAGTCTCTGCCCCTGCCCACAACCACAGAGGTTGGTCCCGAGTCTCTGCCCCTGCCCACGACCACAGAGGTTGTTCCCGAGTCTCTGCACATGCCCACGACCACAGAGGTCGTTCCCGAGTCTCTGCACATGCCCACGACCACAGAGGTCGTTCCCAAGTCTCTGCCAGTGTTCACGACCACAGAGGTTGTTCCTGAGTCTCTGCCCACGACTACAGTTGTCGTCCCTGAGTCTCTGCTAGTGTTCACGATCACAGAGGTCATTCCCGAGTCTCTGCCCATGCTCACTACCACAGAGGTCATCCCAGAGTCTCTGCCAGTGTTCATGATCACAGAGGTCGTTCCCGAGTCTCTGCCCATGGCCACGACCACAGCGTTCGTTCCCAAGTCTCTGCCAGTGTGCACGACCACAGAGGTCGTCCCCGAATCTCTGCCCATGTTAACGACCACAGAGGCCGTTCCCGAGATTCTGCCCATGCCCACGACTACAGATGTCATTCCTGAGTCTCTTCCCATGTTCGAGACCATGGAGGTCGTTTCCCAGTCATCCAGGACTCTTTGTCTCAAGCCCACGGCTCCACCTACCACTGCTTTGCCCCTTAAGCCTTGCACGGCTCTGCCTTCCATGGCTTCGCACCTTGAGCCTGCCATGGCTCTGCCTTCTGTGGCTTCGCCCTCGAGCCTGCCACGTCTTAGCCTTCTACGGCTTCGCCCCTCCTTCTACGGCTTCACCCCTCAAGAGGTCATTCCCGAGACTCTGCCCATGCCTACGACTACAGATGTCATTGCCGAGTCTCTTCCCATGTTCGAGACCACGGAGGTCGTTTCCCAGTCATCTTGAACTCTTTGTCTCAAGCCCACGGCTCCACCTACCACAGCTTTGTCCCTTAAGCCTCCCACGATTCCGCCTTCCATGGCTTTGCCCATCGAGCCTGCCATGGCTCTGCCTTCTACGGCTTAGCCCCTCGAGCCTGCCACGTCTTCGCCTCCTAAGTATCCTCCTTCCACTGCTTCTAGATCTAGATCCAGCTCTCATGACTTCCTTCCAAACGTTACACACACACTGACTGACCCATATGTCTACTGTAATCGGATACACAATTGTTTCTTCTCTATTTTTTACCGACCTCTAAAACACCTCACACAAGTTATCTGCATTCAAATGAGCCAATGCCCCCAGAGTCGTGTCCCACATGAAGTACCAAAACAAAAGTCTTGAGGAGAAGTGTGTTCCTTAATTTTTCCTATTGTGGGCTTGCACACGCTCCTGTATGTAAAGCTGCAGCAAGCAGACAGATCAGATGCGTTGAAGAGGGGAGAGAGCGAGAGAGAGAGAGAGAGAGAGAGAGAGATGGGAAGTGCTTGCAGTTCTGCTGAAAGGAACAGAGGAGTGAGGTTACAACAATTGATTGGGTAAATGCGGTCAAATTTATTCCGGTGGTGTGCCAAAAAAGAGAAGAGCAGAAGCTGATAAATTGAGGACTAGGATTGCTGCCGAGAGATAGCAATAGAGAGAAAAGGAAGTAGGTTTAGCAGAGAACATTACAGTGTTTTTAGATAGACCCAGAGAGAAAGAGGGGGAGAAGTAAAGGATAGAGGGCTGGAGAGCTTGTACAGAGAGTGAGAGAGAGAGAGAGAGAGAGAGAGTAAGATGTGGCAATGAACCACAGCAGGAGAAGGACAATGAAGGGGCTACAGTTTATTAGTGCAGCGGAATTGTACAATTAAAGGGAAATTGCCTCTGCTCATTGGAAGAGGGATGATGGTCACTCTCCAGCCAATCCGATGGTGACCAGGTCCATTTATTCAGCAGGTGATGGGCAACAGCTGTGATAGAGGTACTCTGTCTTTCTCTCTTGCTCTTAGCTGCATTATATTAGATTAGCTTATTTGATTAAGTTATCAACCCTCTCCAAGACTGTAGAGAGTAATTTAAAAAGTCTATATTGATTGAAATGCCACTGAATACATTGTTAAAAGCTATTTGGTGCTTTATAACTTATCTGTGTGTGTTCAAGGGCGACGAATGGTGGTGTTCTATTATTCTTAATGTCTGCTTGTCATTTATAAGTACAGAACAAGTACAGCAATGCTTAGTCAGAGGGATTGCTGCTATATGTCAAGTTCGGCACTGCAGATCGCTCACATAAGCCACAGCAACTTAACAGAGAGTGTGTGTAATGTTTGCTTGCCCTTGTCCAAGGAGCTGGAGTGGATGAGACAACAGGCAGTCTTTAAAGCTTAGCTGTACTGCAGAGGAGGAGAAAAAGAGAAAACTCGATGTTTTTGCAGAGCAGCTTCTAAGAAGTGCAAGTCTAACCCAGAAACAATCTCGATTTAATAGTAAGAAAAAGAAAAGGGGAGCAAAGATATAGCCAAAGGGGATGTTCACTCAAGATACATTTTAAAATTTTCATTTTTATTTTAAATTGCTATGTAAACATGCTAGGAGGTGGAAATCTTTGATAATTGTGAGGCGCCTTTCTGCTTGTTGGCGTCTTGCACCACGGCAAATTTTTATGATGCTGTGTGAATTTTTTTAAAGTTCAACTTTTAAAAGCATACCTATTCCCCTATGTTGGGTCTTACTTTTTTGAATGCAAGAACAGATCCTTTGTGAACTACCCCTAACAAGTTGCAATTCTTTACAAATATCGTTATGGTCCCCAGCGGTATTTTAAATATCGCTTCAGTGTCTGAACCTATCATGAAACCACAGAGCGACAGAATACATTTATTAGTCGTATTTTGAGTGATTAATTATGGTTATATTAATGCACGGTTAGGTTTTGAAAGAGATCTACAAGCAAAGAAATCCTATAACCGAAGTGACTCTGGTTGACATTGTTGATATTTGCTGTATGAACAGAACTGTTGACATTTACATACATGTGGCATTAGGTGTTTGCTTCATTAGCTATTCTGTTGTCAATCTCAATTATGAAATTATTAGTGATGCTCCGATCAGCATTTTTGGGGCCGATTACCGATCACCAAAATCATGATCTGCTGATTGCCGATCACTGCCGATCACAGAATGGCAGGGGAATGGGAATCTTTTATCAGTAGAAATATGCTAGAGTCAAGAAAATCTTAAAGAACCACCAATGTTTATTTGATTGTAGTTAGAAAACAAGATAACATAAGGCTACTGTATGCCATCATTTCCAAATAAGGCAGAGTAACATTTTTCAAAACAAAGAGGGGTCAGGCAGACTACAATGGATGTAGTTGAGGAACTAACTACATCAGATCCAAAAAATAAAATAATGTATAGCTAGATTAGCTACTGTAAGCCAATGCCATCCTTCATAAATAACAAGGCAGAGAAACAAAAGGAGGCCAAGCAGATAGTTACCAACCCACATGAACTTGGGATAGGATGAGGTCACATTTAGGCCCAGGCTACTTGTAAAATGTAGTGTTTTTTAATGTAATAAAATTAAACAATTGGCCACAAAATGTTTCAAACAAAAACTTGCTTGGCCTCACAAAGGACAAAATCATTCAGGTCTCAATCATAAACTAAAGGCAAGTTTCTCTTGATGACTATGAGCATCTCTGCATTTTTTGATGTCAGACGGTTTCTTTTGTCATCAATAACGTTTGCAGCCGTGCTAAATAGTCGCTCACTATCCACACTTGTGCACGGTGAACAAAGATATGCTCTTGCTGCCTGTGCAAGTGCTGCTAAACGGCCTTTATTCAGCCTGCCAATAAGCAAGTGGATGTCCACTGTGTGACATTACGGGCTCTGCTAGATATTGGTTGATCTGCGAGACTATTGTGATTTCCTCATCAGTTTGTCCTGTATCCTCCTCCATCAGTTCAGCAAACATTGCCTGTAAAGAGCAAGCTGGTGGGCTTTTGTCTGTTGACCTGCTGGAAACGGGCACCTCCACGCTGCTTGGCAGTTCAGTGCTGCAATGGGCTCCAACGGCTTCCCGAAACAGATCATGCACAGTTGGTTTGAGTGCCTCTGGAAAGTATCTGTCTTTGTACCTGAAATGAAATAGATGTAAAAATTGAAAACTATGTAAAATCAATTAGAGTGACATGCCATGCACACATCCATTTGTGTCAGAATGCTCATTTCGGTTAATTTTCAACAGACAAAATTTAATTTACGAGTGTCTGTGACCCGTAAAAAATAAATAAAAAAAATCACGGGTTTAACGTGCAAACAGATCAACAACAGAATCTGGATTCATATAAAATGTTCACACACCTGCAGCATTGCTGACAGTGTCAACAGAGAAAAACTGAATATAATAAATAAAAAACATAAAATAGGCCTAAAATAAATATAGTTTTAACTTAAACAATTAAATTATGACGACAAAAAGAAAACACTGAATCAGTTTTCAGCTGAAAACCGGATTTATTTATTTTTTTGAAATATGTCTATAGGCTATAGTTGCATATCGATGCGCCACATTGAGTTAACAAATATAGGCATAGCCATATAGTTTTTTTAACCATGCAGCAAAAAAAAGGCTATTAATCGGTCAAAAAAATTTAGGTTAACGGTTAAACGGTCAATATGAGCAATGCATAGGCCTACAGGTTACATCTCAAAACATGAAATAGGCCTACTCGATAGTATTTCCAACTATGACAAAAAATATTACATAGTTTAAAAATATTTTAGATTACTAAAGCCTAGCAAGTCTACTATATTAATTTAATAATATATTTGATCCCTTCAAATAAGGCATAAGAAAAGCATAATTACGTATTTTAAACAAAGAGGTAGTTGGCCTGAGACTGAAAGACGGAAGACTAATGATAAGTGATAAGTTTCTCTTACCTTGGATCTAGGATAGTCGCAATTGCATATAGCTTCTGTGTATCAATGTCAGCAAATCGTCTTCTGACAGCTTCCAGTAGCACTGTTTTTGATGTTTTCATGCCATGGTCAGACTCCGTCTTCTCCAAGAGTCGGGTGAGAGCTCTTATACACGGAATCACATCCGCAGTTGAGGAGCTGATTTGTTGTGTCAGCTCTTCAAACGGGGCAAGGATGGAGATCATATTTTCGATTAATTTCCACTGGTGAATTGTAAACGTGCATGGCAATTCGTATTCTACAGCATATGCTGCAAGCGCCAATTTCTGCTCTAATAGACTCTGGAGCATGTACAATGTACTGTTCCATTGAGTGGACACATCCTGGCGAAGTTTTTTAATAGGCTGGCCGAGTTGCTTTTGTACATTTTCCAGCCGGCTGTAAGACAACGGCGAATGTTTAAAGTGCCCAACTATGCGTCTCCCTGAGGCTGTGATATCCAAAATACTTCGCTGGGACAATACCCCCTCATGCACAGCAAGCTGGAGAGTGTGTGCCATACACGGCAGGCCAGGGAAATCTGCGTCTCTCATTGCTTTCTGCATGTTTTTGGCGTTGTCGGTTAGAATTGCGTTGATTTTCTCTTTTTGGATCCCCCATGACTGAAACATGCCGCTAAATGCGTTCACCAAAGTCTCCGCAGAATGTGACCCCGTGAAATCCTGACAGTGTAGCACAATGTTGTGTCTTTTGAAGTTTGAGTCAATAAAGTGCGCTGTTAAGCTTAGCAGGGACATTGGACAGGCGTCTGCACTCCATATATCGCTTGTGAAGCTAATATGTACGCTATCATTCAGAAGCTTGTCAATGTGTGTGTGCACGGATTTGTACAACGCGGGGAGACACACATCAGTTAGATATTTCATGCCTGGGGGGTCGTATCGTGGATCAAGGCAGGTTAGCAGGCGACGGAACCCTTTATCCTCCACAACGGATAGAGGTTGTTCGTCGAGGCAAATGAATTCCATGATACTGGACGTGATGTCTTTCCATCTCTTACTATCCCGGCTGTATGGTTCACGTCGTTTAAAGGCATCACTCACAGTCGGCTGATTGAGGGATGGGGGTGTTTGCGTCGGCTGGTTTAGTCTCTCATACTCTGCATATTCAGCTGTTGTATGGCGTGTTCGAAGATGCCTAATCATGTTGGTTGTATTAAAATGCCGTTGGTGTATACCACCTCGAGGGATTTCAGCACGACATGTATTGCATATGGCTAATTTTATGTCTTTGTCTGACACTTTGAAAAACCTCCAGACGGGAGAAGGAGAAGTCATTTTGCTGCTGTCTAGCCAGCTCTGCTCTGCTATTGTGTTCCTGCGCGCGCCACATGCAGAAAAGTTTCGCGAGTTATTTACATCACGTGATCGGCTTTTTTGATCGGCGCTTTTGGGGGTTGCCGATTGAGCTATTTAAAGCCAATATCGGCCGATCATGATCATCGGCCGATCATGATCGGCGGCCGATCAATCGGAGCATCACTAGAAATTATGAAAACAAATGTGCAAGAGCAAGAAGTTTAGTGTTTGGGTGGAGAAAAAAAAATCAGGAAGGGAGAGTTTTTGGCTGCGTATCTGAGAGGATAAATAGTTTTAAAGAAATAGTTTTGGAGAAAAAAATCCTTAAATGTGCAATACAAAGTCTTTATACACCATGGTATGTAGGCATTACTCAAGGCTATCACAAGCTGTTTTATGTACAGGACACTTGTTGGTAAATACAGTTGCTAATCCCAAACACTTGACTGTGTGAGCGTAGCATTGTGATTTTCTGTTAGACTTGGGTTTGTCAGACAGACTGCACAGAACTTGACTGGGCCAGTCCTCGGCTGCAAAAACAGGTCAAGTAGCTAAATTTAGCTGTTAATCACTGGTTCTGTGGAGATGAGCCAGATGCGAGTGTGACGGATGCATAGATTTTAAGAGATGTTGCTTTGTGACTCCAGTCAGGTCTCCCAAACAACCAAATAGGCCCGGTTGTTAGGGAGTCAGATGGGGTAACTTCCACGTGGTCGCTATAATGTGTTACTCACTCTCGGTGGGGTGCGTGGTGAGTTATCCATGGATGCTGCGGAGAATATCGTGAAGCCTCCACATGCGCTATGTCTCCGCGGTAACGCGCTCAACAAGCCACATGATAAGATGTGCGTATTGATGGTCTGAGAAGCAGAGGCAAATGAGATTCGTCCTCCGCCACCAGGATTGAGTTGAGTCAGTACACGACCACAAGGACTAATAGAGCATTGGTCATTCTAAATTGGGGAGTAAAGGGGAGAGAGAAAAAGAAGAGATGTTGCTTTACATCTTGTGTTCGTTTGATGAGAGATACGTTGGTGTGGACTATACTGTGTGTTTGTGTGTTTGGGATGGGTCAGTATGGTAGAGTAGTCATCCAACAAGTTTATAAGTGTGGTCGACTAGTGACTTTAACAAAAAATTTCTAGCTTCAGTACTTTAATCTGCAGTGAGTTTTGAGGGAATGAGGAGTCCCTCCCAAAAAATCCTCCCAACTTCTCACAGCATGCTTTAAAGCAATACCATGACAGCATATATCTACAGTCTTCAACATAACATTTCAAATCAATTACTCTCTGAGCTATGAGCTTTTAAGATGACATGCCAAGTTATAAAATAGTTAAACTATTTTATAGCACAGCTGTTTTTGAATACAACTACTCATTCTATGGCCTCATCCACAAAACAGCAGAATACATATTTCGGTCCTGTATTTGAGTGCTTAATACAGTTATATTCACACACAGTACAGTTATTTACAAGAGGGACAACCACATTGTATAACCGAAGTGAGCTCGTAAATTTTCAGTACTCTCAACTGCATTTTTGGCAAACCCTTTCTGTGTGAACGGGACTGAACTTGACAACTGAAGGGGCGGACCGGGCTGGAACAATGCACGCCCGGTTTCCCAATCAGCCTGATGGGAGCGCGCAAGGGAAAGGGCGGCCGATGACAACGGTTCGAGAGAGAGAATGACATGCAGCTGCTCTGTGTGTGTGTTTGTGTGTTTTCCGTTCAGTTTATTATTAAACTATTATTTATTATTCTATTTATACTATTATTCTCGCCTCCTCCTTTCCCTTGAACTGCTTTACATACATATTTCAAAGCTGCAAGTTTTATTGTTGCAGGAAAGTGAGTAGACAATATCTTTCAAAATGTTTTATATATTATTATTGGTTATTTATGATATATTATTTACATACACCAGAAGCCCTTACATCCTGATGGGTTCGTTACATTGTCAAAAATTTGTGTGTTGAAAACCTATTGTGACTGCCCCTTAATTTGTCTAATACTGTACATCATACAATGCAAGAGCCACTCTTCTGGAAATGCAGAAACTCACTGAGATGGAGAAATTAGGCATGTGTCATCCGAAATTGTAGAAATTGTGAAAAGATTAGCCAGTGTTATAGATGCCGCCTTATTTGATATTGACTTTAGTTACTGTGACTATTGTTACTGGTGTTAGAATTAGTGATGTGCAAGTCTAGTCAATTAAACGGTACAGATGCTGTTAGTCGACACTGGAATTACTAGGTGGTCTAAATGTTTCTCCATTAATCTGTTCAACATTTTTTACACATTTATGTAAATTAAATTGCTGTCATGTTAATGTTACATTTCAAATATAGTTAACACAATTAATAAAAAAGGATATCTGGAGCAAATGTATACAAAGTTCCATGTAACCTCATGCCGAGCATGCTTCTTCCCTCTCTCACTCTTGGCACGTGCAGGAAAATGTCCTATCATATTAGATCACAATGCAACTTTTCAGTGTATTTTTTTTCTCTCGTAGATTTGTCTTACCTGTTAATTATTTTCAACAAGGTCCTGACTGTTTTAATATGTTAAGTAACTTTTAATTGAAATCCATTTTGAACAGGCTATAAGGGTTGCTTTATTGGTCCTGATCTATTCATTCAGTTGTTTTAAAAAAATATGCCTGTATTCGCTGATGTTGTTTCAGTGAATGCTTGTCATTTTCTGTACATATTTTACAATGATCATAATGCAAGGCAAGCACACTGCAGATAAATGCCCCTTGCTTTGGTGTCGGATTTGTCTGTTGGAATATATTAAATATTTAAAATGTGTCGCATAAACACTGTTTTCTGAGGGTTTCTTACTTTTTAGACTAGTCAAATGTAAATTTACGTTTAAACGTCAGTGAAATTAGTCATTACGCACATCCCTATTTAGAATACAGGCTGGACTGTGTTTGTTAGTTTATACAGACAGTATTCGAGCTGCTGTCATGACACCCAAAAAATGACTGTGTGAACCTGGCCTATGTGAACACCTTTTGAAAAACATGTCTAATGGACATGACCCTCAACCTGCCTAATTGACAACTAAAGGGGAGGACCGGGCTGGAACCCTTAAAGCCAACTAGTCATTCAGACAACCCAGTAAGCCGGTTTTGAAAACATGTAGTTTTGCACATCCCTGTGTGTGTGTTTTGTAATGGAGGTATTAAGCTCTCAATTGTGAGTGGAAGAACTGTTCCATTTCCAACTTGAGTAGCAATGGGCTGCTCAATCTCTGTTCTATGGATTCACTGAGGCCTGCAAGTGAAACCAGAACGAGCATCTTGGCCAAGACCTCAGGGACAATTTAAACCGTGTCCCCTGATTCAATGCAGACATATTGAGGCGTCAGTTCTGCAGCAGTTCCTGCTCAGTGATGGACTGGGTTTTTATTGCTCAGGGTGAATTAACTCATTACAGGTTGATCTGCAAGAAGGGGGAGCCTAAGTGAAGCAGTGAAGATGTAGGTTGCACCTAGCTGTATCCTTGACACACATAGACTGCATGGCCTGTGCAAATGCAGAATAAAATGATGTGGGAAAATAAAAAATGAACTTCACTCTAAGAGGAAAATCACTAATATTACATTCAGCTATTAAGAGTGGTTTTATATAAGAGCCACAAAGGCATCCATCTGGAATTTGATGTCGGCAGGTAGCGTGTACATTTACTGGTGGATGAGTGGTTTATTAAGCGGACTTATTGGAAGCTTTGGGTTAAATCACTCTTTTAAGCCTGTATGACTTGCACTTCAGCGAGACGCAAGCTCTTTGTGAATCTGCAAGACTGATGTACTGTTAGTGTCCTGCTGGGCATCATTATTAGAGACATTGATTTACAGAAGGCAGGAGACTTCATTAGACAGACTCCATTTTTAAGATTTGTCAGTATAAGTCAGTTTGAACAAGTTGGGGACACATTTTGATATTAGGGAATCATGATGTATCAGTGACTATATCGATATTATATTGATTATGTCGATTATGTTTGTGTGTCATTCAGTTGAACTCATAGTCTGAGCGTCACTGTGCGGTGGTCAACCAGCTTCTGATGCGCACGCTGTCAACAGAGGCTCACGCCAAACTCCCACGAAAATTAAAACGAACGAGTATAAACTTTGATAACAAAGCATTCCGGTTTAACGTTAAGAGATTGTGTAATGGCAAATGTTGCTGGTTCATACACACTGTGTTATGACATGCAGTGACAGAGGAGATGCATGCTTACTATATTTGTGTGGTGATAAAATGATGAAACAAAATCTCAAACGTTTTACTTTATGACAAAAAAGGGCTTGTGGGTTTAATCAGAACATTAAAATAACGTGTGAAATATTGCATAATATAATATAGATATAATAATATATTATATATATATAAAAACAACTGTACATGAAAAATTGACCAAAACTAAAATTGAGAGCGATATCTAAGTATGTTCATGTCATTCATATGTTTTTAAAGCCTTAAAAGGAAGTCATAGTTTATTCCTAGGTGAAAAGACCAGAATCGTGATATGACCTAATGTGATTATCAAACTTCAAAAGAATACGATTTAATTAAACAAATGCATGCACTGCAGGGGCTGTGAGTGTTTTCAGCTGTTGAAGAACAATTTGCAATCATTTAGCCATATCAGACATTTATTGCAAGTGATCACTTATGATCAACGATTGATGATGATATAGTGTTGATGAAATATAACAATGTTTTCTTTTAAAACTGGAGTATGCAATTTATATCAAAGCATTTTTTTTGTTATACTGGTTGAAAGTCTCTTTGCTTTCTGACAGCAATCAATAAATCAAGTGTTCTGATTAAAAAAATAAAAAAATCCATTATCTGTGGCAGTCACAGGCCTGTAAAAGGCCCGTACAATCAGTGCATTCATCCCAAATGCAATAATTGGATGTCCTACCTGCCTGTCTAACTATGTATCAGCCTGTATCAGAACTACGTTCTCTGCCTGTGCACTTTGTGGCCATGTCCCAATACCCCCACTTGAAGTTTTGGTCTTGCCTACTTACCCACTTGTCTTACATGGTTCCGGTGTTTGGCCACTAGTGTGGCCAAACACTAGTAGATGTGAAGACTGCGTCTTATCAAGTAGATGTGAAGACTGCGAGTGTGTGTGTGTGTGTGTATGACTTTTGATTACCGGTTGATTGCTTTTAGAATTAGAGATGTTGGTTATGGTTGCGTCAGCTGTTATTGTCTTTTTACTCAGCTGAAGACTGATTGTTTTTGGTAGCTATAGTAGACTATTATCCTTAAGTAGTTATAGCCTACTTAAAATAATAAATAGCTGAAAATTGTACCTATCTTTTCATTTATTAATACACTACTGGTTGTTGGAAGTGTATTGTATTGTAAATAATTGTAAAAGTTCATTATTTTTATTCATTTTGATTTTCAATACTTTGCACATAAAAAAACGTAACTGTAAAATTGTGTTGTCCTTATCTGCTGTAAAATATGAAATATAACAAATTATTTCTACTTTGTTTCTCAGTACACTGCTTAAAACTTAATTTAAATGAAATCTTTATTCTATAAACCTGTGTGATCCACTAATAGCTACTAATACAAACAATTTAAATGATATGCTTTGGCTTGTCATTTATATAAGAGGATCAAAGACTGCTTTACACAACTTATCAGCATGTGGTTTCATACAACAAATAAAAAGTAGGGATGCACTGATAATAAATTGTTATTAATATTATTATAATTGACTTTTCATTTTAAATGCAACAGTAATGTATTTAAATTGTGCACTTTTTAAACCCTCACACTTTTATTTTGACATTCTAAACTCAGCAGGAAGACCTGTATGTGTCTTTTTATAGGCAAGTTCACAGTAGTTTTATTCACTTCTAATTCAAATTCTGGTAAAATGCACCTCCAGTGCCCTTCTAAATGCATATTATAAGTGAACCGAACTATTGAGCATCTACATCTGAGATGCTGCTCTTGAGTAGCGTTCAAATATTGTGCACCACTGTGAAGGCTAAAAATTGCATCACCAGTGTGAGTTTGTCAACAGAGCAGCACCATTCACTAATGCGCTGGCGCTGCACTAACTATATATTTACTTAATAAACACAGCATTTGTGATTCACAGAGATATCGCACGTCTTCAAGTGGCTTTGAATAAAATGCTTGAGTCATATAAACTGCTTTAATGGTGTTTATATGGTTCTTTTATGTAATTTATGGAGCTTGACACTAATGGACATGACAAACACACAGTATCGGATTTGGATCGGGCTCGTTGGACTGATATCCGATCCGTCTAGAAGCTTCAGTATCAGACCCGATACTGATCGAGGTATTGGATAGGTGCATCCCTAATAAATAGCATTAAAACTTACATGTTAAATACATAAAGATGAGATATAGCCTGTAGTAGTAGTTGATAAATGTTTTATTTTAAAACAACATTTACTAGACCGCATATTGTATGCCTCACTGGCTGATAAATGACCAAAATGACCAGCAGTATTAGGCAAGAGCAAAATAAGGTGATTACTGGGCCAGAAGGATAACAAAAAGATATATAAATACAAATAATTACAGAATATGATTTATGATGCTGCTATTAAGCCATCCTAAACATGTTATGTAATGTTGAATACTTTAATTTATATTAAAATAAATATATGCTTCAATTATGTTTCACTAACTGATTATAATAAATAAATAACTTTCCTTGATGTCATCATGGCGAAAATACACCGATCGCATGGTTAGACGAGTGTGGCTCCTGAAAGTGATTAACTCTGGGATACACTTGGCCTGAAAGACCGCTCTGAAGCGGGATTTGCACTAGTGGCGATTTAGTGTGAGTTAAGAGCACAGAGCTTTGGCATGTTTTAGACATGGGACAGTCTTGAACACTTACTTCCTGTCACGTGCACGCACACTCAAGTGGCCGAGACTGCAAGATTGGGTATTAGGACCGGGCCAATGGCGTGAGTTGGGGCGGGACTATCTGACTGTTTGAACAACTGCAGGCAAGGGGTGTATTCAGAAAGCTGTTTTAAAAACAAAGATTATTATCCGTTCGGTGGCGATAGTGTCGCAGAAATTACATACTCAAGCTTTAATTGTTTATTTTGTAATATGCTATAGATCATTGTAGGAGTGCACATTTTATTTCCCTTTTCTGTTTGAATGAGCAGCTGGACGCATTGAAGTGCATACATTTGTGCATATAAAATAAGACTCTTGTAGCCTCTGTCTGGCCCTCTCCATCACAGGAAGGAAATACCAAGAACATTGAATATAGGCTACCAATTTTAAAAACTAAAGGCAGATCAATTGCTTTTCTTTGAACACATTATCCTATAAGCAGAATCCAATATTTGTCGACCTCTAATATGTGTTTATTTATATAATGGTACATAAACACATTTTTATGTAGAAAAAATGTATTTAGTATTTAATTTGCATATATCTTACCCTGTTTTACTGATAAATTAATGTTAAGGCCATGTTGAATGTGTGTCTGTTTAAATAAGAGTCTATGATACATGATTTATGATGATGTCATGTTTGACAATTAATCGTCAGCCAAGTTTCATAATTGTGACAGCCCTAAATCCCTTCCTTTTTCTCTTCCCTCACAGCAGAAGCATCTGCGGAGCACTCTCCCAGGCGGAGGAGCATAACGGGGCTGGACAGCTCGGAGAAGAACATCTCCCTGGATGGCCCCAACTCCTCGCCCTTCAAAGTGCCTGTGAGTAACAGTTCCTGCACTCCTATCAGCATTACACCAACTCATCACATCTGACAGGCCACCGCCTACCTCTCTCAGTCAGCAGTGCCATGCTTTTTATCCTTCAGATAGCCATTATTTGATTTTTGGGCCTCCAATATGTCTTCTCTTTTTCTTTCAAGTGCCATTATAGCACCCTACGCCTGTTTGCTCACTCCATCAGTCATTAGCTCTGTCAAGAGACTTGTTATATAGTCAGACAGCTCTGATGTAGAAATAGACCAGAATTCCTTCTTGGGATAAATGCCCCACTTTAATTACCCTCCTGAGCCCCTGATTAGTGATGCGCAGTCCTTCTCCGTTTATTGTCAGCCACGGATGGTTTTCCTTATTCCAGGCAAATTCCTGTGTGGGGACAGAGTTGTTTCAATCAGAGTTTGCTCAAAACTGAAATCGGCAATTTATATATTACATGTACTGTATGTCTAAAGGCAAACATGCTTTTGAACATATACAAAGCAATCTTTTCAATGCTGCAGTAAACATAATGTTTGAACAATGAACAAGCGCTCTTGCCAACACAAGTATTGTAAAACAAAATATATTGTGAGCAGTCTATACCTATGAGATGCTTTACAAATTGTTTGATGATATTTTTATCCAGTCAGGAAGTGGGCCAAGGCAGATATTTATACCCCAAGCATTTCTGGGCTTTGGTTTATAAGTGATTCATTATAATAATATATAATGATAATAAAGTATAAAAAAAATCAAGACAGAACAAGCACACTGATTGATCATTTCATTCGTTTCCTTAAGTACTCATTGCAGATTTATCAAAAGTAATTTGATATTATATGAGGACATTTATTAGCATGTGGGATTAAATGGCTCTGTTGAGGCAGCATATAATTAATAAATGAAGTATGTGAATACTGCTTTAAAGCCTGCACTATACCCTGAATTTGTCCCATTGAATGGACATTATGCCACAAATGCTATCAACTGTGCATAACTTGTATTGAACTCAGAGATTCTTTAAGAAATAACCTGTCATCACATGATTTATTTGTATGTGTGAGTGCATTTCTCTTTACTGTCTTCCAAATGGGAAGTAAACAGACTTCCTGCCCTCAAATCCTCTCTGATCTGTCTCATTCTTGTTTCCTGTAATTTCCCTCTCTATTTATCCTTATCTTATTAGCCTTTATTACGCTACCCCCATATTACTGTTCTGTAAAAATATAGACTAAAAAAAATTTGCTTCCCTCAATTTCATCTATTGATCTTAAAGTTGTATTTTTTTTTATGTAAGATGAATATCTGCTCCTAATTTACTAATTCATCACATGATTTCTCTCTGTCTTGCTCTTTTTCTCTGCTAATGGCCCTTTTAGTAGCCAAATGGTCACCTACTGGCTATCACTGATCTGAACAGGGCAAATCCACTTACATTCCCTGCCCTGTGTTTTAGACAGTTCATATCATCATTGCACTGGATTTAAATACATAGCTTCTAGTTGCAATGGTATGAGATTTTCACAGTATGATAACCGTCTCAGAAAATATCACGGTTTCACGGTATACGGTATTACACAATTACTATTATCAGTTACAATGACCCTTAAAATGAACACTTTATTATAATTGAAACTTGAAACCATTTTTTTTAAATTGAAGTATGTGTAAAAAAAAAAGTCTCCTTTTTGAGGGTGTGGTGCAAGTTGACGAGTCTGACAGGCAGACGAGGAGGAAAGGAGGATTCTCCGTCCGGTTGCATTTTTTTCTCAATACCGTAGATAAGCAAATGTACATGGTATGATAACCGGCAATTTTCATACCGTGGTATACCGTGAAACCGGTATACTGCTGCAACCCTAATAGTCACTAAGCATACCCTCTGTGATTACTACACTGCATGTCCATAAAGAAGTGTTCTGTTTCCTCCTCCTCCTTCCTCTTTTCTTCAGAATTTGCACCGATATGACTGTATAAACAATATTTTAATTATAAACTTAAAAGACAACAACACACATATGACGGGCATGTCCGTAAACTATCTCTCTCTCCCGCACAATCCTCCGCATTCTGCCTTTATCCCTCTCGGATGCTTGATTAGCCTGATAAGGGACCGGGTTGGTAGAATCACGACCCGGCCCCGCCCTCCGCCCTGCCACAGTACTTTTTATTTTTCCTGTTTTGAACACCCTTGTAAGTAGAGCCTTTTATTACTCACAAAAAATATGCAGGTGGCCTTTTGAACTCACCGACTTATATGTTTTCCTTCTAGATGTTGTGCAAACACTAACTGTGCTTCATGCAGACGTTAAACCATCCAGCCAGCTTTGGCTGCATTTTATTACTCTGCGAGTGCATTTTAATGGCCAAGATAGGCTGATATGTCTGTCGAAAGCATGAAACATGCTTTTGAAAGATTACAGAAGTCTTTGTGAAGTTACTGTATGCTTCAATGTGATGGTAGTGTTCACTCCTCGGGTTCTCCATGCATAATTGATCATCACATTTCAGTCATATGCAGTGCATAGTACAGACACTTAACCATGAGCAAGAGTCATGCAGGGCACAGTCGCACATAGGCATTCTCAGTCCATCATTTACTGACTCACTAAGAACATGAGTTTCTAAAAGCAACTCATCTGACTTTCTTTCCTTTTCTACCTCGCAGGGGTTCTTAAGTAAACGACTGAAAGGATCCATCAAAAGGACAAAGAGTCAGACAAAGCTTGACCGCAACACAAGCTTTAGACTACCATCACTGCGACCTACAGAAAACGACAGGTACAGCTTTTGCTGGGTTTTTTCTCAAGAGTTTACACAGAGTGGTGTTTAATTGAAATTAATACTACATTCATTTTCCCTCAATCATTGTGACTCTGTGTCTCCACCCAGATTTCAACTGTGAAAGAATATTTACCTTTTGGATAATAGATTCAAAGCCATTTTTCTGGCAATGTGACATTGTATTATACTGGTCAAATATATATTTTTTCTGACTCTTTTATGGTTAATAGTTACCAGAGCATTTGAGCGAAGCGGAGCGGTGTGACACCCCGCTCCATGCGCGTGCACTCACGTTCACCTGTAAAAAAGTTTGCTCAAATTCCACTCCAACATGAAATTTCTCTGTAGTATAATTGAGACATGCACACACGCCCGAGCAAATGCCACTTTGCCCACATGGACTGAGGTGCCCATCTTGGTGACATACAGGCTATATGATGACATTTGTTCAATTACGAAATGCTTAGTAACATACACATCTGAAATAGAGGTCGACCGATATTTTTTCAGGCCGATGCCGATGCCGATCTTTTGAAATCCGGGTCGGCCGATGGCCGATTAATGCTGCCGATTTATTTTGGCTGATATTTGGCCAATATGTGCTTGTTTTTAACCTCTTATTTGAACCTTTTATTTGAAAGATAAAATGTAACACAAATAATTACTTAAGATAGACAAAATTTCTCAACAAATACATTTATTGAACACTTGACACTTAAATTAAAAATGTATAATGTAAAAACATATTGTATAAATAATGTATAACAAATATATAAAATAAACAAAGCAGGTGTTACGAACTGCTCCGAGACACGAAGGTTGAGATCCAAATGCAGCTTTAATTAAGGGGCAATCCAGACACGTAATCCAATATTCAGAGCATCCAAGAGAAGCACAGGCATAACTAGGGATGGGTATCGTTAAGGTTTTAATGGTATTACTATCTTACCGATACTGCTTATCGATCCGGTACTTTAACGGTTTTCTTAACGGTTCTTTTTGTTATAATATATATATATATATATATATATATATATATATATATATATATATATATATATATATATATATATATATATTTTAAACAAAGATAAATGTTATATAGGCACAGTGATTTAATTTCAGGAAGGTGTACTAACATTACTGTTCAGGTGTGGTCTAAAAAGAAATCTAATAAAGTAATCAATTGTAAAATAACACTGCATAGTTTATCATAGATAGATTAATGCTTATTAATGCAGAAGTTATTCATTCAAGAGCTGTAAGTGATTTTCTCTTTGCCTTTTGTTGTTTGATTCGCAGTAATGGCTCAGTCATCAGCATGTTGATTAGACTGCTTCCCCTTTAAGACCAAGTTCAGATCTAATAGACTCCTGATGCAGCATATTTTCTCCCAACTATTTCCATAACTACGTCCATTTAAGACATAAACTGTGTTTAAGTGAATCTCCAAGCCGGTCGTTTAGACATATTTTTGTGTATTGTTGATCGTTTAGACGCCCACATGAAACCCAAAATAGCCTAGCTTGTCTCGTTGCGGTGTGTTTCGGAGCGCGCGCTGCCTTGGGAACGGTGTCTCTTGCGCTCTTTTTATTATTAAACGCGTCCCGCAATTTAGCAACAGTAGCTAGACTGCATTTTACAACAATCACCGATCGTGCTGATTCTGACGTTAAGTTTGAGTTTTAGGGAGAAATGTCAGTGCACCGCTGTGAAGGGAAGGAAATTGTGCTAGACAGAATGTGGCTTATGTATAAATATTCTTTTTATAATCTTTGGAAGGCGAAATATAAAATAAAATCAGACTAATAATCACAGATCTAAAGTGTAACCAGGCTACGTTTGAATGTTTAGTTCTGTCACTCATTTTGCAGGGCTGTGTTGTGCTCGCTGTGCGCGAGATCTCTCTCTCTCTCTGACAGCGAATAGCTAAATTGCATCACAGACAAATGGTTTCATAGAATTATTATACATAGAAATGGCTGGCGAGATAAAATAACTTTCTCTTTATAGCAATAATAAATGTATTTTCTTAATTTCTCCAGTACCGACAGCAGAACCGATAACGTCCGAGCTTACCAAAGCCAGTCCTTCAATAGCATATAGCGCGTTGGTATATTTTTTATTACTTATTTCTCTGCATTGAGTGACAACCCTCTCAAATATAAGACACACAAACAGAACAAATAAAAGTGTCAGATTCACTGTCTGTAATTGCAAAATTCTTGCTTACTTATTGTGATATGATAGCAACCCTTCTGCTGTGATAATGCAACTTCAACTACGCTATCAATATCCAAAGTAGCCGAATGTCATGTCGCCTATCGCGTTTGTCGCGTTTTTTCTCGAAGTTGGCAGTAACATATCAAAAGTTTTTAATTAAATATAAAGAAGTTATACAAATTTAATCCTTACTGTTTTCTCCAAGGAACTTAGCTCCTTCCTTAGGCACTGGATGAGGTCTGCTCACTCTGCTGGAAAATGACTCTAGGGGCAGCGTGCGTCGAACACGTGTGCACGTCGAACACATGCGCCTGCCTAATAATCGGCTTGATATACTTGGATATTGGCCGATGCCGATTATGTAAAAAAATGCAAAAAATCGGCCGATTAATCGGTCGACCTCTAATCTGAAATTATGTGATTGTATTGTTATGTTTTAGTATATAAAATCTCGCTGTTTATTTTGTACTGGTTTACAATGGCTGTTAGATAATTGGGTCTAATTACATAATTTGTAAACAGTCAAATTTCTCTGTTAGCACATATGCCATTGAACATCTTCAAATAATATCATAAAATTGTTTTTGTTTTCAGTTCTAATCACCTTCATTTACTTTAAACACGTCATCAAACATGCCTCTACAAGTGATGAAACATTCTATGTGCAGTGGTGTGGAAACTCGCCTACGTGCAAATTTGCACTTTTCAGTTTAAACTGGATCTGGGTGACACAACCGACCCAGAAAAACAGTCTTTTCAACTTTAAAGTTTTTTCGATTTGTTGATGGCAATAATGAAAACATGGGCTGGTATATGTTTTCATTATTACAGGTAAATATTACAGGTAACCGTGAAATTCACAATTGTTTTTCAGTTTTCAGTCTCTACGGAATGATTACTCTGTAGATTTGATATTTATACTGATCTAATGCTATCAGAGTTTGGGGTCTGTAAATTAAAATGAGCAATTTCTCATCCTAATTTTGTGTTCAGCTTTAAAATTAAGTAATCGAGAAAAGAGCAGTGAATTTTTTTCTCTTTTTCAGTATTGTTGTTTGATTAATAGCCTATTCCCTTCAATTATTATATAAGTAAATACCATGTGCCCCCTTTGTTTTTCCTTAATATTTTTAAAGCAGCATACAGTCCAGCAGAATCTGGACTTTATATGCATCAAAAGATAATATGTTGTGCATGCGCTCTATATTTGTACAGCAGGATTTAACCATGGATTTAAAAAATAAAAAATATTTGTCCTGCATAAAGTGAGATTTTGTCCAATATATATATATATATATATATAAAAAACGTCCTCTCAATTTCAACTGCTTTTATTTTCAGCAAAATTAACATGTGTAAACATTTGTATGAACAGAAAAAGATTCAACAACTAAGACATAAACTGAACAAGTTTCACAGACATGTGACTAACAGAAATGGAATAATGTCTCCCTGAACAGTCCTCCTCATGGACTGCACCAGATTTGCCAGTTCTTGCTCCGAGATGTTACCCCACTCTTCCACCAAGGCACTTGCAAGTTCCTGGACATTTCTGGGGGAATGGCTCTAGCCCTCACCCTCCAGTCCAACAGGTCTCAGAGGTACTCAATGGGACTGAGATCCGGGCTCTTCGCCGGCCATGGCAGAACACTGATATTCCTGTCTTGCAGGAAATCATGCACAGAATGAGCAGTATGGCTGGTGGCATTGTCATCCTGGAGGGTCATGTCAAATTGAGTCTGCAGGAAGGGTACCACATGAGGGAGGAGGATGTCTTCCCTGTAACACCCAGCATTGAGATTGCCTGTAATGACAACAAGCTTAGTCCAATGATGCTGTGACACACTGCCCCAGACCATGATGGACCCTCCACCTCCAAATCGATCCCGCTCCAGAGTTCAGGCCTCAGTGTAATGCTTCAGCGATAAACGTGAGTCCGACCATCACCCCTGGTGAGACAAAACCGCTCGTCAGTGAAGAGCACTTTTTGCCAGTCCTGTATGGTCCAGCGAAGGTGGGTTTGTGCCCATAGGCGAAGTTGTTGCTGGTCATGTCTGTTAAAGACCTACCTTACAACAGGCATACAAGCCCTCAGTCCAGCCTCTCTCAGCCTATTGCGGACAGCCTGAGCACTGATGGAGGGATTGTGCGTTCCTGGTGTAACTCAGGCAGTTGTTGTTGCCATCCTGTACTTGTCTCGATGTACCGATCCTGTGCAGGTGTTTTTACATGTGGTCTGCCACTGCAAGGGCAATAAGCTGTCCTTCCTGACTCCCTGTATCACTGTCTTAGGCATCTCACAGTACAGACATTGCAATTTATTGCCCTGGCCACATCTGCAGTCCTCATTCCTTCATGCAGCATGCGTAAGCACGTTCACGCAGATGAGCAGGGACACTGGGCATCTTTCTTTTGGTGTTTTTCAGAGTAAGTAGAAAGGTCTCTTTAGTGTCCTAACTTTTTTAATTGTGACCTTAATTACCTACCGTCTGTAAGCTGTTAGTGTCTTAACGACCGTTCCCACCAGTGCATGTTAATTAATTGTTTATTGATTGGTTCATTGAACAAGTATGGAAAACATTGTTTAAACCCTTTACAATAAAGATCTGTAAAGTTATTTGGATTTTTTTTTAATTATCTTTAAATTATAGTGTCCTGAAAATTTATATCAGGGTTCCCGCAGGTCCTTAAAAAGTCAAAACATTTCTTAAATTCAATTTTCTCAAATTTAAGGTCATAAAAATTCTTAAATATCTTAGAACAATAATAATGTGATTAAAACAATAATGTGATTATTTAACTTAAGGAGTATATGATTTAAATCAATAAATGCCTTCCCTGTGTCCTTAAAAGATACAACACTGTTCCAAGCACTCTGGGAGCTTGTGATACTGTTTCCAGTGGTTGTAAAGGGGTCCGCAATCAGTGAGTACCCAACATTTATGACAAGGGATCACTGATGATTCACTGTTGATGAATAATGATGTGTTAGAAGTATTTATATTGTAAGACGTTGTAGATTATTGTAAGAGAGCATATTTTATTTCCCCTTTCTGTTTAAATGAGCAGCTGGAAGCAGTGATGCACGGACATTGGACATTTCTAAATATGAGTCACTGGTGTATTTTGGTCTTTTTTATTGTTAAAAGTCCTGCATTATGCATAAAAAAATTTTTTTTGTTGTTATTGGTATTATGGTCACACAATAAACTGCATCTGGGATTTAATAAAATTTGGACTCTTGAAGCCTCTCTGGCTCGCCCCGTCACAGGAAGGAAAGACTTGGAATTTATTTTACACATTTAATAAAGGCTATTCATTTTAACAACCATTGTCAGATTAATCCGTTATTGTTTTTCTTTCAATATATTATCATAACAGCAATATCCAATATTGGTCAGCCTCTAATTTATAAGTAGTGATATCATCTTCTTCTTTCAGCTGCTCTCGTTAGGGGTCGACTTGGCACAGGTTTTACAGTGGATTCCCTTCCTGACGCAAGCCCCAGTGGCTTGGGGACTTTGTACTGTATGTAGTGATATAATGATAAATCAATCAATTTGCGTGTTTGTGTGTGTGTGTGTTAAAATATGTCTTGAGTATTTTAAACTGATAACCTGTTTTCAGTGTTAATTCACATTGATGAATGTGTGCCCCAGCCTGTTTAAGTAAAAGAATTGGTGATACATTATTTATTTTAAGATTGTGTGGGTTTGTGTTTCGCTATGGACACAAGGTATTAATTTTATTTGTTCAGGTCTTAAAAAAGGTTTTAAAAAGTTTTACATTTAGTTTTTTCTAATGTAGGCTATAATCATTTATGTCTTTTTTTTCTCTGCGCATGAATCCAGCAAGCGATGTCGAAATATGTTATCCGCAACCACTAATCTAGTGTCATTGGTTTTTTTTTTGGTTTTTTTTGTAAACGCTAGTAATCGTTAAGGTGCTGATTTGGCTTTGGGAAACTGACCAGCAGTTATGTCCCACTTTATCCCAGTGCAGAAATCAAAGCAACGGGCGGTCAATTAAGTGAGTTCCGCTATGAAATTCTCTATGCGACAGCGGAAATCTTTACCAATCAAATGATCAAATGTTCAATTGTACAATGGAGGCATGAAAGCAGAATGTTGCATCTGCAAATTTGGACACACTGATCCGCAAGATCATACATATTTATTAGTTTTGATGCAAAGACTTTTTGTGTGTTTGCCAGGATTCAAGGAAATATGTTTTGCCAATGTACAGTATTTTTAAGCTAACATATTCATCATATTCATCCTTGTGCTTTCTGGTAATGTCACACTTAAGACCACGCTCCACTCACATGCTCTGATAGTTACTAGTGATTAGGGTTTTTTTTCTTTAATATTGAGTAAACAACACTAGTGATAGACAGATATATGAGCCAGGTATTACATAATGTCAATTCCCAAATCTAACGACAGCCACGTCAATGGATAAATCATATTTTCTGGGGAATTCTCTTTGTTTGCTTGTTTGTTAATATTAGAAAATTAGTGTACAATAAGTGTTCGTTTAAATTAAGTAATGGAGTGCAACAATGCCTGCATACCTTTTCAGCCATCTGGGATCCGGAAGTGTTTTTCCCATTAATTTCTTCCAATGGGATTTCATAAAATACTTCATAAAAGAGTTCTAGGACATGAACCAAACCAACCAACTCCAAGGTGAATCACATTACAAACTTTGATTTTAAGCAAAGAAATATTTGAAAATTTGACAAAAAGACAAAGGTGCATACTTACCTTCTTTAATGAGGACACAAACTACAATCCTATGGAACATTGCAAATGCCGTAACCAGGGTTTGAAACTAACTTTTTTGCTCACCGGCCAGTGTGGTTTGTATTGTTCCAAGATCACTAGCAACTCAGCATTTTCGCTAACCAAATTCTGCATTTTAGACCCCTTAATTCTAAATTGTTCTATATATGAAAGTTTGCCATTGTTCTACCATTGTTAAACAGTGGCATTTTAATGATAATGTCATTAGCACAGGTCAGACCATGGATGGCACCTCATGACTGTAGTTTAGTTCATGTAAATAGTCTTTTCTAAAAAACTAAACAAATTAAATAAACTATAGTATTTGTTAGGAAAAAACAAAATCCTAAACAAATTTAAACCTTTAAAAATAAAGTGTAATAGATTCATCCTAATAGATAAAATAGATAAAAATGTTATTGATTAAAATTAATCAATACCATTTATCAGTAAAAAAAAAACAAAAACATTTTAGTAAGGATGATGATGTGTGTTTTAAAAACTGATGTGTGTATTTGTCTCCACTCTAAACCACACTGTCTCCAGTGTGGTTTATAATTTTGGGCTGTCTAGCAGTTTGAGAGGTTTGAATTCTGCCATATAGCGCTAGTTTATACTTTAACGTTCTCTGAAGAATTCAAATGGGTCATATAAATTTTATGGTCTCCACCGGCCGCCACGATTTCAAGTGAAGCCTGACTGAACTAAGCAAGTTTTGCTCTGCATTGTCCCATAGCTCTAGCGATCTTTTCTCTGAGGCATATTTAGTGCTAATTAACGCTGAGCACAAGATAAATACAACTAAATTTGCTTTGAGTCGCCTAACATTCACAGAATATTTAATGCAGGAAAAACCCTAAAAACGTCACCCGCCAAAGTGGCTAGTAAGAGTGACGGAGTTACCGGCCACTGACAATTTTTACCTGCATTTGGTGGGTTTTAATTTCAGACCCTGGATGTAACCTAATTAAAAACAATAGAAAATATAAAACTATTAATTTAAAGTTGGTTACTATAAGTATAGAAACTAAATATATATACGTTGTATTGCTACTGTCAAATTGTCAAATATACAAGTAGTTTGAGATTGTAGGGAGATTGACTTGATTGCATGATTAACAGTGCGTTGTGAGTGAGCGGTTGCTTCAGAACTTGTTTGGCACACTTTATTGGCTGCAGTTCTCTGATTGGTGGATCTTTCTTTGCTGGATCATGGATAGTGTAGTCATTCTGCAGGAATTCTTCTATTTAACCAATTAGGGATGGGCATTCATCAATAATGTATAGAATTAAAGCATTTAAACATGCAAAGCGAAGAAAAATAAACCGCTAATAAAGTAGACTGAAGCAATTAGTGAACAGGACGAATATAAACACTCAACATAAAATAGTTATGTTTATATTGTATCTCATGTCATGTTTTTGTTGAGAAAAACAAGCATATCCATGTGCTCAGTAAACTATACTCATTTATACACACCAGTTTAAATGATGGAATGTCCCTTACCTTCCCTAGCATAGTCTTTCTCGGATGCCATGTATGTTGTTTACAGAAGCGTTGCAGGGATGACATTGCAACAGGGACGCTGCTTTCTGACGAGTTGCAAATATATGGGAGTAAAGAGTACGCCGCTTATCCAGTACATTTAAACTGGAGACCAGCTTTCTCATAGTATGCCACATTCTCGCAATAACCAACTTTTTGGTGTACATCTAAACATACTGACAGAACGGTTTGCTCATCAAATGTGATCAAATTGTGTCCACTCTCAACAGTGCAACCCAGTGCATTTTCTTATAACTGCCAGTTTTAGTTTGTGTGTTCAGGATTTAAAATGCATCTCACTGTATATATGGCCAGCAAAGCAAAACTTTGTAAAATTCGAATAGCATTTTTACTTTTCACATAATTATTGCAGAACGAATACTCGAATATTCGACTACTCGTGCACATACCAAGACATTTTTTTGTTAAGCAGCGAAGTTGAAATAATGCAGACTGATGGCTCCAGTAGAGGTATATACCATCAATGAACAACCTCTGAGCATATGATAGGTCTGTGTTTAAAGGTTTATAAGTTATCATTAAAATTCAATTTGTCAATTGAGAAAATTAACCAGATTTTTACTTTCCGAACTCAAGTGTTCTGCTCTATTTTGTGTGCATCTTATTATTTATCATTAAATTGTATTAAATACATCTGCATTATAATGCTGATTGGCCTCCCAGCTCTCTAGATGTCTTTATCGGCATCTGCCATTTAAAAAACCCATATCAATCGACCAACTGAAGATTGCCCAACTGTCACAGTGTAAGTAAAGGGTTTGGGTCTTACTTGCATAGCAAAGCTAGTCTTCTTTTAAATTCATGACTGTGTCTTATGGAGAGCAGCTGGTTGGAAAATATGCTGTGCTGGGACCTGGCGCACCATGAGATCTTTTGTAAAAGAAATGGTAAACTGTTCAGTCTGACAAACTTTCTGGCTGAAACTATTGAGGTAGTTTGTCTATCGGAAGCTCCTGGGTTAAAGCTACAACTTAAAATGCACCTACATTACAAGTTAAACATTTTGACTCATGACTAAATATATGCTTATTGATCTTGTGATCTTAATGACATTTTGATCTAAAGTCTTAAGTTTATGGCATTGTCTATAGTATATGTGCCCTCACATGAACACACTGTATTATATAACAATGTGCCCTCTCATGAATAGCAGATTTATTTAAGATGGATATACAGGTATTTGACCATGCTTAGTTTGTTTTTGTACATAACTACATCATAAAATTAGGAAGCTTGTACAGAAGTTCATTTTGTCAGTATGGAGAAAACTTTGGGAAACTTTATACAAAAAAAACTATTACATGTAACACTATAAAACTGTTCCTCTGTACGTGCATTCATGCAATGTACTGTGATCGTGCTTGGTCTTATGAAGCATGCAAAACTCAGGCAGCATATTCATATAAGGTTGGCATTAATGATTGATTTAATATTCTGACTGTAACAATTTGGATGCCCCAACCCTGAGAAGAAAAAAAAAAACCTTAACGGATCTTCACAAATTTATAAGTGACTTTTTTTGTATTCAAACCGGTGTATTAAGAGGAAAGGTAAGCAGTTTCCATCCTTGACTTTATAGCACTGTTCTAACCATTTTAACAGCTAATGTTAGCATCCTCTCCACCTTGTCGGCAATGCAATTCTCCAGTGCAGCGATTAGTTATAAACAAATTAATTATCAAACCACCTTTAGTTGTCTTAAATTACTGATTTATTGTCCCTTGACAATAATAACACATTGGCTTTTCTATGTCAATGTTTTAAACCTGCGTTTGAGGTGTTCATCTCCATAAATAGCCTAGTCATGTTGCAAAAGAAACTCCACGCAGAGTCAGTGTTTTTCTTTTTTTTTTTTTTTTTCATTTTAACTCTAGATGGTGCTGTTGTATTGTTGAACCTTGCAGTTCAGACTGTAGAACGTATCGGTTACCTAACGTAACCTCGGTTCTCTCTAGATGAGGGAACGAGTATTGCGTAAGCTAGCTTACGCTACGGGAAAGATTAATCTTTTCTGAGATATTGAAGCCAAAAAATTATCCTTAATTTTTGTATCCATTGTCAACGCAGTGCGGCAGCTGCAGACCTTGAGCGGGCTAGCTAGCGAGCTCATAGGTTGCTCTGTGGCAACTGCTGCAGCCTATAGACGAGCTTGGGCGAACTCGCATCCAATGAGAGGCGTCCGCACGCTCACTGCATCAAAGCCCGCCAAAATGGGCGTGACTAGAGTGCATATAAGCGTAGTTCGTAGGCTGGAACCCTGGTTTTCATTGACTGAAGCGAAAAAGTCGCCGTGGCGCGAAAGCACGGCCGGCTACGCAATACTCGTTCCCTCATCTAGAGAGAACCGAGGTTACGTTAGGTAACCGATACGTTCTCTTACGAGAGGTTCTCTCATATTAGCGTAAGCTAGCTTACGCTATGGGAACCCATTGTCAACGCCGCGTCGCCAAGCATCCACTGTATGAGCCCCAGGGAATTAAGGGGGACCCGGGGAGCCCTTATGAGTGGGGAAATAATATTTGGCCGGCAAGAATGCGGGTCATTGATTGTGTAATACATAAGCACATAGTGGGAAGGGAACGACAGAGCGGCGGTGCCGGTCTGTGTGGAATGCGTCCCATCAGTGCAGCTCACCAGGGGAGCTGTAGCGTATTAAACCGCTAGTAGTTTTGCCTGCAGAGCGGGCACTTCCATATTGTAAAATCTGACAAAGGTGGAGGGGAAGTCCATCCCGCTGCCACACATATGTCGTGAATGGAAATCCCGCTGGACCATGCCCACGAGGATGCCATGCCTCTAGTGGAGTGAGCCCTAATGCCCAACGGGCATGGCAGGTCTTTTGACGCCGTATGCAGCAGCAATAGCGTCCACTATCCATCTAGATAGTGTCTGTTTCGAGGCGGCGAGACCTTTGGTGCGCCCTCGAACGAAACAAAAGCTGCTCGGAGCGTCTGAAAGCAGCGGAGCGCGCAGTATACGATCTCAGTGCTCTGACCGGGCAAAGGAGATTGGCGTCGCGTTCATGATCGGATGCTGGCAGCGCCGATAGTGAAATGACCTGTGCTCTGAAAGGAGTACCGATCACCTTGGGAACATAGCCGTGTCTAGGCTTTAAAATGACCTTGGAGTCACTTGGTCCAAACTCAAGACACACAGCTGACAGACAGCGCGTGAAGGTCTCCCACACGTTTGACTGATGACAGGGCAGTCAGAAAAGCGGTTTTGAGTGAAAGGTATTTCAAATCCACGGATTGAAGTGGTTCGAAAGGGGGCTTTCATAGTTTCGAGAACTATAGAAAGATCCCAGATAGGAACCGATGGGAGCGCGGGGGTTCATCCTTCTAGCTCCCCTGAGGAAGCGGATGACCAGCTCGTTTTTACCCCATGACTGGCCGTGCAGGGGTTCAGCGAACGCCGCAACGGCTGCCACATACACTTTGAGCGTGGATGGGGATCTGCCCTTATCCAGCAGCTCTTGTAGAAATACTGAGCAGCGACGACACCCCACATGTCCGCGGGTCCAGGTCTCTGTCGGTGCACCATTTTGAGAACACAGACCATTTTGACGCATAGAGTCTTCTCGTGGAAGGGCTCTAGCGTGTATGATGGTGTTTATTACTCCTTCTGGCAGAGCGACGGGTAGTCGTTGATCACCCACGCATGCAGCCCAGCGCTCTGGGTGGGGATGCCAGATTGTGCCGCTGAGCTTGAGAGAGGAGATCTGCTCTCACTGGGATGGGCCACGCGCTGTCAGTGACAGCTGCGTAAGCTCCGGGAACCATGTCTGATTCTCCCAACGCGGGGCTATGAGGAGCACCGAGTGACGCGTTTCCCTGATCCTCTGCATTACCTGTGGCAATAGCGAGACGGGAGGGAAGGCGTAAAGCGGGTGTCTGGGCCGGGCCAGCGCGTCCTCGCTTTTCGAGAAAAATATTGGGCAGTGAGAGTTCTCTTTGGACGCAAAGAGGTCTAGCTCTGCTCTGCCGAATAGGTGCCATAACGTCTGGACTGTTTGAGCATGCAGGGACCATTCCCCTGGGGGAATATTGTCTCTGGACAGTCTGTCTGGGCCGTCGTTCAGGTGGCCTGGCACGTGCGTCGCCCTCAGCGAGCGCAGGTGGCACTGAGACCAACTCAGTATGCGTTTTGTCAGATGGAAGAGGTTCCTGGATCTGACACCGCCCTGACGGTTTAGGTAGGATACCACAGATCTGTTGTCCGAACGGACCAGGACGTGGTGACCCTGAATGACCGGGAGAAAGCGCCGCGGCGTACTCGACCGCTATCATTTCCAGACAATTTATGTGAAGGAGCTTTTCCTGAACTGACCATAGGCCGAAAACCGGAGAGCCCTGCGCGAGACCGGCGCCCCAACCCGTGTTGGACGCGTCTGTCGAGATGACTTTTCGGCGAGATACAGCTCCCATTGTCACTCCCCGCTGATACCATTCGGCCACTGTCCAGGGCTGCAGAGCTGATATACATAATGCTGAAGCGGGCGCATGTGCAGTAAACCCAGCTGAAGTACTGCTGCGGCTGTGGCCATGTAACCTAGCACTCTCTGGAATTTCTTCAGAGGTGTGAGGCTGTTCATCTGAAAAGATGCGGCTAGTCGCTGAACACGGCGTGCGCGCTGTGTAGATAAGCGAGCCGTCATTGCCACGGAGTCTAGTTCTATTCCCAGGAAGGAAATGGTCTGACTGGGCTGTAGTGAGCTCTTGGTCCAATTGACTGCAAGACCCAAACTGTTCAGATGGCTGAGGAGAACTGCTCTGTGAGACAGAAGCTCCATATGTGACTGAGCCATAATCAGCCAGTCATCCAAATAGCTCAGAATTCGCAAACCCTGACTCTGCAGAGGTGCGGCGCCGCGATCCATGCACTTCGTGAAAGTACGGGTGCTAAGGACAGGCCGAACAGAAGGACGGTGTATTGATAAACCTGGCCGTCGGCTGAATCTCAAGAATGGCCTGTGACGGGATTTATCTGAATCTGAAAGTATGCATCTTTCAGATCGAGAGAAATAAACCAGTCCCCTGGCGTACATGCTGCGAGGAGTTTCCTGATTGTAAGCATTTTGAGCGGTCTTTTGCAAGCACCTTGTTCAAAACCCTGAGATCTAATATGGGTCTGAGGCCGCCGTCTTTCTTGGGAACAAGAAAATAACGGCTGTAAAGCCCCGACTTCGCTCAGAGAGGGTGGCAATTTTTCTATGGCACTTTTGCACAGAAGGCTTGCTATTTCTGAACGAAGCATGCACGCTGCTTCCGTGTTCACAGTGGTTTCGAGCCAGCTCTGAAGCGAGGGGCGGCGATCGAACTGTAGCAAATAGCCCTGTTGTATTGTGCTTAACACCCACTTGGATATCCCTGGAATAGCTTCCCACGCTTTGAAGCGTAGCGCTAGAGGGTGAATGGCCAATTCGCTCTGATTGCCGCACACAGAGCGTGAACAAAATGTGTGAGCTGCGTTTAGTGTGTTCATGCATGATTGCTTGCAGACAGCATGAACAGGCTGTTTTGTGAGTGACTTCCGATTGGAATGAATGGGGAAAGAGTCACATCTGTTACGTGATGCTCAAGCATAGTCATGGGCACGGGACTTACACACAGAGGAATGGTTGCTGGCCGTGTAACAGAGCGGGCAGAGAATGGGCGCACGACGCATTTGTGGGCGCTTTCATTGACTCTGACGCTCGAGCGGTTCAGTAATCGCTTTATGTGAGCGTGCTCTGGTGGGGACACGAGACATGCAGTGCTTGTGTGCAGAAGTGAACACTGGATTGTGGGCACATTTTCTACACATAGGGCTGGTCGTGTGACAGAGCCGGCAGAGAATGGGCACGCACGACGCATTTGTGGGCGCCTTCATTGACTCTGACGCCGAGCCGTTCGTGAATCGCTTTATGAGAGCGTGCTCTGATAGGGGCACGGGATGTGTTATGCTTGTGTGTAGGGCTGAACACTGGGTTGTGGGCACTTTTTCTACACATAAGACATGTTTGCTCTTTAAAGATTTATTTGGGTCGCCGTGAAAACGGCGTTTGAGTGCAGGCAAGCGGGCAGTGTCACCGGCTTGTTGGCTGCTAAATTCACCACTGTAGTAGCCTGAGAGAAGGGGACTGACAGGGGCAAAGCTTTGACGGTGGTCCGCCGCGGCGGACTGAGCCGTCGCTTGTTCAACAAAGTTAAGAAGACTTCGGTTGCTCTGGTTTCAGCGCTACCTTAAATCGAGGCCCGCTGGGGCGGCGGTCTCGCGGCGGCTGTCTGAGCGCTGATCGAGGGCGGCCGCCCTGTCGACGCTGAGAAGTCTGAGTTTGTTGAACTGGGCGCTGTGAAGAGGCTCGTGCAGGAGGCTGATCACGTGAGCGGCCTGCAGAGGAGCTTAGCGCGACGCGGCAGGAAGAGGTTCATGGCTTGGGTGGCTTTCTGGACTTCTGAGAAGCGGTCAACAATGCCACTCACCGCGGAGCCGAAGAGACCGGTCGGAGAGAGCGGTGCGTTGAGGAACGTGGGAGCTCTGCTTCTCCCATGTCGGCTAGTGTTAGCCATAAGTGTCTCTCGGTCACAGTCAGCGAGGCCATGCACTTCCCTAGAGCTTGGGCTGCAGCTTTGGTAGCCGAGGGCGCAGGTCTGTCGCGCCAGTAGATCAGTAACAGCCTCTGGGTGCCTGCCTTTCTCATCCCACTCCCGAAGAAGGTCTGCTTGTAGGATCTGTAAAACGGCCATTGAGTGCAGAGCAGATGCGGCTTGGCCGGCGGCGGAATAGGCGCGGCCAACATAGGCGGAAGTCGCTCTGCAGGCCTTAAGCTGCGTACACACTGCCAGCGACTTTGTCGCTGCAAGTCGCCAGTGGCTGGCGGTGAAGTCGCTAGTGGGTGTTCCCACTACTGGTTGCCTAGTAACGTTTATAAATGACATTCACGGATGTCATTCCATTGCTGTTGACAGTGAATCTCTTTTCTTGCCACTAAAAACAAACATTTTGGAGGGAAAAGACTAAATATAAATGGAATCAGTACATAAAATGCTTTATATCAAAGATGAATGAGAAACAAGGCGTGCTGTTTGCCATAGCGGCTGTTTATCTCCGGCGAAAATGCAAATGCCGGTCTTTCTGGGTCCATAAAATCCCCGCGATCTCAGATACAACTTTCCACGCAGTATTTTTCTTAAAAATGTCCTTGTACGTGGGAAGAGACATATCATAGAGCACTGGGAAATTTCTAACAGCAAGAATTAGCCTTTCATCTGTCTTGATAGAGAGAGAAGGGACACGTGAGCTCTCCCGTCGTCTCTCCTATTGGCTGTCGCTTCCGTTAGTCGCTCCAAAGTTGAACTTTTCTCAACTTTGTCGCGTCGCTGGACACGCCCACATCTAGTGCCAACGGTCGCGACAGCTCGTGTCGCCGGAAGTCGCTGTGCTCGCATTGAAAATGAATGGTATTGAGTCGCTGTTGCGCGCGATGTCGCTGGCAGTGTGTACGCACCTTTAGACGGGAGCACAGGCTTGGAACGCCATCTCGCGGAGGGCGGACAAAAGTGTGCTGCTACCGAGTCCTCGACCGGGGGGATGGAGGAGTAGCCTCTCTCAGTGGCGCCGTCCACCGACGCGAGAGAGGTGGAGACGTGGGAACGGGTCCTGGCTGAAAAAGGAGCGTTCCACGACTTTGCAAGCTCCGTATGTAATTCCAGCAGGAAGGGAGCGGCCCGGGCCTCGGGTGTAGAGCGGCGATGGCTTTGAAGAAAGCAGCCGTCGAGTCTGTTGGGTGCCTGCTCAGGGGGCGGTGACCACTCGAGCCCGAGGCAGTCGACGGCCTGTGTGAGGAGGCGTGTTAACTCCCCTTCGACTCGGCGCGGTCCTGCTGGATTCCTGGGCCGAGGAGGAGGCTTGGGAGCCTGACCACTCTCGCTGTCCGAAGCCATGATGGAACAGCGGCCCTTATCCTCCGCCTCGCCATCCGAGATGGCAGCAGTGCGGCCGCCGGCGGCAACTGCGCGTCCCGGGGCGGGAGGGTGAAAGCGATGCTCGAGGGAGAGGCTCGGCGAGGCAGTCGCTTCAACCACAGTTTCCGGCAGCCTTTGTGAGCGGCGCTTCTTCCTGCGCTGACTGAAGGTAAGGCGCTGGCGGTTTCTGCTTTGATCGCTCGAAGTCGAGCCCGCAGGGTCGACATCGGTAGCTCCTCGCAGAATCGCATCCGCCCTCAGTGAGGGCGAGCTCTGCGTGCCCCAGTCCCAGGCAGAGAGCGCAGATGATGTGGCGGTCTCCTGTGCTGAGAAGGGCGCGACATGAGGCGCAAGTGGAGCGAGGCATCTTGAAAAAGACGCCAGTACTTTTTGTGAATAGTTCGTGAGAACTAGCTTGCTGAATAAAAGGATACGCCGTCGGATGGCGAGCTCGCAGGATGGCTGAAGGTGGCTGAGACGGCCGGCTTCTTCTAGCGCTGTCCACGCTTGCTTGATGCCCCTCGAACGGCGACGCGGCTTCCAGGTCAGCGATGGGAAGAGCTTTGCTGAAGAGATGAAAATCAGGGTTCCAGCCTACGAACTACGCTTATATGCACTCTAGTCACGCCCATTTTGGCGGGCTTTGATGCAGTGAGCGCGCGGACGCCTCTCATTGGATGCGAGTTCGCCCAAGCTCGTCTATAGGCTGCAGCAGTTGCCACAGAGCAACCTATGAGCTCGCTAGCTAGCCCGCTCAAGGTCTGCAGCTGCCGCACTGCGTTGACAATGGATACAAAAATTAAGGATAATTTTTTGGCTTCAGTATCTCAGAAAAGATTAATCTTTCCCGTAGCGTAAGCTAGCTTACGCAATACGAGAGAACCTCTCGTAAGAGAATGCTCCAGCGCCAGCAACGGAGAAATGAAACCAAAAATAACTATGGGAGTTGATTTTATCAGATAGCCAATAGTTAAATAAAGGCAACTATCAGCCCCAATTAATCAGAAAATCTGATATATCGGTCGACATCTAGTCACGTGGGCGGTGGCTTTTTGTTTTCTTTTTTTCTTTTGATTTGATTTGTTAGATTTGTCTCTTGATTTAAATTCATGCCATGTCGCACTTGGGTGTGTAAGTACCGTAAATCTTGCTTCAGCTGAAGGATTAATGGTTAAGCAGGGCTGTTAATAGCATTAGGGAAAGTCACTCTTGATTTATTACTGTACAATTAATGTCTCACAGGCCTGAGGGGTGAATTAGTGCTGGTTACCTGTGATGACGAACCAGCAGTTGTGTTTCCACTGTTTGTGTTATTTGAGGCTGGAAGAGTCTGTATGTTTTACTGTAGTCCTTGGTAAAGCATTGTGCTAGCTACACCAAGGTCATAGGTTCAATGCCCAGGGAATACATTTACTGACAAAAAGAATAGTTTGAACGCAGTGGATAAAAGCATCTGCCAAATCTATCTAGTGTAAATGGGCTTTGGTTGTGTTTTTGGTTGTTTCTGGTGGATTTGCATTATATAATGCTGCACTCTACTGGACACAGCTGCTGTGGTTAGACTACAGATGAATAGTAGGAATAGTTCACCCAAAACTTAAATTTCTCTCATATTTTCTCACCCTCATGCCATCCCAGTTGTGAATGACTTTCTTTCTTCTGAAGAACACAAACAAAAAATTTTAAAAGAATAACTTGGCTCTGTGGGTCCATCCACTGCAAGATAATGGTGACAAAAACTTTAATGTTCCAAACTTTAAGTAAACCATACGACTCCTGTGGTTTAATCCATGACTTCTAAAGTGATCTGATCGGGTTTGGGTGAGAACAATCCAAAATGTAACTCCTTTTTTACTGCAAATTTTGGCATTGCAGTCTCTTGGCATGATCATGATTTCAAGCTTGATTACATTACCTAGTGCTTGATGCTTGCACAGAGCACTAGATGGCTTGAAATATGTTACTGAGCTTGAAATAATGATTACCAAGAAGACTGCTGATGTCAAGGTTTAATGTGAAAAGGAGGTATGTTTTGGTCTGTTCTCATCCAAAATCAGTTGGATCGCTTCTAAAGACATGGATTTAACCACTGGTCATATTTTGTTATGCTGCATTTATGTGCTTTTTGGAGCTTCAAAGTTTTGGTGTCACCATTCACATGCATTGTGTGGACCTACAGAACAGAGACATTCTTCTAAAAATCTTTGTTTGTGTTTTCAGAAGAAAGTAAGTCATACTCTCATGGGATGGCATGAGGGTGAGTAAATGATGAGAGAATTTTCATTTTTGGATGAAATATTCCCTTAATAAAGATGTTTTTTTTCCTATTAGGCTGATTTCTCACGTGGCTCCATGTGGATTGAGTGCATCTGTTTATTTTAGAATTGAGTAAAATTGCTCATACAGCAATGCTTGAAAGGAGTTTGTGTGTGATGGGGTTCTGTCATTATATACTGTACCTACTTTCAATCAAAACCTGTTATTTTTTCCTTTTGTGGAGTGCCAAGGACAAACGTATGATAAAAGTAGTCCAAAAACAGTCTTCTGAAGCTTTGTGTTAGGAACAGACTAGATTTTTAAGGAATTATTCACTGAAAATCTTGCCTTCCGCATTAGCTTTAAGAAACTGCATACACACTTACTGACTTACACTTAACCTCCTGATGGCAGTGTTAGGTGTAATCTGATTAGAAAGTAATTAGTTACTGCAATCTAATTACTTTTTGGTCTGTAGCACATTACAATTTAAAAATCTAAAACTCTCTCCGGATAAGGCTAGTTTTCTGTTTTTTTATCTTAACTATATAGCCAGCTGTAGAAACCGGGAACACATTTGAAATTCTAGTTGAAAACAACATGTAAATAGTGCATTAGAGGCTTTGAAGTAATTGATCTATGCTGTGGCACAATCACCTCTTCCTATGTGGTCTGAATGAAAATACTAGCCCTGTATTCATAGTGGATTTGGAAGCCTTGACGGTAAAGAGCTTGAATGTGGCACTGCAGTCCATGTTGTGCCTGTCGAGTCCCAGTGGAGTGATCAGATTTCCGGGATAATGTGGGAGAGCTGTGTCCGGATATGGGCTGATTGTGCACTGATATGCTGAGCTGTCCGAGTCAGCGCAGGTGAAACATATCGAAAGCTGGAAGTGAGCCTTTTATTCTTCACAGTTTCTGCATCAGCTGTCCCATTCAGAGTACTTCACTTCTGAAAAAGGAGAGGGAAAAAGATACTGGTTGGATGGATGGATGATGGATGCAGTGCCAGAAATTATGAAGTCTTCAGGCAAAAATGCCTCCAAAAGTGACACAAATGCCTCAGAAATTCAAAATGTGCCTTCGTAATAAATTCAAATATATTTTTTATAACATCTGTATAATCTCACTTATAATAACATATAATAGCATGTAATACTACTGTATAATACCAATTGATATTCTACTCTAGGTCCTACAAATTATTGTGTAAAATCTGTTGATGATTTAATTTAGAGCCGATGTATTTAGAATTTATCAAGTCAAGTATTTGACATGAAAGGATTTTGGGTTCAGGTTGTGAAGCCTAAACATTTAATTGCTTTCTGATTTGCTTCCTGGAAGGAGATGTAAAACAATCTGCAACGGATTATATTACGTATTTGGCATTGATTCAAAAAAATGTCCATGTGATCAGAAGCACCCAGATATTTCTAAAAAATACAGAATACAGATTTGTGAACGTGCTCTAGCCTCTGGATGTTCCTGACCAACCTGCTCTCCAACTGAACTGAAACTTTGTGTGGGTTTACTCTATTTGTGCAAATGGCCATTATAGATGTAACTATGACACGCTTGCAGTCTAGACAAAACAGGACCATGGACTTGTCTTATATATGTTTGTTAAGAAACAAAACAAAAGTTATGTGATGATTGTTCTTTTGTTTGCTCTGGTCCTCTTGTCTTATGTTGGAATTGAAAGATACTCAACACATATAACAAAATGCGGAATTTGTCATGATAAACACATAATTAACCACGTGAGAAATGCCAAGGTGTGGCTGTTGTGCAGCTGTGGCAGTGGGGCAGGTGTGAGATGTGTGTGGAAGTGTTTGAGATGTTTGTGTAGTCTGCTCCTGGACTCCTCATAGGGCTGTCCCCATGGTAACATTCTCATGGGGAATTTGGATTGGCCAGCCTTCTTTCTTGTTTATCACCATCAAGTTTGACTTTGCTGCCCTTCTCTACAACCTCACCTGAGCTACAGCAGAGTTGTGCCATACCTGCAATGTAGAAGGATGTGAAAAAACATCATACTTGTTTTAAGTTGCTGCACTATCTTCGGTCTATCTTCAGGGATGCAGTAATATACTAATATGCTCTGGGGATACTCCTTCAATTGGATCTTTAGTTGTTTTTCGTAGGTATAAACTCTCTGGAGATTGTAGAATTCGTTTTTTACATTTCAGTTGATGTTAAAAATTTTGTTTTAACTATGCTAAAGGAATACCCGGTGTTTTTAGCAATCATGTTGTTCATATGCTGTGCTGAAACTGCCTCACTCTGTTTTTGCTGCCTCCTTGTGGCCTTACTTTGTATTCATCGCTTGGTTTTTTTCTTAGCTGAAAGGAATTCAGAGCAGGACAGGCTTTTTTTAGAATGTATTGACTTTTGTATATTGAATCTCTTTCAGCATAGGCAAAACTGCATTTTACTAATCTTGCAGCTGAGGACATTGTGTACCCAGTAAGGACAATGAAATACCAGAATTGGAGCTGAGGATGTAATTATTGCTAAATGATGCTAATCTGGTTTAATCCAATGTCTCATTTTTGGGTAACTGAGGTAAAATCTGCTATAATTTATAAATGTCTGCTTTTTGTGTGTGTGTTGTCATAGGTCACGAGCCCTGCCTAAACTGAAGGAGTCGTGTTCCCATGAGTCTTTGCTGAGTCCAGGCAGTGCTGCTGAAGCTCTCGATCTGAGTGTGGAGGAGGATGTCTACATCAAACCCCTACACAGCAGCATACTAGGACAGAAATTTTGCTTTGAGGTACACAGTCCAACTTAATCTTTTGATGTTCATTTTAGTTCTATGGAGTTTTCCAAAATGGGTTATAATTTGTGTTAGTGAGCCAGACTAAAGTTCAGCCATTATAATCAGTAATTTTTTTAAGCACTTTGACTTGGATTTATACTGACACCTAGGGGTGTAGTGGCAGCATTGTTAAAGGAATAGTTCACCCAAACATTTAAATTCTCTCATTATTTTCACACCCTCATCCCATCCCAGATTTGTATGACTTGCTTTCTTCAGCAGAACACAAATGAAGATTTTAAAAGAATATTTCAGCTCTGTAGGTCCATAAAATGCAATTGAATGGGTGCCAACTTTTTGAAGCTCCAAAAATTACATTTAGCATCATAAAAATAATCCATACGATTCCAGTGTATTTATATCTTCATTATGTTGGCAATTTTTGACCACTAGTTAAAATGCTGGTCAAATATTACTTAATGGAATATTCTGGGTTCAGTACAAGTTAAGCTTAACAAAAACCATTTGTGGCATTACACAACAAAAAACTTGACTTGTTCTTCCTTTTATTTAAAAAAAAATAATAAATATTCACAATATATAGTCAGGACATTAATAATATGAAACATTACTATTACAATTTGACTAATTTAACAATTTAACTTCTTAAACTACTTCAAAGAGTTCTCATCAAAAAATCCTCCACGTGCAGCAATGACAGCTTTGCAGATCCTTGGCATTCTAGCTGTCAGTTTGTCCAGATACTCAGGTGACATTTCACCCCACGCTTCCTGTAGCACTGTCTGTGACTGTCTTGTCGGGCACGTCTTATGCACCTTGCATTCTAGTTGATTCCACAAAAGCTCAATGAGGCTAAGATCCATAACACTCTTTTCCAATTATCTGTTGTCCAATGTCTGTTTCTTTGCCCACTCTAACCTTTTCTTTTTGATTTTCTGTTTCAAAAGTGTCTTTTTGTACCCCTGAGTCTTCTCTTTACTGTTGTACATGAAACTAGTGTTGAGCAGGTAGAATTCAATGAAGCTGTCAATTGAGGATATGTGAGGCATCTATTTCTCAAACTAGAGACTTCCACATCTCTTTCTGTCCTTGTTAGAGCCAGTTGTCCTTTGTCTTTGAAGACTGTAGTGTACACCTTTGTATGAAGTATTTTTTTTGACTGTTTCAAGCATTGTATAGCCTTTATTCCTCAAAACAATTATTGAAAGACAAGTTTCTAGAGGAAGCTGTTTCTTTTTTACCATTTTTGACCTAATATTGACCTTAAGACATGCCAGTCTATTGCATACTGTGGCAACTCAAAAACAAAGACAATGTTAAGCTTCATTTAAAGAACCAAATAGCTTTCAACTGTGTCTGATATAATTGCAAGTGATTTTCTAGTACCAAATGAGCAATTTTGCTTGATTACTCAAGGATGTGGTGTTGTCGGGGGCCTGGGTAGCTCAGCGAGTATTGACGCTGACTACCATCCCTGGAGTCGCGAGTTCAAATCCAGGGTGTGCTGAGTGACTCCAGCCAGGTCTCCTAAGCAACTAAATTGGCCTGATTGCTAGGAAGGGTAGAGCCATATGGGGTTACCTCCTCGTGGTCACTATAATGTGTGGTTCTCGCTCTCGTGGGGGCACGTGGTGAGTTGTGCGTGGATGTCATGGAGAATAGCGTGGGCCTCCACACATGCTATGTCTCCGCGGTAACGTGCTCAACAAGCTACATGATAAGATGCACAGATTGACGTCTCAGACGCAGAGGCAGCTGAGATTTATCCTCCGCCACCCGAATTGAGACGAGTCACTTTGCAAGTGCACCATGAAGATTTAGAGCGCATTGGGAATCGGACATTCCAAAATGGTGGGAATGGGGAGAAAAATATATATATATATATATCACAGTCTTTTATGAATTTATATCACATCACATTTCTGCCTTTTTTAAACCCTACAAAAATGGTCCAGATTCACTCCCATTGTAAGTGCCTTACTTTTGGTAATCAACATTATGCCACAAATGCTGTCAATTGAGCTTAACTTAATTCCTTTCCGTGATTAGAATGTTACCTATTGAGTATGTGTAAAGATGAGGCAGCATTCTATTTTCTCTCTTACAAAAAGTATTACCATAAAAATATATGTCATGGAAAAAGAATGTACCGTTTTTGGACACTACCATTTTGGTAATGCAATATTATGTACCATGGTCAAACCATATAGTACCACTGAAATACCAGAGTACATGGACATGCAAATCAGAAGATATCATGGTTTATATTACCATGGTACCATAATTGAATTACATTTTGTTGCCATCTCAAAGCCATTGTACTGCTACAGTACTTTTTTAAGTGTTAAATAATTTGTAAGCTCTATCCTGTAGGTTAAATAAATTATGTAAATTGCTGTATTCCTCCCTCATCATCATTCAGGTGACATACTCGGGTGGAAGTAAGTGTTTTAGCTGTTCCTCGGCCGCTGAACGAGACAAATGGATGGAGAACCTCAAGAGAACTGTGCAGCCTAATAAGGTGACTGTCAGATGTTTAATATATCTTTGCATGAGTCCAAAAGTCAAACTCGCTCAATTGTATGCTTGTTTTGTACTTAAAATGAGCTGTTGTGATTAATCATTCCCATTCCATCACCAGGACAACTGTCGGCGGGCTGATAATGTCCTTCGCCTTTGGATCATCGAAGCTAAAGACTTTCCCCCGAAAAAGAAGTATTTCTGTGAGTTGTGTCTGGATGACGTGCTGTTTGCTCGCACCACCAGTAAAACCCGCTCTGACAGCCTGTTCTGGGGGGAGTACTTTGAGTTCTCCAGCCTTCCTTCGGTCAAGAGCATCACTGTGCACATCTACCGTGATGTGGATAAGAAGAAGAAAAAAGACAAGAACAACTATGTAGGTTTGGTGAATATCCCCATGCAGGGAGTGATGGGAAGGCAGTTTGTGGAGAAATGGTATCCTGTCAGCACTCCCACGACCAGCAAAACCAAAGGTGGAGGCCCCTCAATCCGCATCAAATCTCGTTTCCAAACCATCTCCATCCTGCCCATGGAGCAGTACAAGGAGTTTGCCGAGTTTGTGACCAATAACTATACCATGTTGTGCTCTGTGCTGGAGCCCATCATTAGTGTGAAGAACAAAGAGGAGGTGGCAAGTGCGCTAATTCACATTCTGCAGAGCACAGGAAGGGCAAAGGTACAATGCCAGTAGTACTCGCAGGAACCTTTTCCACTCAAAGTGGTAGTTCACTCAAAAAGGAAAATTCTGTCATCTTCACTGACCCTTATGTTGTTCCAAACCTAATCATGTTCTAAAAATGATTTTCTTTCTTCTGTGGAACACAAAATGAGATGAGGTAAAATGTTAGGGATAAACAGCCTCAGTCACCATTTGTTTTCATTGTATTAAAACAGGTGAATTATGCCCAACACCTTTTTTGTTCCATGGAACAAATAAAGTCATATGTTTCTGACAACCTGAAAGTATACGTATGATGATTCATTTTTGGGTGAACTATCCCTTAAACTATTAATTTATCAAGTCTTTTTAAGTCAAAGAATTTGGCTTTATGTTGTGATTTAAATAGAGTGCTTAAGGTTGAATAGGTCTCTAAAACTTGATCTAAACTGTCTCAATCAGGACTTCCTGACGGATCTAGTGATGTCAGAGGTGGATCGCTGTGCTGACCATGATGTGCTGATCTTTAGGGAGAATACGCTAGCCACCAAAGCCATAGAAGAATACCTAAAAGTGGTGGGACAGAAGTACCTACATGATGCACTAGGTAAATAACGTGTTTATTGTGGGATATTACAATAAATATTCAGAACTTATGTAGAACCGACTGAACTGTTTTCATCATGGTTAATTCCATTAATGTTCTGGAACACTTTTAATGAGGTCAGATTTAGGTAAAAGTGTAAAAATGCCAATTTTACAATAATTTTTATAAAACAGTTTCTGGTTTGTTCTGTTTAAATCTGTCTTTTATTTTGACAATGACAGAAATTTAACAATCATTTAACAACAGGCTGCTGATGGTAGTGATGAGATTTGTTCCCCTTCTGTCACTCATTCGACGTTGTGTCGGTGAAGTGACACTAGGGGTCTCTCTTTAGAGCCTCAGTTGCCACTGAGCTTTAAAAAAGGCCAATGAGAATTGGCAAACAGAATTTGCATGTCCCTCCCCACAACATATGGGTATAAAAAGAGAGAATAATGCATCTGTTTAGTCAGATTTTTTCTTCGGAGCAGAGGGGTTGTGTGTTCAGCAAGCTACAGAGCTTTTGCTATTGGATCTTACAGCGCGTTGCCGGGGGTTTTCTCTTCTCTGCATGCCAGTGTAGTCTGCTCCCCTGGGTGATTCAACAGCGCTTCTAAAAGAGCAAACACCCTCTAAAAGAGTATTTTCTCTAAAAGAGTAACACATTGGCATTGAACATCTTTTTAAAGATGCGTCTTTTTAAATATGCCTTTCCGCATTTGTGTAGTTCCTGGATGCAGCAGATATCTCTCCGCTTCTGACGGTCATGGGCGCTGCCTCGCGTGTCTGGGCTGCGATCACACTGAGGTAGCATTTACGAATGGTTCATGTTCTCATTGCGAGAACATGACCATGGCAGCATTACGATCGCGGCTTTCATTCCTCCGGGGGAAAGCCACTTCAGCCGCCTGCCGCGCCTTCTTCCATCGGGATTGCCCAGTTCTCGGCCCCAGCGTAGAGCTCCCTGCAGAGAGCGAGATGGCCACTACGGAGCTGGCCTCTAAACCACTCCATCCCCTGGTGGAGGGCCGGCAGGGAAACCACTCACGCCATTCCCATGGGTGTCTGATGCCAAACACCTACAGTCACAGCTCAGTGACATTTGCCTGGAGCCCGGTCCAGCAGACGCTCACGTCATCGCTGTACGTCCTAAAGCCCCCCTTCAGGGCTAGACAGTGAACCTGCAAGCGACTCTCCCAGGAGAAGGCAGACCCAGCCTTATCATTGTCGTGTCCGGTGCGTGCTTTGCGCACATATTTTGGACCGCACACTGTGCTCTAGATGATTCCGAGCAGCTCTTTGTTTGCTGTGGTGGACAACAGTAACCTAGACATTTTCCAAACCTTCTACTTTTAAATTACTAGTAAAATTGTTCATGATGTCGTTAAAAATCACTATCTTTAAAGCGTATGTCTGAAATTTCTGTGCCACCGAACGGAATCGCAAAATTAAACTTTGTTTTCAAACAGTCTTCCAAATATGCCCCCCTCCTGCTACAGATCGAACAAACAGATAGTCCCACCACTAACTCTGTTGCTGGGAGGGCTTACTTTAAGGGTGCTGTAAGTGATTTTAGCATTCTGAAGCTTTCACGAGACTGAGCAGTTTAATTCACCATGCCCCCTCATACCAAAATCCTGCAAAAAGATAATTTTGAGACCAAACCCAAGCAAAAGAGCAGCATTGTTTGTTCCTGTGGCTGTCAAATTCAACATTCAAAAACAACACTTTGAGAATGAGCAGAATGATTGACTGGTAAAGATCAGTGAGATATCTCAGGACACTTATTTCATTAATATCTTTAAGGGAGTAGGAACATTTTTGGCATACTTTCCATAAAAAAATAGCTTACAGCACCTTTAAAGTTGTCTTTGAATATTAAGCTGGGATAGGAGAATGTATTAACCTTCATTAAGGTGCATGTCTAATTCAAAGAATAGTTTTAATTCCAGAACAGCTCAAATGCACACAGCACCTTTAAAGTATTATTATGGGTTCAATACATACATTCATGACAGTTTCTTCCCCCAAGCAATCAGACTTCTGAACACTTGATCTCTCATGATCAATATACACCAGCACTGCACTTTATTAATCTATTATCTCACACTGGACTGTAATAATTATATTCTCCAAAATAGATCTACAGCATATATATATATATATATTTTTATATATATACTTTTTATTTTTTATTGTATGTGCATTCTAAATTGTGTGTATTGTTTACTGTACATTTGATTTGTAAATTGTGTTGTGTAAATAGGTTGTTTATTGTAAATTGGTATATGTCTCGTCACTGTCATGACTGCTATGTTGCTCGGAACTGCACACAAGACTTTCACCTACAGTTGCACTTGTGTATATAGTCGTGTGACAATAAAGTGATTTGATTTGATTTGATAAAGCTCAATATACAGCATTTGTGGCATAATGTTTCGGTTTTAACACAAAAAAAACTTTAAATAGAATCTGAACCAGAATTGTTACATCCCTTACATTTCCCATCCCTACTAATGAAGACCAAATAAACATTCTGTATGTGTGCGCTCTATTTTGTAGGAGAATTTATTAAAGCGCTGTATGAGTCTGATGAGAATTGTGAAGTGGATCCATCTAAGTGCTCCAACAGTGAGCTGCAAGAACACCAGAGTAACCTGAAGATGTGCTGTGAGCTGGCCTTCTGCAAGATCATCAACTCTTACTGGTAAATACACTAGCAAAAGTTTTACACACCCAGAACACATCATCCTTCGCAGTCCTTTTGGTTTTATTCATATGCCTAAGTGTGCTCATGCTTGCAATTGCTTCAGTTCCATCCTAACTTCCTGCTGTGCCCTGGTCAGTGTTTTTCCCCGGGAGCTGAAGGAGGTATTTGCATCATGGAAGCAGCAGTGTCATGCTCGAGGGAAGCAGGACATCAGTCAGCGTCTTATTAGCGCATCACTCTTCCTGCGTTTCCTCTGTCCTGCCATCATGTCCCCATCCCTCTTCAGTCTCATGCAGGAATATCCAGACGACCGCACCTCGCGAACACTCACCCTCATCGCCAAAGTCATCCAGAATCTTGCTAACTTTGCCAAGTATGTCAAGATCACTTCTCATACCATGCACAATGTTTATAATGTACCAAATCAAACACAAAATATTAACTTCCAAGTGGTTTTAGGATTTAAATAAGATGTACAATATACAATGGGGTTCAAATAAATCTACATTGAACATCTGTAATTCAGAATCGATTTTTAAACCTGGAAATAGTTTGATCAAACAAACTTTATGATGTAAATAAATAAGAAATATTCAAGATTCTGCACTATTTCTAGGTCACTAGTCAATTAAGTAAATTTGTGACAGAAAATTTGGGAATTACCAAATATTAAGATATTCTGAATTCATGTACATTTTTCAGTTCAACTTTTCACTCTAGTGAGTGAAACCCTCTTACAGAGAATATCTATCACCTATTTGGAGCCAATTAAATAGTAGACACTTTTGCTTTGTGCTTCAACCCTCTGATACCAGCGTAGCACAATTGCAATGTTTGTTTGTAACAATTAATGAATACTTTATTTTTATTAAAAAACAAAAAAATACACATATTAGTAGCTGATTCTGAACAGTATCAAAACAACAGTTTTTTGGGGAAAAATTGCAAATTGTCACAGCTTGATAAAGAAAAACAAATCTGATAACTCTAGAGTTATTATCATAATATTATGCTGATAAGTTATTATATAATTTGTTATGTGGGGGAAACGGTATTGAATTTGAACAATGTATAATAGAAGAAATTTGAACCAAAAGTAGAAAGGTAGCAAGTGGACTTTTATCCCCCACTGTATGAAAGTCTTCTCCCTACATACTTTTATATGCTTGTGGTTTTTCAAACATTGTCAACTTTAGTTTCTGTCTGCTTAGAGCAATTTAGTACTTCAGAATTTCTCATGCATTTCTCATTCTTTGTTACATAAGATTTGGGAACAAAGAGGAGTACATGGCCTTCATGAATGACTTTCTGGAGCACGAGTGGGCTGGTATGACTCGTTTCTTGCTGGAGATCTCTAACCTCGAGACCATCTCCAACACCCCAGGCTTTGAGGGCTACATTGACCTGGGCCGCGAGCTATCAGTGCTGCACGCGCTATTGTGGGAGGTGGTGTCTCAACTGGACAAGGTATTGAAATCAATAATAAAAAACAATTCTCCCCTTTTCTCCCCAATTTGGATTGAACAATTCCCAGTGTGTTCTATGTCCTCATGGTGACTCGCCTCAATCCGGGTCTGAGACATGGCTTGCTGAGCGAACGCGAGAACCAAATTATAGCGACCATGAGGAGATTACACCATGATTCTCTATCCTACCTAGCAACCGGGCCAATTTGGTTGCGTAGGGGACCTGGCTGTAGTCACTCAGCACGCACTGGATTTGAACTCGTGACTCCAGAGGTGGTAGTCAGCATCAATACTCGCTGAGCTGCAACAATACCTCTTAAGCTCAAAGTATACTTCGGTCAGACAGGACGTGTGACGCAAATCTCGTTATCAAGCAGATATTTAACAATCAATAAATTCAGTGCGCAAGCAGAGTGCTTGAGCACTGAATGCGTGCAGAGCGATTTTTCTAACCGCTCATCTTTGAATGCGCATGTGCCTGGAATTATTTGCAAGAATTGCAAACAATTGCTCAAATATAGTGGATCCACAAGGTGGCAAATCTCACATTTGAGCCATTGCTGTCACGAAGAAACGCTAGAAGACATAATCGCTGGTAAATAATAGGAGACGAAGGTAAAAACAACAGTGGATATGCACGTTAAGCGCACATGTGTGAGGCGGTCAGGAGATATCTGCATTTGTATATCTCATGTCTGAAGGAATATAAAGACATCTTTATGGGTCTAAACTCCTGAAGAGAAATCGTCCGTTCCGTCTCTGTTTTTATGGATTATGGAGTATAATTAGACAGGCTCACGTTCGACTGTATGCAAACATTTCAAAATTGAAGTATACTTTGGTCTTTATATTGAAACTTGCCTTTGGCTAAAAGTCTTGATTTAAGATTAAACTTAAGGGCTTTAGTACATATCTTCGATTTAAACAAATAATGTTTTCTGTGTAGGATTATTCGGTATAAACACATCTGCCTAGTACATAGAATTTATGTTAGTAAAATTTCCTAAGGATTAGTTCCCAGGCAGCCAAGCCACTTTGAAATCAGGAACCAAAATTTATACTGTAAAGGTATTGGTGCAAATATCTAGTTATGTTCAGCTGTGTGCTTTATGTCAGGAATGCTATCTTGTAGCTTATTGTAAATGTTATTGCCAACCTGACCTGCATTACTGTCAAACAGACGTGTGTAACAGAAAAGGCTTTGCACTTGTTTGCAGTGTTATTTGACATTGTCTCAATGCTTATGTTAAGCAATCCTCAATGTTTTAGCCCTGTTTAAATTGAAACAGTCTGTGCAATGTCATTGCATTCCCACATGCTCTTCCCTCTAACTCTTGCCTCACCTGCATGATTTTTTTTTGACTGCAATTAAAACCTCCCTGGCATAATGTTTTTGTTTCATCTTAACCCTTCGTTTATCTAGTCTCAAGCATAACCTTCATTTGTCTTTTGACATGGTGCATGCACTGCATTTGACCATTTTTTACCAGTTTGTTTTGGAATGGCTTTTGATATTTGTAGAAGCATGTCTTTGTTTTTCTTTTATTTATCCCTAATTTGAATTTTCCTTTTGTTTTCTCCACTGTTTACACATGCCACTCTCCATTCTACCCTTTCCTGTCCGACACACTGTGTCTCCATGGTTATGCTGTTCTGCCACCAATGCATTATGGTGCTTCATATTTCGACCAAACAAAAACCCTCCTGTCAACACACCAATCTGCCATCTACACCCTCAAACTCTCGGGCTCAAACTCTCGGGATGTGTCCCATAATCTGGTTACCATGGTAACGTTCCAACCCAGGGTGACAATTCCTTCCTGCAGGCAACAGTGGCCAAATTGGGGCCCCTGCCACGTATCCTTGGCGATATCACCCGCTCGCTCTCTAGCCCCACCCCTATCCAGCAGCAACTCAGGCGCTTCCAGGACCATAGCTCCTCTCACGACATCAGTGGAAGTGTTTCCTCAGGACTGCAAAGAATATTTGAAGACCCAGCAGACAGGTAGGACATTCTAGGAAACCTCACAAACAGTTTTAAGAAAAATTGCAACACTAGTGCAATTAATCATTTACGATTTGAAACATTTGAACATTTTAATTCTGTCATATTCTCACCCTTATGTTGCTCAACATGTGATATTTTATTTTATTTTTTGCAATCAATAAAATGTCCAAGCTGTTCTTTTTTTTTTTTTTTTTATTAACAATTTTATTGATTCCAAACATAAAAACTTACAAACACAACATAAAAAACGGAATCAGTTATTCACGTTAAACCCCCTCCCCCTGAACATTCCCCCCACCCCCCACCTGTGGTCACCAACAACTAGAGCATCAAAAAATGTAATTACAAATAAAATAATTTAATAAAAAAACAAGATATTAATTCAGACAACAGCAATAAAATACATACCCACCTAAACTACAAATCCCTCTCCACAGCCCCTCTCTGAGAACCCTCTAAAAACCCACCCATCTCCCCACACCACTCCCTAAATGAGGGTGCCCCAGCCGACTTCCATGCCCTGAGGATGATTTTCCTACCAATCATGACTCCAGCTAGGACCCAACTTTTTAAAGATCTGTCCCCAATTTTAAGACTCATCCCATCATCAATGATACAGAGTCTGGGGCTAAATGAAAATTCAGTCTCCAATACCTCACACATAAAGTACAAAAATTCTTGGATCTTTACACATCAAGAACAAACACGTGTTGTGTCCTGTCTTCTGTTGGCACCAACTGCAGGTACCAACTGCAGGTGGGTGTGTCTTTAAGACCCAACCTATACAATCTATAGGTAGTCCAGTAAAATCTTAAATTGCATCATGCTTGCATCTCTAGATATAGACTTGATGCTTTTTAGAATCCTAGCCCACACTTCCTCCTCCAATACCATATTTAAATTTTTCTCCCATAATCTCTTGAGAGAAGACAAATCTCCGTCCCCCTGACTCTGAATTAACTAGGAGTAATACACCGATACTTTGTGACCTTTTCCAAAAGCAGTAATCACCACTTCCAGAGTATCTGCCACTTTACCAGGGTGTATACTACTCCCAAAACTAGTACAGAACAGGTGGAGCTGCTGTAAATACCTAAAGAACTGGGATCTAGGAATCTCAAAATGTTGAACCAAATTTTCAAAAGATCTCAGCACTCCATTCTCATATACGTAGGTCACCAAGTGTAGAAACCCCCCTCCCAATCCACTCTGACCAACAAAAAGGGGACTTAATTAATATATAATTTAGGGTTCAGCCAACATTTAAATAAATGTTGAATTAAACACTCTGGACACTTTTGTCCAAACCACGTGCAAATGCGAGATAACAGGGTGTGACTTAACTTCTCTGGATAGTTTGATAGAAAGACTTTGTAATGGGGAAATAGGGGTAAGGACTTCCTGTTCAATATGAAACCAGGGAGGGGCTCTCTCAGGTGGGGAGCGACCAATCAGCCAAATGTCTGAGACTGAATGCATAATAATAAAACAAAATTTTAGTAGGCCTAGCCCACCTTTGTCAATCAGCCTATGTAACTTGTTGAAATGTAATCTGGGACATTTACCATTCCAAATAAAGCTACAGACCCAAATAAACCCCACCTGAACTATATGTATAAGAGATGTCATAACTTAATCGGTTAACCCAAGTTTTTACGTCTAGCTGGATCAGGGAAATTGGACGGTAACTCTTACACTCTCTTGGATCTTTGTCCTTTTTAAGAATCTGATCCGGGATTGTGTCATGGTTGGCGGAAGCTTTCCTTTCTTTAATGAGTCCGTATAAACTTCTTACAAAAGTGGAGCCAGTTCTGTAGCATAAGATCTAAAAATTTCAGCAGCAAAACCATCTGGCCCCAAAGCCTTGCCTGTAGGCAAATGTCCAAGCTGTTCTTTATCATATTTGAAAGTGGGTGGAGACCAGTGGTAGACGAGCAGAAAGCATCATGAAAACATTTAGTCTCATAAACCATATTCTAAGTCTTCTGAAGCCATACAGCAGCTTTGTGTAAGGAAAAGACCAAAATGAAATGGTCAAACCTTGTTTGATCCTGTGAAAGCATGAATGCGATTTGAGAGCTAGGGTGGAAGGCAAGATTTTTTGTGAATAACAACTTGTTCAAGCAACATGAGGGTGAGTAGATGATGACCGAATTTTCATTTTGGGTGAACTATCCCTTTAACAAGGCATCAATGCAGATGGCATGCTAAAACCCTAAGTCTAATTATTTTATTCTGCCAACAGGTATAAAACATTTATAACTACTAGCTGATATTAGCCTAATTTCTGCATTCTTGTGTATCTCATTCCTTAGTGAAATTAGGAGCATCAAATCCCCTGTCCAGGAGCACATGGAGGCCTTAGCCAGAGGAAAGCATCCCTTTTTGGGCCAGCAGTCCTCTGCGCACAGCATGAGCTTCTCTGACAAAGAGGAGCGAGACAGTCCCCTCCCTAATGGACGCAGCATATCTTTAATGGACCTCCAGGACTCTTACCTTCCACAGGGCCATCCAGCACCCACCTCTCTCCACGAAGCCCCACAAAGGTTAGGACAGGTGGGCTCTCAGGCATCCATCGGACCTCTGCCTCCTCCACACCAGTACCAGACTGCAATCCATCCAAAAGTCCCCCAGCTACGGGACAACTTGCCTCAGAGTGCTCCCCAGGTGCGCCGTCCTCTCCACCTTTCCCTTAGCCAGCAACGCAGCCTACAGCCGCTCTCATTCCAGAACCCCGTGTACCACCTCAGCAACCTGCATGCACAATCCATGCACTCGACTCAGTGTACACACTCTGTCCAATTCCTGCAGCCAGACTCTAGCTCAGAGAACCTGAGCACAGGCAGCTCTCATAGCGCCAGCCCCAGCACATCAGGGCGGTGTGCCACCCCCAGGGCCAGGATGCCCTCAATCAGCAGCGTGGAGGAGGAACTTAACCACAAAAGCATACAAGGGCAGGAGACTCCTCCTCTCACAGCACGCTGGCACCCGCCCCTGGCAGACTCGAACTCTGGAGCACAGGTTGTGGCAGTGCCAAGGCAAAGTAGCACAGGGACAGCACATATTGTGAAAGTAGAGCAGCAGAGTCGTGAAGCAGGATTGGCAGGAGGGAATGTGGGAGCGAGAACCCCTAGATCTCTTCCTCACAGCACCTCCCTGCATAGTAGCAGCAGCATCAACACTGAACCAATGCAGCACAGTGGAGACAGACCCAAGCAGCAGTCCATGTGCTCCAGAAACAGCTCGGTACCTGGAGGGCGAGGTATCAAACAGGTAAAAGCCTACATGAGGAAAAAGTGCATTTGCATTACCTGGCAATAGAGTTAGATTTTTTTTAGGAAGTGCTGAGCCCCAAGTAATGTTATGTTTGCATGTGTTCATAAGGTCCAGTCCCCTGTAGAATCGGTCACCATGTCCCCAGTGGAGAGAACAGCAGCGTGGGTTCTGAATAATGGCCAGTATGAGGATGAAGAAGAGGAAGGTCAAAGCAAAGAGGATGGCAAACATGTAGAGAAGGTACTGTATAAAAAGACTTGCTCTCAAGGCTGGTTCACACTTCCTGAACAAACTTTAATATTTCAGATACCATAAAGTTGGCTATTGCATTTAGAATGTTTGGAAACAACTGTAATTTTCACTCTGCCCTAACAAACATTAATTAAATGTTAATTAAAGGAGTTAAAACACTGATCCAACAAAACTTAACCATTGGAATTTAATGTTTGTTGGTATTTGTTGGGGCAGTTTGAACTAGCAGTAATCCCAAGAGACCCAAGCATGATTGCTTTTTCCTTGTAAGTGTTTGTAGGAAGCCCTTGATTATAAAAATTTACATTTTAAAGAGATAGTTCACCCAAAACTGAAAATTCTCTCATCATTTACTAACCCTTTTGCCATTCCAGATTTGGATGGCTTTTTATTTTATGCAGAACATAAATGAAGATTTTTAGAAGAATATCTCAGCTCTGTAGGTCCATACAATGCAAGTGAATGGTGGCCAGAACTTTGAAGCTCAGAAAAGCACATAAAGTCAGCATAAAAGACTTCAGTGTTTAAAATCCATGTCTGCAGAAGTGATATGATAGGTGTGGGTGAGAAACAGATCGATATTAAGTCCTTTTTTTACTAAATCTTCACCTTTGACCAGCCCCGACCAGTAGGTGGCGATGAGCACAAAGAATGCAAATTGCTAAAAACAAAGGAAGAAGAATGCGAAAGTGATAGTGAAAGTGGATATTTATAGGGACAAAATGACTTAAATATCAATCTGTTTATCACCCACACTTTTTAAATTACTTCAGAAGACATGGATTTAACCACTAGAGTGATATGGATTACTTTTATGCTGCCTTGATATGCTTTTTTGAGCTTCAAAATTCTTAATTTGTGTTCTGCAAATGAAAGAAGGTCATACACATCTGGGATGGCATGAGGGTGAGTAAATGATGAGAGAATTTATATTTTTGGTGAACTATTCCTTTAAGCATATTTTGTTTTGGTGTACATTTGTGTGGCTATCAAACACTGCCAGTCAATGTGAAAATCTTGATTTTTGAGCATTCTTTTCTTTAGGATGATTTATTATTATAATTAGTTTTAAGGTGTGACATTCAGAATGCAATTTTTCCCACCAAAACGGTTGTTGTGATACTGTTCAGAGTCAGTAACTAATATGTGTATTTTTTACGGATTCAAGCACAAAGCAAAAGTGTCTACTATTTAACTGGCTTCAAATATGTGACAGATACTCTCTGTAAGAGGTCTTAGCCATTTTTTTTTTTTTTGCCCTTCCCCTCTGAAGTATGAACAGGAGATCTCAAAGCTGAAGGAGCGTCTGCGGGCGTCTAGTCAGCGACTGGAGGAGTATGAGGGACGGCTGCTGGCACAGGAGCAGCAGATGCAGAAGCTGCTCTTGGAATACAAGGCTCGATTGGAGGACAGTGAGGACTGTCTGCGCAGACAGCAAGAAGAGAAAGACAGCCAGATGAAGAGTATTATCTGCAGGTGAGTGGATGAACAAAGGCTGTTTGTGAATATGAGCAAAATTGGAGAGCATAAAGTGCAACAATTCTTTAAGGATTTGGGACTTAACCATCCTAACCATCCTTTTAGCACAGAAAACATCTAAGGCTTTAAATGTTTTAAATCTTGTGCTTACACGTTTCTTTTTTATTTACTTATTACCTGTACAGTATATTAGTGTTCTGTTCAGTAGTGTCTTGGGGCGGCTGTGGCTCAGGTTGTATCTTATGGAGTTTTGTGTTCAATGCCACAGCTTGCTCACAGGGGATCTAAATACAATTATTATTTAATTATTTCATTTCTATACACAATTTACAATCATAATTAATCAAACTACGCAATGATCAAACTTTATTTTTATTTATTTATTTATTTGTTGTTTATTTGAATAGGGACAGATACAAAAAGAAAACATAGATTATTACATAAAGAACAATCCGATGCCTGTATCACAGTGTTTATAGCCGTGGCTAATTCGCAACACCTGTCCCTAGAAGGGCTTTTAACAGTTAAGATAATAAAGGAATAAAAATTTACAGTGAATACAATAAAATGTCCAGAAACCAGTTAGCACCAATAAAAGTTAGTATAGTAAATAAACACATTCACTCGAACTCACACAGATGCACACCTCACATACACACAGCTATACATTTCATATGGCATGATCACACTGCTGCTGCTGTATGAACCAGGCTTTTGTTAGTTTTTTGAAGGTGGACAGTTTAGTTAAAGTCTTTATATTTGTAGGAAGCCAGTTCCACAGATTGGCACCTTTAACAGAAAAAACATTTTGGGCAAAAGATGTTCTACAAAATGGAACTTTACAGTCTCCACATGTAGCAGCTCTTGTTGATCTGGAGGATTCCAGCTTGTTCACAAATTTACAAAGTGGCTCAGGTCCAAGTCCAGTCAAACATTTAAAAAACAACTATTTGTCTAAGATTAACAAAATTAACAAAATGTAAGATTTTATGTTTACTTAAAATATAACAGTGATGGAATCGAATGGGCTTTTTATCTAAAATTTTTAGAGCACGGTTATAAAGCCTCTCAATAGGCTTTAGGGTAGTTTAGCTGGTCTGAGACCAAACAGTGGTGCAATACGACAGGTGGGACAGGATCATTGTGTTCAGAAAGACATGTGCACATTCAAATGTTAGACTGCTCCTGATCATTCTGAAACAGTTCATACTGGCCTTCATTTTTCTTGAAATGTTTTTAATATGACTTTTCAAATTTAGCTGCGAATCTAAAATCACTCCTAAATATTTTTCTTGTTCTACCTGATCGATGAGTTTGCCATTCATTTTAATGTTAAGGGCATTTATTGTCTGAGTTCTTGTTATAGAAAAACACATAGATTTAGTTTTCCTCAGATTAAGTGTTAAACAGGATTTGTTTAGCCAATTAAACACTTTCTCAAGACTTTTGGTCAGTGTACTGCTGATAACAGCAGGGCTTTTGCCGGACACATAAACCACAGTGTCATCGGCATACATCTGAAGACCAACTTCAGGACACACTTCAGGCAGCTCGTTCACATACAGGCTGAAGAGAATAGGCCCTAGTAAGATATTTATAGATATTACAGTTTAATTTTTTGTTTTTGGTAATGTATGATATCCTGTAAAGCTGCTTTGAAACAATGTGTGTTGTGAAAATGTCTATACAAATAAAAATTACTTGACTTTGACAGTTTGAACAAGTCTGGCCCTCTCTCATCAACAAGGTGTTTCCATCCGCAGAACTGGCACTCACTGAATTAAAAAAAAAATTTGGCACCATTCGGAGTAAATACTAGAGACTACTGTGTGTGAAAATTCCATAAGATCAGCAGTTACAGAAATACTCAATCCAGCCCGTCTGGCACCAACAACCATGCCACGGTCCAAATAAACAGATCACATTTTTTCCCCATTCTGATGATTGATGTGAACATTAACTGATGCTCCTGACCCTTATCTGCATGACTGCTACCACACGATTGGCTGATTAGATAATCGCATGGATGATTTTTGGTGCCAGATGGGCTGGTTTGAGTATTTCTGTAACTTCTGATCTCCTGGGATTTGGAGATGTGAGAAAAATGCTGTTCTGAGATGTAGGTTGGCGCTGCTTTGGTGGCACGAGGGAGACCTACACAATATTATGCAGGTGGTTTTAATATTGTGGCTGAATGGTGTACATTATATTATATAATAATATAATATTTGCTGTGATTTCATTTGTCTTAGGCTGATGACTACCATATAGAAATGTAATCATTAAGAACTATAATGTCAAAAACATTTAATTAATGGTCATTTTATTAGTTGTCTGTGTCATTTTACTCTAACAGGTTAATGGCCGTGGAGGAAGAACTGAAGAGAGACCATGCAGAAATGCAGGCTGTCATAGATGCCAAACAGAAGATAATTGATGCCCAGGTACTGCAGATAACCAGATTAACCTGTACGTTAAATGCAAGGGATCTAGAATGTACAGTTGAAGTCAGACGTTTTCTAAAATTAGCTGTATAAATGGCTATTAAATGTTAACAAAATGCATTAAAATTCTAACGAATCCTAAAAAAGTGCCCTGTTTATTTAATAATCTGGATCGTTGACAAAAACATAACTGTGAACTTTTAACAAGACTGAAGATTTATCAACATATGAACATTAATCAACAACCCTACACCTTTACACTTAACATGTCCTCTCTAGAAATCTAGGGATGTGACTAATTTCACTGACGTTTAAGCGAAAATGTTTAAGACGAAAATTGTTTATGCGACCCATTTAAAATACTTAATCTATTCCAAATCCGACGCTAAATTCCACTGAAAAGGGGCATTTATCTGCAACGTACTTGCCTTGCATTATGTTCATTGTACATTAAATATAGATCATGACACGCATTCACTGAATCAACGTTAGCAAACAGTTGAATGAATAGTGCAGGACCAATAGAGTAACCCAGCCTATTCTAAACAGAATTCACCACGTAAAGGTTTCTTAACATATTAAAACAGTCAGGGCATTGTTGAATATAATTAACAGGTAGACTAAGCAAAATTGACGAGAGAAAACAAATGTGCTGAAAACTTATTTCACGACATGCAGTCATGCAATAGCCACTGATCTAATATGACAGCTGTTCAGTAAAGAACGTTAACCAATAACAGTTACAATGTAAAAAAAATAAAGTGTCCATAGGATAGAAAAAAATGTGAAAAGACCAATATAGCCTAAAATAAATCTAATGCATTCTAAACATGACATGCACTCAGAATAAAAGATAGTTCAACCCTTTAAGCAGTCGGCACCTCGTTGAAAATAAACTGTAATTTTCTAGGTTACTTACTCATGTTTTGAGTAAAAGTATGTTTTGATGAGCAAAATTAACACGTCGACTCCAATACCACTTTTTCTCTTCCGAGAACAGTGTTGTTTTTTTTGCCTAATCAGTTTAGAATATATTTACATTATTGTGGGGAGCTAATTGGGTGTGCTCTTTAATATGTAAAGAAACACAAACCTCTAACTACACATTATTTCAATATAAATGTATAGCTTATTAAGAAATATTTTATTGTTAACTAGTATACTGGATAATGTAGCAGCAAAATTAACAGTAATTCCAGTATTATTCAAGTCAAAGTCTTTTTTTTTTTTTTTTGGCAAAATTGTTTCTGGACTTTTTTTGTTCAATTTGTTATAAGATATCAGCTCACTTTTCATTCACACTGTTATTTTTTGGAACCCATTCAACTTAAATATTATTATAATTTGTAAATAAATGATAATAATAATAATATATTATAATTGTAATATATAGTAATATATCAAAATCGTGCACCTTTATCTTTTAAACCCTCGTGCTTTTATTTTGACATTCTGAACTCTCCAGGAAGTCCTGTAAATGTGTCTGTTTATAGGCAAGTTCACAGTAGTTTAATTAGCTCCTTATTAAAATTTTAGTTTAAAAAAAGCATCTCCACTGCCATTCTAAACGCTTATTATAAGTGAACCGAACTTTTGAGCATCTACATCCGAGATGTTGTTCGTGATTAGCGCTCAAATATTGCACACGGCTGTGAAGGCTAAAAATAGCCACGAGTGTGTGTGTAATCAGAGCAGCGCCATTCACTAACGTGCTGGAGCTGCGCATGCATTTTATGAGCCCTGGCTTCTGATAGGCTAATTGGATGTGTACCTGTGGATGGGTTTTAAGGCCTACCTTCAAACTCCGTGCCTCTTTGCTTGACATCATGGGAAAATCTATTTCTTGTGTACCTCCACAAGTCTGGTTCATCCTTGGGAGCAATTTCCATATGCCTGAAGGTACCACGTTCATCTGTACAAACAATAGTACGCAAGAATAAACACCATGGGACCACCCAGCCATCATACCGGTCAGGAAGGAGACGCATTCTGTCTCGTAGAGATGAACGTAGTTTGGTGCGAAAAGTGCATATGAATCCCAGAACAGCAGCAAAGGACCTTGTAAAGATGCTTGAGGAAACATGTAGACAAGTATCTATATCCACAGTAAAGTCCTATATTGACATAATCTGAAAGGCTGCTCAGCTAGGACGAAGCCACTGCTCCAAAACCACTATAAAAAAGCCAGACTACAGTTTGCAAGTGCACATGGGGACAGAGATCTTTCTTTTTGTAGAAATTTCCTCTGGTGTGATGAAACAAAAATGGTACTTTTTTTTGGCCATAATGTCAATCGTTATGTTTGGAGGAAAACGGGTGAGGCTTGGAAGCTGAAGAACACCATCCCAACCATGAAGCAGGGGGGTGGCAGCATCATGTTGTGGGGTGCTTTGCTGCAGGAGGGACTACGCACTTCACAAAATAGATGGCATCATGAGGGAAGGAAAATTATGAGGATATATTGAAGCAACATCTCAAGACATCAGCCAGCATGTTAAATCTCAGTCACAAATGGGTCTTCCGAATGGACAATGACCCCAATCATACCTCCAAAGTTGTGGCAAAATGGCTTAAGGACAACAAAGTCAGGTATTGGAGTGGCCATCACAAAGCTCTACCTCAATCTGATAGAAAATTTGTGGGCAGAACTGAAAAAGCGTGTGCGAGCAAGGGGGCCTAGCATCCTGATTCAGTTACACCAGTTCTGTCTGGAGGAATGGGCCAGAATCCCATTAACTTATTGTGAGAAGCTTGCTGAAGGCTGCCCAAAATGTTTGACCCAAGTTAAACAATTTAAAGGCATTGCTACCAAATGTTAACAAATTGTATGTAAAGTTCTGACCCACTGGGAATATGATGAAAGTAATAAAATATTCTCTCTACTATTATTGACATTTCACATTTTTAAAATAAAGTAGTGATCCTAACTGACCTAAGACAGGGAATGTTTTCTATGATTAAATGTCAGGAATTGTGAAAAACAGAGTTTAAATGTATTTGTCTAAGGTGTATGAAAACTTCTGACTTCAACTGTATGTGCTTGCATAGTAGCCATGTCCTACCTGTCTTAATTTTTGTGTGAGTTTGGAGATCTTCTATGTCAGCCCTTTAGTCTGTTGTCTGGTTGAGATGCAAAGGCCTGTGCTTGCTACTCAATAAAATGCCATGAACTCCCTACTAAACCTCAGATGGTATTTAAAAAAACAGGCTGCTGAATGGCTCATTGCTACTGTGTCCTACTGAATTCCAGGTCGGTAATGGAACTGAGGTAATACCAGCAGGCAAGTACAAGCAGACAATTCTGCTGCTTCAGCATTTAGGCTTGTTTAAGCACACACCCCAGACCAACACCCATTCCTGGCCTGGACCTGTGCAACACTCAATCCTCTAAGCCATTTAGTTTCCCTCCACTTCAGACAAATATAATGAAACAAGGGTTAAAGCATGTTAAATCAATTCTCCAATCCCAGCTTAATGTGCAGAGACCGCTACAAGTAAGCCATTCATTGGTCGACTTGGTGAGAAGTGTTAGCAATGCAGCTCTGTGACATTTTGGCATGAGTTTAGGGTTGGACTACTTAGGTGTGGGAGAGCTTTGGAACCCTGTTTGTGTTTGAAAAGTATTGCTCATACTTAGGGTTTAGGAATTTGAACAAACCCCTAACACTAAAGGCTGATTTATACTTCTGCATTGAACATATGCCGTAGGCTCCGCGCAGTGGCCAATGCAGTGGTTTGCATTTATAGTTCTGCGTTGCTGTGTGTCTGGGTTGTTCTGGGATCACACAGCCAAGTGCTAATGTATCGAGAGAAATGCTTTCATTTCTGAAATACCTGTTTGTTTAAAAAATAAACATAGGCAATTTTTAGCAGTGTTTATTACATTATTTTAGCATCAACAAGTTAATCAAAGTATCAGAATCAGAAAAAGCTTTATTGCCAAGTACGTTTTTTACGCATACAAGGAATTTGTTGTTGTGTTGTAGGTGCGTTCACACGATCTCTAAATATATGAACAAGAATTAAAATATAAGCAATATAAATATAAATATATATATATGTCCACGCAGTATCAATTCAAAATAAGTATAAAATAAAAGAGAGCAGAGTAGTGCAGTGAAATATAGAGCCGGAGATGGAGTGTGGAGAGTGTCAGGGTGAGTACCGGGCATTGTTGATAAGGCAAGTGGCGGATGGGAAGAAACTGTTCTTGTGGCGTGAGGTTTTTGTCCTGATGGACCTCAGCCTTCTGCCAGAGGGGAGTGATTCAAAGAGATTGTGGCCAGGGTGGGAGAGATCAGCCACAATCTTTCCAGCACGCTTCAGGGTCCTGGAGTCGTACAGGTCCTGGAGCGGCGGCAGATTGCAGCCAGTCACCTTCTCTGCAGACCAGATATGTAGTATTTAGGTAGTTATTATTTATTATACATGTTGCCTGCCTTGCAGAGAGAAAATAAATCAGGAATATACTGTATGCTGGTCCATGCTGAAAAGAAAAATCATCAAATTAATAAGTAACTTTCACTTGACCAACACAAAATTGGTGTTGTTTAAAGCTTTGAAGCTGGACTTGACTATGTATATAGGTAATATAACTCTTCACCAGGTGCTTTTTTAATCAGCTGACAAATTAAAAATGGTCCATTTTCATTACTTATTAAATATTAGGGGTGTAGCGATTCACTAATCTCATGGTTTGGTTCGTGATACTGAACTCACAGTTCAGTTCACAATTCTTTAAACTAAGCCTGTGTAGGGAATAAAGGAAATGCAACATTTAGGAGTGAACTTTAAATTGCCCTCATTCCCACACCATTATATGTAAGGATATTTGGTATGCTAAATTTATGGTCTTGAAATATGTGAGCTATAGACTAAATTAAACTGTCCTTATTGTGCCTTATTAGGTAATGAAATGTATAATGGAATTAGTCGCGTTCGACAATCATTATAAATTAGATAAATGACAAATAACTAGATTATTTGTCTTAATAGATTCTCCAGAATTGAATTCGTAATACAACGTCTAGTTGTATCAGCTCACAATTTCTACTGTAAGGAATTAGCTTTAATAAGTGAAATATGATTAATTAACTTATTGGAGTAATATTATTCTCATGACTTATTGAAAATAATATCACACGTATTTAGGTATAAAATTAAAGTGAAATCATTTAGAAAAAGGAATGAGATTATTTATCAAAATATACCACAGTCAAGTCGTCTTTGAACACAGACAAACTTTATTACTATTCTAAACATAAATCTAATCTAACACATATAAGACAGGTTGGAGAAAAGAGTGACAGAATGTGAAATAAATGATCAACACAGTGAAAATGAACTTCACGGAGTCTATTGTTAATACCTTAAGAACAATTTATACTTCTTTGAGTCTATATCGTTTTGCTATCAGATTACCCAAATTATTTAATTAATACACAGCACTTTGAGCACAGTATTGGAGATGTACTTGCATGTCTTTGGTGTTTCCTTGCGTTCTTTGTCGAAAGTTTGTTCCATTGATGTTTTGGATCTCTGTAAGAATGATGATTTTGTCTGTATGAATTATGGGGTTAGCTTTGAAGCGAGGCCGTAGAGAGTGATGAATTTTCTCAGGACGTCGAGTCCCAAGCTCCCTTGGACCTCACATGGCGACGACCTGGCCGTCAGCGGAGTCAGGCAGAAGTGCGGAGAGTCAAAAAGCCTCAAGATCCACAAGAAGAGAGGATGAAGAGAGAAGAGGCAAGAGAGCGTGTTCTTCCTGTTTGGAAATATTTTAACTGAAATAGGCCGCATCCCCAAAGGTGTCCTGCGCCAATCAGAAGTGACTTTTCAGAGTCACATGGTCAGCTGGACTGTCTTTTCCGACAGTTGAGTTATGGTCCTTTGTTTCAGACTCTTAAAAATATCCAGCTCAAAACGAGTGCATATTTAATCATTAAATTTTATATCTTGAGAATGGTACAAGAGACATGATATTCGCTGTCTTCAGCTTTCTCTGCATACGCCAGCGAACGCTTACATACTAAACATAAAAAATGTTCATGGCTGTTATACGTGTAGGTAACAAAGCATGAAAATCCCTGGTTACAAAATCACATTGGATTGCATTTTATCAAGTTAAGCCTTATAGTTACCATTCTTAGTAGAATGAGATGAATCATACTAAATTAAAGATTTATCAATTATAGGTGATTGCACATCGCTACACACATTTTAAAGAGTTCCATCAGTCTATAATCATTAATTTGTCAGGTACAAATGTTACCACAGTTCAAAGCGATTTTCAGCATTATCTAGCAAGGCTAGATTAAGATGAAATGTCTTAGAGTTGTGCAAATCTGATGGTCCTTGTAACCATACACAGAAAAGCTTGGTTTAACTGTGTGGGGGTTCCGGCTGACGGCCTGTAATTTATGATGTGGAAACATTCCAAACTGAAAGGCTGGGTTTTTCCAAGATCCAAATCATGTTGCTGGAATTCTTCTGCATATATAATCTTAAACACCAAATGGAAATATGAATAACTGCTTTGCAGAAAATATGGAATTATTTTAGATACATATAGCTTACACACTATCACTGATAACATAAACTTTTAATACAATTTTATAAAATTGAGTATTGTCGCTGATTACATCTAAATATTATTTTCAAAAATACATATTTAATGGAAGTGCTTGCTAATCCAGTTAAATAATAATAATTTACTGATGAAATGAGGATTATATTCCCCCATAGCATTGTTATACATAATATTCAGCGATCAGCATTATTTACGTATAGTAGATTAATATGGCACAACCATAAAACCATATTAAACTTTCATTTTCTCTCACGCAGTCAGAGCACATCATTCTTACGCTTCAAATGGGTATTTGATCCCTTGCGCTGAAAAGGTGCATCTCTCTAACACTACTGGTTTCAGTTTCCACAGTTTAAGCCAAATTCATCATACAACACCTGTGGCTGCTAGTGTACAATCATATTTTAGAGATCCTTATGTGCAATGAAGTGATTCATTTTATGAATTTTATTTATTTATTTTTTTTAAACCCTCCCATCTCCATCATGGGCATCATCAAAATGTTTTAATTATGATGTATCGTGCCACGATAAACTGTTACACCCCTATAAAATATTATTATTGCACAATACTGTCAATCATAAGGTCAAAACATACAGATCAGAAAGTCCTCGAGTAGAATACAACAAAAATTGTTTCAGAGCCTCAAACCAGATACCTGTATCTAGTAAAAGCCCAGAGGAAAGAAGAACAGAGTTTATATGTTATAAACAGATGTGGCTTTTGTTGCATTTTCGCTTGTTACTTCATGAAACATGAACAGAATATAAAAACAGATGTTAGTCCCGAAAAACAAAACAAGTCCAAGTACGACAGATCAGTGATAGGATGCATAGTTCTTGAAAAAATCTAGGAGAAAATACGACGGAACTTAAGATATAATTTTTGTCATCCTGGGGGACGGTCTCTGGTTACAAAGTGGACGAATCACAGCTGTTGTGGTCTGTGTTGACACGACGCATAGATAATTTTTTGGAGAGGTTCACGTCAGGCTACACTGTAACCATTGTAGGTACAACGCAGAAGTATAAAATGGCCTTAAGTACCAAAGTTCACTTAACTTGTCCCGTACAGTGCTACAGACATGAAGAATGCCTAAAATTGTGTGGCTTTAGATACTTGAATTATGCAAACATAAAAGAGAAAAAAGGGTTAGTGAACATTCACACCATTTACACATTTCTAGATTTTGTATTCAAAAGGTGCTATTGAGGAATGTGTGTTGATAGTGAGCAGTTCCTGGTATCTGTGAGCTCTAGCTTTTGGCTGCTTGATTTTATTTCCCACCTTATTTTTGCCTAGTCATTTTCCGATTCCCTTGCTGCCTCACTCCCTGAGCCATATTAGGTGTGCACTCCACACAAATTGCCACTGCAGTTATTTTGTAGTGTGAAGAAGGCCTTGCTTTCTTTTCTATGTTTTATGTTTGCTTATGTTGTTTTTGCAGGATTTCAGTTAATGTCCTCTTGCTCCCATCACAAATTTGCTCTTGTTTTTAGTGGACTGTTGAAGGCAGCTCTGTTGTAGCATGCATTACTGTTCACACGCCTGACTGGCACAAATTACGAATGGGTCGCATTTACTTAAGATTTTTTTTGAATTAAGTTATTTTGGTTATACATTTGAAGATACACAAATTATAAAATATTTTATTTAATCCTTTTCTGGAAAAATTCATAAATTTTGCCATTTATACACAAATTTTATCCTCTTCTAGAATAAAAGGGTTATTTTGCCAACCAAATTCTCATTTCTGTTATGCAAAAAAAAATAAAAAATGCATGTGATACCAATAGACAGTAATGTAAGCATCCTGTCAGGAAACAATGTTACATATACACTCACCTAAAGGATTATTAGGAACACCATACTAATACTGTGTTTGACCCCCTTTTGCCTTCAGAACTGCCTTAATTCTACGTGGCACTGATTCAACAAGGTGCTTAAAGCATTCTTTAGAAATGTTGGCCCATATTGATAGGATAGCATCTTGCAGTTGATGGAGATTTGTGGGATGCACATCCAGGGCACGAAGCTCCCGTTCCACCACATCCCAAAGATGCTCTATTGGGTTGAGATCTGGTGACTGTGGGGGCCATTTTAGTACAGTGAACTCATTGTCATGTTCAAGAAACCAATTTGAAATGATTCAAGCTTTGTGACATGGTGCATTATCCTGCTGGAAGTAGCCATCAGAGGATGGGTACATGGTGGCCATAAAGGGATGGACATGGTCAGAAACAATGCTGAGGTAGGCTGTGGCATTTAAACGATGCCCAATTGGCACTAAGGGGCCTAAAGTGTGCCAAGAAAACATCCCCCACACCATTACACCACCACCACCAGCCTGCACAGTGGTAACAAGGCATGATGGATCCATGTTCTCATTCTGTTTATACCAAATTCTGACTCTACCATCTGAATGTCTCAACAGAAATCGAGACTCATCAGACCAGGCAACATTTTTCCAGTCTTCAACTGTCCAATTTTGGTGAGCTCTTGCAAATTGTAGCCTCTTTTTCCTATTTGTAGTGGAGATGAGTGGTACCGGTGGGGTCTTCTGCTGTTGTAGCCCATCCGCCTCAAGGTTGTGCGTGTTGTGGCTTCACAAATGCTTTGCTGCATACCTCGGTTGTAGCGAGTGGTTATTTCAGGCAAAGTTGCTCTTCTATCAGCTTGAATCAGTCGGCCCATTCTCCTCTGACCTCTAGCATCAACAAGGCATTTTCAGCCCACAGGACTGCCGCATACTGGATGTTTTTCCTTTTCACACCATTCTTTGTAAACCCTAGAAATGGTTGTGCGTGAAAATCCCAGTAACTGAGCAGATTGTGAAATACTCAGACCGGCCCGTCTGGCACCAACAACCATGCCACCCTCAAAATTGCTTAAATCACCTTTCTTTCCCATTCTGACATTCAGTTTGGAGTTCAGGAGATTGTCTTGACCAGGTCCACACCCCTAAATGCATTGAAGCAACTGCCATGTGATTGGTTGATTAGATAATTGCATTAATGAGAAATTGAACAGGTGTTCCTAATAATCCTTTAGGTGAGTGTATATATATATATATCGCAATGCTTTCCTGAGAGATTCAAGCTTGTAGTACCACCTGTTTACTTCAGAGGGCAGTAAGTGAAATTTCAGCTGTGTGAGCAATTCACAGTTTATACAGTGAACAAAACATTAACAACTCTTCAGCGGACACATAACATAAACGTGCGAACCAAGGGATCACAAGATGTGTTTAAAGATTGAGTATTAAACTATATTTCACTTGACACATTGATCTAAACATTTTACTTTTATGACGCAACACACCTGAGACGCGACACAAGCATGTCTGACGCAGGTCGTATGGTCTTTACCTCACAAATATTTAATTACTAACAAGGTTAAGGATGTGTCCTTTAAACTGTTACACTGTTTTTACCCAGTCAATCTTTATTTAAGAAACATGCTCCCTGAAATAGATCCACTTTGCTCCTTCAATAATGCTGTTGGTGAATCTGCCCCTTACATTAATCTGCCCCAATATATATATATATATATATATATATATATATATATATATATATATATATATATATATATATATATAATTTAATTATAATTAAAACCTTATATTAACATCCATGATTAATTGAAAATAATTTTATAAATTCACATCAGGAAATATATACTTGACAGTTTAAATAATGAAGCATTATTATTTATTAATTTGGGAATTATAATAATGAGTTTTTTTTTTTTTACATTAAAGTTTTTTTAGGGGGTGTTTAAAGATGCACTCAGTAATTTTTTCCACATTACAAAAGTTTTACTCCTAAAGAAATTAATAGTAATTTTGAAACATGTTTATAAATCAGGTGTAACCTTATAAAAGCTATTTTATTCTACATGGGGGAGGGGGTGCCCTCATGGGGGCTGCAATTTTAGAATCACATAATTTGCTGAATACTACTCGCTTAATCTCAGTAACCGTTTCACTCATGGATTAAATTAATCATGGCTGATTGTGAATAGTGAATTTCTACAATGGCATCAGCAACTGAAATCTATCGATTTTGAATTATGCTGCATCCACACTGTGTCATTGTAAGTCCAAGATAACATGAACAAAAAGTTACTTAGTGCATCTTTAATTGTCATAAAAACAATACAACAATAGACTTATTTTTTATTTTATTTTTATTTTATCGGTTCTTGTCAGATTGACCTAAAAATATCCACTAAATCCCCCTGTACATTTTATGAACATCTCTCTCTCTCTCTCTCTCTCTCGCTCTCTCTCTCTTTGTGTGTCTGTCTGTCTCTCTCTCTCTCTTTCTTTCACAGGAGAAGAGGATCAGCTCCCTGGATGCAGCTAACTCACGGCTAATGAGTGCCCTGACTCAGGTTAAAGAACGCTACAGCATGCACAACCTCCGCAATGGACTGTCGCCCACCAACCCCACCAAGCTCTCCATCACTGAGAATGGAGAGTTCAAGAACAGCAGTTGCTGATTGGTGCTCATGGACTTGAAGAGCCATACTGAATGGTGCAACAAGAAAAATCTCTGGCACTGATTAGTGAAGTTCAAGATGGACAGGGCACCCTTAGCTGGAGGCTAAATTGACTGACTACTGTATACATGCAATTGCAAGGAATGTCTGGTTATTAATGTAAATTAACATTATCTAATATTGTTTATGTACATAAATGCTGCTGCAGAGAGGAGTGTTTTAAATTGCGTGGGACTGTTCAGCAAAGAGTTTTGAGTCAGTAAGTTTGTGGGTTTTTTGTTTTTTATTTTAAATATTGATATATGCCTAAATGCAGATTTTTGACTGTGAAAAGGTTTGTAATTATTAAGATATTAAGATATATGAAGGAGATGTACATATCGTAAAAATTAAATTGTTTTAAAAGAAAATATGAATAAAAGCACATAGGTATTAGTCATATGTCGTAAATGTCTGCAGGTAACAGAAGCTGACAGGTAAAAACAGAAGGTAATTTTTTGCACTGTTTTCTAACACAACTTTGTAATATATATATATATATATATATATATATATATATATATATATATATATATATACTATGTATATATATATGTATAAATATATATATATATATATATATATATATATATATATATATATATATATATATATTATTATTATTTGTATTATATTATTTTATGTTGTCATCTTGCAAAAGGTTGTTGTGACTGAGGTGACAGAGACATTGAATGCAGACACAGTTCAGTTAATCAGAAAATAAGAGTACATGTTTATTTAAGGGATAGTTCACTCAAAAATATAATTTTTGTCATCATTTACTCACCTTCATATAGTTCCAAATCTGCATGAATTTCTTTCTTGTGTGGAGCAAATGAAAGTCAATAGTGACCATGTCTGTCCCAATCCACTTTCATTGTATAGCTAAGAGCAGCTTAGACATACTTCTGTATGTCTGCTTTTGGGTTACATGCAAGAAAGTCATACAAGTTAAGAATGACATAAGGGTGAGATGATGACAACATTTTCATTTTTGGGTGAACTATGCCTATAATTTGTTACAAAATTATAGACCATTAAATGAAATAGTGAATTGATTAAATTAAATATTATGATGATTTAACCATATTATTTGGTCGGATATATTGGGGATATGATGCATCAACTGGAGGGCTGTCACTCACCTTATCTTAACAAAACTTTTGCCTCATATTGGTTTCATGTATCTGACCAGAGTACTGTGAAACCGTCAACCTACAGTCTCACTGCCCTCATTCTGATCCAGTTTATTGTGTTGACATCTTGTGTTGAATGCCTTTGTTTCCCAATGTTCTCACTCTATCCATATGAACAGCAATCTCTTTAACATTTTGTGGAACAGAACTCTTCAGTGTTTGCTGTTCTCATAGTGATATGTTTGATGGTCAGTCTCAAAGTTCAGAAGTTGACAGCTGAGCATAGAATAAAGATGGATTGTGGCCTCATTGATTATGTTGTCTACATTGTGTGATCTGAAACTTTCAGTGTTTTTGATTTTCTACTATCTTTTATTCTCCTTAGTGGCATGGTAGAATGCATAATATTTTCTTTGCACATTATCAAGAAGACATTCCCTTGACAAATATATATATATATATATATATATATATATATATATATATATATATATATATATATATATATATATATTACTACATTCTGAAGCCAAAAATAACCAGAGTATTTAAAATATCAATTTTAAAGTTCTTTATTCTTGAAATTGAAATGTGAAAAAAAAAAAAATATATTGTTTTTCCATAAAGTTTTCAGACTGATTGTTGTAACTAATGAAATAGTAGGTGCCCTTGTAATTAGCTTAAAATGGGTGGGGGTTTAACAATCCGGCCATTGGCTGCATCCAAATGTGCATATTGTCAGAGTATGCACTGCATTTGAGGAAGAACGTACTTCTCGACCGGTAATATTGTATGTTCTTGAGGTATGCAGGTGAGTATTAGGAAAAAATTGCTGGAATTGTCCTCTGGCCTGAATATATGAAATAATAACAACAACCACAAAAATGATTTACTTTGTTTGTTTTTTTTAACAATAACAGTTTAACTTTGATTAACAATTAACAGTTTAACAAACTATCTTTGAAAACATAGCACTCACAGTTGGAATAAGTCACTTGATGGCATGGTTCTCTGCCGTTTTTTTACTATTTTATATATATATATATATATATATATATATATATATATATAATTTATTTATTTTTTTATTTAATTTTTAATTCAGCGTTTTGAATGTGACGAATATGTACCTTGGTATTATGGGATAGTACAGTGTCCACTGGATGCGCACGTCGAATGTAGTAGGTCATCCAGGTTTTTCTCACCTGCTCTTTATGAATACTGACGCTTTGGACATACTCTTTTTATAGAGTATGTCCATATAGAGTATGTCCACGCTAAACTGTGGGGAGGTAGGCTGTGTTAATTCAGACTCTGCCATTGTCTTCCATTAGTCATGTATGTTTAGTCTACATAATTGTTCTGTTTTTATACTCATCACTACTTGCTTACAATTAAAAGGCAATTAAGTGTCATTTAGATTTACACCATTGTCCAGATCGCAGTTTTTTTTTTATTATTGAAAAATTTGTTCTCATGAATACATTTTTACTACGCAAAAATAATAATAAGAATAATGTGCTAAACAGCTTAATTGTTACTATAAAAAACAGAGAAATATAAATCGGTTTATAAAGAGATTGTTCATGATTACACTCGGAAAATTTACTTCTCTTATCTTGTTAGAAATGCAAGAATTTGGTGAACATTTTCAAGAAAAGAATTCCAATAAAATGTGCATGTCCTCATCACTCTTTAAGTAGTCTATACATATGGCATTACATGGTACCAGTTACATTATCCAGTTACATTGTTTGTTATTACTGGATATTTTTATAATTTCTACAGCATTTAATTTGTATCAATAGTAAGAAATTAATACATTAAAAACGATCATACATTTTGTACAGTATGTCTCCAGCGAGAAAACAACTTTGAGATTTTAATTGGGCGGAAAGGGAGATTTACCTTTAAGAGTCCCCGTGCGCCCCCTGGTGGAGGATCATCATTTTTGTTTCATTGACAACGGTTCTGAGCTAATAACGTTAGCCACCTAATTATTGTACTTAAAGAAATACCTATACAAGTATGGACTCCTGCAGCGGATGCCATACTCTTTCAAATCCACGAACCACAGAATGGTATGAACATCCTCTGCGTTGTGCGTACTCATGGAAGTGCGTACTGGGATCTGTGAATTTGGGCACCTTTACGTCACTTCCTGTTCTAATCTGCGCGTTCACACTGGTATGGCGAGTCTCCGTGTAACAGACACATTTCACTGAACATCTTGTGTCAATTTATAAAAAGGGGACCGTTATTAGGTATAAACAGAGGCCTTTTTCTATTGAATTTAATTTATTTTATATTCTTCTGTGAAGTGGATATGGCTGTCTAACCCGTTTTTGTACGCATTAAGGACGGCTAGCTAGCGTGTTTGCTTGTTAATGTTAGCCCATTCATTGCACTAGATTACATGCACTCATATGCTGCGAAAACCTGTTTAGAAATGTCTGTTTTTCTTTTAAAGATGTATTATTTCTTGTGCTGTCAGGTTCACGAGTTTGCAATCTATGTAGATTCTTGGATATACCTATTCTTGTTCAAATATACTCTTCTATTTGGCCTTCATTCTTGGAATCAGTTCTGCATGTTTAGATTTATCTCTGATCTGCAGTGAGTAGGTGTTTGCTTAGTTTACCTATATTGAGTTTCTAATGGTGGTTTGTTATTCTTAAATCTTTGCTTTCATGGCATTTATCTAATTCACATGCAGGCCTTCAACAATGGCAGACATTAAAAACTTCCTCTATGCTTGGTGTGGAAAAAAGAAGTTAACGCCAAACTATGACACCCGAACAGCTGGAAATAAAAACAGACAGAAGTTCACTTGTGAGGTAAGAACAGTGCTGATCCATCTGTAGTTTATTTTGTAGCTGCTCTAAAGTTTGCTCAAAAACCATGTTTTCTTTTCTAAGGTGCGTGTTGAGGGTTACAGTTACATCGGCATGGGAAACTCCACCAACAAAAAAGATGCCCAGTCTAATGCTGCCCGAGATTTTGTGAATTATCTTGTCCGAACAAAAGAGATAAATGCTAATGAAGTTCCTGCAATAGGGGTCAGTACAACATCTATGTTTATTAACATTTCTCTCAAGTTCTTGCCTACATATTTGTTGTATGGTTTGGTATAAGGCAAAGGTCTCAGTTGGAGTTTTTTTATTTTCAGGTCAGTGTGCCTGATGGAGGAAATGGTGGTGGTGGTGGTGGTGGTGGTGATATTGAGTTTGGAAATCTTCCATCCAACTGTCCACTACCTCCACATCTGGCTGTGAAGAAAGAACCAGGTGAAAAATGTAATGGTAAGTTATGATAGTAACTACAGCAGAATTTGAATATGACTATTTTTGTTTTGCCCTTGCCTTGCCCTGTACTATTGAATATGTGATTGTGCAGGCTACAGTTGAGCATGAATGAACATTCAAGTTACATGAAATGACAGTGGTTTTATTTATATGTGACACTGACTAAAAAGGAACTGTTCTAATGCTGAAGTTCTTCCCATGTCTCAGAACCTCAAGGTTCTGCACCTGTCCCCGGAGTCACAGGTTTGGGCTACTCAGGCTTTGGTAATGCTCAATGGGAGAGAGGAGCTAACCTGCAAGAGTACTTCTCCAAGAGAGATGAGCAGGAGGCTAAAGCAGTAGGTCTTCATCAGATCAAATACTAAGATGTGGAAAAAGATTTAAAAAAAAAAAAGATTCATTCGTCAGATTGGAAATTAAATGACAAGTAAACGGCACAATATTGTTTGCTGTGTGTTCTGTTGTATACTGCATGTTTTGGCAAAGGCAGAGGTCATCTGGGTGTTCCATGCATGCATAAAATGAACATACATCGCATATTATGCATACAGAAGTAGGATGAGTACTGTAATAGTATGTTATTTTGAATATAAAAAGAATTACAGAATGGGGAAAGTACTGATTCTCATAAAATTTTACTTCCTCAAGACTTTAGAATCGGAGGGGGTTGATTTGAATGCTGGCCTGCATGGGAACTGGACACTGGACAATGCGAAGGCTCGTCTGAATCAGTTCTTTCAAAAGGAGAAAAACCAAACTGACTACAAATATAGCCAAGTGGGGCCTGACCACAACAGGTCAGAATGTCCCCATCAAAAACATTTACTACAACAACTTTGTTTTTCAGTAATTTACTGAATTTCACCTGCTTTTTAGGCATTTATTCATTTGTTGGCTAAGAGTTTTAATTATTCACTAAATCCTCCTCATCAAGAAATCTTAAATTTAACATATTGAGGGTTTGTTTTTCTGCTGGACTGAAACGATGACAGAGAACTCCTTGATGTGCATCTAACCTCAAGGAGATCTCAGAGAACATACTGTACACAGCCTCTTGGAAGTTCCCTTACAGAATATGTGTCGTATATGGGTTAATCTCATGAAACCTGTGAAAAACATGTTCAGGTCACATTTCACCCTACAATCGAAATAATTAGAATCTATATATTTGCACAAATTATATTTGCTCAAAGATCATGAAGTATGTTTCTTTGTTTTTCTTATTATTTTGGGTTGAAATATGACCTGTCCATGTTTTCGTGAGATTCACCCATGCATGCACTATATGTTATCTAGAGGGAGGGCAATAGAGATGCCAGAAATCACAACCTTACATTGGGACAAACATGTGACATGACTTAGGCTGCACTAAGAGGTCACATGGTGAGTCTGTGATTTGGTTGAATTAAGAGATGGTAGAGGCAAAGTAATGTCTGGTTGTGATTTCTGGTGTCACTTGTCCATCAGGAGTTGAGGCCTCCATGACCTAGAGAGGAAAAAACTCCCTGTTTAAAGTCCAGCAGAAAACACCTGACGAAGACTGGGTTATCCTGTACACACCCTGTGTTGAAATGTTACGGTTGAACTCGTGACCTGTCCAGTTAAGAGGTCAGTCTGTGGAGTATGCTTTTTGTTTTGTTCACCATTGTTGTTAGCTTGTGAAGTTTTAAAGACCTGAGAACTGAATGTTCTGTCCAGCCAGCTCGCTATTATATCTTGCTTTATTTCAGGAGTTTTATTGCTGAGATGACACTGTTTGTGCGACAGCTGGGTAGAAGTAAGTAGCTATTTCAATTACTTGAAAGTAGTAATCAAGAAAAACTTCAGTCCAATTAATTGGCTGATATTTGTAAATGTTTTGATTATTGACTAATAATTGGCTTTGCTTATTATCAGAAATTTAAATTTCTCTTTTTAATTACCAAAGTCTACCAACGGCCTTGTCAATGAATAAAAAACAATTCTCATTTGCTGTTATTTTGTATGCATAAATTGTATTAACTATATCTGCCATCGACCACCCTGCTCTCTAGATATCTGTATCCACAATAGCCATTGAAATACCCAAATCGGTTGACCACTACTTCACAACCATTTACATAATTTTAAGGCCAAACAAGGCTGTGGCAGCAATGTGGAGAAGTATCATACAGACAGTTTGCCACTCAACTGGGCCTTTCACACTGCCGTTAACCCTGGGTTGTCATCTTTTTAGACCCCTGTATTAACCCAATAAAAAGCAATGTTTCACACTTGTAGTTTTGAAAGGGGCATAGCACTGATTTTGACCAGGGGTTATGAAACTCCGCACCAGAGTAGGGATAGGACCACATAGGGCTGGGCGATATGGCAAAATATATTATCACGATATTTTTTTCCATATTGATCGATATCGATATTTGTTACGATATATAATTTAATAATGCTGCCCGTTTGAAAAATATACTGATAATGATGCCTGAAGAAACCAGAAGGTTCAATAGTTGTTGAACTATATAGTTTATTAACATAAATAAATAACAATGCAAACATTTAACTGTGCAAATATGGATTGGTTGAGAATATATTTTGTTATAAAAGAATATTGATAAACTTTAAATCTAAATGTTAACATTTTACTTTTAGCAAACATGCTTTATCTGCCTTGACAAAACAATGCAAGTTAGCTTGCCTTGTAACTTATTATAAAATATAAAACTAAAAGCTGTGACTACAGTACTATCACATCAAATTTCTTTGGCAGGGCAGCAAACATTTCAAAATGTTTGTAGAGGTACAACCAAGACAACAAATGTAAACAAGTGAACCACAAAGTCCCTGGCAGATTTAAGTACTTAACTGTCAGATAAATAAAATATTAATTGTGTACTGGTTTTAAATATCTCAAATGTACGGAAGAGGATTAGGGCCAAGCAATAATAAAAAAAAATAAAGCCATCTCGAGATTAAAGTCATTATAATGCGAGATTAAACTCGTTAAATTTCGAGAAAAAAGTCGAAATACAATCTTGAGAATAAACTCATTAAATATCGAGATTAAAGTCATTATAATCGAGATTAAACTCGTAATTTCGAGAATAAGTCGAATATAATCTTGAGAATAAACTCATTAAATATCGAGAATAAAGTTCGACTTGTGTTCTGAGAAAAAACTCGTAAATTTAATCTCGCATTATAATGATTTTAATCTCGATATTTAATGAGTTTATTCTCAAGATTGTATTTCGACATTTTTCTCGAAATTTAACGAGTTTAATCTCGCATTGTAATGACTTTATTCTCGATATTTAATGAGTTTATTCTCAAGATTGTATTTCGACTTTTTTCTCGAAATTTAACGAGTTTAATCTCGCATTATAATGACTTTAATCTCGAGATGGTTTTATTTTTTTATTATTGCTTGTCCCTAATCCTGTTCCGTACAAATGTTTTGGAGGTAGAAATCTGAGTAAAAAGTGCAAAATGTAAACATTGTAAACTAGTCACTATGCTACACCATTTAGGTAATGCTCATCATATGTAACCCTAATTACCCTATTATAGGTTTTTTGCCAGAAAGACTAGTCTGTCCACAGCATCTGGCGTTAACTAACGTTAGCATGTTGGGCAAAACTTGTGGACGAAGTAACATTAACATGGGCCCGCATTTTCATACTCTCGGTGTGGTCGCTGGGATGGTACCTTTTCAGGTGACCGAAAAGGTTTGTTGTGTTTCCCGTCTTGGTTATCACCGACCGATGGCATATTTTGCAGACCGTCTTTATTTGCGCGTCGTCGCTTTTCAGATATCCAAACCACTTCCATATAATTGACGCCTTGTTACCTTTTTTTGTCAAAAATTTCCTCAGCTTTGGAAGATAGTTCGAGTTCACTTTCACCGTCGCTTTCGTGTTCGTCGTTTCCACTAATTTTTTCTTTACATTCACTTTCTTCACTGCCGGTAGCTCAAACAGTGCTCTGCTAGCAAATGGGCGTGTACTTAGACGCACAAGCCAAAATCTGCGTTCTGACTGGCTGTTGTCTGTTTATTTCTGCTTTGTAATAGGCTGTTAGGTCTATCCATATCGAGTAAACATGTCAAAAGTTTATCATCGTAGTCTAAATAAATATTATCGCGATGCCATATCGAAATCGTTTTATCGCCCAGCCCTAGGACCACATTTGCGGTTCCAAAGTTATACAGTGTAAAATGATGCAGTGTTAGAATGTTTCAGAAAGTTGTTCAACAACAGGCAGCTTATTATATAATGCCTCAGTGCTTACCAAACGTTTTTGTCAAATCATTGTTAGCAACCTCATAAGTATGCAAATAAAAACGTTAACCCATGGTTTACAAATGTACAGTATGAAACATCAATACCTGAATAACCAGGGTTAATTCCTAACCATTTCAAGTGTGAAAATCCCTTCTGAAACAGTTTTACATCAACAAAGTCTTGTCCCTGCTAATGCTGTCCTAATTCTTCAGAGATTTTTGCCCGTGAACATGGTTCTAATAAAAAGATGGCCGCCCAGTCTTGTGCACTGTCCCTGGTCCGTCAGCTTTACCATTTGGGGGTTATAGAAGCCTACACAGGGCAGACAAAGAAGAAAGAAGGAGAAAGTGTGAGTTCAGCAGTCCGAATCAACAATCTTGGACCTCTTTGTGCTTACTGACTAATCTAACTGTCTCTTTTTCTTGATATGACAGGTGGATGTATATGAAGTAAATCTTAGTGATGATCTTCAGCAACAAGTGCAAAGTATTGTGCAGGAACTTGGCATCCAAATCCCTCCACCTGTAAGTGTAGTTTAAAAACTCAAGTGTCAGGAAGTGAGAATCATGCAGTATGTGCTAAAGAACTTTCTTTGTGTGTCCTGTTCTTGCCTCAGGACCCCAACAGTCCAGTTTCTCTGGTTCAAGGGAAGTTAGCACACTTTGAGCCTTCTCAGAGGCAGAGCATGGCAGGAGTGGTGCCGTGGTCTCCTCCACAGGTGAACTGGAACCCATGGACCAGTTCCAACATAGATGAAGGACCGCTGGCATTTGTAAGTATACAGTTCTGCATTGAGCATTTGTATTAACTAATTGAATGTAAGCAATAGAATTGTGTGTGATATGGCATACTTCATGTCTTTTTTTGGAGTTAAAACATATTGTAATACCCACTGCATTCCTCCAATGTGTTGACAACGCTGCTCACCTGCTTTGCAGTGCACCCCAGAACAGATCAGTGGAGACCTGCAGCATGAGCTGAACTATCAGCTTGAGCAGGACAACAACCTACAGACGGTGAGCAAAAACCACCTCTGAAAGTCTATGTGAATATTAAAATAAGTGTATTAAGGTCCCAGCACTCTCATGGCAAAGTGCTTCTTTGCTCAGAGCCAAAAAGAAGGCTGAGACAGCTGTTTTCAGACATTTTGACACCTTCCCTGGTGCTGGGGAGGCATTTAGAGTAGTGGACTTTTTTAAATTATCTGCATTGGCCGATATGTTTCTTGAGGGTGCCGAGAATTGCCTGCTTGCATGTGAAGCGACCAGTCACGGTTCGTTTTGTTGTTACATGCCATTGTGTTACTACAATAATAGTGTGCAACTCAGTGTCATTTAAACGGTTCACATATCAAAGTGCTGGCCTGACAGGCCTGTTTCATTTTTTTCTCTCAAGAGTTCCCTGTTACTTAACTGCCTTGTCTAATGATAAAAAGGCAAATATCAATAAAACGTATATTATATGCCATTTGCAGATATCGTGTTTTAACCGGTGTAATTCACAAACCTCACAAAAATCCAGCGTTTTCCCGTCTAGAGCTCATCTAAGCGCGTATTCCATCAGCCTGAATCAAAAACGTCAGGATCAAAATCTCCTCTCTCCTCATGACCAAATCATCATGGTCAGTCCATTTCAATCCAAGCAGGCGATCCAGGCCATTTAAACTGTCAGGAGATTGCTGCTGCTCCGCACGAGCGCTTGAGTGCAATTTCAAGGCTGCCTCCGGAGGCTGTATACGGAGGTAGGATGAAAATAAGGTGCTTTTCAAACTGCATGCAGACCAGTTTCCTTAATAGTTCCATTAATTCAAAACAGCTCTCAGTTAAGCCATTAATTGATTAGGCAGCAAAGTAGCAAATCAGCTGTCTACGTTTGCGGATGCAGCCCAAGGTAAAAGTGCTTCTCGTGTGCTATAATAAATGTCTTATTCACTATGCACTGTATGTACAATTGGTTTGATTCGGTATTTCTTGAGTAAATGTGATTTGTTAATGTGCTCATGCCATCCAAGTTTGCTGGACTACTGTGTGTACTGTTATTTCTTTCTTCCTAATATATTTACAATTTCTTATTGCGCAAATAGATGACTAATCAGAAATCTGAAGAAACTGCCATCTACCATTTAAAATAGTAAATATAGTGCTAAGAGTTTATATATATATATATATATATATATATATATATATATATATATATATATATATATATATATATATATATATATATATATATATATATATATATATATATTTTTTTTTAATTATTATTTATTTATTTATTTAGCAATTTTATGTTTGTTATTTATTATATTGTGTGATATATCTGCATTTTATCAGCCACCCTGCTCTCTGGATATCGGCATCGGCTATTAAAAAACCCATATCGGTCAACCACTAGTTTAGAGGTACATTTTAATATGAGAATGCTCAAGAGTACGTGTAAAATATCAAGTAATTTGACATTATCAATGCTCAGTGTTATCAATGACTTCATGTCTCATTCTATGAGTGGAAATCACACAAGATTAGTAAAAGAAGCTGTATGAACTACTCAATGATTTTTTTAAGTTTTATATATATATATGCGCAGTGGATAATGTGTAATTTGTAATGTTTTCCTTGTGAATTCATGGCACTAACATCCTATACATGACCATAATATGTGTCATTTATGCTGTTATTGTAATTTGTGATGACACTTCTGCAAATATGGGTGTTTAAAAGAGTGTTAATGGAATAGTTCACCCAACAATGAAAATTCTCATCATTTACTCACCCTCATGCCATGTATGACTGACTTTCCTCTGCAGAACACAAATTATGATTTTTAGAAAAATATTTCACAATGCAAGTTAATGGGTGCCAAATTTTTGACGCTTCAGAAAGCACATAAAGGCATCATAAAAGTACTCCATAATTATTTGCTGTGGCAAGAGATGTGCACGCCATATGTTGGAGCGCCAGTATTTGTCGTGGGCAATAAGCACGGGCGATCTCCAGACGTCGTAGCACTATCGGGATTGTTGCTTTATCTCTCTTTGGCCCCTGGAAGCCCATTTTTTTTTCTCTGAGCATTGTTAATCCCTAAGTGAAGATTTTAAAAGTAGGCAAAATTGGAAAAATATAATGCCGGTATAGCCAACAGAGAAAGAATTGTGGTCCATACAGTGTTTGGGTCCTCGGATCAACTAGCATCTTGTTCTCTTGGTCTCCGACAGATTCTAAAGGAGCGAAGTCAGCTTCCAGTGAAGAACTTTGAAGAAGAAATCATGTCTGCCATCCACAATAACCCAGTGGTCATCATCCGTGGAGCCACAGGCTGTGGAAAGACCACTCAAGTTCCTCAGTACATCTTGGATGAGTTTATACATAGAGGCAAGGCAGCTGAATGCAATATCATTGTTACGCAGGTGAGTCAAGTACAGAAAGCTGTTCTGTTTGAAGAAGTCCCATTGTTTACTCAGTCAGCACTTATGTATTATTGTATTGTGACCCATGCTATTGCTTATTGTCCTAGCCGAGACGGATCAGTGCGGTGTCAGTGTCTGAACGTGTGTCCTTTGAGAGAGGAGAGGAGGCAGGGAAAAGCTGTGGGTACAGTGTGCGCTTTGAGTCTGTCCTTCCCAGACCTCACGCCAGCATCCTCTTCTGCACAGTTGGTACATTCCACTTCTTAATCTCTCACTGCTGCACAGAGCGGAAAGTGTCTGTAGACTCTTTAGTATAAATTCTGTCCTCTGGTGTTCAGTATATATCTCACTTTATCACAAGCCTGTCATCCTGAGAAAGATAATTGTATGATATGACATAGTAACCATAAACTTACCATTTATTTACAGGTGTGTTGCTAAGGAAGCTGGAATCTGGTATCCGTGGTATCAGTCATGTGATTGTGGATGAAATCCATGAGAGGGACTTAAATGTAAGTCCAATGTTAACATGTATCATAATGGATACTTCTACTTTTCATGTTTTTCACTGCTATTATCTGACAATTGGCAATTTACAGGTGTTTTTTCTCATCACATTCTTAGAAGTGGAGTATGTTATTGTGTCTTTGTCTCTCCAGACTGATTTCCTGTTGGTAGTGTTGAGAGATGTGATCCAGGCCTACCCTGATGTACGCATCATCCTTATGTCTGCTACCATTGACACCACCATGTTTAGGGAATACTTTTTTAACTGTCCTGTCATCGAGGTGCATGGACGTGCACATGCCGTACAAGGTCAGATAGCTTAATTTTCACAATGCTCTGTATTATAATGCCATTTTACAATACTTAAATATTAACATTAAGTAATAGATAAAATATTTTTTATTTATGTTTGAAAGCCCATTGCTCATTAATGATGAGTGAATGACCTCAAAGTCAATCTGATTATTCTTTTAATATTTCCAGAGTATTTTCTGGAAGACTGCATCCAGATGACCCAGTTTGTACCACCACCTACAGATAGGAAGAAAAAAGACAAAGATGAAGAGGGGGGAGACGAAGAGGTACGTGTAATGTTATGAGTTTTTGTAAAATATGATGTATAAAACCGCTGGAGTAAAATTGGCACCAGAAATTCCCATAGAATACTGTGTTGTTATTTAGGTGTCAGGTGTATGTGGAAAAATATTCCTGAAACTGAATCTTGAAATTCTTAGTTTTTAATATTTCATGCCTCTAGGTGAACTGTAATGTTATCTGTGGACCAGAATATACTCCAGAGACCAAACGTGCCATGTCTCAGCTGAATGAGAAGGAAACTCCATTTGAGCTGATTGAGGCTTTGCTGAAGTACATTGAAACACTGCAAGTGCCCGGAGCAGTGCTGGTCTTCCTGCCAGGCTGGAACCTCATCTATTCCATGCAGAAACATCTGGAGATGAGCCCGCACTTCGGTAAATAATTTAACATTACTCTGATTATACTCTTATCTGAATTCATCTCACTGAGACTGTCCATTCAAGTGTTTTGACTTGGATATACATCACCTAAACTGTTCATTCTAGTGATTCCTCCCATGTTGTGTCTTACTCAGGTGGTCATCTTTACAGAATTCTTCCACTCCACTCTCAGATCCCCAGAGAGGAACAGAGGAGAGTGTTTGAACCTGTCCCTGATGGCGTGACTAAGGTTTGTAGAATTTTGGTTACTGATTTAGTTTATGAATTCACATATGCTTGTGGTTTAATACCTGACATTTTGCAAAAACATCACAGGTGATTTTGTCCACCAACATCGCAGAGACCAGCATCACCATCAATGATGTGGTCTTCGTCATTGACTCCTGCAAGTAAATGATTCTTTTGATTCATGTACATGCTTCCTATGAATGGAAAACTTGGAATTTGGGAAGTTTAAAATTGTGATTTCCAGGCTGGAAAAAAATCTTAAAATATATCAATATAATTTTTTTGTAATTGTGCTCCGTTCTAAAATATTTAATTGGCTAAAAATAAATCCTTATCCAGTAATGACAAATGACTGGAAAAGTCATAGAAAAAGCATGAAAATTGTTCAAGTTGTTTGAAACCTGCATGTATTTTTTCCCACTACATGTTCTTTAAGTTTTTCAACAAATGGTGTAAAAAATTAATTTGTGTCATGCAGGCAGAAAGTGAAGTTGTTCACCTCTCACAACAACATGACAAACTACGCCACCGTTTGGGCCTCCAAGACCAACCTTGAGCAGAGAAAAGGACGAGCTGGTCGAGTCAGACCAGGCTTCTGCTTTCACCTGTGCAGCAGAGCTCGTTTTGACAAGTATGAATTGCCACAGAAATGGGCTTTTACTTGTTTCAGCACAATCCATTTTCATTCATCAGTAGCTTAATTAAATCCAGTTAAGAAAAGAAAGCTATACTCCAAAAAACAACAACAACTCTGGAGCGAGAAATCAACTGATGATTGCAATGATTGTTTGGCAGGCTAGAGACTCACTTGACTCCAGAAATTTTCCGCACTCCACTGCATGAGGTGGCCCTCAGTATTAAGCTACTGAGACTTGGTGCTATTGGGCAGTTCCTGTCTAAAGCCATTGAGCCCCCTCCATTGGATGCTGTTATTGAGGCAGAACATACACTTAGAGGTACAGCTTCACTGTTAGTTGTTGCCAGAACCAGTTAAAATTAAAGCTCATAGCAGTGCGTTTAATGCTTAATATTGCATTCTTACCGTGATGATCTTCTGTCATTCTCCAGAGCTGGATGCTCTAGACTGTAATGATGAGCTGACTCCACTGGGACGCATTCTGGCCAAACTGCCAATTGAACCTCGTCTGGGAAAGATGATGATCATGGGATGCATTTTTAAGTAAGAGTTGTTTACCCAGCCTTGGCTGTTGAAATTTTGAAATGAGCAAATTTCACAAAACCCAAAAAGAACATGTCCAGGTCATTTTCAACCTGAAATTAAATTATATTTAGTTTTGCTTCAAGAAATTTTTGCCTTTTAATTGATCAGAGCAGAAAAAAAGATCTGATGGATTTTATGTACAGTTTATATTATTATTAAAGGATGCCTCAAAAATCTAATTCTTATTACTGTAATCTTTAAAACAAAACACATTTTCTTTTTATTGTAATTTGTAAATTATTTATCATCATCGTAGTCAGGGTCAGCGCTGGACAAACTGATGCCCTGCCTGTGTAGGGTTCCGCTATTGTTGGATGGGGTGGGTAATCTGACATGGTGCAAGCTGCGATGCTATCGATTCCGTGACTGCTATCGGGTCCTTGAATAACGTAGAACGTGTAAGGAAGTGCAGCTGGTGGAGTTCCTGGTGCCACCCTAGGGTACAATAGGATGGTGAAGCCCTAGAACATTTGTTGTCTTGCTTTTAATTCATGCTGGTGTAAAACAGAAAAAAATCATTCTTGCAATAAAAATGACTATGAGAGTGAGCTTTGAGAATAATAGGAGTTGCAAAAGCAACAGTAAAGGTTCTGGACACAGTATGGTAAAAAATTATTTGAGGAATTTGTCAAAATAATAATGCAATGCTCTTTTTTATATTTATATCATTTGTATAAAAACATTAATTTTGGGATGAAATGTGAAATGGGCATGTTTTTTGTGTGGTTCACCCAATTATACTTATATATTAATATACCACAGTGTATTCACTCAGTGCATGTGTTGGTGCATTTGTTTAGTGTTGGAGATGCAGTGTGCACCATCTCAGCAGCATCCTGTTTCCCCGAGCCCTTCATCAATGAGGGCAAACGCCTCGGCTTCGTCCATAGGAACTATGCTGGCACACGTTTTTCAGACCACGTGGCTTTACTCTCTGTCTTCCAGGCCTGGGATGAAGTCAGGTGGGTCATAAGGGACAGCACAGTTCAAATTGGACGCTTCACATTTGATATTCTAATTTGTTAGGGGAGTATCAATTTAAACAGATTCAGATTTTTATATGCTACTGTGCTTACAGAATGGGAGGTGAGGATGCAGAAATCAGGTTTTGTGAACACAAGAGGCTGAATATGCCTACTTTGAGGATGACCTGGGAGGCCAAGGTCCAACTGAAAGATATCCTAGTCAACGTGGGCTTTCCTGAAGGTTCACCAGTGCTTCTAGACACTTTTATGTGCAATAATGTTTGGTGTAATGCTTCTATTAATTGTAAACATCAATGTAATTTGAGATGCTGATTTTGTTTTTATATCTTGTGCCTTTTAGAGTGCCTCATGAATCAAATGTTTAACAATGTGGGACCAGACAATAACTTGGATGTGGTGATCTCTCTACTGACATTTGGCTCTTACCCCAACGTGTGTTACCACAAAGAGAAAAGGAAGATTCTGACAACAGAAGGCCGAAATGCTCTCATTCACAAATCCTCAGTCAACTGTCCTTTCAGCAACCATGATATGAACTACCCATCTCCCTTCTTTGTCTTTGGGGAAAAGGTTAGTTTGAGACTTTACATTTTCTACTTCAAATAATAGTTTTATTTAGCTATTTATTTCACTGAAATGAATCCATTTCAATTAATTTGTAATTCCAGATCCGAACTCGAGCCATCTCAGCCAAAGGAATGACCCTTGTCAGCCCTCTTCAGCTGATTCTTTTTGGCTCAAAGAAGATCACCTCCAATGGGGAAATTGTTGAGCTTGATGAGTGGTAAGTGTTTCATAAAGTTAAGCCACAAACAAAACAAAAACAAATATTGTGCTCCAGTATTCCTAGGTTTATAACCATAATTTATATTGAGCACATAATTGTATCCAAAGCACAGTTCCCACGTTCCTGGAAAATTCTGAAATGGTGGGAAATTTATAAAAAGAGTGTTACAAGCCTGGGAAAGTCATGGAAATGATTCAAATCTTTAAATTAATGTAAAAGTCATGGACATTTCTCATTGGCTAGGTATTACTCCTATGTAGAGTAAAATTTGCTCACAACTCATACTGATGTCTAATTTATCAGCTTATATTGGTTTGTGAACGGAAACAAATATTGCTTTGGTTCTTAACAAATCCGCCTGAAAGAGTCATTAGAGAATCTGTCTGAATTAAAAAAAAATAAAAATACTTATCTTGTTGAATAAGATAAGTTAACAAATCAAAACCTTTTTCATCAAGACAATCCCTTTCTTTTGTAGGATCAAACTGCAGATTCCCCATGATGTAGCTGGTGGCGTGGCAGCCCTTAGGGCAGCTATGGAAGCCCTGGTGGTGGAGGTAACCAAAGACCCAGAATACATCAGAAATTTGGATCCCCTCAATGAGCGCTTGCTGAACGTCATACGGCTTGTGTCTAGACCCTCGTCGGCGGGCATCAACCTCATGGCCACCAACCAGCGGTGAGGAAACCTCTCATTGTATTAAATTGTGTAGCCTGTTTAAGATTAATGTAAATTGGTGCAAAAGAGTTCTTTTAAAATTTAGAATCTTGCCTTCATTCTCATTTTACTGCTAACATTAGGAATTGGATTCATTTTGTATTTGTGTTTAACAGTTTTGGAGATGGTCCAAGGCCACCCAAGATGGCCCGTACTGACTTTGGAGGAGGTGGAGAGTTCAGGGGCCGAGGTGGAGGAGGATACAGAGGAGGTGGTGGGGGTGGATCCTGGTCTGGTGGAGGATACAGAGGAGGTGGAGGCTACCAGGGTGGTGGAGGAGGCTTTAGAGGGTCGGGAGGGTATCGTGGTGGTGGGGGTGGATACAGGGGATCTGGAGGATATGGTGGTGGTGGTGGTGGATACAGGGGGGGTGGAGGATATGGAGGGAGGGGATTCAGAGGAGGTTGGGGAGGAAACAGGGGTGGCAATAGAGGTGGCTTTTAAAGCTGGATGTTTGAGCATGTGTCCATGAATACAAGTATCTTTTGGAGGTATAAAAGTATGTTTGGGTTTAGTTGTTGTCACTTTTTTTAATTGCTCAATCTCTTGATTGAAACTTCTCTTAACTTTCCTTTAATATTATTTGTTAAAAAATCATGAAAAATATTAACAGAAATTAAACAGTTGACCTAGTAGCTGTTGTTACCTGTGTTTTTTGGTGGACCTTTGGTGTTTCTGATACTAAATAGTTTAATAAGCATTACTTTGGGGGAAAATAATTCTAATAAATTTGAGTGCAACAACATATTTTCCATCTGTGAGGAACCGTAGTGAAACCGTATTACATTGTCAAGTTCCATTATTAGACGATGACTCAAATCTCCACAACGGGGCTTCACTATTGAGATTTGAGTAACCAGAGTCGCATCATCGTTTTTAATGAAAATGAAGCTGTGAGGTATTGACTTGCAGTCTTTTCAATGGCATGAACCATATTAAGCTGTATAAACTAGTTTTCTGGTGTGTTTTGAAAATGATTTTTTTTTTTTTCAATGTTTCTGCAGCTGAACCAAAAAAAACCTAGTTTAAACCAGTAACTGTACAGCCCATTTAAAGCAACTGTAAATCTATCCCTTACAGCCTTGTTTTCATTCCCAACAAAATGTACCACTACTCTGAATAAGGTCTGTGATGGAACTTGACAATAAAATGTATTACCTTGCCCATGCTGATGTTCATGCTGAGTAAGCATTTGACACCTCTGATTGATTTGGTTCCCTCTGGGATGCAACTGCAAGTCCTCCATTGCATTAGCTACCTTGGCTGTTTGTTTCACATTGTTCACCCTTTAGCCATGGATATGATCGTTATTTTGAGTTAAGGAAAGATCTTTCAGAAGAGAAACCATCGTCTTTGATAACTCAAACATTTTAACACTTATGCACTTTTCAGTCTCTTTTGACTGAAATCAATATTTTTTCTTTAATAAAAATTGTCTACTTCACCTGAGTGGCTTGAGGCTTGGTTACTTGTTTTCCTACATTTGCCATCTGAAAAAAAAAAAATTAAATAGTAGGCCATGTGACAAAAGTGACACTTGTGTTGTTCAATAGAAAATAAATGGGTGAGACTATAACACAGAGCATTGTTTTTCTTTTTAAAATAAAATAAATAATTTAGCCACAATGCAAAACACAGACAGATGTTAAAGGGAAAGACTACAACACATCCATAATGTAGTACACATGCACTCACAAACACACATGAATGAATGGGTGGGACTATGGGTCTGTTCCAAAACTTGGTGAGCTGTCTCCTGCCTACATAGGCAGCTGTCTTCATTGGCAACATCATAATTGAAATGATGCCTTATACGAAACCAATTTGGAACACTACATAGGTAGTGCATGTGTGACTCGACTGCAACCGATTGAAAAACAGGTGAAGTGACTATGTGATCCTCTGAGCATAGTTATGCACAGCACACACAATTTGGCAAAAATAATTGGTTTTTTAAACTTATTTATCTATACTTTTCATATACTTTATTCAATGGCTTATAAGTAGATTTATAATCTAAATGTATCTTGCTTCAGAAATAAAGGGGTGAGTCTGTAACATATTAATAATGCAGAACGCATGCATTCACCAACACAGAAATTAATGGGTGAGACTATAAGAAATTTGTCAAATTAAATCAATAATTCAGCCACGATGCACAACACAGAGACAGAAATGCATGGCTGAAACCATAACACATTTACAATGAAGATCACACACAAATAAATTAGTTTGTCTAATAGTTCTCTCCAGAATCTACAAGTTATTTTTGTCAAGACATGATTTCCCCCCCCCACCAGATGGCAGCAATCTGCCCCAATACATGACACCAGGGTTGGACTGGCCACTGAGAACCCCGGGCATTTTTCCCTTGGGCTGCTGAGTAATTTGGCTGGCCCGTTGCTGAGCAAGTACAAGCTCGTTCTACCATAGGCAGCCACCCTGGGCTCCAACATGCCTGTGCAGACCCAAATACATAGTGAACATTAATAAAAACTGTAACACACATTTCAAATTAAATTACTTTTTATTACTTGTACATGTTAGCACACTACCAAGTACATATGTACCTCGGGTGGATCTCATTATTTCACATACAAATCACAATAATGGTGATATCCAAAGGCAACATAAGTATAAGATGAGCTCTGAATAATTACAAAATGAGAAATAACTGCAAGTTGCAACAAATATAATAACAGCAGCATATATAAAATCTGCAAACATTGAAGTTATGAGCAATACGTAGTCATTTGCATAATATATTCATACCGCAAAGAGCTGAAGTGTAGCTTGCTGAATAATGCTCACACCTGATAAAAATACAGAAAACAAGAAAATATTTCTTTGAGGCTTTGTTTAAAGGATAGCAGAAACAGTGCTTGTCATAGCATTTGTTTTTTGTTTTTTCTCAAAGAATAATCCGGTGAAGGAATTAAAACACTGCAGAATAAAGATGCAACAAACTCACAGAGAGTGAAAGTATGAGCAATTTGTATGCAAAATAAATTCTACACTTTAAGAGGTATGTTTATTATGCTAGACATATATTTAGATTTGTTTCTTTTCAAATATTCTGGCCAATTTCTTTTCATTGATTTTTTTTAAATAAACATTTACACATAGTAATGTGTTTAATTGACATGAAATTGTATGTATTGTCATCAGTGTACTTTATTCATCTAACTAATTTGAATAATATTTTATGATCTTGTATAGCTATATATACATATATAACATATTATTATTATACTTGTTTAATAATGAAAAATGCTAAATTATACATTTGACCAATACAAGTTAAAATCAATAAAACCATGTTTTCTTAAGCAGATTGTGCAGAATGTTTACCCTGTTAAAATTAAATCAGTCTGAATACTTATCTCTACTGCAAGTCATGGTTTAAAATGTTTAATCTAAGTAAGTGTTAAGGGTCAGTGTTTAACCCAAAGATTTTGTATGAACTGTAAGATTAATGACTAATGTCTTTGAAGTCCATCCTGTATTAACTGCAGAAGTTCACATAGATGCAATTGTCCTTCTTAATTGGCTGATGAAAGGCTTTGTTGGCAATTCATTGTTAGTCTATGTATTACATTTCAAGAGTGCAGTTAATCATTAGACCGAGGTGATGCAGGCAGAAATCAGTGATGTGCATCGCAGTTCAACCTGGCCAGTAATTTAAGTGAGGTCTATCCTAAATCCATGGTTCAAGCAATGGCATATGAAGTGTCCCATGTCTTATGGTTGCAGTTGGCATCAGTTTGTCCTCTGAAGTCCATCATAATAGACTGAATTGATGTTTGGCTGGCACCGGCTGCATTTAGTCATCATCACACAGCGACACCTAGCAGTTGAGTCCAACACGAAGCAGGAACGGAGCTTGATCCAGCCGGTTCTGGTGACCCCAGGATAGGAGTCCCGAGGTTGAGACAGGGAAACAAATAGAATAATATAAGCATAGATGCCGTTCAATTTATTGCAGAATCTAATCTCCAGTTATAGTATAGAGATTCAACCAGCAAGTGGTAAAAAAAAGTTCAGTGAGTGGATCATCAAATTATGTTCAATCACTATTGTAGCTGATTATGAAAAACAAATTGTGTGAGATTTGTGTTTCTTGAGGTCATGGTTTGTTTTTCAAGATATATTATTATTATCTTTGTATTTACACTTGTATTTATAATCTTATTTGAATTGTTAATTTTCCACCTGTTGTTATAGAGTGATATTTACAGCACTTCAAAGGAAGTTGGAGAGTGTAAAATGTCTGGATATGGAGAGGTGTTTATACATGATTTCTTTTTAGTTTCATTTGAAGTGTAACTTGAATTTAGAAATATTTTTGGTTTAGATTTGTGGCGTTTCGATAATTTTTTTTAAATACATGTAACAACGAACTTTCGCTTTCCATATGAGAGGTGCTGAAATGTGGCTATCACTCATAAATAGGCTATCGCTTTTCATTTTAATTTCATTATAGGTTAGCGTGTGATTTTATAATTGTATTTACCTCGCTGGCAAACGTTTAAAGTTATTCTCTTAAATATTTAAACTAACTAACAAGACTAAAAAATATATCGTTTTATAGTAATTTTGTGCAGTGATTTGATCAAGCAGAGAACTGCTCTTGCTCCCAAATTGGTATCGGTGACATCAATGCACAACAATAAAAACAATTATAATTAAAGCTGCGAGCAGCGATGACGGGCCCAAGCCGGTGGCACCGCCACCCCTGGGCCTTTAGGGTCGCCGCGCACGACGGGCAATAACGTAAGCTCGCTTCGACCGTCGAGAAGATGTGTGCAAATTCCAAGAAATCCACATTCAAACCAAAATATCTGACTTTCTGTTGGTCTGTTTGTTCACTTGAGACATAAGGGGGTGATTTAAAAGCATTTTGAAAGTGACACACTTCCTTCTGCCAGTTGGTGGCGCTATAACTGACTCACAATAGCAACATCCATGCGATCGGCCTCTTACAGCGAACACACTGCTGAAGTTTCGTCGAGATCAATTAATGTATGCAGAAGTTATAACAGACTTCCTGTTTCTCTTACTGCCTTCTGCCAGTTATTATAGGCTTTGTACTTTACTCACGCTCCAATACCGACGTAGAAAATCATCCTCTTTGCATGCGCAAAAATATGCTTGGAAACATCACAGTGGAGCGGTGCTTACTGTGAATGATACGAATTGTACTACTGACTATTTAAACAGAGTAATTTTTATATGGTAGGTTTACTATTTTATTATTATATTTTATTGCGGCTATAATGAACAGGCTGCAATGTCAAGATTGCAATGATGGAGTGTGTGTGTGTGTGTGTGTATTTGTAACCTTAAAGGGGTCATATAATGCCATTTTTGTACAAGTTAATATGAATCTTTAGGGTCTAAATGAAAACTTTGTAATATACTTTTATTAAAAATTCTCATTAGTGTTTTAAGAAAACACAAATTTTAACTGCTCAAAAACAGCTCCGTTTTCAGCACGCCGTTTCAGTGCATATGACTTTAAATGATAATGAGGTTTGGTCACCCCGCCCCTCCCTCCGTTCTGGGGGAATTGTAGTCTTGAATCATATGCATTTGCAAGATGTAAACAGTATTTTGCCAGTATTGTGTTACCATTCATCTTCATGCAGTTATAACTGTTTTTTTTACATTACTTCTTAATCAGTAACATACAAGTAAACCAGGTGTAACTTAGTGTTACCATGTTAACTGTAACACCTGCGTACACAGTTTTTAATAACACAATAACCATAACGCGTTGTTCATTATAAACGTGTGATTATGAATTATATTGAGAACGTCGTAACGTTATGGAAAACATGCCGTAATGTACCCTGAGTGTAAACATTAGCCACATGCAGTTTAGCGTTGTTTTGGTTGAACTCACCTCTGAGTGCTGCTTTACCTGCAGTTGAGCGTTGTTAAACTCACCGATGAATGGTGTTGTACGCCACAATGAGCGTTGTTAAACTCACCGATGAATGCGGTTGCCTATGAACGCGCTAAACCTTTGCTGAGAGGGCACTTTGATATCAGATTGTGAGGGTTTTTAAAAATAAAAAAAACTGTTGGAGGGTCAGATAAAGATGATCTGGGGGCCACCATTATACTAGCCCTGCCATAGATCATTCATTGTAGCCTATTCCTTTTTATTTTTATTTATTGCAGTCTCGACCCATTCGCAGCAGACGAAAAACGTACGTGCAGGTCCAGCTGTTTCGTTTTGGTGGTGCGATGAAGACTTTCGTCGAACATCAGCACGAACGGTCCCGTGATTTTGGAAATTAGTCATCATCCGCTATTCCAAAGCGCGTAATGGCTGATGGCTGTAGTTTGCTGGAGACCCTTGACAGCAGTTAGATATTTTTCACTTTTTGAATGAGACTCCAGCGCCCGTACACCCAACATTCCCAATTTAATAGCTTTCTTGCATAAGCAGTAGGCTTCAAATGCGTTATTTGCAACTGGGTTTAACCAAGCACGAAATTCAGATTTTTCAAGCCAAGTATCGCTAAACTTGCACTTCCTCATAGCTGAATAAAATCCGTTTAACGTCTTTCTGTTGTATCCGAGAGACTCGCGCCAATAACACGAAAGCTCAAAGCTGGCTGTTGCATGTTGGTCTATTTTGTAGTCATAATACAGCGAATTATATTTGGACTAGCGAAATAAGAAACTACAACACCACGGAAGTAAAAAAAGAAACATTCCAAAGCGCTGCGGGAGCATTTAAATGAGATTTACATGGACGTAGGAAAATTAAGACCTGTTAAAAATTATTTAAGACCTAGAACACAATACTTCAGCAAATTTAAGACTTTTTAAGGCCTTAAATTGTGATTTTGAAATTTTAGACTTTTTAAGACTTTTTAAGACCCCGTGGAAACCCTGTTTTTTTTTTTTTTTTTTTTTTTGTAGAGTATTTTTTTATTGTATCACCAAAGCAATGACGCTCACGACTCCCGTTGAAGTATCCAGCATCTCTAAGGTCTGCAAATAACTCCATCCAGAACTGAGACCTATATACATTTTGAAGAGTCCTCAAGCTGATGCTTACACCGTGTACAGCGTACGAGTGGCCCTCGTTAAAATATTGAACGCAATGATGCAGTATGTCTTGTTTTTCCGTCTGGTCCGCGTCTTTTAAAATCTCCAAACACCGTTCTCAACAGTCAACACGTACAAGTGTTCTTCTTACGTTAAAACAACGAGAATACAGAAAATGTGCTTAGACCTCCATCTAGTGGTTATATTATAGAATTAAAGGAGAAATTACATATGAGACAGCTTTATAACTGAAATAGACAAGTTTAATATAACTATACTGATAAGTGTATATTTCCAACGTCATGTTTGTGTTATCCGTTTCTGTAAGTTTTTGTGACGTGTTTCAGAAAGATAATCGCTTAGACAGAGTAATAGTTTATTTTCATCTTAACCGGACATCACAGTTGATCAGTGAAATAATTCATAATTCAATATATTGATACCGATTTCTTTATCAACTGTTTGTTCAATTGAGACATAAGGGGGTGATTTCAAAGCATTTTGAAAGTGACACACTTCCTTCTGCCAGTTGGTGGCGCTATAACTTTGACTCACAATAGTCACATCCACGCGACCGGCCTCTTCAAGTGAAGAAACTGCTTAAGTTTCATCGAGATCAAGTAATGTATGCAGAAGTTATAACACACTTCCTTGCTGTTTAAGCTTCATTTATGTGCTTTTTGAGCTTCAAAGTTCTTGTGCAATGTGTTCCACATTCAAACCAAAATATCTGACTGTAGGTCAAAGTATGAAACCAATACCCCACTTTTGTCTGAAGGTGGCGCTACTGAGCCCCTGCACCAGGCATCAAAAAAGAAAATTCAAGTTTGAAGAGCTGCCGCGACAGCAGTATTTAAGATATCAATAATTCTTTCACACGTCTACATCTGCCGTGTGTTTACATTATACACCTAAAGTTTGAAGTAAATCGTGTAACAATAAGTGGGTGATTTTAAAGCATTTTGAAAGTGACACACTTCCTTCTGCCAGTTGGTGGCGCTATAACTTTGACTCACAATAGTCACATCCATGCGATCGGCCTCTTACAGCGAACACACCGCTGAAGTTTCATCGAGATCAATTAATGTATGTAGAAGTTATAACACTCTGACTGTTTCTCGTTTCTCGCCATCATTTCGTTTCCTTGCCACGGCCAAACCGTTGGAGATATCAATAATCTGCCGGCAATTTTTCATGGTCAATGTCTTGACATCATGCTGACCGAGTTTGGTGGCGATTGGTGGAGTTCTCTGGGAGGAGTATTCCAAATTCCATTGCGTGCGTTTTTCAAACAACCCTAAATAGACGGTTTCCTGTTGGTCTGGGGTAAAAAGTGAAAGTATGAAGGATATATGAAATGATGAGATCTATATGTGTACCGAGTTTCATATTATTACATGCAAGCGTGTTTGAGTTATAGACCAAGTTTTCGGCCCCTGTTCCAGGGGGCGCTGTCGAGCCCCCCTGCCACGCCCGGGTACCAGCTTCAGGCCGGCCCTAATGACCGCAGGTTCTGACCCGTGTGCAAAGTTTCAAGAGTTTTTGAGCATGTTAAGAGCCCCAAAAGTGCCCCGTAAGTCGTAAAAAAAAAATAATAATAATAATAATAATTAAAGCTGCGAGCAGCGATGACGGGCCCAAGCCGGTGGCACCGCCACCCCTGGGCCTTTAGGGTCGCCGCGCACGACGGGCAATAACGTAAGCTCGCTTCGACCGTCGAGAAGATGTGTGCAAATTCCAAGAAATCCACATTCAAACCAAAATATCTGACTTTCTGTTGGTCTGTTTGTTCACTTGAGACATAAGGGGGTGATTTAAAAGCATTTTGAAAGTGACACACTTCCTTCTGCCAGTTGGTGGCGCTATAACTGACTCACAATAGCAACATCCATGCGATCGGCCTCTTACAGCGAACACACTGCTGAAGTTTCGTCGAGATCAATTAATGTATGCAGAAGTTATAACAGACTTCCTGTTTCTCTTACTGCCTTCTGCCAGTTATTATAGGCTTTGTACTTTACTCACGCTCCAATACCGACGTAGAAAATCATCCTCTTTGCATGCGCAAAAATATGCTTGGAAACATCACAGTGGAGCGGTGCTTACTGTGAATGATACGAATTGTACTACTGACTATTTAAACAGAGTAATTTTTATATGGTAGGTTTACTATTTTATTATTATATTTTATTGCGGCTATAATGAACAGGCTGCAATGTCAAGATTGCAATGATGGAGTGTGTGTGTGTGTGTGTGTATTTGTAACCTTAAAGGGGTCATATAATGCCATTTTTGTACAAGTTAATATGAATCTTTAGGGTCTAAATGAAAACTTTGTAATATACTTTTATTAAAAATTCTCATTAGTGTTTTAAGAAAACACAAATTTTAACTGCTCAAAAACAGCTCCGTTTTCAGCACGCCGTTTCAGTGCATATGACTTTAAATGATAATGAGGTTTGGTCACCCCGCCCCTCCCTCCGTTCTGGGGGAATTGTAGTCTTGAATCATATGCATTTGCAAGATGTAAACAGTATTTTGCCAGTATTGTGTTACCATTCATCTTCATGCAGTTATAACTGTTTTTTTTTACATTACTTCTTAATCAGTAACATACAAGTAAACCAGGTGTAACTTAGTGTTACCATGTTAACTGTAACACCTGCGTACACAGTTTTTAATAACACAATAACCATAACGCGTTGTTCATTATAAACGTGTGATTATGAATTATATTGAGAACGTCGTAACGTTATGGAAAACATGCCGTAATGTACCCTGAGTGTAAACATTAGCCACATGCAGTTTAGCGTTGTTTTGGTTGAACTCACCTCTGAGTGCTGCTTTACCTGCAGTTGAGCGTTGTTAAACTCACCGATGAATGGTGTTGTACGCCACAATGAGCGTTGTTAAACTCACCGATGAATGCGGTTGCCTATGAACGCGCTAAACCTTTGCTGAGAGGGCACTTTGATATCAGATTGTGAGGGTTTTTAAAAATAAAAAAAACTGTTGGAGGGTCAGATAAAGATGATCTGGGGGCCACCATTATACTAGCCCTGCCATAGATCATTCATTGTAGCCTATTCCTTTTTATTTTTATTTATTGCAGTCTCGACCCATTCGCAGCAGACGAAAAACGTACGTGCAGGTCCAGCTGTTTCGTTTTGGTGGTGCGATGAAGACTTTCGTCGAACATCAGCACGAACGGTCCCGTGATTTTGGAAATTAGTCATCATCCGCTATTCCAAAGCGCGTAATGGCTGATGGCTGTAGTTTGCTGGAGACCCTTGACAGCAGTTAGATATTTTTCACTTTTTGAATGAGACTCCAGCGCCCGTACACCCAACATTCCCAATTTAATAGCTTTCTTGCATAAGCAGTAGGCTTCAAATGCGTTATTTGCAACTGGGTTTAACCAAGCACGAAATTCAGATTTTTCAAGCCAAGTATCGCTAAACTTGCACTTCCTCATAGCTGAATAAAATCCGTTTAACGTCTTTCTGTTGTATCCGAGAGACTCGCGCCAATAACACGAAAGCTCAAAGCTGGCTGTTGCATGTTGGTCTATTTTGTAGTCATAATACAGCGAATTATATTTGGACTAGCGAAATAAGAAACTACAACACCACGGAAGTAAAAAAAAGAAACATTCCAAAGCGCTGCGGGAGCATTTAAATGAGATTTACATGGACGTAGGAAAATTAAGACCTGTTAAAAATTATTTAAGACCTAGAACACAATACTTCAGCAAATTTAAGACTTTTTAAGGCCTTAAATTGTGATTTTGAAATTTTAGACTTTTTAAGACTTTTTAAGACCCCGTGGAAACCCTGTTTTTTTTTTTTTTTTTTTTTTTTTTGTAGAGTATTTTTTTATTGTATCACCAAAGCAATGACGCTCACGACTCCCGTTGAAGTATCCAGCATCTCTAAGGTCTGCAAATAACTCCATCCAGAACTGAGACCTATATACATTTTGAAGAGTCCTCAAGCTGATGCTTACACCGTGTACAGCGTACGAGTGGCCCTCGTTAAAATATTGAACGCAATGATGCAGTATGTCTTGTTTTTCCGTCTGGTCCGCGTCTTTTAAAATCTCCAAACACCGTTCTCAACAGTCAACACGTACAAGTGTTCTTCTTACGTTAAAACAACGAGAATACAGAAAATGTGCTTAGACCTCCATCTAGTGGTTATATTATAGAATTAAAGGAGAAATTACATATGAGACAGCTTTATAACTGAAATAGACAAGTTTAATATAACTATACTGATAAGTGTATATTTCCAACGTCATGTTTGTGTTATCCGTTTCTGTAAGTTTTTGTGACGTGTTTCAGAAAGATAATCGCTTAGACAGAGTAATAGTTTATTTTCATCTTAACCGGACATCACAGTTGATCAGTGAAATAATTCATAATTCAATATATTGATACCGATTTCTTTATCAACTGTTTGTTCAATTGAGACATAAGGGGGTGAATTCAAAGCATTTTGAAAGTGACACACTTCCTTCTGCCAGTTGGTGGCGCTATAACTTTGACTCACAATAGTCACATCCACGCGACCGGCCTCTTCAAGTGAAGAAACTGCTTAAGTTTCATCGAGATCAAGTAATGTATGCAGAAGTTATAACACACTTCCTTGCTGTTTAAGCTTCATTTATGTGCTTTTTTGAGCTTCAAAGTTCTTGTGCAATGTGTTCCACATTCAAACCAAAATATCTGACTGTAGGTCAAAGTATGAAACCAATACCCCACTTTTGTCTGAAGGTGGCGCTACTGAGCCCCTGCACCAGGCATCAAAAAGAAAATTCAAGTTTGAAGAGCTGCCGCGACAGCAGTATTTAAGATATCAATAATTCTTTCACACGTCTACATCTGCCGTGTGTTTACATTATACACCTAAAGTTTGAAGTAAATCGTGTAACAATAAGTGGGTGATTTTAAAGCATTTTGAAAGTGACACACTTCCTTCTGCCAGTTGGTGGCGCTATAACTTTGACTCACAATAGTCACATCCATGCGATCGGCCTCTTACAGCGAACACACCGCTGAAGTTTCATCGAGATCAATTAATGTATGTAGAAGTTATAACACTCTGACTGTTTCTCGTTTCTCGCCATCATTTCGTTTCCTTGCCACGGCCAAACCGTTGGAGATATCAATAATCTGCCGGCAATTTTTCATGGTCAATGTCTTGACATCATGCTGACCGAGTTTGGTGGCGATTGGTGGAGTTCTCTGGGAGGAGTATTCCAAATTCCATTGCGTGCGTTTTTCAAACAACCCTAAATAGACGGTTTCCTGTTGGTCTGGGGTAAAAAGTGAAAGTATGAAGGATATATGAAATGATGAGATCTATATGTGTACCGAGTTTCATATTATTACATGCAAGCGTGTTTGAGTTATAGACCAAGTTTTCGGCCCCTGTTCCAGGGGGCGCTGTCGAGCCCCCCTGCCACGCCCGGGTACCAGCTTCAGGCCGGCCCTAATGACCGCAGGTTCTGACCCGTGTGCAAAGTTTCAAGAGTTTTTGAGCATGTTAAGAGCCCCAAAAGTGCCCCGTAAGTCGTAAAAAAAAAATAAAATAATAATAATAATAATAATAATAATAATAATCCTAACGAAAACAATAGGGTCCTACGCACTTTGTGCTTGGGCCCTAATAATAATAATAATAATAATAATAATCCTAACGAAAACAATAGGGTCCTACGCACTTTGTGCTTGGGCCCTAATAATAAATACAAATTTTAAGAAATACTTAAAAATGAATGTATTGTGGTCACATTGTATACTGCTGTATAAAGTGTAAAAATCTTAGAATTAAGTGAATTTAACATAAATTTAACAGAATTGTTCTTCAAAAGTGTCAGAAATATAGGCTAAAAAAAGACATGCATATGTTACCTGGTGGTTTACAATAAAAATCACCGATGGTGTGAGGACCCTATTGTTCTTCTAGGAGTTTATAATTTTCCCCCCAAACTTAGCGCATTTTTGAGGGCCTAAACATACTTGAAAACTCATGAAACTCTGCACACGCATCAGAAGTGGTGAAAATGTACATCTGATATGGGTTTCAGAATTAGGTGTGGGACCCATGCCCTAAACTAAACAGGAAGTCAGCCATTTTTATTTTCAATTTTTGCCATTTCCAGGCCTCGTACTTTAACAAACTCCTCCTAGAGATTTCATCAGATCTACTTTATATTTTGTTATTCTAACCTAAAGGCCTTGGCGATGCCAAATTGCGAAGCTTTTGAGTTTTCTTTGAACGGCATGTCTGTGGCGGCCTGGCATATTTCGACGTTAGCCATGAAACAGGAAGCTGTTGTGACTCAAACATACAATGTCCTATCTGCTCCAAACTTCACATGTTTTATAAGAGTCCTGGCCTGAACACTTCTGTATGCCAATATTCAGTTATAGTCATAGCACCACCTACTGGCAACAGGAAATGGCATGTTTTACACTGTGATACACTCTTAACAACATTTAAGTGCTAAAAAATGCTAAACCAATTGGAGTGACATTCCCCTGGCACAGCAGCCCCAACGTGCACCAGGGTGCAAGGGCCCGTTCATCTCTGCATCCAGCTTTAATTATTATAATTTTATTTTTAATTGCATCACAAACATCACAGACTCGGCTGGACTTGGAAAAACTCCAGAGTCTCAAAGCCTAGAGTCCGAGTCTGTGACAAGTTAAAATTGGACTCAGACTTACCCTCAGCTGAGAGTGACAAAGAGGGATGAGAACAGGGTCTTGGGGGTGCTATTGCAAATTGTACAAATAAATGCAGGTAGTGAAAATTAGAATGATACTTTGCATTAACAACTCCTTACCAAGAATTGAAATCTTCCTCATATATTATTTCAATGTAGAAACCCTATTGGGGGCAAATTTGGGTGTCTTTGTCACTGGTGAGACAGTCTGAACAAATTTAGGATTTTCCCTGGGAATGACAGCAAGCATGAAGTTATCAGAGGGTATAGTGTAGTTATTAGTTTCCTTTTATGCCAAAATCTAAATCTTTCTTTCTCTTTCTTTGGTGAGACTCTAGCTCTGTTTCCAGGCTTGAACCATTTTCTGCCCGAACCCGACATTCCTGGGCCATGACATATGAATCTGAAAACATCACAAAAACAGAAGCTTCTCAATTTAACCATTAATGTTGGCAAATGTGACATTTAGTACTGTATATTGATATTCAGTTAAAGGATTCAATCTTTGTTATGAGTACTCCAATTGGGTGCGGTCTCCAATGTGTCAATGTTCGGCCGTTCATGTGACATCACTGCCTTCCGTAATCTTTCTTGGCTCTTATATGGAGCGACAATAACATTTGTCCTTGGTGCACCAGATTGCTGAGACAGCAAACATTGAACTGTGAACAAAAAGACAAATGGGTAACTCAGTCTCACCAAACAGTCTTTGCAAAACTGCACAAAGATAACTTTTCTATACCATACAGACCTTTTTACATTTAACTGTAGTTTTACACAGTTGGCCTTAAAGAAATACAATAGCTAAAAATGTGTTTGATACTATCCTTTGAAATAATGAAAAATCTTAAATAAATCATATTGACACCTCACATCCTCAAGTGATTTAATGGCATCCCAGCAAAGCCATCTTTGCATGAAAGTAAAAAAAAAAAAAGAAACATTTGTTGCTTGGGTGAAAAGAAGTTCTTCCTTCAGTCCAGAGAGGAGAAAAATGTCTAGCTGTGATGATGGCAGAGGATACAAGGAAAGATCTGTCTTGTTCCTAAAAGTTTTGTACCCAATTAAAGGTCTCCATGTTCCTCTACCACAAGGATTTGCACAAGAACAACTCCTTGTTCCTCAACTGTACAGTTATTCCCACTGGACATCTGCACAGAGAAGTGAGTGTACTGCATTTTTGCATACGGCTCTTTTGCATTTCGACCATTTGGGACTGGGCCACTTTCATGCTGTTTTTGTTTTGTCTCTCTTTCTGACAGTCTGTGTGACAGTCTCAGTGACAGTGGCAAATGTCATCAGATTAGTTATGTGAAATATTTATTTGAGTGTTTGAAATGGTCATAAATAATAACTTAATTCAATTATTACATTATTATTAATAATGTTTGGAAAATGCCACCCTAGGGCCATGATAATGGGGCAAAATGCCACATTAGTTATAGTTTAAGATTTAGTCATAACCAGTCTCACCATTTTATTTTATTCAGCTATTTCTTAATTTTTTATTTGTAATATACTTAGATGTAAAATAAAGATGCATTTCCTGTCATTTTTGTCTAAAATATTCACTAAAACTCTCCTTCAGAACGCTGAGCCTTTTACACACATTAAAAGTATATTATGTGCATTTTTAAACAAATCAAAATGGTATTTTGAGGTTCTCTTACTAATTATTATCAAGTGGTTACATGCAACATGCTTTGAGTACATTCTGCAGTAGCAGTACAAGCATTCTGTCATGTTCACTGTTGTCTTTTGTTTTGTGCTTTTATGTTGAAATTTAGTTTAGTTCCTGTTTGGTTTTTGTAGTCCTTTTGTAGTTTCATTTTATGATTGGTTTTCCCCTGATTAGTTCTCACTCCCTGATTGTTTCCCCATGTGTTCCTCATTCCCTTGTTTGTTCCTTTTGTGTATATAAGCCCTTTTAGTTTCCTTGTTTCCTTGTTAGTTCTTGCATGTTTTGGATGCTCTGTGTTAGGTCTCTCTTGTTTTGCTTTCTTCTGAGTTTTTCTTTATGCTTTTTGAATAAACTGCTGCATATAGATCCCCATTCTCCGCCTGCTTCGTCACAGAAGAACTAACCGAGCCCACGCCTGCCACGGCCACCGAGCCAGCGTTGCCAGCTCCATTCGCTCGGAGGAGGAGGAGAAGAGGAAAGGCTTCTGCTCCCCAGTCTCCGCCTGCCACGGTCAGCGAGCCAGAGCCTACGCCTGCCACGGTCAGCGAGCCAGAGCCTACGCCTGCCACGGTCAGCGAGCCAGCGCCTGTAGCCTCGACCGTCCCAGAGCCAGCGCCTGTAGCCTCGACCGTCCCAGAGCCAGCGCCTGTAGCCTCGACCGTCCCAGAGCCAGCGCCTGTAGCCTCGACCGTCCCAGAGCCAGCGCCTGTAGCCTTGACCGTCCCAGAGCCAGCGCCTGTAGCCTCGACCGTCCCAGAGCCAGCGCCTGTAGCCTCGACCGTCCCAGAGCCAACGCCAGCAGCCATGACCGTCCAAGAGCCAGCACCTCTCGAGCCTCCCAGGGCTCCTCCTCCCGAGCCTCCCAGGGCTCCTCCTCCCGAGCCTCCCAGGGCTCCTCCTCCCGAGCCTCCCAGGGCTCCTCCTCCCGAGCCTCCCATGGCTTCAATTCCTGAGCCTTCCACGGCTCCACCTCCTACGGCTCCGCCTCTAGAGCCTTCCAGGGCTCCGCCTCTAGTGCCTTCCACGGCTCTACCTCCCAGGGCTCTGCCTCCCAGGGCTGCTCCTCCCGAGCCTCCCAAGACTTCGCTCCTTGAGCCTTCGACGCTTCTGCCTCCCAGGGCTCCGCCTCTCGAGCCTCCCAGGGCTCCGCCTCTCGAGCCTCCTACGGCGCCACCTCCCTCAGCTCCGCCTCTCGAGCCTTCCACGGCTCCGCCTCTAGAGCCTCCTACGGCACCACCTCCCTCAGCTCTGCCTCCCGAGCCTTCCACGGCTCCGCCTCTAAAGCCTCCTACGGTGCTACCTCCCGCGGCTCCGCCTCCTGAGCCTCCCTCAGCTCCGCCTCCTGAGCCTCCCACGGCTCCGCCTCCCTCGGCTCTGCCTCCAGAGTCTTACAGGTCACTGCCTCTAGAGACTCCTATGGTGCCTCCTCCCTCGGCTCCGCCTCCCGAGCCCCCCTCGGCTCCGCCTCCCGAGCCCCCCTCAGCTCTGCCTCCCGAGCCCCCCACGGCTCCGCCTCCAGGGCCTTCCGTGGTTCCGCCTCCAAGGCCCCCTGACCCTGTTCCTGACCTGTGGCCTCCTCCCAGGCCTCCTGACCTGTGGCCTCCTCCCAGGCCTCCTGACCTGTGGCCTCCTCCCAGGCCTCCTGACCCGGTCCCTGTCCTGAGGCCTCCTCCCAGGCCTCCTGACCCGGTCCCTGTCCTGAGGCCTCCTCCCAGGCCTCCTGACCCGGTCCCTGTCCTGAGGCCTCCTCCCAGGCCTCCTGACCCAGCCCCTGTCCTGTGGCCTCCTCCCAGGCCTCCCTGACCCAGTCCCTGTCCTGTGGCCTCCTCCCAGGCCCCCTGACCCGGTCCCTGTCCTGTGGCCACCTCCCAGGCCCCCTGACCCAGTCCCTGTCCTGTGGCCTCCTCCTAGGCCTCCTGACCCTGTTCCAGTCCTGTGGCCTCCTCCCAGGCCCCCTGACCCTGTTCCCGTCCTGTGGCCTCCTCCCAGGCCTCCTGACCCATTCCCCGTCCTGTGGCCGCCTCCCAGGCCCTTGTGACCCCTTGGACTGCCTGTCTGCCCCTTGTGACCCCTTGGACTGCCTGTCTGCCCCTTGTGACCCCTTGGACTGCCTGTTTGCCCCTTGTGCCCCCTTGGACAATTTTATTTATTTTATTTTTTTTTCTCTTTTTGTGCCTTTTGGAGCATCTGGAATCCGCTCCTTAAAGCGGGGGCTCTGTCATGTTCACTGTTTTCTTTTGTTTTGTGCTTTTATGTTGAAATTTAGTTTAGTTCCTGTTTGGTTTTTGTAGTCCTTTTTGTAGTTTCATTTTATGATTGGGTTTTCCCCTGATTAGTTCTCACTCCCTGATTGTTTCCCCATGTGTTCCTCATTCCCTTGTTTGTTCCTTTTGTGTATATAAGCCCTTTTAGTTTCCTTGTTAGTTCTTGCATGTTTTGGATGCTCTGTGCCAGGTCTCCCTTGTTTTGCTTTCTTCTGAGTTTTTCTTTATGTTTTTTGAATAAACTGCTGCATATAGATCCCCATTCTCCGCCTGCTTCGTCACACATTCAATCCACACCAATTAAAATACATCAACAAAATATACTTAAATGTATAGATAAATATATGCAAAGAGAAAACATTCTAGAAATAATTAACAATCTTTATGTAACACTAACACGTTTTTCAGGGTCAATTAATGGATATTAATTTATTCCGTGGTGCAAAATACCACCCCTGCACTTTTTTGTAGTTTAAGATTTTATTATATAGGCTAGTGTGTTTTACAAACAGGCTAGTGTGTTTATGGTGTTTTACAAACACCATACCCCTTTATTTAAGTGCTTGCCTATGCAGAGCATATTATTTGTTACATGTTTTTAGCATTTATAGCCTACGAAATTTAGCATTTTGTGTCTTAAAACCAGTCTCGTTGTTTTGAATTAATGTATTATTATTAGTAAAATAAAGATGCATGTCCTGTCATTTTTGTCCTATATTCACCAAAACTCGTCTTCAAAAAAGATGAGCGTTAAACAAAACACACATAAAAGCAGTTTGCAGTAATACATTTTGTGATGCAAATTCAATATGTGTTTATGTTATGGCCATTTTAAGCAAATCTGCATTGTATTTTGAGGTGCAATTTAATTCTTGTCAAGTGTGGTTATAAACAATACATTCTGCATTAGCAGCATGTAGTGTGACCTGCCACAGTGGACCAAATTGCCATCAGCCAGCGGAGGACCAACCATGGCAAGCCTCTGGCGGCGTGCCGCCCAAAAAACACCGGCGGACCCGAGCCTATAGGCTATACCTTAAAGTGGCATATATTTATTTTTACATCGACCGAATTTTTCCGTTTCTTCCACAGTCTACGTCACATTTGATATATGTGAACGTATCCGATGCCATTATGTAAACCATACAAAATACAGTATAGGTAATAACATGCTATTGCGAGAGCGCAAGTCTCTTTCACGAGCGCGAAACGACACGAAATCGAACACTATTTCGCATTAGAAACCACTAAAGATATTTTTGTCAAAATTATCATTTTCATTTTATAATATTTCTTATTATTCCTTCATACCAACCTAATAAATACATTAATAATAATAATAATAACATAGGCTACAGAGTGTTTATTTGATTCGTTTAGGGGCGATTTATTTAGTTTAGCTACTATCCCGGATGGTATAGCATTGTGTTTATTAGGTAGGCTATTATAAAAACTAGATATTTGTCACCGATTATTATTTAACACATTAGGTTTATAATGTAACAATATCAGGTTTATAATAGGCTAATCATATTTATTATTATTATTATTGTTGTTATTATCATTATCATCATCATCATCATCATCAATTAAGCTTCTGCTATGTGACCTTTATCGGAGTTTCTTTGGTTTGGAGTGATGGCGCTTATTTACCGATAGAGGGAGACTTTAAACCACAGAGGAGGTTTTATGTTTTACTAAGCCAATGGATGTTTTATTATTCAAGATTACATATTTATTAAATTGTCTGTTATGTATGTAAATTCGTGCTCAGTTGACATAACTTATAAATATAATTGTGTTTACATTTTCATTAACGTTTCACTCTTATTTTTCCTTTTCTGTATGTTTTTCTTAATTTAATAAATAATGTTTGGAAAGTTTTTACAAACTTTGCAGTTTTTTGTTTCTTTAGTACTGTAGTCTTTATATAGTCCTCACATGTGATTTAACCAAAACCAGAGAATGAATATCTGGGGAGAACATATACCGGTGGTAGTAGCGTCTGGGTTATGTTGCAGGGTTAGTCACTTACCTCCTGTCTCTTGAAGAGACTAAGCCCCCTAGAGAAAAATTGCTGATGAATGAGTTAAACATTAGAAGTGAGACAACGCACATCCTGTGCATGCCTGAGCTTGAATCATGGGCACCATCTCTGTATGAATTACTTTTTGACAGTGTTGACACACATTTCTCATTTTGACAAATGGATAACTCTCATTTCCCTGACTGCATGTAGTGAGACTCACTGAGACTAGTCGATTGATGGATAGACAGAAATCAAGTATAGAGCTTGTTGCACAAGGTCAGAAGTTTTATAATATTGTCAGATGTCAAGATTCTTAGTTCTGAATGTTTAGAATTGAGATGTTATTTGTTTTGGAATGTTATGGCTTTATGAGACACTAAAGTACTAATAAGGAAAAGTAATAATACAAAAGGGTATTGTTATGTGTTTTTGTAGGGGAAATTTGAGCAGCTCTAAATTTTTAATTCTTTTAAAGCATGACATTTCTGAACTGCTGATTATATCCTGTTTAAACAATTAATTATTAGGGAATTATCTTATCTGTTTAAGGCACTGTGCCACTAAAACAGATAAAAACAGACTATACATTTTCAGATAATACAGTACCCCAGCTCTCATTTTCCAATCCCCCCCCCCCCCATCAATACCCATGCCTGGTGAATATATATATAACCTTGCTCTTTGACCCCATGCAACAACTATCTTCTTGTTATTCATAGCACTGGGGATTCATCCCAAAACTATGTCTCTTTGAAGATACCTCTAGATAAATGTGAAAGTAGAGGTCACTGAAATGTTTACATTGACTAAAAATTAGGTGAAGGCTGCTAAACTATTTGGATATCTAATTTTGATGGCACTGTAAGAAGGTGTGATATTGTTTCAATTAATGTAATTTAGAGCTGTCTGTGTAGATCTGTAACATATCTGTAGATCTGTATTCTTTGTTCATTAACATTTTGTTGATTTTTATGGTAACATTTTACTATAAGGTTCCTTTCGTTAATGTTAGTTAATGCATCAGTTATCATTAACAAACGAATAAAATATTTTTTACCAGCATTTATTAATCTTTGATAATGTTAGTTAATAAAAATAAAATTGTTCATTGTTAGTTCATGTTACTTTATAGTGCATTATCTAATGTTAACATACAACTTTTGATTAAAAAAATGTACTATTGTGTATAGGCTACTGTGAATTTAACATTAGCCAAGAATGATAAATGTTGTAAAAGTATTGTTCCTTATTGTAAAGTGTTATTTTAATTTTATTGAAGGCCAATATTGCTATTACTTTTATTTTTATTTGCATTACTGATACCTTATTTTATTTAATATAATTATTATTATAATTATTTTGATGTTGCTGCTTTAGTTTTTATATACTGAAAAAATCATGCCCATACGTTGAAACGGAAATTGACATTACACTGTTTTTACATAATAAAGTGGTCTGGTGAATCAAAATAATTTTCTTTACAATTGTTGATGAAGCATTAAAGGAATGTCCCGGTTTTAATACAAGTTAAGCTCAATCGACAGCATTTGCGTCATAATGTTGGTTACCACAAAAAAATGGCAAGAATCCAGTTTTACAGTGAGGTATATACAATGGAACTAAATGGGTACAACGAAAGTGAATGCCGACAATTTTGGAGGGTTTAAAAAGACATTTGAAACTTATAATTTTAAAAAAGTAGGCTTACATAAATGTTTCTGTTAAAACTCATGCATTATTTGAGCTGTAAAGTTGTTTAAATCCTAATTTTTACAGTCGTTTTAGGGTTTGTTGACATTACCGGCATGGTAATGAAGTTTAAAAATTGGCTAGGCTATAACTTAAGAGAGCAAAAATTAATAAGTGATTTTATCACACACAAATAATTTTAAACTAATTACTTTTATGTCTTGTGGCTATACTTTGAAACAGTGAGTATTTAACATAAACACTTCCATTATAAGTGCCTCACTGGAACCAAGATTTTAGCTTTTTTTTTTTTTTAAAGAAAAGGAGGGACGAGTCAAATGCTGTCGATTTAGTTTAACTTGTATTGAACACGGAGCATTCCTTTAAGGCTTGGTTCGAACAGGTAAATATGTTTATGGATGGTTAATGGTCAGTCTATCGCTTCGATTGGAATCACAGGTATGAAATTCTGTTCCCGCCCACCCCTGTAGTTCGCTTCAAAACTGACCGTTTGGAAAAGGCTGAAACACGCACTTCGAAAACCACGCCCACAACCATTACGCCACGCCCTCTCACGTCTCCCTGTCCATTCGGAGTTGCCTTGTTTAGAGGGTCGGCGGGCCATCAGAGCATCTTCCTGGCGGAAGTAGACGTAGGGATTTTTTTTGGAAGTTCTTTGACTTGCGCACTGGCTGTCAGGGTGTAGTCGGATACAGTTCCTTTTCTCCCAAAAAGTTTTTCTTCCATGGTGGTGGTTTGAAAGCAGTAACAAAGTGGAAAGTTGCAAGAGAGAAATCGAGAACAGCGAGAGGATTAAGACATAACGGTCGCTTTTTTTTGCGGGAGAAGCGATTACAACGGGTTTCCGCATGATTTTATTTATAAATTCTCAATCACGGTAGCTGGCGAGTTACCGCAAACTTTTAAAGGCTGCAAGGATTTAAGGGATCAAGACAGTGAAGTTATTCAAAGTCGCATTAACAAAAGAACACAATGTCGCTACTTGTAAACTTGTTATTATTGACTTTGTGGGCAGCGTGCGGTCATGGAGCTATGGATGAATGTACAGACGAATCCAATCGGCCTCAGCGCTGCATGCCTGAGTTTGTTAACGCCGCCTTTAATGTAACCGTGGTGTCCACTAACACTTGTGGTTCACCGCCCGAAGAATACTGTGTACAGACCGGGGTTACAGGGGTCACAAAATCATGCCACATTTGCGACGCCGGGGACCCCAGACAGCATCACGGCGCAGCATATCTCACCGATTACAACAACCAAGCGGATACCACCTGGTGGCAAAGTCAGACCATGTTAGCTGGCATCCAGTACCCGCACGCCATCAATCTGACTCTTCACCTGGGTAAGAATATTTGTTCTTTGTTTGTTTTCGTGCTGCACGAGGAACCCGTTTTCTTTGCTGTCATGTTAACGGCGCACGAGCGCAATACTGTCATTACGACATAAGCTCTCGTGCATAATTTGATCAGCACTGAGGTGACACATCCGCCTGTTTTAGTTTCTCTTGTTATATTAATAAATCACAACACCATGCCCTGTAGGCTAAAGGCGTTTTCAAATCTGCATCTCTGAGGGAGAGCAACTCCGAATCGTCCTAATTGACATCTCTGCAACGTTTTGGGAAGGTTCGTTTATGGTTATAAAACCTGAAATGAACGTTTCCAGAACGTTAGGAATTGGTTCCCAAAAAGAAACCAAATGTGAACCATATTCTTCTGTGTTTCCTCGCATGGCTCAAAGCAGCTACTTGCATTTAATTTCCTTCTTATTCTTGAAAATAGTACATTTAAGTGCACTACTGCATATACAAATATATTAGATTTGATAGATTTTCAGAGGACATAATGGCAAAAGTATTTTAATCCAAATTGTTTATTTGATCACCCTGATGCATGAATTAAGAAATCACATAGAAAAGTAATTTTTACTTCAAAAAAGAAGAATAGATTAATTATTTTCTCCCAAAATGATGTATATTGAGGTAGTTATACATCTGTCTACTTCAATAGATAATGGTCCTAATATATATATATATATATATATATATATATATATATATATATATATATATATAATGCGTGTACACATTAAAACATTTTTGTCAACTATTCCTTAAAATATTTGCCCACTGTTGTGCACGTCATGCATAAAAGGGTTTTAGCCTGATGCATAAACGCACACACAAGCACAAACATTGAATGTAGTAATCAAACTGAAGAACAAGCAAAATAACTTTGATATTGTAATGTCCCTGGATGTCTTTTACACAATTATTCATACAAAATGAACCCTCTGTTACGGACTTGGCATGGACTGACCCCTCTACTGGTTTGCCTCTGTAGGCACGAGTTCACGGGTGAAGTTGTGCACATTACGCAAATCCTTGAATTTCTGTCAGCCCAAGCAAAAAGATTGGGTTGCTGTAGGTGGTTGTTCTGGCTGTGGGAAAAGAGGACTAACATAAACAATTAGTAGTGTCCCATCAAGCTGTGACCTATGAAACCTCTCATTCCTAAGTAAAAGACTACACTACCGATTAATAATCATCATAGTCAAATGGAAATAATAAGCATGTCCTTTTTTGTCAGTGTGTCAATAAGACGTTTGCATTTGGAGAATGGAGTAGGAAGTGATTTCCATTTTAATGTCCCTATCACACACTTGACTAATTAGAACCCATTTGTTAGCACATAGCCTATAACAGAATTGCCTTTACATTTGAATTGTCTCATTAAAATGGTGTAAAAAGTGTTTTCATACTCAGTTTCCAGCTCCCACAAAATGTTAGGTCTTCTTTGATTATGTGCTCCCAAACCCTGGTTGAGCCAATATTGATATGCCCAGGTCTGGTCACTCGAACATATTTCAATTCCATTTTGTTTTCAAGAAATTACATGCTTCACTAGGGCTGGGTAAAAATAAAATTTTTTCGGAATAATCTCAAACTTTATTTAAACCATCTATATACATCGATTCTTAAAATCCCATGATCAAAAACATTTTAATTCAGTTTTGGTTGTGTTGATTATTAATATATATATATATATATATATATATATATATATATATATATACACTGTATTTAAAATAAATTGCAATTGAACTGAATAATTTGGGCCCTGGTCTAAATGTTTAAATTAATATTTATTGTTATAATTAATATGTTTGCAAAATGGACAGTATAACTAAAATATACCCAAACAAATCAGAATCGGATTAAATCTGCAAATTTTACAGAATACCCAGCCCTACGTTTGACCTTTTAAATACTTTTCATTGCCTTATACAGTGTCTTGAGAATGTCCAGTGATTTTGCTTGAGAGAGCAAAGGCATCCTGAGTGACAGATACGCATCCTAAATCTGTAATTACCGTGCTTTGATGCTCACTGATGATGGTCTGAAGTGGATTTACATACATGCACACACTCGCACTCATCTCTTTTATACCCTTTACAAAGAACTATGGCCAAAATCTCACAATTGTTGGTTTTGATCGCAAAGTTCATTCTCTTTTTTTCCAAAGTTATTCAATAGGTGGGAACCCACAAGAAGTCTGGGTCCCAGCCATGAGCATTCATTTTATGTGCTCTGCCTTTTGATGGCTTTTATGTTTATTCTGCTTTCGTTGGAATGGTCGAGGTGGAAGCAGGCATGTCTTAACTTGATACTGCTCAGAGTTCAATGAGAGTGTGGAGATTTGACCTGGACCAGCAGAGAGATGAGGTGGTAAGGAGGGATGAGCAGGGAATATTTAGAATTGAGCAGTTCTATATGTCCCAGAGTTCAGATGTGATCCTTGATGTCTGCACTCTTTATTCATTAACCAGTTCTGGCTGACCTGTCACTCTTCAAGAATGTGATGACTCAAAAACGTAAATCGTTCTCCATACTCTGGCTTATAGTCTTACATTTTAAATTACATTTATTAATTTGGCAGATGCGTTTATCCAAACAACTTACAAAAGAGGAATACATTATAAGCTAATCATCTTAAGGAGACAGTGTTTTGAAACACATTTTCTTTATTATAATTTTTTTTCTTCACATTTTAGAATAATAGTAAAGTCATCAAATCTATGGAATAACATAAATAGAACTATGAGGATTATGTTGAAAACAAAATCTGTGTTATATTTTAGCATCTTCAAAGTAGTCACCCTTTGCCTAGACATGTACTCTTGACATTTTCTCAACCAACTTCTTGAGGTATCACCCTGGGATGCTTTTTAAACAGAATTGAAGGAGCTCCCATCTGTGTTGGACACTTATTGGCTGCTTTTCTTTATTGTTTGGTCCAAGTCATCATTTTCTAAAACTTTTCGTTTTTTTAATGAAATAAATTAATATGGTGGCACAATTACATTTTTGTTTACAAAAACATTTAAGCGTACGCCAGATCAAAAGATTTTTAAGATCATGAGAAACATTTCTGTCAAGTGTTTCAAAACTTTTGACTGGTAGTGTAGTTTCAGAATTTCAACACTCCACACAAATAGAGTAACTGTGCGTTTTCTCTGTGTCGCTGCAGGTCATTAACAAAGCGTGTATGAACCAAGAACATAAAATGAATCTGGAGCGCTTTGCGTTCGCTATAGTTTATACTTGTTTGTTTATATTTTCACAGGAGTTTGGCTAAAGTCTTTCTAGCAAGTCAGTCCACTGTCAGCCATCTTTGGACGCTCCTGTGAGGCTATTTCCAGTTATGCCAGTGCAACTCCTATCTACTTGAATGGGGGAAACACCGAAATCTTAAAACATTTTTGCCAAGCTTATGTTAAAATTACATATTTCAAATCAGCAGTTAAATCTGCCAACACTGGTATAGTAAATTGTGCTTATTTACCTCATATTAGTGTTGTGTTTGAGTCAAACCAAGACTGAGTCTCTAAACAATCATTGTCCGATTGAATCTGTTTATGAATCTGAATTAAAATTTTAACCGTAAACTCAATGTCAATATTTTAAGCTTATTTTAAACCGTCACAACTAAGAAAAACAATTTGTCAATATAAATGCAACAAAAACACCTGTTGGATTTAATTCAGATGTTATTAGTATCCTGCTGAACAAACTTCAAATTGCTTTAAGAATGAAAAAATATGCTTTATGTGTGCAAACTGCAAAGACAAAACTGTCCTTCAACACACTTCTTAATGTGTTCTGTTGACTTTTTCAATATTTTGTTGATTTTCCCCTCCACTCAAACATAGACTAAAGAAACTGAAAGCTTCATTAGTTATTACAACCAGTTATTATTATTTAAAATGTAAAAAAAAATTCTGCTTCATTTACAATTTATCCATTCAATTTAGTTTAGTTTTATCTAACATTATGGGTGAAATACATGTAATTTAATTAATTATATACATTTAATATGTTTAATGCATTTAATTGATGGTAATATTAAAACATTTAATAATGCCCATAAAATTAAGCAGAAAAAAAACCAGAAAAGTTCAGATACCATTAGAAATGTATTTTTATTCTACTACACTTCACACTTTTCAGTCCTCCTGCTGTGTCCAGGTGTAGCCTACTTCCCTAAAGTGGGAATGACAAACTCTCCTTGAGCTGATGTGTTGTTCTTTTCACATTATATTTAGTATGGATAATAGGTGAATAGAGACTTCACCCCCATTCTTCATTGTATTTTCTGACATGAAACTTTGTAGATAATAATTTGCAGAGTTGGGGAACGTACTTTTAAAAGTGTACTTGAGTTATTGCTATTTCTGGATGGGAGTGGCAATCTCTTTCGCACACACACATACAGCACGTGCGCAGGTGAAAGAGAAAGTACTTTGAAAGAGTGCATGCTGCCGCTCTCAGCCAGAATAATCACACGTAAGGACATATACGCGTGAAAACTGATGCGCTATATCAAATACACAGAATGTATGATAGTCAATCTGTGCATCTTATCATGTGGCCCACGCTATTCTCCACTGCAACCACGCACAACTCAACACATGCCCCACCGAGAGCGAGAACCACACATTATAAGAGACCACGAGAAGGTTACCCCATGTGACTCTACCCTCCCTAGCAACCGGGCCAGTTGGTTGCTTAGGAGACCTGGCTGGAGTCACTCAGCACGCCCTCTTATCTAATAAAAATAAAATAACAATGATTATAAAGTTCAGTAAACTTGCATTTTTGTGTATAGCTGTCCACATTTTATTTTTATTCTTGAAAAATATATATAAAAAAATATTTAAGCAGATCTGTATTTCAAACATGTAAAGATCATATATCAGCCCACCAAGAGACCAAATAGTTGGCCTAAATTAAAAGGTGGTGAAGGTAACAAGTACTTAAGCTTTTAGAAGTTGAGTCAAGTCCATAAATAAACTTTAGCAAAGCGAACACTGATCACTCTGATGGTGACTTTAAACAAAACAACTTTTTACTGCAAAACACAAAGCGCTAGAACATCTATTAATTCAAAACCGATTGTTTACAAATTATTTACATGTCTTCATAAGTCAGTTTGTTGCAACAGTTCATATTGCTCTGCCTTACAAGGTTCCCACAGAATTTGACCCATGACTTCAACAAATGGATAACATCCTTAATGATATGAGGCTAAATAAAACATTTTGATTCCCACATATTTCCTGATTTTCTGTGGTGGAGCCTAGATTTATAGACTTACAACAGTAAAATTGAAACTTCCATTTCATAGAGATGCACAGTTTCAACAGTAAATGGACCAATCATATGCAGTTATTTTGCACAAAACATTTTGTCAACATGTATGGTAAGGTCATTATATAATACTATACAATCCAACATCTGATAACAATATTGCTTATGTATTTATGATATGAAAATAATCCTTGTCAATGAATCGGGAGGGGGATTTGGTTGGAGGGTCAGTGATCAAACTGAGCATGCTCAAAAGCCTGTATGTTCTACCTTCACCACCAACCTTATATTGTATGTGCTCCCTGTTTAAAAATGTAAATTGCTCTGACTTAAATGGCATAAAAGTTGACTTGATTGTTTTAAGTAAACTCAGTTTAGTCCAATATTATGTAGTTCTATCAACTTTTAAAATTGAGCTTATCTGACAAAATTGAAGTTGGAATTTTTTTTTACAGTGTAGATCAATTAACTGCTTTCAGATGGTTATTTAATAATTGCAACAGGCCTAGCGAGAGACGTATTTAACACTACCTTAGCTGATGTCATACCTTTAAATATTCGATTACACAATGTGTCATGTATTCTTGGACTGACCGATGAAGATGGTAGCTTGCTTACTCAAAACCCAGTATCATGATTATAACTGTATTGTGTACAGCACAAAAAAGCTTGTGTCAAGCTTGAGTCAGTTTGGCAAAACTGTCTCATTGTTGTCTATATTATTGAGCAGGCATCGTGTCTAAGTTTATCTTCAGAAATTCTTGAAAGGGCCAAACGGATTTCAGAAGAAAGTTTGTGGAGTGTGAGAATTTCCTTTCAGCTGATAACCTGCAAAAGATGGTAATTCATTAACTTGAATTCGTGAATGGCCCTTATCGTGCCCTATTTCCTCCCTTTCTGATTGAAAGAAGGAATCTACAGTGCTTGATGTGAACTGTCAGTCTGTCTGGAAAAGCTTGTTTTACTTGGAGCTAATGGGTATTTAGCATACTCTAAATTAAATAAGCTGGCCAAATGACCCTGATTTACTTTACAAGAGCCAAACATTTTGAGTTTTCTTCCTCTCTTTGTCACTTTCCTGTCTCCTCACTCTTTCTCTCTCAATTACTCATATGAGAGGAGACGATGAGTGCTAGCAGTGTGGGAAAGGGAACAGCCGAATGTTTTCTGGGCTCTGGGGTCCTTGTCTCTCATCCCGCACAGGCTTTTTCCCAAACTCCCATCAAAGAACTTGTCATTTCTGAAGAGGGACCAGATGGTCCAAATTATACCAATCTGAGTTTAGGGGGGTTGAAGTAGAGCAAGCTATCTGCGTAGAACCCATTGTTATTCTCTGGAAGGTATGATCTCAGTGTGGGAAACTTGTGCTCATAACAACCTTTGTAGTCCTGCTGTTCATGTAACAGCAAGATTTTGTTTTACTCCAGTTGTCATCAGTCTATTGCTTTTTCCCTTTGAGAGGATATTGGCAGCTCATAGTGAATTGGTTTGGAATTGCATCATCATAACAAAGTTATGACAAAAACAAAGTTTTTCCCCTTAACTTGATAAAGTCTTGTTTTTTGTTGACTGGAATAGTGGAATGAGCCCTTGGGGGCCACTGTTTGCTGCTCTTGCCATCACTGGTTGGTGCTTGTAACAAATGACTTGACCCCATTAAAAGTTTAGCTCTGGAGATTTAACGCTAGTTTGGCATAAATAAGCCTGCCTGCGTAATGGCTGATGGTTTCTACATTCCACTGTGGTGCTTTGATTTTTTTGTGTTGGATGCTTCTTGGGAAACATTTAAGAGTTATTCAAATATCTGCTTTTTATCAGTTTCACAGAGAATTTTCCAAAGTATAATTTAGCATATAAACACCTTCACCGGCGTGCTTACCAGTTTGATGAATCAAAGTGTGCTCTGCTCTGCCATTCTGCAAAAGCCCCATTCCTGCCTGCTCTAAATATTGGATAATTTAATGCACAAGTTGTGTGCACATTACTTAATAAAATAAAAAAAGAGAGATCCACATCGGATTCCCATTCCCATTCACATCTCACGACAGAACCGTCCATTCCCCTCTTCAACTCGGAATGTTAGCTCCGAGGGAATGCAGACCTCTAGCCCACATCACTTATTTTTCATTAATATTTATTTAAAAAAATTAATGCACCCATAATCAAAATTTTGGACAACAATGAAAACATAGAAATGGATGACTGCTTTTGTAGTTTTGAAACCTGACATACAAAAATAAAAAAATTGTGTTTGAATTAGAAAAACCAAGGTTTGCCAGTTATGGTTGATACCGATATGGTGTTGTATTTCCTCCCATATAGAGAGGAGCAAATTAGTAATTAGTTGTATTGCTGCTTTGAAATGTGCTTCAAGGACACATGGATACTTTCCCATAGTTGACCCTCCTGTATTTAGTTCGCACCTTTTCACACACACTCTGTATGTACAGATTTTCCTTGGTCTTTCAATAGCTTGAGGCTTAACAGGCTCAATGCTCTCAGCTCAACCTGCAAGCAGTACTCATCTTGTTTGGATTTAGCCCTAATTAGATGTCTTTGATTGGGCGAGTTGGCACTTAGGTACCGATAGGCCACCTTATTTAAGTCTTTGCAGGTGACAACATGCATTTAAACTCCAGGCCGCAGTGACAGCATATGTTTGCAGAAGGCTTTAGTCTCCTGCCAGCACTGTATTGTGAGAATCAATCATATGCTCTCATATCTAATTGTTTTGCTGCTCCATCTGATCTAGGCTGGGAGTCTAAACCTGTAGGCTAATGAAATGTAATTTAAAGCATGAATGTGACGGCTCAAACACGTGCTTGTGCATGAGGTGAATGACACTGTGGAGTGGTTAATGTCACATCAGTGTTATCAGGAGCTTGAAAACACTCCCATGAACACTAGAAGTGCATCAGGTGGCCTTTGGGCTGATGCCAGTGTTGTTACCTGCTGCAGAGTTGCCAAAACGAAATGATATCTGCTGTCTGATATGACCTGATATCTCCTATTTTGGCGTTAACCAGTTCATGTAGCATTTCAGTCTGACATACCTTGTAAATAGATAAAACCTGCAGGTCTCTTCCTTGTTTTGGTTTTGCGTTTTTGTTTTTACACAAGATTTCTGATATATTTTTTAAAGCATCTTAAAAATATTTTCCATACATTTTGAACCACAGACATTCTGTGTCATACTCTATTTTCATCAATGAGTTGACTTTTGTTTTCATCATTGACTGAAGGCCACTTTGCTTTTACAGTAAAGCATGATTTGAAAGTAGATCAAACTATGTGTTCTTTTTTGTCTTGTTTTTATTTATATATAATTAAAAACTGAATGTAAATACTAAATATTGATATTTTCAGTGGAAGATATTATATTTAGAGATCAACCGATAATTGGATTTTCCGATATATATTTTTTCTGATATTCAAGCATTTTTCTTTAATCTGATATTGTTTTAGTAATTTCTGGTCCACCGACAAATGGCACCATCTAACAGGAGTTTCTGAAATTGCACGCAAGATGGCCATTGCAGCAGTGTGTGTGTGAGAGCAAACAGTGCTGGTGGTTGTCCACAGCAGGTAAATTGCTTTTGCAATGTATTGCTGAATTAATAAATTGTATTAAACATACTAGCCATTCATGTTGTAGTGAGATGTGTTACATAAATGCTTTATGTGTAGTGTAGTAAAAAACAGAGATGAACTTAGGTTAAGACAAATCCTGCGAAGTTTCAAAGACAGAACATTACTTCACATTAATGAACTCGAAGAGCCTTGGATGAGTGTATGTTAAAAATATGACTGTTTAATTTAATTCTTTGTTGACTGTTTATTAGTCTTGTAAATGTGCTGTTCAGGTAGATGCTCATGTTCCATTGGAATGCCACCGTATGTCAGCACAGCTCTGAACAAGATACACTTGTTTAAAATTCCTTTTAATTATATTAACATTTACAGGGCTTCAGACTGCGACTATAATGCATATGCGACAAAAAATAATTGTGACTATAATTCTAAACTGAATGCTTCTAAAATGTAGTCGCCTTTGGCGACAGTTGGGTTGTGTGCATTCATATGCGGTTTCGTCAGATAACATCTTGTGAGTTTTTGAATACATCTATAGAGTGTGCACTAGTCTGTCTCGCGCCACTTTTCACCTGTTCTGGTGTGATGAGCTCGCTACACGCAACAACAAACCCAAGGCCAGAGAGTCGTGATCAAATGAATCACATGAATTTCATGAATCACCCGAAAGAACTGAGATTTTGAACTCAGGCGCTCAAATCAGATTCACTTTCTCAGAATCAGATTCTGAATCAGATTCACTTTCTCAGCGAATCAGCCATCAGTTAGCTCACAACTGAGAGCGCAGACATTTCAAAGTAAGAGTGCCATTTGTATTTCGAGCTTCTTTATAATTAAAAGTCCTGTATTGTGTACCACTTTTGGTAAATGTAATCAATTAATTACCACTAATTATTGATTACATTTACATTTAAAACCAGTTTTCACAATTCCTGACATTTAAGTGTTGAAAACATTCCCTGTCTTAGGTCAGTTAGGATCACTACTTTATTTTAAGAATGTGAAATGTCAGAATAATAATAGAGAGATTTATTTATTTAAGCTTTTATTTTTTTCATCACATTCCCAGTGGGTCAGAAGTTTACATACACTTTGTTAGTATTTGGTAGCATTGCCTTTAAATTGTTTAACTTGGGTCAAACATTTTGAGTAGCCTTACACAAGCTTCTCACAATATGCTGCTGGAATTTTGGACCATTTCTCCAGACAGAACTGGTGTAACTGTGTCAGGTTTGTAGGCCTCCTTGTTTGCACATTTGTTTTTTCCAACTCCCTTTCATGGTGAAATCGTCAGGATTCGTATGACTTCACTAAATTTGGCTAATTCATATGATATTGTGTGACTGCACTAGTTTGAATTCCTATGATTTACACTACAGTCAATGACGTCCCTGGACATCGTTTCCATCTAATACGCAACAATTACTTGCTTTTGTCACACACAACAGCTTCCTATCATGTTTACACACGCTAATGATTGGTTAGGTTTGGATAAGTGGTTTGGGTAAGGGCATAATATTAATAAGTATGTCTTTAACGCATCGTGCATGAAACTCGCACTTACTTCCGCATTAGACATTCGGGAATTTGTACGAGTTTATGCATGCAAGACCATACTTATGTTGTAAATTATGTATTAATTTTCATGAGATCGGGTTGTGCTTTTCACTTTTCTGAGAATGTATAATTATTCCTGTGAACTTTTTGCCTTCATTTTATTAAACAACACCATAACCTTTAAATTGTAGGCCTAGTTTAAAATAGATTACATTCATGCAATGTTTATTTATATGCTCCAAATTGTTTCTCTGTTGAACTGTAAAATAAAGATGAAATAAAAAATGTATTATATTAATAAAAAAATCTCTTCTGCATACACTCTAAAAAATAAAACATTGGGTCAACAAAAAAAAATGTTAACCGTTTCCACTAGAATTTCTAAGTTAAGACTGCTGGCAGAATTACATTAATTCAAAGCAATGTTTTGAGTATGGTGAATTACCTTTTAGGCCACAATAAAACACATTTTTAAGTAACATGAACTTAAAACATTATGTTGAATCAACTTAATTACTTGCATTCATGTTGAAAATTATTAAGTTCATGTTACTTAAAAATGTGTTTTATTGTGGCCTAAAATCTTCTTCACCTTACTTAAAACATTATGTTGAATCAACTTACTTAATAATTTTCAACATGAATGCAATTAAGGTGAAGAAGATTAGTCCACAATAAAACACATTTCTGAACTGAGGCTAAGTTTTTATCAACTTAGCCTCCTGCGAAACACAGGCTATCGCAATGCAATGCCTCCTGAAGACATTTGGGTCTTTGATCAAGAGAGTTGGAGATTTTTGATGGGACAATTAGGACTTCAGAGAGGAATTCAATTTTTAAAATATAAACAGACAACATTAATGATCACTTTTTTCCACATGATATTCAGGCTTACCATGTGCTGTGTCTGCTCTTCTGTCATGACCTTGAGAAAACTTCTTTAGCCAAGCTGAGCTGGAATCCCCGTAGCTACAGAGCCTTGCTGTCTCTGTGAAGCAAGAAGCAGTTAAAATCAAATGATTACAACACAATCTGAGGAACATAAGGATGGTGTGTGTGTTTGTTTGTTTGTTTGTTTGAGGATGCCTGAGGGAAAACAGCAAGAAGATGACAAACACCTTCTGAAAGGTTGCTATAGTAGGTTTATTTAGAGGCATGAGGGGCTGTCAAAACCTGGCAACCGAACAGCAAAAAGAACAGAAATTCAGATTGTTTAAATTAACAGTAGCACTAAATCCTTAAAGGGATAGTTCACCCCAAAATGTAAATTCTGTCAGTAATTACTCTCCCTCATGTTGTTCCAACCCCGTTAGACTTTCGTTCTTCGGAACACAAATTAAGATATTTGTGATTAAATCTGAGAGCTGGATCACTCCTCCATAGGCTTCTAAGAGATTGAAACTTGCCAGCCCAGAAAAGTCATTAAAGACATCGTTAAAATAGTCCAAGTGACTACAGTGACTCAACCTTAAATTTATTAAGTGATGAGAATACTTATTGAGCGCAAAAAAAAAACAAACAAAAATAACGACTTTATTCAAGTATTCATTTCCTCTCTGTCGGCTTCGAGATTTCACGTAGTGTAACAGCGTAGAAGTGCAGTAGATAGATAGTAAAAGAAAGCTCGGCACACAGACTGTAGGCCTACTGTAGGCCCTTGCACAGAGTCCGACATTTTCGTAGCCTATACGTTTTTTCGGATTCGTAATTCGGTGGCTCTGAATTGTCAAAACACCACTCAAACACCATTCAAACTGCTATCTACCCGAAAATCGAACCCGATCCAATTTTTTTTAACGAGGGACTAAAGTTTCGGCGGTAGTGTGCAAGTGTGATTGACATAACGTCGTATTTTAACGTGCAAAAATTTCAGCCGCGAATTTCGGACTCAGTGTGCAAGGGCCTTTAAGGACTTCCAGATTTCGGTATTCGGTTACAGTAGGCTATCATCACAAACAGAATCCTGAGCGATTGCATATTAATTAAGCATAAAATTACTTACCATTCACCACGCGCTTCAATGCGTTTCAGCTGTAGTCACTCGTCTGGCCTTGAACATGCGCGCACATGCGGGAAACTGTGGGCCGTTTACACGTCATCAAATTGTATTTTACATTAACAGAACTTAAATTTAAATTATTTTTTATTAACTGAAAATGTTAAACTCTGACAACTCATGATTGTATATTTAATCAATAGGCACAATTTGTGTGTCATCCAAGCTCAATAAGATAACAATTACAAGTAAAAACTGTAACAGTATCTCAGAACTTGATTTTTTATTTCACAACAATATATATATTTAAGTAATGACTAAAGGGCCTCTCTGTTATCGGTTATGTAAATATAAAAATATTTGTTTATTAGTTTTAGTTATTAATTATATTACAGTAAAATACAATAATAATTATCTGCTAGCTATTATATAGCTGTCAATTAACTGCTTTCCTTTTAAAACTCTCATTAATTAAAGTTTGTTGGGCTCTAATTAAATTCCTATTGAAAGCAGGCAGTGAAACGGCGGTGTAGTTTACTGACAACTTTAAACAACTTTCAAAATATATCAGATAGCAGGCCCTTCGCTCGGTTATGTTACAACAAATAGATCTTCAAAAGCTTCAAAGCACTGCATCTAGGTATTGAAGTTTGAAACCGATCTATCTGCTTCCTTGCAGATTGTCATTTGCCAAATACAGCTGTTTTCATACATAAACAGAGCTTGACCAGATGGGCACAGAAATTTTATCCCAACACAATGAGAAACATCAATGCGCTCGTTTAGTCTCCAAATGTTCCTCCAGCAAATCATCACGCTTGCACAAAATGAATGGTTGAAAGAGCATGTTCATCCTTTATTATAATACCCTTCCTCAGGCATCAGTGATGGCTTTTACAGTGAAGCAAGATTTGAAACTAGAGCAAACTGCGGTTTACAAAGAGATCATGAACTACATTGGTTCCTGATTTCTGAAAGTGCATGGAACAAAAGGTCAATATATTACCTGGTTCATTCTAACTAACGTACAAAGCAAGTTAATTAGTTTAAATTGCACAAAAGAATTAATATGGAAACTTTGCTTCTTACATTTTTACATAATATTATGCCTATTTTTAACTTGAGTATGTAGATACGGTATTAAAAAAAATGTACTCACTCAAAGCTGATTTTAGGATTAACTAAAGGTTCAATACAGTGTCAACAGGGTAAAAAGTAATACTTTCCTTTGTTAAATCTGGATTACACTAGGATGCTCAAACAGCATGCCATTTGGGAAAATATCATGTTCTTGTAAAAACAACATCATGCTGTTTCCTCTGGTAGCTGGGCAAATAGTTGTTTTAGTACTCTATACCTTGAGTTACAGTATGGTTTCCTGTGCTATGGTAATCTGATGTGCAGGAAAAACAAGCTCAATCTTCTCTGTCAGAATATAAGCAAATAATCTTCTGGCAGCTTATTCCACAGGAGAAAAGTAGGTCGTTTTTGGCATGTAATACAGGGGTTTGACTTAAGTCTATTAAAACATTTAGCTTTGGATCATTTATTGGAATCATAATAGTAATCAAAAGATCGACTATTTTCTTTTATCTTTGATGGTGACCATATTTATATGCCCTTAGTTCACCCAAAAATGAAAATTCTCTCAAGATTTACTTACTTTTGAGCTTACCAGATGTGTATGACTTTCCTCCTTTGCAGAACCGAAATGAAGTGTTTTATAAGCCCATTTCAGCTCTGTTTGTCCATACAATTCAAGTAAACGGGTGTCATCAGGATGCTGGCTGTTTGACAGTCTAAAAGGCATATTTAGGCAACATACAAGTAATCCACATGTCTCCAGTCAATCAATTAATGTCTTCTGAAGCAAATATATAGATTTGTGTAAAACAAATTTAAATTAAAAAGTTTTTAACATTAAGTAGTTGCTTCCGGGCCAGCACTGGACATTCATTCCTAAATTGTATACAAATCACGCGTTTCCAACTTCTTGTGTAAACATGCCATTGTACTTGAATCACGTGACGGTGATGCGTCGACTGCTGGCAGGAAGCGATTTTTAAATGTTATTAAATGTTATTAAAGTTGAAATTATCAATTTATTTTTTACACAAATGTATCGATTTGGTTCAGAAGACATTAATTGATTGACTGGTGTCGTGTGGATTACTTTTATGCAGCCTAAATATGCTTTTGGACCTTCAAACAGCCAGCAGCCTGATGGCACCCATTTACTTGCAATGTATGGACAAACAGAGCTGCAATGGGCTTTTAAAAATCTTCAGTTCGGTTCTTCTGAAGAACTCAAACACATCTGGGGTTTCATAAACGTAAGTAAATCATGAGAGAATTAAAATCTTTGGGTGAACTAACAATTTAAGACCTTTGTGGCTTTATGGGCAATCACATCCTCTGAACAACATTGAATTATGAATCAGTAATGTGTTAAAGTTAGCAGTTGAAAGTCTTACCATATTTGACTATTATTATGCAGGTACATTATTTGACTTATTGAAGTGGACACTTATGTCATAAGGGCAAAAGCACATGGTGCATCTTGGCTGCATGTCAGAACTCTCCGTACTAATTTTGAATGATATGATCCATGTGATTGCTGCTTGCCATCATGGCTTGTCTAGCCAATTTAGAAACAAGTGGTGGAAATAATAGCAGCGCTTAAAAGTCTGTTGAATACAGCCTGTAAGACTTAATATTTTACCAAATATTCAGTTTTTTAATTATATTTGCTAGATTTCTGATATATTCTGCAACATATAGACAGAATACAGATATTCTGTGCCATTCTCTTTATGTTCATTGGAGTTGACCAAAGGTCACTTTGGTTACTGGTTAAGAGAAAAAAAGTCGAGCTGTAATTGTAATACGAAACTCTGCAGTCCTTGCTTTTGTCTCCCTTGTCCAAACACGATCTCCTCCTGAGGAATAACAAAGACATTTCTGCACTTTGTTGTGACATTCTTCCTGCCTTTGTGCTGTATAATTGTCCGGAATGCACGTTTGCTTGTTTCTCCAAATGCCCTCCTACACCGCTGCAGTTAAATGGTGTGAAGTGGTAGAGAAAGCTAAAAAACTCTATCTAGAAGTGCAAAGATAAAGTATAGGCCATTGTTCATTTATAATCCAGTTCAATCTTATTGGTGAGAGTGCTCTTGCATTTCTCTAATAGTCTGTATGGTCATATGTGCCGTATTGTACTTTAAGCAATCTCTGCTGCTTTATTTGTGCATAGTTTACACAACGGTTGTGCATGATTTGCTCCTTTTTCTCAGCTGATAACTGCTTTCCAGAAGAGAATGAAGTGTTATCTTTCTCGTTTTTTACCAGTTGCTAAGTGATTATTTATTTTTTTGTTTGTTTTGTTGTGGAACTCTTGCAAAAACTCTTTAAAATATGCAGTTTTTTTTTTATCATTGTATCTAAAAATATTTCAACCTAATATCATGGAAAAACTTTACTTTGCCTTCATTTTTGCAGACTGATTTTTACGTAGCTTGTGGAATGAATCACAGCATTTTCCTGGTGAAATAAACACACAAGGACACTTCCACACTAATCACAAGAAAAACGATAGATTATAATTTCATAAAAACATACTTTTCGCTCTGTTCCTCACACAATGCTATCTTATAACATCAAACACATTTACGATAGTGCATGACTTGTAAGTCAATACATTTTAAAGTTTGCATTACATAACCAATTACATTTACAAGCTTATTTAATTGTGATGAAGTTGGTCAAACTGATTTAGTTTAGGGATGTGCAAGACTAGTCGACTAAACAGTTCTGATGCTGCTAATCGACACTAGAATTACTAGTCGGTTAATATTTTTCCCCATTAATCTGTTCAACACTTATATGTTTGGCTTTATATTTTTACAGAGGCTGCACTTAAATTAGTCATATTAATGTTACACATTTTAAATATAATTAATAATACAAACATTATTAAAAAACGAGGATATCGGGAGCAGATATAAAGTTTCATTTCACCGCAGAGCTGCGTGTGCTCTCTCTCACTCGTGGACCGCAGAGGAAAATGTCCTCTCGCTAGACAAGAAAACAGCAAAGTAGCTATGAAAATCACTTCGGTGGTGGTGCGGGAAGCAGATTTCCAAAATGTTGGTTGAAATTCGGATGTTTTCACATTTGAGTCTTTCTCATTGTAAGTTATTTTCTCGCTGAGCAGGCTTTTTCAAGCGCAGGATAGCTGCCTCAGGTGAGTCAAGTCCCCTCTTTCACCAGACCGCGTTGACGTGTTAATTTTGCTCATCAAAAAATGCTTTTGAGTAAGTAGCTTAGAAAATGACATGTTTTAGGCAAGGAATGCCATTTTTATTTTTATCTGCTGATTAACAATGCTATTTTCAGTGTGGTGCCGACTGCTTAATGGGTTAAACTATCTTTTATTCTGTGTGCATGTCATGTTTAGAATACATTAGGTTTATGTAGGCTACATCACAGGCCTATGTTTCTATCCTATAGCTGTTTTTCTACATCGTAACTGTTATTGGTTAACGTTCTTTACAGAACTGCTGTCATATTAGATCAATGGCTAATGCACGACCCCATGTCGCAAAATACGCACAGCTTTCAGCACATTTTTTCTCTCTCTCATAGATTTGGCTTAGCCTACCCGGTCCTGCACTATTCATTCAATTGTTTTCAGTAAATAAACCTGTAATTGCTAAAGGTGAATGCATGTTATGTTCTATATTTAATGTATAATGCAAGATGAGCAAGTCGCAGATAAATGCCCCTTTTCAGCAGAATTTAGTGTTGGATTTGGAATAGATTAAGCGTTTTAAATAATCCACATTACATTTTATTTTTACTGTTTTCTGAAGTTTGGTTTCTATTTTTTTTTTTTAACTAGTTGACTAGTCGACTCCAAAATGTTCATTTAAACATCATTGAAATGAGTTCTGTACATCCCGAATTGCATTGCACTTGTAACGCGAAGTACCACGGTGCAAGTCCAGAAGAGCAAGCAAGTCGACTATTATATAGTTGCTTCAGCAGTTTGCTTTTTTTCTTCTCACATTTGCCTTTTATTACACTATCGGTTTGGTTGAAGTTTAGAGTTGGGGGGAGGTGATTGTGGACTGTCGTTTCTGGGTTGGTTTTTTTGTTACTCGATAGAGCATTAACCTTAATAATGTGTTTGGGAGAACATTTAACTCACTGCTAGTGCCAAACAGTGGATATTTCCCCATGGAACTGCCATGACACGTGTAATGAACCACATAATGTAATTTTGCAAAAATGTCATCATAGTCATGTCATTTTCATGATATCAGGCTAGAATATTTGTTCATAATCATAGCATCTTGAAAGCTGATTTACTCTGTCCTCCTGCTCTGATAAAGGCTACCTGAGTACATGTAAAAGTTTGTAAAGGCTAAAACCACCACTAACTCATTTGTCTTTTTATGGCAATCAGAAGCTGCATAGACCTGTCTTCAGCAATTTGAGGCCAGCAAGGATAAAAGGAACTCCACCAAGAAGCTTACTAATGAGAAATGTTATAGCTGCTTAAGGAATGTCTTTAATGGCGACTTACTCCTTAAACTTCTTCACCAGAGAAGCCTCCATCGTGTGTGCATGTGAGTGGATGTTAGGGTCCTATCTTTAGATCTGAGGCATGGGCCAGCGCTTCCTCTCTATCTCTATCCCACCCTCTTCAAGTTCTACTCCACAAAATCCCTTTGTCTTCTTTTCATTACATGGGGGAAGGGTTATCTAGTAACTGGATTAGTCTTTTTGCTTGGTTATTCCTACTTGTCTGTTCATACACCTCCACCGTTCTGTCTCCCTGTGTTCTCTGTCATTTTCCTCCATCGCTTATTTTCACTCTTCTCTTCCTGGCTTTGTCTTTCAATGGGAATATTCTTAATTAAAACTCACTCTCACACAAATCCTCTGACCTGTCTCAAAGAAGTCTTCTTAAAGATGAGATGTTAAACACCAAATTTACACTCTAAAAGCTTAACCATGGCCTGTGTTTGTAGTCCATTCATCACTGTTTACTTTTAAGTTTAAACTTAACATTCCTGCTTTTGAGAGTAAATTGAAATCCCTGTATTGGGATTGCTTCAGGTTAGGGCTACACAATTAATTGAGATTATAATTACGTCAACTGCAAATAAATAATCGTGACATTTAAAGCATTTTATTGAAGTTTACTTCCGTTGTCTTAAAGCTTTCTGTTTACAAAGTCTTTACAAAGTCTTTTTGCAGCACAAGTATTGTAATAAATCAAATTAGTCTATAGTCCTGTCATTAACGACAACTGATCCTAATGACTAAGTTTTAACAATTGCATGTTTAATGTTTCTATTCTGAGCAATGGTTTTGAGAAGACCAATATGAAGTTGAATCTGACAATTTAGGTACGGTCTTGATTTGTTGATGTATGAAACGACAGGAACACCGTTCTCAGCTCGTTTTGAATGTGTACACAAATATGGTTGCCAACACAAAATAATTAATGTGATATTTTAATCAAAAGGATTTCTCACAATTGGCCTACAATATCATGGGAAATAATCAGCATTTTCAGTATGATTTTTGCAATTCTACATCGCCACTTTTTTTTATCCCACTGGTTTAAAACTTGCCTCATAACTTCATTTTGTACATGTTTTTGCAGGTGTTCCTGGATTACCTGTGAAGCCACATAATTTGTTTTATTAACTCCTAACTAAAGTGAAATTGTCTTGGTTGGCTGTCTAGTTATGCATTATCTATTCTTCAGTTAGGGACGAGTCCACTCAGGATTGTCACTGACCTTAATGTGACCCATTAGATTTCATTACGTAGTTGCCTTTTTATCAGGTAGATGGCCTACATGCTGAAACATGCCATACCAGATGACATTTTGGAGTAAGTGACTTGACTTGGACCCATACTCCCCGTTTCACTGGCCTACCATTAACTCCTAACCACCTTTTAACTCCCCTCATTTTCCACTGAGATCATGAACCAGTATTGGCACTGTCAGTATGGACGGTATTGAATTGCTTTTGCAGAAAAGCTGAACAAAAAAGTTGTTTAAAATTGAAATTAGAGTAAATTAATCCAAGCTAAATTCAGTTATAGGGGATATTAAAGAACAGGGTTTCCATATGCTGCTGAAGGTAATTTTGATACTGTTGAAATCAGCGATCACTTGTCATGTGGAAATAAAGTTCAGCTCTTTGTAGTCTTTCTTGCTGATAATTACACGGATTGGTTCAAGATGGATTTAAGAGCTTTGTACAGCATGTCACCATGACATTGTAAAATACTGGGAGTTTCTTCAGGATAGAATACACAAACAGGTTACAAGTCCTAGATGCTAGAAGTGAATTACCAGTTTTTTACATCACTTTCTCTAGTGATTTCATTAACCATCAAATTCGTAAAGCGGAACATTTGAACATTCCATAATTTTGGTAGAAGAACAAAATCGACATTTAACCAACTTATTTACTTATAGTAGTGATAGAGGGGTATATCGTATATTTTAGATTATCGGTATTGGCGTCGGCCACTGAAAAACCCACATTTGTTGGTCTCCACACTTTTTTTTTTTTTGCTTCTTCTTTTTAACTTGGAGACATCTTTTGGTCTGAGAAACAATTGTCTTTGTCTAGAGATGCACCGATACCACTTTCTCTTCCGATTCCAATATCGGAAATCTCAGTATTGGCTGATTCCGATACAAGTGTTGTTTTTTTGAATAATCAGTTTAGAATATCTTTACATTATTGTGTGGAGCTAATAACAGAGCAGCGCCATTCTCTGATGTGCTGGAGCTGCGCATGCATTTTATATATTTACTTATTAAACACAGCATTTTGTGATTCACAGAGCTATTGCACGTCTTCAAGTGGCTTAAAATAAAAATAAAATGCACGAGTCATATGAACTACTTGAATTGTGTTTAAATGGTTTTTTAATGTAATTTTTTGAGCTTGACAGTAACAGACATGACAAACACACAGTATTGGATTTGGATCGGGCTTGACGGACCGGTACCCGATCCGTTTAAAAACGTCAGTATCGGAGCCTATACCGATCCAGGTATCGGATCCGTGTATCACTACATTTGTCCCTATCAGCTCCTATTCAGAAGCAAAACAAAGATAAGGAATTTGTAACTTGATCTTGGCTGTCAGGGGTTCGTAATTAACCTATTTGTGTCTGTCTGTTGGGAAGTGGTGAGAATGTCTAGTTTGGAAGTACCGGTTCACAGACATGAGGTGATTGTGTAATGGGAGTTCAGGGTTTTCCCCCATTGTAAGTATTCTAGATATGTTAGCGAAAGTCATCTATCTGAAGCAAATGGTGTAAGAAGCACAAGTACAGGGTTAACTGTCTCCAGATACAACCCCTGGGGAAAATTCTGGAATCACCTCTCTTAGGATGTTTTCTCAGCTTTTTTACTTTGTAGCAAATAAATAAATGACAGATATGACAGAATTGTCTTGTTTAATATCTGAACATTCTGGCTTTGTGACATCCCTCAAACCAATTAAATTACATTAATTAATGGCATATTTTTTTCCAGATCAAGTAGAGGAAAAAATTATGGAATCATCAACAAAAAAATGACAATTAGTACTTTGTTGCTCCTCTGGGTTTTATGATGGCCTGAATTATTTGAGGCATAGACTTCACTAATGAAAAACAAAATTCTCCATCAAACTATTTCCAACTTTCTCGAATAGCTGTTGACAGATCAGCTTTGCTGGATGGAGCCTTGTCACGGAGCAATTTTTAAAAAATTTCCTTAACACTCTGCTCTTTAACAAGATGCATTATCATCCTGAAAAATGACTTCATCACCAAACCTATTTTCTATAGATGGAATGAGAAATGTTTCCAAAATGTCAATGTACACCTGTGCATTGACTGTTGAGGTAATGACTGCCATCTCCCCTGGTCCTTTACCTGACTTGCAACCCCATATCATAAATGACTGAATAAATTGTATTGTTTTCTTCGGGCAGTCATCTTTATATGTTTCATTAGAACAGCACCAGAGAAAAGTTCCAGCATCATCGCCCTGGCCAATACAGATGTGTGATTCATCACTGTATATCTCTTTAATCCAATCATTCACACTCCATGATTGCTTTTCTCTAGCCCACTATAGCCTTGTTTTCTTCTGTTTAGGTGTTAGTGCTGGTTTTCGTTTGGCTTTTCCGTATGTAAATCCCATTTAATTCAGCCGATTTTTTTCACAGTTCTGTCACAAACATTAACTCCTGTTTGTGGTTTTTCATTTGTTTTGTTGTGCATTTTCTATCCTGATGCTTTGGTGTCTTCCTTGGTCTACCCATATTTTTTCCTTTTATAACCTTGCCATTTGTTTATACTTGCTCCAAATTTTAGGCACAACTGACTGGGAACAACCAACAACTTTTGCCCCACACTGTGTTGGATTTCCATTTGAAGGAGATATATAATCCTTTCCATTTGTTTCAATTGAAAACTCTCTTGTTGGGGCCATGTTTCCTTTCAATTAGCCAAGGGTTGTTACATCTTTTCTCAGGTGTATATTTCTGCTGCTGGTGATACAGGATGTCTTTTGCAAAAGACAGACACAGAGGGTTGTCATTTAGAATTCAAGACATTGCAAATATGAAAAGAATGTGGCTGCTGAAGCTGATTGTAAAAACTGTTATTTCTATTCTAGGGCTGCAACTAATGATTATTTTGATAATCGATTAATCTGATGATTATTGTAATAAAAAATGTTGGACTATTCGGCGATTATTGCAACGGTTAATCATTAGCACTTAACCAATTATTCAGCTTGTGCCCCGACTTAAAAGGTTGTATTAAACGTGCTTACTAACAATAAAGAGGACAAAATCATCTTTTAAAAATACCTCTAAATGACATTCACTGAATTAAAGTGGAAAAATCATTTTTATTAACTTTAAGCCAGTAAAGAAATTCACTGCAAAAAATCCTATTGTTATCAAGTGTTGTTTCTTGTAAATTCTTGTTTCTTTCCATTTAAAATTGTCTAAAAAAAATTACTTTTACTTAAGAAGCAACATATAAGATATTTAGATATGCTTTAAGAGAATGTAACTTAAATATAGTTTTATTTTGTATGCAAGTGTATTTTTTCACTTGGTTATATTTCTGAGAGTGCAGTAAAGACAAATATACTTATATTCAAGATCTATTCTTTAAAAGCAAGTCTAAATATCTTATATGCTGCTTCTCAGGTGAATGCATCTTTTTTTTGTTTTTTTTAAAATATTTGTATTTTTAATATTATATTCAACATTCTCGGTTAAAAAATGTTCTTCTGCAGTATAGCTTCTAAAAAGATGAACGTTGCTTTAAAGCTGTTTTAGATATTTATATTGGAAAACAAGTCAAAACAAAAAAAACTCAAAAACGTATTTTGTTGCAGTGTATAATGGGGTGAAGACTACACCTCTCTCACTATTTTGTTCACTTCAATCCATCTTTAACTCACAAAAAAAATAAATAAAGCCGCATATTGCCAATTTTCTAAATGATAAGAATTGCACATTGACACATATGTTATGATTCAATAAATTGCGAGCCATCGTGTTATATTCTAGCTGCATTAAGCGTGCACACTCAAGGGACGAGCGTCCTCGTGAAAGAGTGTGCATCAGCGGGGTGCAGTTTCAATCTCGCCCCCTTAGATCGGGACATTTGCGCTGCTCATGGAAGAGGTGCTGACCGTACAGAGAAATGCCAGTTTTGGTGTTTGTAGTTATTTACATAATCTGATTCAATATTATTTGAACTTTAATAAAGATGTAATGCATTAAATATAACTGCATTTAAGATGTAATGTAATGCCACGGTGTTTCCTTTAAAGTGCTCCGGCTCTGCTTATTTCACAATGAGAGTGTTTCTGTATTTACTTATTTTGTATTTTTGCAATCTACATCACCTGAAGCTGTTATTAAAGTTTAGAGTGCATTTGCACAGTGAGCTGTGTAATTCTTCCTCTCCTCAGTCAGGCGCGAACTGCAGTGCTGATCTTGTGCGTCATCATTAGAGTTTCATGTGATCTCTTTTTATGTTAAATGAGACGATGAAAAAAATGTTTTGATAATGCTGAATAATCATTTTAGCCCTAGCTGTAACTAATAATTATTTTGATAATCGATTAATCATCAATAATTTGTTTGATTAATCAGATTAAAAAAAAACATTTAGTTCCTGTATTTTATTCAAATGTGATTTATTTAAAAAATGAAATCATAAAGGGCGCGATTCAGTTCCATTTACGGTACTGAATTCTACTACATGATTCTAACAAAAGTACTCTTCATTAAAGAGTAAAATGATCCATCAGGTATGGAGTGGGACAAACAATCAGCCCAGCAGTGGGCAAAATGACAACAGAATAAAAATATAAATAATTCTGCCCAGCTGAAATACAAGTTTTAAAAAAGTATAGTAACTCATTACATGTTTCTAAACTATTCGAGAAGAAAAGAAAAAACACTTTTAATGGTAGTGTATGCTTATCCAGTAAAATAATGTTTGACATTTTCTGGTGAAATCAGACATTACATTTGGCATTATCAGGACTATCAAATATCACAAACCTTAACATTATTATACATTATATTCAGCATACAGTTTATATAGTACAATCATCAGATTCAATCTCGTGCTTAAAAGTATCATCCTAGACTGTTTTGTATAGACATAAGCTCATTTATTACATGCATTTACATGATGAGAAGAAACCATCTACTACACTTTAAATGCTGACACACTTGGACCTCTGAGACATTGTGACATCTATGAAAGCTGCTTATAATGATTGTGCACCCTTTCTCCATTCCAGTTGTTTTGATTAACGTGGATGTGTGCGCTCGCGTGCGCTGTAAAGTTGAGCGGAGACTCGCTTGTGGTAAAGACAAATGATACGTTCATAACATGTATACATTACAAAACAGAAAATAGCAGTAAAATATAAGTTATGCGCTGAAGAGAAACAAGTCTTAAGTGCATGAAACAGCACAAGCACTCTTTCAACGCACCTGATGCAGCAGTCGCTCAACTATAAACTGTGTGCTTATTATGACCTTCTTTGAAGTGGTTATAAAGTACTCTCGTGCGATGGGCATCTTGGGTCATGTTTTTTCCCGCTTCAACTTGTCTCTGTCAATTTTCATCCAAGTTATCATGTAACACATTATTCACTGGGCTGTAAAGTGACGTCACTTAGCTTATCCGTGCTCGCTGCAAATATCCATCTAATCGATAATGAAATTCATTGTCGATGATTTTAATTATCGATTTTAAAGATTAGTTTTTGCAGCCCTAGTTATTACAATTCATGTATGTTGTGGAACAATCAGGAATTGAGACAGCATGTTATTATCTGCCTGCCAATTTTCTATCCTGAGACTCCGTGTGCTTTTCCTGTGCTTTGCAGCCTTGTTTTAGTCATAGCAGCTGTCTTGTAACCCCCTTGTAATCTTTTTTTGTCCTGAGAGTTTGGTTGGCTAGGATCTACTCAACATTCTACCTGGCTCCAAACAGCATTTTCAAGTTTGTGCTGCTAATTAGGATGCCTAAGTAGGAGGCAACTGCCCACTCATAGAAAAATGTATGGGAAAAATTGCTATGATCAATCTGGCAATTTTTGGAAAGGAACACCATCTTTTTTTGGAACAGATGGCATGAAATCACTAGCCAAGTGCTGTTTTCTTTCATGAATTGACTCAATATAATTTAAAATATTAAAACGAATTAATGATGAGACATATCTAAGGGCTAATCCCATTTATTTTATAAGCAGTTGGTTCTAGTCATGTCATATCCATGAACCGTGATTTGTCACTTGCTAGTCAGTTCACAGTGTGTGTGAGTTAAAGCAGCGTTTCTCAACTGGTGGGTCACGACCCAAAAGTGGGTCGCCGGTCTATTTGGACTGGGTCGCGGACAGCTGGGAAAGAACAATGACATGGTTCTCCCATTGGACGAAATCTGCTCAAAGGCACTCACAGCACTAGGAGAGAGCTTGCTCCGCAACGCTGCCAATCCTACGATCCACCTTGCGAGCATGACGCTCTGCTTTCATAGGAATTAAATGAAAACGCTCTCAGCTTCGCTCACAACGCACCAGTGGTAACATAGTGTCAAACTGGATGAACTTGTTTATGCTAGCTGCCTTGCTAACAATTAGGTTACGTCAGACACTGGATTGATTCCATCAATTTTCATGACTTGACTTCACGACAACGGTTGAGCCCTCTCATCGTCTCTAGTGAAGAGCGCAACAGAACAACAGTGATGAGGACAACAGCTCTGATCGTTCTGCTTGGTTTCAAAGCACCTTTTAGACCATAAAGTTTTTCCCTTCTAAATGTATCTTTATTAATTAGCATGTTACAAGCCTTTAATAATAAACAAATAGATTTCTGTTCTAATTTTGTGAAAATTAATTAGATGTCTGGAATGGATAAGGAAAGACTAAAATCACTAGTTGGTAGACTAGTCTTTCACTTTAATGAAAATATACAAATATTTTTTACATTTTAAAAAATACGTTTTCTAAATTTTCTCTCAGGACACCCCTGAACCCACATTCAGCATTATTCCACAGTCACAAGGGCTTCTATGCACCATACTTGACTATCCGAATCTAAAGAAATGTAAAAAATATTTCATTTTAATGTAAAACATTTTCAACAAATACTGGACTGCTGTCACTATGCTTCAGAACAAACAGATGATCTTTTAACATTGATTTTCAATTAATAAACGGTAAAAGACGGTAAAATTGGTAAAAGATCCCGCAAACCCCACTGCTTTGGCCTTCTCTGGACCCCCTGTGCAGTTTTGTAGAGACTATTTTGACTGTTTAGAATTCATTTTTTCTTCCGTCAACTTTTAAATTAAAAAAAGTGCAATGTGTAAATGTTTATCGTGATAAATATCGATATCGAACAATATGAAAAAGATTATCGTGATAACAATTTTGGCCATATCGCCCAGCCCTAATTTTGACAAAATGTTTTAGTTTCATATGAAATAATCTAAAGGTAGAATCTATTTGACTTCATTTTATATCAACCGTGGCAGCTTGTATTTATTTTACATAAATACTATAGTTTGTTGTTGTTGTTATATATATATATATATATATATATATATATATATATATATATATATATATATATATATATATATATATATATATAAATAACAAAATCTTTGATAAATCTTCCAAACCCAGCAGCCAACAGGTACAGCTGTGATGAGAACGACCAATGGGTGACTGTGTGTGTGATTTTGTCTATTAAAGAAAGAGATGTCTCCTCTTTTATCAGGGACCCTTTGAAAAGGGCAGTTATCCCCTTTCGATCTGTGCTGTATCTTTTTTGTTCTTGTAATGGTTGTTATCAGCGGTCCTGCTCTTTGCTGTCTGTTTGCACTGCATTCTATAGAGGGAACAGCTGAGGGTATAGTTAACAGAGAGGAATTTGCCCAGATGGCTGTGAACACTATATAGTCCAATTGAAAAAACACTGGGATGTTTCTGGAGCTTTAAAGGGGTCATGACATACTCATGACTTTTTTCTTCTGTATTATTATATTCCACTTATAATGTCAGTAAAGTTTTTTGCACCAAAACAGTCATCATTTAATCATATATGATGATTTTCCATCCTTGTCCCTGGCCCTCTGTCTGAAACGATCTGTTTTAAGCTATCTTAACGCCCACTGTTCTGATTAACTTCATGCAGCCCCTCAAGTACATCTAGGTCCAATATGTGAAATTCAATTGGAAGAAAATGACCAAGCATCTAATTGTAATTTATAAAACTACATTTCAGGGTACATAAGGTACACCCAACACATTTCATCTGAATGTAGTGGTGGGTGATATACCGGTAGACATGATAAACCAGTAGAAATTTGGCAGCCGGTATACATTTTGGATTATCTTTTTTTGTCATGGTTACGCAAATCCGCCACCGGGTGGCAAGAAATTTGCACCTCATTCTGTTCATGTGACACGTATGCGGTACACATTCGGTCAGAAAAATGGAGGAAGACAGAGCTGCTTTATGCGAGACTGAGAGAATTGAAGAAAAAAAAATTCAGGTACTGACCATTTTTCATTTCTCATCATACACACGTAGCGGTGTTTAACGTGATTTTCACGCGTGTTATCTCTGAAGCATGAAAGTGCACGCGAGACTGGCAGGCTTCCAGAATGGGCTCCACAGACACTTGTGCTACTGAATCCAGATTCTCTCTATCTCGGAACAAATTATATGCTGAGAGAGCCTGAATTTCTAACCAACACTGAAGAGGAAAACAGCTAAAACAATGTGTCATGTGCCAACAATTGTGTCATCTGTCATGCAGATTTTTTAAACTACACATCATCACCCTCAATAAAATTCAGTTTGACTGATGTTAGATATTAGTAAACATATTCATATACTCAAATATTGTCTTCAGAAATTACTTAAACCAAAGAGCCAGATTTTTTGTAATAATAATATAGTCAACAACATCAGACTGAAATGTGAAGTTTAACATTGTGATAAGGTTTATTATCACTTTTTGAATACAACATTTTTGTTGTTGTTTTGTTTACTCTGACTATGTTTGTCAAATAAAGAGAAAATTATATGAGTAAGTTGTTTTTATTTATAAATTTATTCAATGACTTGATTTTTTTCAAAAATAGGCATTAAAATATGATTATTTAATAAATAAACCAATTTGTATTGGTTTTTATTTCTGTATTTTTTACTATATCGTGATATATATCGTTATCATGATATAACATTTGTGAAATGGGTGCTATGAAACTGTTTACTCAATGGTCTGTTAGTGTTTAGCCTAACTGCAGAATCTTTCAATAACAGTTCCTTTAAAGAAGAAGATGGTGCTCCCCTGCGTGCGACATCATGGAGCTCGCAGAGTCAAGCTTTGCTTAGTTTGCTATTCATTTTTGTCACTACTGTCTTTTCATGTACTGTCAGGGCTCATGGTAAGTATGATCGGGTGACTTTAAAACAACTTGAAGAACTGGGTCAGAGAGGATATTTTAACCTCAATGTGCTCGAATCCTTCCCGGAGTTACATTGCCATGGTCGAGTGATACCAAGCCAGGCCTCAGCAGGGGGTCTTCCCGGCAACCGGAGGCCGACATGGAAGCGTGGCAGGCGTGGAGGTGCCTGGCTAACAGAGGAAGGCTAACCCTCCTGGTAATACTTTTTGCCAGTGGCTCAGTCTTTGGAAAATAAAATGGATGACCTTTTCAGTCAGATGGCTACACAAAGGTATATTCTGGACTGTTCTGTGCTGTGCTTTTGTGAAACGTGGCTCGGACAGAGGACCCCCGATGAGTCCATATCACCGGCAGGTTAAACATTCTTCAGAGCTATATTAACTGGTGCACTTCCATCTGTGTTCCCTCCTAAACCTTTTGTGTTTTTCCCAATCAAAAACCCTGGTTCAACACGGATATACGTATGAAGATCAGAAACGGTGCGCAACTTTCAAGTTAGGGGACATTATAGAGTAGAAAAGGTTACATGATATGGAATATGAGCTACAAACCATCAGTGCTGCAAAAAGGGTATATTCCCAAAAACTTGAGAACTGCTACCTGGATATTAACACACATAGTATGTGGCAAGGAATTAAATCTGTCACTAATGATAAGAGAAACACAAACAGGATAGAGATCTGAGACATCACACTACCAGACAACCTGAACACCTTCTTTGCCATATTCGACAGACTGAACAGAGACATCCCTTCAAAATCCCTCTGTAACCCTGAGGAGACTGCTTTCCAGGTGACACACACTGGTTCTTTGGGCTCTGAAGTGGGTAAACCCCTGCAAAGCAGCACCAGTCACCAAGAGTCCTGAAGGTCTGTGCTGTACAGCTGGCAGGTGTGTACACAGATATTTTTAACACCTCTCTCTCATACAAGCAACAGTTCCACTGTCTTTTATGTCCTCCATTATAGTACCGGTCCCTAAAAAACCAAACACATCTACAACGAATGACTTTAGGCCCGTGTCCAGGGATGTAGTGGAGGCTAAACGCACGTAAACGCCGTTTACGCACCTCCCAAAATTCGGAAATAGCATTTACCCACCTCCAAAGCAGGTTTATCCACCTCTAAATTGCGTTTATCCACCTCTAAATAGATAGTTCCTAAGCCATTTTAAATTAAGCTTATGTCGTTTTAGTTTCATATTGTTCATTATTAGTTTCATAGGTTGTTAAACCTAAGACGAAGTCTTTCATAATGCGCTGCTGCCAGTGTTTCCCATGCGCGTGCATCGATATTGACTACTACCAGCTATATACAGCGTGCTGACCTCAAAAATCCAGCTGTATTCTAACAATAACTTAGCTCTCCTTATTAGCTAGGCTCCTTGCATGCTGGCTAATAAGTAATAACTGACAGTGCTGTGTTGGACAGATTTATGCAGCGGTGTTCCATGACGGAGAGAGAGCGCGAGAGGTACGGGTGAGAGAGAGAGAGAGAGAGAGAGAGAGAGAGAGAGAGAGAGGGATGAGCGAGAGGTAGCCTAGTGCTGCGCGAATGCGCTACAGCTCTCTGCAATCAAATACGATTTTAAATAGGCTTAGTAAAAAATAAATCGAAAATCAATGTGTGGCGGTCAGCGTTGATATTGTGGCGGGCCGCCACAAATAACTGAACGTATGGGAAACCCTGGCTGCATTACTGTCAGTGTTGACCAATCAGCAGGAAGCAGCAGACTGCATCAAGATTCATCCATCACTCACTAGCCCAAACGTCTCATGTAAAAATGGATATCCGGCAATTTTTTTTTAAATATGTGGCACCAGATTCATTCTTCTGTCGTTAATCTGCACTATTTTACTATCTAAACTATTTTGATAATCAATTAGTTGGGTTGAGTCATTTTTTAAGACAAAAGTAAAAAATTCTTTGATTCCAGCTTGTTAAATGTGAATATGTTCTAGTGTCTTCTCTCCTCTGTGACAGTAAACTGAATATCTTTGAGTTGTGGACAAAACGAGACATTTGAGGACGTCATCCTCCTGGGCTTTTGGGAAACACTGATCCACATTGTTCTGACATATTATAGACTAAACAAATAATTGATTAATCGAGAAAATATTCAACAGATTAATCGACTATGAAAATAATCCCAAATCCCTAATCATTATGTACAAGTGCATTGCATTGGAAGCCCTGGATATAAGCCTCCCTCTCTATCTCTCTTAAATATTTTTGTTCTCTCTGTTTTGTCATTTAGTAAACTTTATAGATTTCAATCATATTATTCCTTCTTGGGTCTCTTTAACAAGAACTTAGATTAATGTATGAATTGAATAGTGATTGTGTGACCTATGATGAGGGAACAACCAGTGATACCCTTGGTAGTACCATCAAATGATAGCCTATAGCGATGTCATCAGGATACACATACACCGGTAGGCAGTGGCCCACCTTACCGGGTGACCACGTCGTGGTCCACCAGAATTTATAGTTTACCCACCTCTTTTTTTACCAGTACACCTCTGCCCGTGTCACTTACACCAGTTGCCAATTAAGTGTTTAGAAAAGCTGGTTCTCCAATGCATAAACTCTATGGTTCCAGATATAGTGGACCCCTTTCAGTTTGCCTAAACTGATCAGATCACGGTGGCCTTGGCGCTTCACTCTACACTGGAACACTTAGACACTAAAAGAACATATGCACACAGGCTTTTTTGGATTACATCTCTGCCATTAGTAGGTTGACTTCACTGAAAAACACTGGCTCTGTGTCGCTATCAAAATATTGTATTGTTTGGTTTGTAATTCGCTTTGGCTAAAATGTATAAATGTAAATGTTTTTTTTTTAGCATTCCGACCAGCCAGACATTCCAACTTTGGTTCAACCAATGGCATGAGTTTAGGCTGGGACTATTTGTTTTGTCATCAAATGAATGGTGGGTGAGTGTTCGGGAAACATGTTAAACCCTGTTTATTGTGCAATTCCACTTGGTGACGCTAATAGGGAAGAATAGCTTTAATGTAATTAGCTACCTGTGGAATTGGCAATGGCACAGATTGCACATTCCCAAAACTGGAAAAATTTCATTTCCAAAACCACAGTCCCAGCTATGGTGAAACACCAGGCTGTGGGAATGGGAAAGAGATAGTGGTTTATGTCTAGAGATGACCTCCAGGGCAGCATAAAGGAAGTGCCCTGGACTGTGTGTGGGGGGTATGTGTGTGTCTTCCTCTGTCTATATCTCACATGCTTATTTGTATTGCACAGGAAATTATTAAATGCCTCAGGGAGACCTTTCTCCTAATTATAGACACAGGCTGTGTGTGAATGTGCCTGTGAAAGATGGAAAGAGATGCATTGTGCAGGCATGCAGATGATTGTAGTATAATTTTACCATTCGGTGTAAGGAAAGATCCTCTTATGGTTGAATGTAAGGGGGTAAAGGAATAAAAGGAGCTAAAATCATCCCGCAGAAGAAGCCATAAAACAGATAATTATGGAGAATGTGCCTGACACACAGAGTGTTTTACACACAGGAGACTGAAATTCTAAACTGAAGTCCACTTGTTTGTGCCACACTTAAAGACCTGTTCCTTTTGATAAGTTCCACTCACCAGACACACATTTGACTCTCATTCTCATATTACCTTGATCTATAATGTAAGCGGGTAACTCATTTAGCTTGGCTATGGTAACGCAAACAGGATGTTTGTTTATTCATCATCCTGCCATTTTACCATTTTGACGTTTTTCATGTATTAAAATCCAGTATCTGATCTTCCTTAAGTTCTTTAAGTGACAAACTGTGAAAATATTCCTTGATTAATTTGACAAGATTTTTACTGTATTTTACTTTATATTTTAATTTAGCAACAATGGCTGGGCAAGATGATGGTTCCTCTGATTGAAAAAAATAAAATAAAATTAAGCCTTTTCAGAGCAAATCATACATTTTGAAAGATAAATGTTGCATATTGTCAAAAAGATGTAAACTATATCTGTATATAGTCTGGTGGCCAAAAGTTTGGAATAATTTTCAGATTTTGCTGTTTCGGAAGGAAATTGGTACTTTAATTCACCAAAGTGGTATTGATGTAAAGAATAGCACCATCACTATTTAAAAAAATAGTGAATCTAGACAGGCCCCATTTCCATCAGCCATTACTCCAACACCTTATCCTTGAGTAATCATGCAAAATTGAAAATGTGGTACTAGAAAATCACTTGCCATTATATCAAACACAGATGTTAAATTAAATCGGTTCGTTAAATTAAGCTTAACTATATCTTTGTGTTTGTTTTTGAGTTGCCACAGTATTCAATAGACTGGCATGTCTTAAGGTCAATATTAGGTCAAAAAAGGCAAAAAAAAGAAACCGCTTTCTCTAGAAACTCATCAGTCAATCATTGTTTTGAGGAATGAAGGCTAAACAATTCTTGAAATTGCCAAAAAAATGAAGATTTCATACAAAGGTGTACAAGGAGGCCAGATGTACAAGAGGATAAGTACATCAGAGACTCTAGTTTGAGAAATAGATGCCTCACATGTCCTCAGCTGACAGCTTCATTGATTCTACCTGCTCAACACTAGTTACATGTACAACAGTAAAGAGAAGACTCAGGGGTGCAGGCCTTATGGGAAGAATTGCAAAGAAAATGCCACTTTTGAAACAGAAAAACTAAAAGAAAAGGTTAGCGTGGGCAAAGAAACATAGACATTAGAAAACAGATAGTTGGAAAAGAGTGTTATGGATCTTAACCCCATTGAGATTTTGTGGGAACTGCTAGACTGTAAGGTGCTTGAGAAGTGCCCGACAAGACAGTCACATCAATGGCAAGTGCTACAGGAAGCTTAGGGTGAAATGTCACCGGAGTATCTGGACAAACTGACAGCTAGAACCGACATTTTCTTTTGGGTAAAATCACCAATGCTAGTTACTAGTCTAAATGTTTGAGAGCTGGCTAATTGACCCCGGAGATGTCGGAAGTTTAAATAGAGGATGTAGTAAATAATATCTGGGATTGTTGTTTCTTTGACCCTTCACTCTGAGACAGTGATATGTTCCTTCTTGAGAAGGTCCTTAAAATATCACTTACCCCAGCACAGGGAGGATTATGTTAGGAGGAGGGCCAAACAAGAACTTTGGCAGGACTTCAGTAACAGTTTATGCAGCTGTTGCATGTCTTGCATCCATGTTTAAATATGCATCTTCGGACCAAACTGTTCAACACCTCCAAGCTCTAAAGCAGGGGTAGGCAAGGTTTTATGGTACAGGGATTTACTTTTGAGATATAATGTTCTGCATTGATTTTGTTCTTGTATCTTTATAAGCATATAGAAATTGTGTTTTCATTCTAATTCATGATGCACAATTTTTTTAAGTGTTTATGTGACTAATAGGACTATTTTGCAGTTGCCTAAATCCTTGCTCTTCAAAGGTAGATACTTTGCTATCATGCATTAGAAAAACTTGTTAAAGGCATAATTATAAATTGTTTATTTTATCACGTCTACTTAATTTATTATTTAAATTACCACACTATCTGCAATAGGTGTTTTTTTTAAATAAAGAATTATTGAAAATAAATCTGAAAGCTTCTTTTAATGTTTGATGCAAAGCAGACTTGTTTACTGTTCTGCCAATGGTTTGGCTTCCCATTCAGCACACAAATTAATAAAACTTATTGCATGATGGTGATTAATGATTATTGAAGAATTAGATTCACATACAGGTACATTTTTAAATTACACAATTATATACATATTCTTCTCTCACTTGCTTTTGCTCACGTGTCAATGATTGCCCCTCTGTGTGCCAATGGTGTCAAGAAGGTTTGCTCGCAGACTTCGTTGCACCAAACAGCACAAGCTGCCTCAAAAATGGACACTGAGTGGATGCATCATACTTATTCTCTGAGCAGAATATCACTTTAGAGATCACTGAGCTTTCTCAAATAGGAAAGAGAGCGAGTACACTCGCATGCGTTGTTGACCGATTGTGCAAATAAAATGTAACATTGCCGAAATAGTTCCAAACTTTATCTGTAAAAAGCTCTGATTGGGGGTTTGCATCTCTTAACTGGCAACCCTAAGCTTGATAAAAGCTTGTGGAGGCACATCAGGTCCCAATTCTAAATAATTGAAATATCCAATGAAAATACGTTTTCAGAATAAATGAGCTGTGGGCCAGATTAAACCAAGTGGATCTGGCCCACGGGCCGTTTTTTGCCCATGTCTTCTCTAAAGTATAATAAAGAATAAGATTAACCGGGCACATTCCTGAATTGGTTCTAATTTTATTTTACCCCTCATGTTTTCAAAGTTGAACATCTCTAAACATTTTCAAGATAAGTGTTGGTTTGGAACGAGGCCCTCAAATGACTGAAGTTATTGAACTGTAGAGTGAGTGCTGAGCCTAGACGTCCTGTGGAATACATTTTGTCAATGTCAAGTTTTGAGTTTTATGTAGTTTAACATTAACTTCTCTGAATAAATGTGCAGACCTGTAATGCCATCACGTCTTTTCTGATAAGTTTTGCATGTTGAAATGCTGTTTGTTTGTGACTGATTGGCTTAATGGTTCAAAGTCTGTATTAAGTGATTGCATATGAACTTTTAAGTTCATGTATATTCACATACTGATATTGCACATTAACTTTTACTATTTTTAACAGTAGACTGAACAAGACCAGACTAGCCAACACACCTTCTCTGGCTGTCTAGACCTCAACAAGCTACCACCATGTGTGGAGTTACAGAGCAGAAAAGCTCATTGTTATGACTAGTCAACCACAAAGACTTGTCTGCAAACGTTCTCTGATGTGGTTCCTGGGAGGCTGCAATGAGTGGTCGCAGTGCGTCTGCATTGTGATTTCGTTTAAAGCATGTCAGCACCTTAAAGCTTTGTCCTACAGCTTCCCATTTAACCAGTGATGACGGTTTGGATTCACACAATTGTATTAAAAGTAAGCCACATTTTTAGAGCTTGCTTAATGATCAATGATGAACAGTTACATTTAATTAGATTGATGCTTGTCAGTAAAGAAGACATTTTCTAGGTATTAGTGTTGCTAATTTTTAAGTTTTGTAACTTAAACTCATCTATTCTGTGCAGGAAAAAACTTCATGAGAAAAATATAGGATATATTTAGATATATAAAAAAAATTCAAGCCTTTCAAGATTATACTAAAGCTATATTTAGCTCTGAAAAGATGGATGCAATATATATATATATATATATATATATATATATATATATATATATATATATATATATATATATATTGTCTCCTGGTAAGAATTAGAGTAGTTTGCATGGCAACTTTATTTTAAAGCTAAGGTATGCATTTTATGCACCAGTAGTGTCACCAAAATGGAATTTAAAAATGATTGCTGACTTTTAATGAGATTCTAGAAAACTACAAGCGTATAGTCCCACCCCTACTGTCCACCATTGGTAAAGCCAATGATTGCATTTACATGTAAGATAACTACCAAAACCCAGCTTATTAAAGAAACATCCAACAGGGCAAGAAAACCGTGTTTACGTGACTTAAAATCATCAGGTTATTCTCTGCTTGATGTCAAAACATAAACCGTATACAATGCAAAATCAGGGTATTGGGCAAAAATGTACCTGTGTCAATAAAGGAAAACCTTTTAATTTACCATATCAAGCATAATCGGTGTAAGGTACATGCATGTAAAATTGCTTATTATTGGGCTGTTTTAAAAGATCCACAGTGTTAGCCTACACTTTAGGTGAAATAAACCTACAAATGGCATACTTATAGTTTGCTATGTATTCCCCATGACTCTTAACCTGGGATATAAAAAAGAAATTACTTATGCTTGTCTATATTTTGGTCAACAACCTGTAAACAAATCAACTGCTCTTCTAATATAGTTCAGTTAAACTGGGCCATTTTTTTTTTCACAGTCCTCCTCACAATTTCAAAAACTGGCTACATTTACCTTGATATATCAAGGCAGTTCATGCAACAAATCGCATTAAACAGTTTTTTTTTTTTTGTGAATGTTTATAGCATTCAATAAAATAACAGGACATCTACTGCAGTGCATATACTGCAGTTTCTTTTTGTTCCTTTTGACTTCTGGGTTTGCAGTCAGGGTGGCCTTATTTACCCCATTTTACTGTGTGTTTTCCCTGGGTTCTCACACTGTAACACTAATTCGTAGCCCCATGTGATCCTAGGTGGCCATTGCTATCAAAGCCCACAATAGCTCCTTTTGTTTTGCCACCCACTGTACTTTGTTTGGCTGGAACAGTTTGAAGCTAGTTACTCTGAATTGGTGTAAAAATCTGTCTGGATTGTAATTTAATTATTGGCTGTTTTGACTTAAGAGTTGGATTTTTCTAGTTTGGCTCTTGATTTAACCTGCCAAGTTTCGGTTGGTGGTTTCATTGTCGAAACGCACACTCCTAAGAGACTTTTAGGTGGTGTTGTCCATGCGGCTTCACCAACACACCTTTTCATGTCAACACCAGCCATTAGCGATTCACACACCAGTGGTCTCATGGTCTGTCTGCTCCATAACGAGTTAGGAGACCTCAGGCATTAAACTCCATCATTACTTCCCTCCCTCATCTCTGTTATTCATCCTCCCCCTTCCTGCCTCTTGTCCTCCTCCACCCTGTCCAGAGAACCCCCCTAGGGGTTCCTCCACACTCCCCTTTGAGCCTACACTCCCAGAGCTCAACACCTTAACACTGTTGACTTCTCAGTAAAGCGCAAGCAAATAATAATCCTGAATAGGCGCTTAAATTTAGGTGAAGATAGATAATGAATGCAGGTCGGCTTAAATATAACTTATCTGTATAAATTAATTAGTTGCTCTTGGGGTTTAGAACGTTAACTCCTAAATCCACAAACTTGAGTGAACAGGATCTTGTGGAAAATATATTTCCATTGGTATGATGGAAAACGCCTTTTGTTGAAGCTCCACATGAAATGTGGTTGTCTGATCTACTATTTTCTGGGCATTAATGCACATGTTTGTTAGAAGTTTAGTCCAATGAGAGAGCTTTTGTACCTGTGATCCTGGATGATGCTACAACACAACACAACAATTGTGCGCTTTGTTTACTATCCATACAAATCACGACTACAACGGCTTATGACATTAAACACTAAGACTATTTTTGCATTCTTACTCACACACTGCTATGTTATGATATCAAAACCATAACGCATTATTTGAAAAACTATTGTAATGTTTGAGTGTTAATACTTCCTCTGTAGCTCACCTGATAGACTGTTAGACTTTGGACTCCGCGGTTCAAGCCCAGCCAAACATGTAAGTTGAGATGTAACTCTGTGTCATAGAAGTGACACGAAATTACTTGATTGCTTCAGTAAATTAAAGGTTAAATTAAGGATAAAGTTTTAGATTTGGGAGGTATGATTTACCTTAAAAACCTTGTCTGATTACGACACAGTTTAATTTGCTTTTGCGCCCCCTGCTGGACATTTCACTGGGAAAATGCAGCCAATTTATTTTTAGTTCAGTCATAAAAACAGAAAAAGTACGGGTATGTCAGTGTTTGTGCAGACAAAAATGTTTCCATGGTCACAAAGTTCACGAGATCAGTCTGTTGAAAAGGGTAAAATTTACAGTATTCAGAAAGCTGTTTGAAAACAAACATTTATTTATCCGAGAATAAAGTTATTATTTAAATTAATTTCAAAGGTGTGTGATTATCTGCGATCTGAAATTATTCAAGATCGTTATCGGCATCCTACGTTGTCGTGCATCCCTAGTGTATATCTTAGATCCTGTTACTGTTCTAAATGTATTATTTATGTTTTAATTTTGCTTTGTTGTTCAGTGACAGTTTTAACAGTACAAATATTCCATGTAGTTTTTTTTCCATGTAAATATTCTCAATTACAGTAGGGGCTTCATGCATAATAATTATCAAAGAATTTGTAACATGCTGTATAAAATAGTCACGTCAAATTCCCTAAAGTATTTAATGTCAACTATCCAAAAATCCAGTCTAAATTATTATCAACAAAATTCACTGTACCTCTTGCAAAACTTTTTAGAAACACGTGAACTTGTTCAGTATGCTTCATGCATCAGGGTGATGGTGTTTTCTGTGGGAGTGTTGAGTCAAACAGATGTTCTGCATATCTCCCAGCAGGCTGATAGGCAGATGGTGAAAAATGATGTACAGGAAAAAACTGTTATGCCCACTCGTTAAAAACGTCAAAGCCGTCGTTGTTCATCCCACAATGGAAGAATGCAATGAGGTCATGAGAAGAAGTTTAATTGGCCTGTAGCTCTAGGCTGAGGCTCTCCCTCTGGACAACCCCCCTCTAATGTACCCCCTAATCCTTCTAATTCCCTTAGGGTCTCTCAATTTCAATTTAATGTATTTTATTAGTATGATTGTGTTTACATACAATGTTGCCAAAGCATTAATATACAAAACAGATAACTACAAGACATGTAATAATAAAACAGTAACAAATAACTATACAAATATAATTTTAATAAGGTGTCAGTTAGTGAATACAATTTTATTGAGTAATTTTCTTATTGAGAAAAAAAAAAAAAGCTAAAATGTTCTTCCATTTTCTCTATAAACTATCATCCTATTCAGTGAGGGGAAGATGAGTCCTCCAGATAAACATAGGGAAAAGAAGAACAAACTGAGTTGATGCTGTTTGTGATTGAAATGGCAAATGCGGTGATCATTTTTTTTCATTTGTAGATTTGACCGCACTCTACACAACTAAGCAATTTATATAAATACCATTAATTGAAAAAGACGCAATCGAATTCAAACCTAAACAGTGTGATCCATGTTTTGGCAAAGCAGTGTAACTAAACTACTTCCAGGAAAACTTAAACAAGCACTCTGGTCTGGAGTCTGGACAACTGATGACAGCTGAATGCTGTTGCACGCTCCGTTGAGTGTTTAACTCATCGCTGATTGCTGAGGTTCGCGCCTATGAACTGCGCAGAGAGTGCTCTTGTATATCAGACGGCGAGCCAATTTAATAGTTGGATCATTGAACAAGACCTCAGGCTGTGATTTGAGAGGGTTGGAAGAGTGCTAAATGAAGTCCAAGCTCTCAACCTGTAGTCTTTCTCCGGCAGCAAAAACATGCACACATTGAGATAGTAGCTAATAGTTGAAATATAAGAAATGGTCATTGGTGTGACAAAAATATATATATAGAAAAAATAAATCCTTGCCGTTTGTTTTATCAGTATATGATTGCGTTTTGAAAACGTCTGCAGATAACTCCACTTTCACCCATAATTCACATAAACCAATTTTAATGAAAATTAATCAAATTCACAACAAAATCTCTGTATAATTACATATTTGTAAAATTACACTACACTGCCATGTATAATTAAAACTTTACATTACAAATGCTCTTTACAGCTTAAATAATATATTTTTGCATCAGTAATGAGATTTTTATGCATTACAGAAGGCTACTTTGAATGGAAGTAGTAATTTTCTTGTAAATAATGTCACAATGCAAAAAGATGGTAATAATCATAAAAATAGGCCCTTTATGCAAAATATAGTGAATTTTGGAGTAAAATATGTCCCCCACATTTCTTGACTGTGTGTGAGACTTGCCCTCAATCTTCCGGTTTTCACGATTGAAGAAAAATATTGATGTTACACACTTGAGATTCCTTATCTGTACTGTGCTACTTTTTAGTACTACATTAGTGCAAAATTTGAGTTTAGGAAATATAAATGTTGTTGTGTTTTCATCAGCTGATGGGATATGTCTAATGTTAGAGCAAGTATGAAGAACAATGCCCTCCCTCAACCTGCCAAATAATCAGACTCCTTGTTCTCATGGAAAACACCAAACACAGCAAATCTCTTTATCTCCATCCACCACACCACATTTAGGACAGCTTGGTTAATGGCTAATTGTGTTTCATGACCATATACCACCATTTAGATGTTCACACATCTGTAAACCTTTCAGATTTGTTTAGATAATACAGGACATATTATCTCAGGCCCTGCAAACCAGCCAGACTGGGGCCTGAGGCTCCATTTGCTTGGTTGAATGAATGAATACTTCTTCCTTTGTTTAAACAGAACTGTTACTCGATTTTTGTCACCTCTAAACATCCCCAAAAGTGCCCAGAGGTATGCTAAAAGGTGTGAATGTTTAGTATGGCCAGTGGCAAAATGCTCCACCTTTTTCCTCCCCCAAGCCCAGGAATGTCAAAACTGAATGGAATGCCTGATTGCAAAGATGTGGATCTCATCTTTGAAACGTATGAATGGGCCAAACTCCCCCAAAAATGTGACTTCTGCATTAGTGTTTCATTTGAGTCTCATGATTATTCTGTGTTTGTTTTAAAAGGATTTAACTGGGGCCATGTGACAGTTGCATACCACCAAGATAAACCATGTTAATAGGATGTGATTTTCAGAGCTGGGCCTCTTTGGCATTGCCTTCTTTTCAAGGAGACTAGTTGGAGGTGTTTTGTTAGCTGAGACGGGCTCTCCATTTCAAAGGGCTTTTCAGTTTAGTCATCTCCTCCATAAAACTCTGCTTTACCTTTAGCACACAAATGAATGTGTTTGACACTTTTAAAGGCTACAACTTTGCCCTCTGCCTTGCCAAGCATGTATGCACAAGTCCCTGAAAACCAAGGCACTTTTTGAATACAGACATTCCTAACAAAGACATTGTTTTAGTGTTTGTGTGTTCTTATCCCTCGCTCTAATCAGGGTCCAGTAACTGTGTTTGAGGAGGAACTGCAGCATTCTGCTAATCAGCCATTGAAAACTCTAGTGGGAGAGACTCTTGTGAAATGCACACAAAAAATTCAAGGATGCAGGGGATCTCTTGCCTGATTTTTTTTTAATTTTTTTTTGTTTTTTTTTGTTTTTTAATCGTTTAGGGCTAATGTGTTCTCTTCTCAAGGTTTAGTCCCCCTTTTCCTGTCCACTCATGCACTACAGTAGATTTATGGAAAGGATTTGGCCTTTCCAGACAGCTGCTACTTTTCTTCACACACTTTGCCAGCCTTTTCTCGTGAAATTTAAGTGAGCGGTGCAACGTATTTGCAAAATTTAAATTACATGCTTCATTTCATTTTTGGCTGCAGTTTCCAAGTGAAATGTCCAGCGGGGGGTGCCAAAACCAAGTGAAATTAGGTTTTAATCAGATGAGGTTTTTAAGGTGAATTTTAGATGGAGGTTTTAATAAGTAAAACGTACCTCCCTAACCTGAAACTTTACCCTAAAACTAACCAATAGTGTCTGAAAAGATAAATGAGTTTAACAAAACAGGCATCCTTACCCTAACCAACACCTAACATTAACTGATAGTTTTTTGAAATGCAAATTCAAAATGTGTGAAATTTGCAAATTTACTGCAGCAACCATGCGATTTCACTTTTGTGTGCCTTTGGATGATATCATAACATGTATTTTCTTTGACAAAGCCATTGCCTAACTCCATGTATTTGCATGGCAGTTGTTTGTGGTAACAGTCTGTGCCCAACCAGGATGAATTGCTAATTTAGCCATTTCACACTGTCTTGCGTTCTTCCATTTAGTGACAAAACATTGATTCAACAAATGCACCTCTCCTCCATGGCCTTTCTGACCTTATCTTCAGCGTTTTATCTTTTTTCTGTCTCGTCTTTCATCCTAAACTGTCACTTGCTATCCCCTTTCTTTTGATCATTTACAGATGTTCTCTCCCTGTTTCTCTCCCTGTTTCTCTCTCTCTCTCTCTCTCTCTCTCTCTCTCTCTGTCTCTCTCTCTCTCTCTCTCTCTGTCTCTCTCTGTCTCTCTCTTTCTGCTTAACCCACCACACTGGTGTCACTGTTGTGTGGAAGCACATTCCAGTCAGTTCAGCCAGTTACCGTCCCACCTATACTCCTGCCCTTGTCACACAGTTCAAGCCATCAAAAATATTGATGTGGTTTTGTGAGAAAAATATTTACGATATATATTGATATATGGTTGTGTTGGCAGTCCTAGAGATGATTGCATAAGTCTGTCAGTGTGAGAGGAAGGCAGATTGTTAAAGACAGAGGAAGTGGAAAAAAAGGTCATTATCTGATAGCTTCAAAGCTGTGTTTAATATACAAAAATCTGGATGGTGGATATGCCGGAGGCATATTTTGATCTGAGCGGTACAGAAATGTACATTTTAGTTTTTCCATCATCTATCTTTTCATCTTTTCCTCAACAGGGAGCCCCAATGTTTTTTTCATCAATACCCTTATTGTTCTGTAAGGAGTGGTGGAATTCCTCTTGGGCTTCTGCTCAGGGCAGTCCTGAACTTGAAGGGCTGAGTAAACCCATGCAGTACTGTCATTCATGAGTCACCAAACACATGTTAATCTTCAAGTTCTTACAGCTTCTATTTTATTGAATATACTGTACTGTGGGGTCTCAAAGGTCTGAAAATCTGAAATTCAAAATCTGATTTAAACCTGAAGTTTTAGGATTGTGAAAAACTTGAATGAATATGCAATGTTATGTCGTACAACACTGAACAACTCCTTTGTGTGAAAGCTTAGATTTCCTTGCTTTCATTGAAGCACACAAGATGCTCTTTGTAACATTCTCAAATCATGTTGGGATAACATGAATCATCAAGTTTTGCGCAAACTTAAGGAGTTCAAACCAGCTCTTGTGCATGTTGTCATTAAAGTAAAAGGGGACATACCAATTAAATAAGACATTCTGAAATTCATGCAAATTTTGTAGTAAAGTTTTCTCAAATTTGAATGATAATAATATGATTGGAAATGCTAAATAGAAGCATTTTCTATATTGGACTCAGTCTTTTGGATCCTAGTGTATTTCTAGATTAGAGGCTGATTGACATCTGCATTTGGCTGTACCAATAATTAGTAAGTGATTAGGTACAGAGGAATGTCCCATTAATTTGAATGTGAATTTTGAGTATAAAAGTACCCCTTCAGTGTGCCTCCATATGCGCCTAATTAGGTTGAGTTTGTGAAAAGCTTTAACTTCTGGAGTAGATCTCAATACACCAGTCAGATTTACACTAGCAATAGTTCAGAGAGAGTAAAACATGTCTAGAAACCCCTGCATTTTCTTCCATTTTGTTGTGCTTCGTTGATCTGTTTTTTTAATCCAAGGAAGTCTTCATGTAAAACACGCTTCCGAATGGGGTCAGGTGAACCCAAAATCAGCCTAATTATACAAGGCTAAAGTAATGAGGAATTTCCCATTTTAATGGTCGATTGTGAGGCTAAAACAATATCTTCAATATGAGCCTAATTAGGTAGAGTTTGTTAGAAGCTTTAGCTCCTGGAGTAGGCCTTAATACTTCAGTTAGCTTTACACCAGCATTATTTTAAGGCAGAGGAAGTGACTTTTAGATTATCTAACTGATAATTCCTATGGTCAAATAAAATTAGAATCTGACAATATTTCATATAAAACATAATTACAATAATGCACATATAATGATTTGTTTCATATTCACTGTTGTATTCAGTGTTGCACTAATTCATGTGTCTACCTGTGATAGTCTTGTAAGACATGTTACATGTTAAATGTTATGCACTGTGGTCTCAGGAGACACTTTGTTTCATTTCTTGCCCTGTACACATAAGGAAATGACAATAAAACCTAACTTGATCAATGCCTAATTTGAGATAGTAAGTAATAAACAGTCAATTAAGACCATTACAAGCTTTGCATTTAACACCGTTGAATCAGACTATGAATGTTTTCATCAGTGGGTTGAATTTATGTTCTAGGGCAGGGGTGGGGAACATCAGGCCTCAGGGCCGTATAAGGCCAGCGAGACCATTTTACCCGGCCCGCAAGACCATTTGAGATATAAGTTGAAAAGCAAAAAATGGCCTTGATTCAATTAACCTGAAAAAAAAAAAATTCCTTTCAAATAATTTTTTAAAATATATTTAAATGATAACAACACAAAATATTGTATAATAGACTGACGTTTTAGGGTTTTTGGTGTGTGAGCACATAACTGAATGCATACATTAATTTCAACCAACAATCAGAAATGGCAAGCAATTGTATAGCCTGTGGATAATTTAGTAAATACTCATGTGGCCCTTAATGGAAAAAAGGTTCCCCACCCCTGTTCTAGCGCTACATCCTAGTATGCTATGTAGCCTCCCTGCTGGCATGCACCCTAAGAAAGATGCACTATCTTCTTATTACCACAATTTTTCTCAGCTTCAGCGCACTCCTTTGGCTTGTTCCTTCACAGCTGCAGTCGATGACTGCTTAAGTCTGTGTAATGTCTCCTTTGTTGACCAAAAGGAAATAATTTATTGCCCAGAGGATGTGCAATATTGTCGGATCACGAGAACATTAGATTCCCAAGGTTGACATTTTTTGGCTGGCTCTATCTGTCATATTAGGATTTTTTTCTCAGCCCTGATAAAACATTGTTGAGTCTTGTTGAATTTATGGACTATATTTTTCATTGCCTTATAATGTTTAATTGCAATATTACTGTTGCCATTTAGTTTACTTTAGGGATCAAATAAAATAAAATCACTTTTATTGTCACATGACCAAATACACAAGTGCAACAGTAGGTGAAAGTCTTGTGTGCAGTTCTGAACAACATGGCAGTCATGACAGTGACGAGACATATACCAATTTACAATAAACAACAGATTTACACAACACAATTTACATATCAAATGTACACATAATTACACAACACAATAATAATATTCAATACACAGTAAACAATACACACAATTTAGAGTGCACATACAATAAAAATAAAAAGTGTGTGTATGCATGTATGTGTGTGTGTGTGTGTGTGTGTATATATATATATATATATATATATATATATATATATATATATATATATATATATATATAAAATATATATGCCATAGTTCTATTGTGGAGAATAGAACCCTAAACCAACTTTTTTAGTTAATGATCTGTAAGCATGGGGCTTTATTAGTACTGGTCATTGATTCAAGTAATTTTTTTGACATTTGTGTATAAAGTGTTTTAATTCTGCAATATATGGTGTAAAAACGTCTGAGTGCTGCCCTCTTCAGGTTGAACGGTGGCTACTGCAGTTGAATTTTCCTATTGGCTGTTGCGGTACTTCGTGACGTAAGCGGTGACAGCTGACGTAAGCAGGTTCCAGCTCACCACGCCAGATTCATGTACATGTCGTCTTGCGACTGTGTGAGGAATAATAATGACATAGTCTGACAGCAGCTGTCAATTAATCCGTCACTACGAGTCTCAGGTGCGATGTCCTGGAGGGGAGGGAAGCTCACCTCCGATCATGTTTCTGGCAGTTCGCACCACCCTTTGCAGGTCTTTGCGGTTGTGGGCGGCACATAATTATTCAGATGATTAAACATTTAAAAAATATCTTTCCAAGCAATTTCAGTAGACAAAAAAACTTGAGAAAACATGAGTTTATTTGTGATCTGGGAGTTTTATTCAGTGCACCGATACATGAATCGGTACGACTCCAATACTGACATTTTAAGACAAATCTTGTATCGGTCCAACGAGCCCGATCCAAATCCGATACTGTGTGTTAGTCATGTTCGTTACTGTCAAGCTCCAAAAATGGTATAAAAGATGCCATTAAAGTAGTGCATTTGAATCAACGACATGCGATTTAGCTTTGTGAATCGCAAAATGCTGTGTTTAAAAAAGTAAACGTATAGTATGTGCAGCATATTAGCACTGTTATGATGACACACAAATTCAGGTCTATTTTTAGCCTTCACATCAGTGTGCAATATTTGAGCAGTACTCACAAACAACATCTCAGATGTAGATGCTCAATAGTTCGGTTCACTTATAATATGCATTTAGAACAGCACCGGAGGTGCATTTTACCAGAATTTGAATAAGAAGCAAATTAAAATACTGTGAACTTGCCTAGATAGAGACACACCTACCGGATTTCCGGAGAGTTTAGAATGTCAAAATAAAAGCCAGATAGTTTTAAAATTTAAAGCTCATGATTGAGTTAGTTGTATTTAAAATTCTAAAGGCCTATGATGATGATAATAATAATAATAACAATAATTATTTTTATTAGTATCATTGTCATTTTGTTTTGGGATCAGTTGAATGGGATACCAAAAATAGCTGTATGAATGAATAGCTGACTGATACCTTACAACTAAATTGAACAAAAAAAGAGATCATTTAAAGTCTAGATACAAGCTGAAAATATTTAGCAAAGAAAACTTATTTTCTTTTCTACTGGAGACTTTAATTTTGCTGCTACATTATTCAGTAAAGTAGTTAACAATAAAGTTTTTCTTAATATACTATACATTTTTATTGAAATTTTTCAAGGTTTTTGTTTCTTTACATATTAAAGAGTAGCCCCAATTAGTGTCACACAATAAGATAAAGATATTCTAAACTGATTATGCAAAAAAAAAACAAAAAAAAAACAGCCCTGTTATCAGATTGGGATCGGTATCGGCTGATACTAAGATTTCTGATATCGGATCGGAAGAGAAAAAGTGGTTTCAGTGCATCCCTTATTTACTCATTATTTTTATGGAAGAGTAACGATGGTTAACTAGTTGACTAGCCATCAAATAACTGTCTAGTCGATTAGTGAGGCTTGTTGGTTTTAGATAGGGACGCACCGAAATTAAAATTCTGGGCCGAAACCGAAAATCCAGGATGCACTTGGCCGGAAACCGAAACTGAAATTTATTTATTTATTTATTATTATTATTTTTTTTTTACCTATTTAAGAAAAAAAAAATTATAATTGTGTGTATAATTGTATTAATATTATACTTTTTCATTAATTTCATGAATTTAATGAATCTGAATTGAAAAACTACAAACCAATAAAATAAATCACACTTTTATTGAAAGTAACACACCAATATTGGACAAAAAATATATTAAAACATTATTAAATATTATTCTTCATTCAATTCTGTAAAAACAACAGTGCAAAACAGCAGTAATTGAACTCAACCTCAACTGTAAACGACAGATGTATCCTCAAGTGAAGAACAAGTGTAATGTTATTGCTATACACATCATATTGGACCGATTTCTATTTAAGTACAAGTGACAGGTTTCTCTTCAAAACAAAAGTTGCTAAACTTTCTGACAGTCTCTCCTATCAGAAAGCTCATCAAGAACATGAGATGCTGCACTGAACAGTCTCTCACTCTCTGTGCTAGTGCTTGGGCAGATAAATACCTGTGCGAAATCCGTGCAAGCAAAGGAAATCGGTCTTTGTTTATGCGACAGGTAGTCAAGGGGATTGTCGCTTCTGGCGTAGTTCAGCTAGATACGCCTCAAGTTGTGTTGTAGCTGCGCTAGTTGTGATACTTTCCTGTAGAATCTCTTGCTGTACTCTGTGTGTGTGTGTGTGTGTGTGTGTGTGTGTGTGTGTGTGTGTATATATATATATATATATATCTTGAAAGTTCTGCTGAACAAACACTGCAGATCGCAAATGTGATGTCCTTATCAGAAACTTTGAAGAATTTGACATGATCACACCACTGACATGATCGGCCTTTGTTTGGTAGCGCCGTGATAAGGGCTAGATCGATCCAGAGTGAAATCTGAGCACTGAGGGGCGGGGCGAGGAGGTATATATTTTCGGCGGCCGAAATTTCGGTGCATCCCTAGTTTTAGATTTTGTTTTTCTTGTATCATTTTTAGGTTTGATATTTTCAGTGGTGGTAATAATGTAATTTTAGCATGCTGACAGCGTGCTGTGCTTTAGCTGTTAAACAATGTTTGCACTATCTTTTGGAGAAGTTAAGTCTTTAAATTCTTTCTTTTTAAAGCATCATCGCTAATGGCATACACAACACATGCTAATGGCATACACATGCAGGCGGACATCTTTGACTGTTGCATTGCAACGTTTTAGCATTTTTCTGTGTTAAAAGAATATTCCAGATTCAATACAAGTTGAGTTCAATCAACAGAATTTGTGGCATAATATTGATTACCACAAAAATTATGTAATATAATGCGATGTCAACAAACCCTAAAGCGATTTATAAAAATTCAGATTTAAACAACTTTACAGCTTAACACGTGTTAGTGCTTTTATTTTCTCTGTTGCCTATGAGCATATGGATGTACTATAATTACTGTATATTTTATTCGTGATTTATCGTGCATGTTTTTGCAAGTGGTTATAGTTTTATCTTGTGTAAAGCACTTTGGTCAATGTATTTATTTTAAAATGTGCTATTAAAATAAACTTGATTGATTTTATGCAATTATAAGCTTCACACTTCTGTAAACCCCCCCAAAATTGGGCCCATTCCCTTCCAATGTAAGTGCCTTATTGTAACCTCGATTTTGCTTTTTTTAAAGAAAAGGAGGGACGATTCAATTATTTTTGTGGTTATCAACATTATGCCACAAATGCCATCGTTTGAGCTTAACTTGTATTGAACCCGGAATATTCAAAACCCACAAGCCATGGATGACTGCGGAGGTGCGTGCGCTGCTGAGGACCCGAGACTCCGCCTTCAGAGCAGGCGACAAGGCTGCCCTAAGAACAAACTGTCCCGGGCCATCAGAGAGGCAAAGCGCGCACACGCCCAGAGAATCCACAGTCACTTCCAGGACAGCGGCGACACGGCAGTGCATCCAGGCCATCACCAACTACAGGACAACATCAGTTGCCTATGACAAAGATGCCTCCCTTCCAGATGCACTGAACGACTTCTACGCTTGGTTTGAAGTAGTGCTGCACATTAATCGTGAGGTCAGCCTGTGCGATTATATGACAGCAGATGCTGCGATTTTATTAAATAAATAAGTGCATGTGTGGACGTCCATTCTCTCTGAGAGCTGTTTGCCCATTTTCTACACCGCTAATGATAAGATGACCAGACCAGTCAGTCTCAGTTTAGGGAGTGGCACGTGTGGTCATGTGAGTTTCCGGTGTGCAGCGTGGAATGCCGAGCAGGCCGACACTGAACTGGTGGTCAGAAAAAAGAACACCGATCTCAGCTTGGCGATATGTCTTTATTTCATCAATAATTAAAAATTCGAGACCGGGAGATTTGAAGTTCCGGCTGATGCACACTCTTAACACGGAGATGCTCGTCTCTAACCCCCGCTGTCTGCAGCTCGAGTGTCTGATAGAAACACTGTGCAGTCAGCGGTCAGAGCCACTTCAACCAGTCGTGGAAGAGACCCAATCTGAGCGGGAGTCAAGACTGGAAGATTTAAAGTTTCGCCGGCTGATGCACACTCTTAATGCGGAGACGCTCGTCTCTCACCCTCACTGTCTTCAACTTGCAACGTGTTGCATCATTAATGAGATAAACATAAGATCAATCTTATGTGAAAAATAACATGAAAATTACAACAACAATAAAGTGTGTATGTGTGTGTGTGTGTGTGTATATGTGTGTATATACACATATATATATATATATATATATATATATATATATGTATATACATATATATATATACATATATATATATATATATATATATATACATCCTGCTTAAATGTCCCTGTTTGTTTGGACAATCTTATTTTCTTGAAAATTGTAATGTTCTTATTTATTGTTCTATTTTATTTAGGTGTAATGTTGAAAAAAAATAACAAGTCCGCACGCAGTAATGCAAATATATTTAATTTTGAAAAAATATTTTAATTTGAAAACACTGTGCATTTATAATTGTTGTTGTTGCTAGTTTGTATGTTTTAGTTGAAAAATACACATTTCAGCATTATCAGTAATCTATTTGTGCATTTTCCTTGATAACCAAGCAAGTTGACTCATGATACTATTTGTTTATTATATCGCAATCGCATATCGAAATATTAACCTCAATAATCGCAAAAAAACATTTTCCCCAAATCGAGCAGCCCTAGTTTGAAGCACAGAAAGATGTGGTGGCGAGGAAGACCACCCCTCCTCCCAACAACCAGGTGCTCTGTCTTACCACGGGTGATGTGAGGAAAACTCTACGTAAAGTCAACCCACGGAAGGCTGCTGGACCAGACAACATTCCTGGCAGAGTACTCGGAGGATGTGCAGACCAGCTGGCAGATCTTCTTACCGACATCTTCAATATATCTCTGAGCAGTGCCGTCATTCCAACGTGCTTCGAGAGGCTCGTCATGAGGCACATTAAGACCCAGCTGCCCCACTCACTAGCCCCACTCACTAGCCCCACTCACTAGCCCCACTCACTAGCCCCACTCACTAGCCCCACTCACTAGCCCCACTCACTAGCCCCACTCACTAGACCCACTGCAGTTCACGTATTGTCCAAACCGTCAACAGATGACACCATTGCCACCACCCTCCATCTGGCCCTCACCCAACTAGATAAAAAGGACTCATACGTTTGAATGCTGTTTCATAGACTTCAGCTCAGCATTCAACACAATCATTCCTCAGCACCTGTTTGGAAGGCTGAACCTGCTGGGCCTTCTTCTCTGCAACTGGATCCTGGAATTCCTGACTGGGAGACCTCAGTCAGTCCGGATCGGGAACAGCATCTCCACCACCAACACACTGAGCACTGTGGCCCCTAGGGCTGTGTGCTCAGCCCACTGCTGTTCACTCTGCTGACTCACGACTGCGCAGCAATGCACAGCTTGAACCACATCATTAAGTTCACCGATGACACGACCGTGGTGGGTCTCATCAGCAAGAACGATGAGTCAGCATACAGAGAGGAGGTGCAGCGGCTAACGGACTGGTGTAGAGCCAACAACCTGTCTCTGAATGTGGACAAAACAAAAGAGATGGTTGTTGACTTTAGGAGAGCCCAGAGTGACCGCTCTCCAATGAACATTGACGGCTCCTCTGTGGAGATCATCAAGTGCACCAAATTCCCTGGTGTTTACCTGGCGGAGAACCTCACCTGGTCCCTCAACACCAGCTCTATTACCAAGAAAGCCCAGCAGCTTTCTTCGAAGGCTGAGGAAAGCACATCTCCCCCAAGCCATCAGACTCCTCAATACACAGAGACTGGTTTGACACACACACACACGTCCTGAGTTGCATTTTAATTATTGTCACTCTATACCTTGTTGCTACCTCAATAACTGCTATGTGCATAGAACACTCATCTCATAGTATGGTATGTTTACATTTGGCATTTTTAGAAACTGTCATCTTTTTGCACTACTGTGTACTGGTCGGCGCTGCACTGTTTCTCACTGTGCCTATTGTCCTGTTAATGTTTAGTAATTTATTGTACTGTCCCATACTTTTTGCACAGGTTTGCACGTGCACTTTATATAGGTATGTTATTTAGTCTGTGTAGTCTCATGTGGTTCTGTGTTTGTCCTATGTTATTTTATGTAGCACCATGGTCCTTGAGGAACATTGTCTCGTTTCACTGTGTACTGTACTAACTGTATATAGTTGAACGACAATAAAAACCACTTGACTTGACTTAAATATTCTTTTAAGTTAAAAATAGTTTGACTTTTTAGGCTAGGGTGTTAATTTTTTCATGTGCCATTCTGTTTTGCACACAGTCGAGTGTTCAGCCTTTCTAAGTATAGTCTTGATCCTATACGAGCCTATACGGATACATTCGATGCATGCACACTACAACTGCTTTATGAAACTCCAAGCACAGTTAATGTCAGAGGCATGCGCTGATTAATTGCCAAGATGCGAACTGTCTGCGTGCCTAAATGTATGTTGAACACAGATGGTCTGTGCGTACATTTGCGTTGTGGGGCTATGCGTAAAAGCTATACTTTTGACATTTAGAAACCTGTCTAGAAACCTTTGTCTATCCATTTTTACATGTAAAAATGTCTTTATTTAAAGCCTCCTAAAAACACACTTCCGATAGGGGTCTGGTGAACCCGAAATCAGCATAATTATACAAGGCTTCCTTAAGACTGGTTAGTCAACTTGATTTTCAGTCAACCCATCAACTAGTCAGTTTTGAAAATATGTAGTGTTGCACAATTATATTACCCCCATGTTGTTCACAGATGTTTAAAACAGGGCTTTACTTTAATTCTCTTCTAGTATGCTAGAGGCAGAGTTTTATACCACAGGCATGTAGACCCCAAAATCACACCCAGACTCAAATGGCTCTGTGACAAAGACACGATGTCATCAAGTCTAAGTTCAAAGACCGTCCAGTGCCTTGGTCCCCACATGGCCTGACCCTTTCCTCTTCATCTATGCCCTGGCTTCAGTCATGCCTTTGAGCTCCAGCAATACTCCAGTGAGTACTATGTGTCAGTGATCAACTGCTCTTTGTCTGTTCTCCTGAAGCACTCGCCGCCATGATGGCTACGTGAAGGGGCTTTTTGTTTTCCTCTCAGTCAGATTCTGGCTCCATTCTTCACGGACTCACCAACAGATTTGGTTTGTCTTGTTTTGCAAGGATGCTGGGGAGACATCAGAGATGAGACATCAATGGTGGCACACTGTTCGCAGCAGCACAGGATGTGTTCTTCCTTTCAAAAACAGATAGATGGAGTGCAGCTCAGTGGAACAGAATGAAGAAGTCTTGAGACTGTTTTTACTAAAAAAGCAGTTCAACCTTATATAACGGCCAAAGACATCCATATGACTAAAAACATCCCGCAAATTCCCATTCATTGTTGGAGCGTTGGCTTAGTAGCCACATGTTCTGATACCTTGAATGCGACTAAGTTCAACCCATTTAAGAATTCTGTTCCCTCATCTTCTCTCCACCATTAATGCTTTTACATGTAGCAGAAGTATTAACACTGACGGTACACTGAAGTTTGCATTTTTTTTTTTGCAAATCAGGCCCATATTTTGGCATTTAACAAGAGTGGTACTTATTGCATCCCTTCTCTTATATTCGTTTCAGTCGGCAGCCAAGGCTGTTCATTTCTGGCCACAATAGTGGGTCTGACTAGGGGAGGTGGTTTGATCAGAGACCTGTGTGGTCCTTTTTTCTTAAATTATGATACCATATTTTAAAGGTTGTGACAACGTACACGCTGATGCAACATTTTCTTAAACCACTTGATCAGCCCTGTGTATTAATGATCTACAGCTAGACTCAGAATCCATCATGGCGGACAAAATTAATTGCAAATGAAGGTTTTAAATCACAGGTTAAAAGAATAATCTATGATTTGTTAAACCGTATTTAAAATTAAGTGGTGTAACAACTCAAATTTAAATATAACTTGGATCAACAAACCCTGGATTAGTTCTAAACTCTACTTGATTTAATCTTTATTGGTGCAACCCACCCAAAGTCTTCTACAAAGACTCAAATGATTATTATTATTATTATTATTATTATTATTATACCAGTTATTTTCCATGGCAACATGGAATGTAAACAAAAGTTAGCCTAGGGGTGTGCTGTCTTGGATTTTGGTTTTAAATTAGACTGATCAAAATTTTTATGCAACTGACTGAAAAATTAAGACCAACATTTTAGATGACTAACTAGTAAGACTAGTCTAAAACAGTTTATGCAACCGACCCATGATCTGAAAACATCTGGTTAAGGGCTATGAGTCAGACTGTTGTTTCAGTTCCAGCAATACATGTAAACAGAGCCGGACTGGGACACAATCAGGCCGGGAAATCCTACACCCATCCAGGCCATCCTATGCATCCAAATAAAATTTAGAAACACCGACAACCTTGTTTTTTTTTTTCCCTCTAAATTACATTTATTTCACAGTATGACCATAACTTAAAAACATAAACAACCAACCTAGAAGTAAAGCAGTCCTAATATCAAATGGGTCTGCACATAACATCCTGTGCACTGCAATTACAACTGCAATAAATAATGTTATTTACATTTATGCATTTGGCAGACGCTTTTATCCAAAGCGACTTACAGTGCACTTATTACAGGGACAATCCCCCTGGAGCAACCTGGAGTTAAGTGGCTTGCTTAAGGACACAATGGTGGTGACTGTGGGGATCGAACCAGCGACATTCTGGTTACCAGATTACCAGTTATGTGCTTAGACCACTACACCACCACCACTCTGTTATGAGATTGATGTTTTAAATAAATGTTTATACAAAACACCAATAGGTGGCGGCAAGTGACCGTCTTAATTAGTGAGTCATTCATACAAAAGATTCGTTCAAAACGCTGCGCTGCTGTAGCTTTCCTTTGGAACTATTTTAGTCGGTGAAATAGAACAAAAACAGTTAATATGGTTTGTGTCTAAAATGTAAGTAACTTAATAATAAATATTAACTACGCTACTTGTTTATTGAACAATATATTCAATGTAACATTTTCAATCGTGATAATATTCAGCAAAACGGCTCCCTTAGTTGTGTTATGTTAAACTAAATCATATGTTATAAATAAAAAAAACAACAATTATAATTTTTACCTCAGTACATTTCTTCTGTGAGTTTTCTGTGTGCACTCATTTGTTTTGATTTCTCCAAGAATGTAACGTTAGACGGGCGCTACCGCTTACATTTGCTAGCAGTGCAATACTAAGTTAACGAAGAAAAAAGTACAGTATTTACAGATGAAACTGACCTGCACTTGAAGCCCTGAACAGGTCAGTAATTTTGCAACATTTTGCTGCTGCTGCTTCTTGGGAGTGCTTTCTATTTTTTGTCCTTTCCCTCTCTGCTCCACCTGGCCGTTTTCTCTCCATCATCGGGTGCTGTTTGCATTTTCTGTTTAACCGTTTGTCTGAGGCGTAAAGTCGAATCGTATCCTTGCCAGTCTAACAGATTCATGATTTAATTTTTTTTATTGTTATTAATATTAATAATAATTTTATTGAATGACGAATTCAAAAATGATCACTGGTAAAGGTAGTAATATAAAATAATAATAAATTTTTTTTTTTTAAAAAACGCTGGCTGGCAGCAGGCCAACTTAGTCGCTAGGCCAGCGGGAATTGTCCCGGTGCTCCCGATGGCCAGTCCGGGCCTGCATGTAAAGTAACATTTGAAAGCCTCTAGACATCTATTGGATTAAACGGTTTCGGGAAAATACCTTTGACTCACTGTTGTGCTCTCTGACATGGTGTTGTGGAAAAGACAATGTGCATAAGGGTATTGTGTTATTTCATGATCATAACAATCACTGCTTTTTGTATTTTTTCCCAAGAATCTGTAAAGGGATTTAAACACCATTTTGTTTTCCTTGTTGTGTTGTGGTTTGTGTGTCATATTTTACTGCTTTGTGCGTCTGTGCTTAGTGGACTGCTACTTTATAGTTTATAATAGCCTATTAGTCATATGGAGTACTATTCTAGTACTTTTTGGAGCTTGAGAGTTGCTGTTCAAAATGTACTTACATTATGTGGAAAATGTAATTCAATGTAACTCAAAAAATCATGATGGTGACTTGATGACAGATTAAAGCTCTGTTCACATTGTTAGCGATTTTGTACTGGATGTGACAGGAGACCAGTGACCGTTGGCGCTAGACAGAGTGGTTGATGTTGTCATCAATTTCACTGTTCCATATAATATTTCTGTAACCACTTACATGGATATAATAAAATCATCATGATGTGTGTAAAACCATGCCAGAAATTGTCAGCATTCTGAGTGAGTTTGATAGATACACTGAAAGATCGATCTTTGTGTTGATATAATGCATTGAGTATTGCTGCTGTTTATAACACTTTCCCATTCCAGAATGCACATTTTTAGCATCAAGTAAACTGTATTCTTATGAAATTGGATAATATGCCAGAAATTGTCAAAATTGTGAGTGAGTTTAATTAATCTTGTTCATGATAGGATGCACTCTCCCCAGAAGAATGTTCATTATTAGAGGCAAAAACAAATGAGAATTATATATTAGTTTTACTGGCAATCTAGCTCATCGTGATCAGATTTTCTAAAGCTATGGCCAGTTGTTCAGCCAAACAATAACGTTAGTGCGACAGCAGTAGGAACACCCACTAGCAACAAGAAATACAGAGAATAGCAACATCTAGCAACTGTTTGAATGGGGCTTAAGCTGTGTCCTTCATGATGCAATATACACTATACACTTACAAGAGGTAATTTTGCACTCAGCCATGTAGAATTTTCAAAGTGTTGTACTGTCCCAAATGGAACACTATAAAGTTTTTTTTTTGACAACTCCGAAGCACTCGCTGTTTTTTAACTGTTGGAAATTGTGTTCAGTTTTTATTCAAACTCAGTTTGACACTTATATCTTGAATAATGTTCATAGTCACACAGTGTTGTGGTCATTATAAAGCATTCAACTCATATTTGTAATGTGCTGTCTTCACAGAAGTTTAGCTTTTAATAACATTACAATTGTCAGGACAGCATTGCAGCCGCATAACTCCACCCCTTTTGCAATGTAAAGTGAGACGCAACTATTGAGTGCATATAGTGACCAACAATCCACACTCTATTTTTTCAGTTTATCTACCGGGTTCTCATAATTCACTTACTTTTGTTAACATACTACTCGCACTACTTGCACTTCAAAACGGCGTAGAAATATTGCTGAAGTGTGCGATTTGGGACACACCTTTAATTTTTGACAAACCATCCCTTGAAATTTTTTATTCACCCCTGAGTTTTTAGAAACTTCTTTGAGCACCAAATGAGGCTTTTTCCAACTCGTTCATGGAGTTATGTGAGTAGAAAGCCCACACTCTATGGTAAAAATGTCTCCCACCTCAGTTGAACTTTGACCTTGACAGCTTGTTGTTTGCAGGGGTCTCCTAAAAGTCATCAAGTTCATTTTCATGGCAACAGCCATAATGCAAAGACTGGTGCAAGGAACATGCCTTTTTATTATTGCTTTAAAAATGTCTGCAGCTTTAGCTGTAGGTTAACTTCTTGTTGCAATCTCTAGGTCTATTTACTTCACACACAGTTGTCCCTCTTTTTATTTTTTGCGGATTTGTTTGGAGAGCAAATTATTTGTTAAGCAAACATTGGTGTCCCTGTGACCCTGCTGAAAGATGGTGTAATTTTCTTCACATTAAATGTCTCTCCATACCATTTCCATTTAGCCCCTGGTTACAGTATCTAGTTCATCCTCCCAACACACATGCCTTGCACAGACATGTAAAAATATGTTTTTACACGCTCTGCAAAATTGCTGGAGGACCTTGAAAGCTGCTTAAATCCAGACTAGTAAAAAAACTAAGCTCCTTGTAAAAAATACTTGGAGGTTTTGTGTGATCATTCTCTTGTTTTTATTTTACAACACAATGTTTTATTGCATGTTGCACATTAAAAAAGTAGAAGGAAGAATTTTCAGGCTTGTTGATGCAGAAATAAATTTGGATGATTTTATTGTGGTTAGGGTTGCAGCGTTATACCGGTTTCACAGTATACCACCGGATAAAAATTGACGGTTATCATACCATGTTCATTTGCTTATCTACGGTATTAAGAAAAAATGCAGCTAGACGGAGTATCACACCTGCTCATCTCCTTTCCTCCTCGTCTGCTTCGTCAGACTCGTCAACTTGCCCCACACACACATGCAGCAGAGAAAATGTCAGAGAGAGGCGAGGTGAGGGGGGTTTGACATAAGTGTGTGTGTGTGTGTGTGTGTGTGTGTGTGTGTGTGTGTGTGTGTGTGTGTGTGTGAGAGAGTTAAAGCAGTGTTTCTCAACTGGTGGGTCGCAGGTCTATTCAGACTGGGTTTTTTCATAAATACTATAATTTGTTATGATTATTCTTATTCTTATTTAAGACTAGCTACACTGAATTAACCATAGTAATGAGGAGCCTTTCCTCCAGTGTAATATGTATGTTCTGTTTGAAATTAGGAAACAAACAGGATATTAATGGGCTCATGTGTAAATATGCGCTTCAATTTTTAAAAGGGGGGAGAGAAAACTTCCAAAAATAATGTCACTTGATGCATCTCCTTGTACTATGGTGGGTCGCCACTTGATTTCCAATGTAAAATCTGAGTCCTGAAGCAAAACCAGTTGAGAACTACTGAGTTAAAGGTTTCAGACAGGAGCAGTCTGGCTACACTGTCACACACCTAGAGTATATGTTAATTGTTAATAATCATAGGACATTACTTTAAAAGCTCACACAGCTGAAGTTAATTTAACATGCTTTAGTTATATAACATGTTATAGTTACGTGCTATTTTTTTTTAATCATGTTTATAATTCAGTTTATCGTTATAATTATAATTCTGTTAGCTTTCTTATTTATTCTATTTATTTATTTTATTTTATTTTATTTTATTTTATTTTATTTTTATTTTTTTTACACAAAAATTAAAAAAAAAAAATAAAAAAGGGTGCAAGTTTCAATTATTATAAAGCATTTGTTCAACCAAAAAAAAAACCTTCTGTTTTCACTCATTTAAGGGTCATTGTAACTGTTAATAATAATCTGGTAATACCGTATACCGTGATATCTTAATATTTTCTGAGACTGTTATCATACCGTGAAAATCTCATACCGTTGCAACCCTAATTGAGATTGTTGCCAAGGATGTATTCTGCATTGCGGTGGAGAGGACCATCCATCCATCCATCCATCGTCAACCGCTTATCCTGTGTACAGGGTCACGGGGGGCTGGAGCCTATCCCAGCTAACATTGGGCGAAAGGCGGGGACACCCTGGACAGGTCGCCAGTGTGGAGAGGACCATGATTAAGCTAAATATTAAAGGAATAGTTCACCAAAAAAATGTATTCTCTTATTTACAGGCAGTGACTGTAAATTTGGCATCTCCCATTTTACTTAATCCACTGCTCTCTATTTTTTTCTTCTTCTGGAAAGTCATTAAAACATAATAGTGGATTTTTTTCTTTTGCTCTTGGAATAAATGGGTAAGTGAAAATAATATTTGCTGTGATCTCCCATTCACTCCATTCACCGCTGTCGAAGTTTACCCTGCAAAAGTTTTCTTCTGTGTTCCAAAACCCAGAGTGTGAAAAAGGTCAATAAAACTCTACGTTTGAATATCTTCAATGAAAACTGATTAATAACAGCTACGCTGCAATGCACAACCTCGTTAAGGTGTTGCGGGTGATTGAGTCATAAATTTCCCAATGTTCAGTGGATCAGTACCCTTACCAGTGCCCGAATTCATGTTCACGATATACTGATTACTAAATAGGGAGCTGATTGAGACACAGGGTGCGTTTTCTTTGGCAGTGTGGACCAGCACTGTCTCCCTCTATGTTGCAGGAGGACTTGTTAGCGATTGGGGCCAGGTTTGTGTGCAGATGCAGAGGGAGAGTGGGGGTTCACTTTTTTTTGGAGTGAATTATCTCTTTAAGAATCAGTCAATGAAAACTCCATATTGACTGACCGCTATTATTAGGGACATTAAATGTCTATGGTGGTTACAGCGTACATTTTTTGCATAGTAGGAGTTGAACAGAACAATGAATATTTTATAGGCCAAGAATTTGCAGATCTTATCAGGCAGGAAGGAGCTGATGTATTTTGAGTAGAACAAGGTTATGTTTGTGTTGCGTTACACCAGCTTAATATTATATCAGTTTTTCTGTGCAATCTTTCAGAGTTCTGAAAATACTTAATTATATAAAAGTAGATGTTTAACCAGTAACCGATAAATCGGCACCAGAGGGCTCTTAAAGCCTCTAATGGACTGGCTCAGGATAGTCACTAGTGAAGGACTTAATTAAACGTAAACATAGACATAGGTACATATAAATTCTTCTTACTGACTTTTTCCAGTCCTTGGATCCAACTTTTTCTGCAAGTTGGGCATAATACAGCAGACGTGTTAAGAAAACAGAGCTCTTTCTATTATATTCTCTGTACAATATAGAGCATTCCTCACTGCTCTTCTCTACGGCTTGTATTTTTATGCAGTAGATATGTTCTGCATATCCTAGTTTTATAATATGATCGTATGCCTATCTGTGACTTTCTGATGCTATGCCTGGGGCATTACATCTCTGCTATTTCAGATTGGCTGGAGAGAACCTTCTCTTTATTTAAAGTCAAGTTAATGTTATTTCCTATCTTGATTATTATAACTTCCTTCTGATCCTATTGATCCGTCGATCTCCATTTTAACAATTAAGATAAGACTGCGGTGTTCAGTGCTCAATGTTGTCTTTTCTTGTTTTTAGGCAAGGCCTTTGACATCACCTATGTGCGACTGAAGTTCCACACCAGCCGTCCTGAGAGTTTTGTCATCTATAAGCGCACTAGTGAGGATGGGCCCTGGATTCCCTACCAGTACTACAGTGGCTCCTGCGAAAAGACCTACAACAAGATGAATCGTGGCTTCATCCGCACAGGAGAGGACGAGCAGCAGGCACTGTGCACGGACGAGTTCAGCGACATCTCGCCCCTCACCGGAGGGAACGTGGCCTTTTCTACACTCGAGGGTCGACCCAGTGCATATAATTTCGATAACAGTCCTGTACTACAGGTAATGAGAGTCTCCGCTCTTTCTGTCGCTGTCCCTTGATCACTGTAACTCACTCATGCAGTCACATATAAGTACTTTATTGACCACCTCTTAATTGAGATAAGAGTTATTAAGAATAAAAAAAACTCTTGTTTACAGATGTGTGGTTGTGCAGTAATGTTGACTGATGATTAATGAGCAACATTTTTAAAACAAACTATATGTGAAGTATTGGCAAAGCATTTGCCAAATTGTAATTTTCAGTTTAAGTTTCACACCTCAAGTGTAAGTTTATACACTGACAGCATTTCTGCTGCATAACGGGACTGTAGATCTGTGCAGAAAATAAATATATTTTTCCTTACATAATGGCCATATACATTTTTTATTGGGAATGGCCCATTATTACAATTACAACAAACTTTACTGTTGTGAAATCTAATTTTACGTGGGGGGTGGGATTACATTTATGTTCACTTTTATTATCAAATGGTACCAACTGGGAACCAAAGCCCCAAAGTGTAGACTATAAATTGTTTAATAATCTGGAACATGAATCAAACCCAACAGACTACCCAGGAACGTAATAAGGAATATTCCTACCATCTGAGCAATTCAAATTTGAAGCACCACCTGTTTTCAGCAGGGGGGCAGAAAGAGAATCTGCAGCTGTTTAGGCAATGTGCAGCTGTACAGAAAACAAATCACAGCAGACAGCACAACACATTTCAAATACAGGGATCTCAAAAAATACAGGGATCTCAAAACATTTTCTACATTTCAAACAATGTTTAAGTTGACACAGCGACCTAAAAATCAGTTTATGATGCAAATGCTCCAAGATGCATGAGTACATTGGCACAGCCTTAGAATGCCCTAAAAATAAATCTGTGTAAAGCATTTTTTGTTTTACATTATTCTGAATTATTCTATTTATAATACATATTCTATTTATAATTATTTAAATATAACTTATTATTATAGCTAATTACTTTCTCAGCAAATATTTATAAATGCAATTGAGTTGATCAATTAATCGGCATATCATTTAAATAATTTGATTACATTTTTTAATCGATTATTTAATGTTGTTGTGATTTCTTTTGCTGAGTTCAGTGCTCTACATAAATCAAAAATAGGCTAAGCAAAACTCTATCTGTAGCTACGCTGCTTACATTTTAATTGTAAATGAGTGCTGGAATAAATACTAGAGGTCGACCGATTAATCGGCCGGCCAATTAATCGGCCGATTTTTTTGCATTTTTTACATAATCGGCATCGGCCAATATCCACGCATTTCAAGCCGATTATTAGGCGGGCGCATCTGTGGGCAGCCTAGTGTTGTTGTGGAACACGTGTTCGACGCACGCTGCCCCTAGAGTCATTTTCCAGCAGAGTGAGCAGACCTCAAGGAAGGAGCTAAGTTCCTTGGAGAAAACAGTAAGGATTAAATTTGTATAACTTCTTTAGATTTAATTAAAAACTTTTGATATGTTACTGCCAACTTCAAGAAAAAACGTGACAAACGCGATAGTTGACATGACGTTGGGCTACTTTGGATATTGATAGCGTAGTTGAAGTTGCATTATCACAGCAGAAGGGTTGCTATCATGTCACAATAAGTAAGCAAGAATTTTGCAATTACAGACAGTGAATCTGACACTTTTATTTGTTCTGTTTGTGTGTCTTATATTTGAGAGGGTTGTCACTCAATGCAGATAAATAAGTAATAAAAATATACCAACGCAGTATAGGCTATTGAAGGACTGGCTTTGGTAAGCTCGGACGTTATCGGTTCTGCTGTCGGTACTGGAGAAATTAAGAAAATACATTCTTTATTGCTATAAAGAGAAAGTTATTTTATCTCGCCAGCCATTTCTATGTATAATAATAATATGAAACCATTTGTCTGTGATGCAATTTAGCTATTCGCAGTGAGAGAGATCTGCCATTTCCAGACTAAAGGGAATGTGTTAATGTGTGGCGATCTAAATGCCAGAACTGGAAATGAACCAGACTTTGTCAACACACAGGGAGACAAATATATCACAAACACCAGCCACACTCTGCCCTCATACCACCTAAGAAACAATTATGACAAATTAACAAACAAAAGTGGGAAAAGCCTACTAGAGCTCTGTCGATCACTGGGCCTGTATATAGTGAACGGCCGTATACGGGGAGACTCTTTTGGTTGTTACACTTTTAATTCCTTCTTGGGCAACAGTACTGTGGATTACTTCGTTACAGACATCGACCCAGTGCATCTCAGGGCATTCACAGTCAGTCCTCAAACACCTCTGTCAGACCACTGTAAAATTACACTATATTTAAGACGAACTCATAGCAATGAATCACACAGACAGCCCTCTGATTTACTGAAGCTGCAACCACCCAATAAGTGGACAAATAACAGCACAGAAAATTATCAAAATGCAATAGAAAGTCAAACGATCAAATTATTATTGGACAAATTCATAATGAACACATATTCACAAAATAAATTAGGCATAAATCTGGCACTTAGCGACATTACCAAAATATTCCACCAATCAGCATCCAAGTCAAGTGGTTTTTATTGTCGTTTCAACCATATACAGTTAGTACAGTACACAGCAAAACGAGACAACGTTCCTCCAGGACCATGGTGCTACATAAAAACAACAAAGGACCAACATAGGACCACATGAGACTACACAACGAAATAAAATACCTATATAAACTACCTATATATACCTATATAAAGTGCACGTGCAAACATGTGCAAAAAGTACAGGACAGTACAACAAATTACTGACAATGAACAGGACAATAGACAGTGCAGCCGACCAGTACTCAGTAGTGTAAAAAGATGACAGTTTCTAAAAATGTAAACATAACATACTATGAGATAATGTTCTATGCACATAGCAGTTATTGAGGTAGCAGACAGTTATAAAGTGACAGTTATTAAAGTGCAACTCAGGACACGTGTGTGTCAAACCAGTCTCTGAGTATTGAGAAGTCTGATGGCTTGGGGAAGAAGCTGTTACACAGTCTGGCCGTGAGGGCCCGAATGCTTCGGTACCTCTTGCCAGACGGGAGGAGGGTAAAGAGTTTGTGTGAGGGGTGTGTGGGGTCGTCCACAATGCTGGTTGCTTTGCGGATACAGTGTTTTTTGTAAATGTCTTTGATGGAGGGAAGAGAGACCCCAATGATCTTCTCAGCTGTCCTCACTATCCTCTGCAGGGCTTTGCGGTCCGAAACGGTGCAAGTCCCAAACCAGGCAGTGATGCAGCTGCTCAGGATGCTCTCAATAGTCCCTCTATAGAATGTAGTGAGGATGGGGGTTGGGAGATGTGCTTTCCTCAGCCTTCGAAGAAAGTAGAGACGCTGCTGGGCTTTCTTGGTGATAGAGCTGGTGTGCAATCCATGTGCAATTTGAAAAAGAAATCATCAAAAAGCAAACCAAAAAACACCAAAGAAATGTGGTTTGACAGTGAGTGCAAAAATATCCGAACAACAGTACGAAATCTTTCAAATCAAAAACACAGAGATCCTGACAATGAAGAACTCCGCCATCAAGATCACGAAGCCCTTAGACTGTACAAACAAACTCTAAGAGTAAAAAAGGAAGAACACACAGAACAATTATTTCAAGAAATGGAGGAGTCAATAAACACCAGTAACTTCTGGAACAATTGGAACTCTCTCTATAGGCCACAACAGGAAGAACTGGCCATTCAAAACGGGAACATATGGAGGACACACTTTGAAAATCTGTACAAAACAACTGAAACAAATCCTGCTCAAAATGAATTCAAAACCAAATTAGAAATCCTGAAAGAAAAAATTAAAGACAATCAGAACCCCCTGGATTTCCCAATCACAGTAAATGAGCTTACAGATAGACTGCATGCTTTAAAACCCAACAAGGCATGTGGCATTGATGGAATATTGAACGAAATGATCAAATACACCAACGACAAATTCAAAACCGCAATAACCAAATTATTCAACTTTGTTTTGAAAGTAGGATATTTCCCCGACACCTGGAACCAAGGCCTAATTACACCAATATTTAAACAAGGAGACAAATATGAGCCAAACTATTACAGAGGCATATGTGTCAATAGCAACCTGGGGAAAATATTCTGTTCAATTATTAACATAAGATTGCAGAACTTTCTCAAAACCCACAAAAGTCTGGACAAAAGTCAAATTGGATTTCTGCCCAAACACAAAACGTCGGACCACATTTACACTCTTCACACGATCATTGATAAACATGTATACCAAAATAAATCCAAAGTCTTCTCTTGCTTTATTGACTTTGAGAAGGCTTTCGACTCGATCTGGCACGAAGGACTCTTCCTAAAACTACTGGAAAATGGGATTGGAGGGAAAACGTTTGATTTGATAAGCACCATGTATAAAAACAATACATGTGCTGTAAAAATAGGAAATAAGCGAACAGAATTTTTCTCCCAACAACGAGGAGTCAGACAAGGTTGCCCATTGAGCCCCACTCTATTTAACATATATATAAACGAATTAGCCAAAGCCTTAAATAAGTCCACTGCCCCCGGCCCAACCCTGACTCAATCAGAAGTTAAATGTCTCCTCTTTGCAGGTGATCTAGTCATTCTGTCAAAAACAAAAGAGGGAATACAGCAGCTCCTCGATGTCGTAGAGACATTCAGTCAAACATGGGCTCTCAAAATTAACCTCGCAAAAACTAAAATAATGATTTTTCAAAATAGATCCAGGTGTAGGGAAAATAAATACATCTTTAGAGCAGGAAACCAAGTCCTCCAACACACCCACGAATACACATATCTGGGGCTAAAACTGAGTTCGACAGGGAACTTTAATCTGGCTGTGAATGAACTGAAGGCAAAAGCAATGAGGGTCTTCTACATGATCAAAAATACTATTCGACATGAAATTCCAATTCAAACCTGGCTAAAAATCCTACAAGCAATAATTGAACCCATTGCTCTGTATGGCAGCGAGATATGGGGACCTCTAAAAACCCAAGATTTTTCAAAATGGGAAAAAGAGGCAATCGAAACTCTGCACACCCAAATTTGTAAAAGCATCCTAAAAGTAAACAGAGCGACACCAAACAACTCTTGCAGAGCTGAATTAGGACAATACCCCCTATTGATCAATATCCAAAAAAGAGCTGTGAAATTCTACCAGCACCTGAAGCGCAGTGACCCGAGCTCTTACCAGGCCGAAGCCCTGCACGGTCAGGAGCAGAACCGGCCCCGGAGCGCACTCTCACAGCTGATGCTCAAACTACAGCCAGACCAGCACTATCTGGCCCAACCAAATTATAAAATTACAAAAACTAAATGACATTACCTATTGGAAAGATGCTACTTAATCACAAAAAAAGATGGAACTCTATTTAAACCTGAAAAGAGATTATAAACCAGCAGAATACCTGAGCTGTGTAAAAGAGCATAAAGTGAGAAAGACCCTGACCAGATACAGGCTGAGTGCCCACTGTCTGGCTGTAGAGAGAGGACGGCACCGGCAGAGGTGGCAGCCGAGAGAGCAGAGACTGTGTTCTCTGTGCTCTCAGAGAGAGGTGGAGACAGAAGAACACTTCCTCATACACTGTGATCACTATCACAGCATTAGATCGGACTATTTCACTAGATTCCAACAACTAGAACCAAATTTTATGGCATTACCAAATTCAGATAAATTAAATTATATTTTGGGAGAAAACTCCAGCTCAATCATAACAGCAGCAAAGTATGTAACAGCCTGCCACAAACTACTTTTTTGATATATTAATGTATTCATGCATTTGTTCACTGATTAATTTTATTGATTATTTGTTCATTGCCTGTGTAATGGCCAATGCTTTGGCAATACTGTACAAGTCATGCCAATAAAGCTCATTTGAATTTGAGAGAGAGAGAGAGAGAGAGAGAGAGAGATCTCGCTCACGCGGTGCCACAGCGAGCACAAAACGAGCCCAACACGAGCACAGCTTAATGAGTGACAGAACTAAACATTCAAACGTAGCCTGGTTTAGATCTGTGATTATTAGTCTGATTTTATTTTAGATTTCGCCTTCCAAAGATTATAAAAAGAATATTTATACATAAGCCGCATTCTGTCTAGCACAACTTTCTTCCCTTCACAGCGGTGCACTGACATTTCTCCCTAAAACTCAAACTTAACGTCAGAATCAGCACGATCGGTGATTGTTGTAAAATGCTACTGTTGCTAAATTAGCGGACGCGTTTAATAATAAAAAGAGCGCTAAGAGATACCGTTCCCAAGGCGTGCGCTCGAACACACCAAAACACAAGCAAGAGTATAGGCTACTTTGGGTTTCATGCGTCTAAACGATCAACTATACACAAAAATATGTCAAAACGACCGGCTTGGAGATTCACTTAAACACAGTTTATGTCTAAAATGGACGTAGTTATGGAAATAGTTGGGAGAAAATATGCTGCATCAGGAGTCTATTAGTATGGAATGATATTCCGGACATTATTCAAAAGGAATTGCAAATTGTATTTGCAATTGCGTTTTCAATTTGTGGACGCATAAAATGTGACATAATCCAAACGCAATTGCAAATCGCGCATTACGGTTTGCATTTTCGTTTAAGCGAACGCACACTGACTGCCAAATTTCAAATGGAAAAGCAAAGTCTGTTTGCAACTGTGTTTCCCATATCTTACGAGTTTTGGCCCTGTCATATTTAAATAGCAATTTCAATTACCACGTCTGCTTTTTCACTTTCTCAGCGTCGCGTATGTAGCCAGCCAAAACTCAAATGGAATACTATTTTTTTTATTTATTTATTTTTTTATTGCAATATTAACAAACAGAACAAGACGATACATACAAGAAATATAAAGAATCTTTCAAAACAAAAGAGAAATTATGGTTCAGAATACATTAAGAGAGGAAATGTGAAAGAAATTTAAATATATTCAACAACAGTCTAAAAACAAAAGAGAGTAAGAGAAGAAAGAAAAAAAAAGAAGAAGAGGGCACAAAAGAAAAAAACTTTAAGAGAGAATATTAAACATGGCACTAATTCTGGATGTTTTCATTGCTTTCTTGTTAACAGAAGTTGAAATTGTATTTAAATACATCTTCAATTCTTCTTTGAAAAAGCTAAAGTGGGGTTTACTTTTCATATATTTACATTTATGGATATGAAACTTTCCAATATATAAAAGAAGGTTTATACAAAAACATGCATTAATTAGATTGTTGTCTTTAACATAAAATCCAAAAAGAATGTGTCTATATGATAAAGAAAAGTTACATAAAACCTTTTGGACAATCAGAGCATCAGTATTGTTCCAGAAAGACTGAGTAAAAAGACATTCCCAAAACAAATGATCAACAGTTTCAGAGGAGGCTTCACAAAAGAGCAGGAAGTATCAATATCATTTCTAAATTTCTTTAAAAAGTATTTAACTGGATAAAATCTATGAATAATTTTATAGGATATTTCTTTAACTTTATTAGTTAGAAAGAATTTCTGAGGAAGTGACCAAACATATGACCATTTAATATCATCAAAAGGTTATTCCAATAAGAAATGGAGGAAGGAATTGAAGTAACAGGGTCCAAAAATAATGACCTAATTTTATAATTGGATTTATGTATTGAAAAACAAATAGAACCAACCACAGTAGATTCAAGGCTAGGGGAGAAACAGAAGTCACTGTAGCACTATTATTGTTTCTAAACAGCATACAGATTTCCAAAGAGATGGCCTTGAAAACTATATTAAATTCTTTACTAGATACTGGGAATTGGTATCCTGAAACAAAATCGAATAATTAAATAAATTACCTTCACTATCAAAGAGCTGGTTTACTAATATCACCCCATTATTAAACCAGTTTTCAAGAAATAAAGATTTCCTCTTATGAAGAATATTACAGTTGTTCCAAATTAAAAAATTGTGTGGCGAGAAATTATGCTTGTAAATAAGTTTCCAAGCCATAAGCATCTGCTGATGATAATTGGAAAGTTTGACAGGAAGTTTACTAATTGAATAATTGCACATTAAAAGAAAATGTATACCTCCTAATTGAGAAAAAATATCTTGGGATTGTACTCCAAATAGAAGATTGATTGTGAAGGAAACTTTTAAGCCAATTAATTTTCAAGGTATTGTTAAGAGAATCAAAATCAATGAAATTTAAGCCACCTTTATTATAAGAATTCAAAATAACTGATTTTCTAATACTCAAATGGAATACTAATTCCCTTAGTATTTCCATTTCCGATGCCTTACACAGAAACCTGTCAATCAGGGTCAAGGGTGGGATTATGCTATGGGGCGTGTTTGTCTTGGGAAGTGACGTCACTCACAGTCGACGGTAGGGCTGGGACGGTTACCGCATTACCGCAATACCGCGGTCACGTGACTCCAACCGCGGGTCTGAGCTTGTCACCGTCGTCACCGCAAAAAAACAAAAACAAAAAAAACATTGGCCTGCACATGTGTGCACGTTGTGTCTAATGACATGGATTCGTTGTGTCTAATGACATGGATTCATTGATTCTAATGATATGGATTATGTCTAATGATATTAGCCTACATGGATTCAAGGTTTTCTAAACAAAACTTATCAAAATATGGAGCAAATCCGACCTTTCGCGAGTTGGGGAGCGTAACGTTCCATGACACATAATAACATTCCATTTGTATTAGAGATGCGCGGATGGGCTATTATTATTTAATCCGCAACCGCATCACAAAACTCATCTGTCCGCACCAACGTTTTTTGATAAATTTTCAAAACCGCATCCATGGCGCTGACTGTTTTAAGGTCTGAGCGATGCAAGGCTGCTGCCGCGAGGCTAGAAAGCTCTTGGCTGTTCTAGAAAGGAGACTGATCCAATGCAGCAAAGATATTTTAAAGGCTAAAGTCCCTAGTAGGCTATAGCCTATTGGCTATGTTGTATCCCCAGAATATCAGCAGTGAAGTCTGTTTCGATTGACGCACAGGGATAAAAATAAATAAATAAATAGTAACGCACATCGGCAAACCTGACTACTAGGCTACTGTAGCCTAAGATTTTATCATTTTGTTTTGAATTTTGTTTAAAATGCATTTTAAGATTTCTATTTATTTCTCATGTCTGTGAGGCAGTAGGCCTAGCCGCCGAGTTTCGGTTCATTTATGAGAGAGCTCACGCGCAAGAGATCGCATCGGCGCTTCCACGTCCTGCTGCTGATTATATGTCTGCTATATTTGCTTCTTATTTATTAATTCCAGGCAATTAGTTAATGAAACAGTGATTAAAATTAAGATACAATTTATACAAAACGAAATTTTAAGTTAAAGAAAGGCTTTCTACAAAACAAAACTTAATAAAGTGGTCAAAATCATGTCTGACCCATCTTCAATGCGAATGTATCTGAGAATAATCTTAAATAAGGAAATCTATACAGTGATTAGTTCATGCCAAATTACTGCTTAATGAAAATTTGACTATTTAAAATTGTGCTCGTTTTTTTTCTTCGGACGTAGGTGACAATATTTAAAGTCTGTCTATCAAAAGCGACTTCTGATGTGTGCGCCAAAGTCTGTCGGGGGACTTCTCTGATCCAATGTAATGTATTTAATGCGGTTTACCGCTATACCGCGGGAATATCTTGCTTTTCAACCGCGGTTAGAAAAAATCCATACCGCCCCAGCCCTAGTCGACGGTCAAGAGGTGATGCCCTGAACAGACGCCGGTTTATCAAATCAAATCAAATCACTTTATTGTCACACTACCATGTACACAAGTGCAACAGTAGGTGAAATTCTTGTGTGCAGTTCCGAGCAACATAGCAGTCATGACAGTGACGAGACATATACCCATTACAATAAACAACATACTTACACAACACAATTTACAAATCAAATGTACACATACTTACACAACACAATAATTATACACAATGTACAGTAAACAATACACACAATATACAATACAATAAGTAAAGAGTATATGAAATATGTATATATCTATGAAGTAGTATATTGAGGACAATATGTTGACAGTCCAGTGTGAGATTATAGATGAATAAAGTGCAGTGCTAATTATTGATCCTGATAGACTGTGAGTGATGTCACTTCCCAAGACAAACACGCCCCATAGCATAATCCCACCCTTGACCCTGATTGACAGGTTTCCGTGTAAGGCATCTAGTAAGGGAATTAGTATTCCATTTGAGTTTTGGCTGGCTACATACGCGACGCTGAGAAAGTGAAAAAGCAGACGTGGTAATTGAAATTGCTATTTAAATATGACAGGGCCAAAACTCCTAAGATATGGGAAACACAGTTGCAAACAGACTTTGCTTTTCCATTTGAAATTTGGCAGTCAGTGTGCGTTCGCTTAAACGAAAATGCAAACCGTAATGCGCGATTTGCAATTGCGTTTGGATTGTCACATTTTATGCGTACACAAATTGAAAACGCAATTGCAAATACAATTTGCAATTCCTTTTGAATAATGTCCGGAATATCATTCCATATATTAGATCTGAACTCGGTCTTAAAGGGGAAGCGGTCTAATGAAAATGTTGACGATTGAGCCATTACTGCGAATCAAACAACAAAAGGCAAAGAGAAAATCACTTACAGCTCTTGAATGAATAACTTCTGCATTAATAAGCATTAATCTATCTATGATAAACTATGCAGTGTTATTTTACAATTGATTACTAGATTATTAGATTTCTTTTTAGACCACACCTGAACAGTAATGTTAGTAAACCTTCCTGAAATTAAATCACTGTGCCTATATAACGTTTATCTTTGTGTAAATGTTTATCTTTGTTTAATATATATATATATATATATATATATATATAAACAAAAAGAACCGTTAAGAATACAGTTAAAGTACCGGATCGATAAGCAGTATCGGTAAGATAGTAATACCATTAAAACCTTAACGATACCCATCCCTAGTTATGCCTGTGCTTCTCTTGGATGCTCTGAATATTGGATTACGTGTCTGGATTGCCCCTTAATTAAAGCTGCATTTGGATCTCAACCTTCGTGTCTCGGAGCAGTTCGTAACACCTACTTTGTTTATTTAATATATTTGTTATACATTATTTATACAATATGTTTTTACATTATACATTTTTAATTTTAAGTGTAAGAGTGCAGATTGGTCAAGTGTTCAATAAATGTATTTGTTGAGAAATTTTGTCTATCTTAAGTAATTATTTGTGTTACATTTTATCTTTCAAATAAAAGGTTCAAATAAGAGGTTAAAAACAAGCACATATCGGCCAAATAGCGGCCAAAATAAATCGGCAGCATTAATCGGCCGACCCGAATTTCAAAAGATCGGCATCGGCATCGGCCTGAAAAAAACAATATTGGTCGACCTCTAATAAATACGCATTGCTTATGCGTGTGGTGTGAAACAGGCCTGTTACATTATTTCAGTTCATCAGAACTTGATATCCTTCCACAAAGCACACAATTGTTCAGACTAATTAACTGAATGAAGAGACACCCAACATGAGCTGACTATGGAATTTGTTAGTCATCATTTTTGTCAGCCAAGGAAATCAGCCTGCACGCTAAGCCAAAGCAAGATGCTGCTATGGCTATGGGGTAGGTGAGAAGAGGTTAAAAGTGTGAGATGCGATAAGTGCAAGAGCCGGGGTGGGTGGATAATTTATGGCTCAATTAATGTATGGAAGTAGGCAGGAAGGCTGGATGGTGTGGAAGTCTTGTGGTGGTGGAGGCATTCATCCGTACATGTGATACGCAGCCTCCTGCTTGCTCAGCACAGCCAACAGTTGCAACATGTTACTGGTTGACGCCCCCAGATTTCCCACCCCATTCACATTTTGCTCTGCAACGTGTAGACCCAGCTGGAAAAGAGTGTGTTATTTCAGTTCATCAGAACTTTATATCCTTCCACGAAGCACACAATTGTTCAGACTAAAAGTTTGTGTTTGGATACTCTTAAATGGGCATACAATGTGTTCGAAAGAGCTATGGATCACTGTGACCTGAAGGGCGATAACACGTATGAAATGCAGGGTTCGGCAACCTATAGCATGCGTAGCAATGTTGGAGTAATCACTGTCCTGCCAGCAATGGCGAGAGATGAGTAGACTTATTTTATTTGTAGGTACATTCTGCACCTGCATTCCAATCTACATCATGATGTAATCTTTCCTCATGATCATGTAGCATATTTTCATGAGTTTAATGGGAGGCTAAACAAAAAGTTAAAATGTGACAAGACTGCAGTATACCCAGCAGACCAACAGACTGCAGCTCCTCACTTTGGGTTAATCGCGCGAGTAAACGCACCCGCTTTGCTTTGGCACAGCCATTGACCATGAAAATACAAAATGGCTCCATGTCAAAAGGTTTACCATCTTAAAGGGATAGTTACCCAAAAATTTTTATTCTTTCATCATTTACTCACCTGACTTTTTCATTTTCGGAACACAAAAGGATATGTTGGAAAGTGTGACAGCTCGTGTCGCTGGAAGTCGCCAGCTCTCATTGAAAATTAATGGGATTGTGTTGCTGTCTCGTGCAATGTCGCTGGCAGTGTGTACGCAGCTTTAGTATCGTTAGTTGAAAATTAGCTGTTACTTTCCAAGCAGTGCTTGCAGTTAGATATCGCATTTCTGAAAGGGATAGTTCACCCATTTATAACAATTCTGTCATCATGTTGCTTAATGGATCACAGTCCTGCTCGTTCTTTTTCCATACAGTGAAAGTGTGTCTAAACTCTTATTTAGCATTATATTTTCTCAATTTAACACAAAACTAAAAAATAATGTACTTTAAATTGTAGATAGCAGTTTCTTCAGATTTCTGTTTAGTCATCAAATTTTTGTCATTTATTTGCACATTAAATTGTTAATATACAGTATTTGGAAGAAGGAAATAATAGTACACACAGTAGTCCAGCAAACATGGATAGCATGTCCACATTAGCAGTTGTTTTTTCTCAAAAAATACAGAATCAAACCAATTGTACATACAGTGCATATTGAATAAGACATTTACTTATAGCACATGAAAAGCACTTTTACCTTGGGCTGCATGTGAAAACATAGACAGCTGACTTGCTACTTTGCTGCCTAATCAGTTAATGGCTTAAGAGTTCAATAAATTCAAAACAGCTCTCAGTTAAGGAAACTTGTCTCCGAACAGTTTGAAAAGCACCTTATTTTCATCCTACCTCCATATTCAACCCCCGGAGGCAGCATTTTCCTGGGTTCGAACGCAGCCTTGAAATTGCACTCACGCTTGTGCGGATCCAGCAATCTCCTGACAGTTTAAACGGCCTGGATCGCCTGCTTGGATTGTAGTCATGATTTCTGAACCAGAGGAACTTTTGGTCCTGATTCTGAAGTTTTTGATTCTGGCTGATAGAATACGCACTGCTGCGTAAGATATTAGATGAGTGCTCGATGGGAAGAAAACGTTGGATGTTCGTGAATGACATCTGTTTAAACTAGATATATTTCTATTTGCAAATGGTATATATAATCCAATTTTTATTGATTTTTGCCTTTTATTATTAGAAAAGTTACATTGAACAGTTGATGAGAGGCTGTTAGAATATGTGCTTTAGAGGTAAATAAATGAGCACTCCACAGGATGCTCGATGCTGAAGTTATGTGAGTTTAGTTTATTACATACGTTTAAATTAGATGTGCTCATATTTGCTGATGGTATATAATATTAGTTTTATTGATATTTGCGTTTTTATCATTAGACAAGACAGTTAAAAGTTACAGGGAACTTTTGAGGAGAGAGCGGTAGAATGAAACAGGTGAGCACTTTAACATTATGAGCTCAAACGCGACTGCAGCACACCGGTCGATTATTGTAGTAGCACAATGGCATGTAACAACAAAACGAACCGTGACTGGTAGTTTATATGTCTCAGTCACTTCACATGTAAGCAGGCGATCTTCGGTGCCCTCAAGAAAAAAGGAACATGCTCTGAATTACAACTGTCAGCTATGGAGAAGTTGTCGGGATGACTTAAGAACTTTGTCCTCATAGGTGCCAGCGGGGGTTTAGCCAACTGAAGATGTTCACCACTACTTTAATTGACTTATATTTGTCCAAGTTATCCTCCCATGTTGTTCTGTGAGCCCTGCTTGTAAAGTAACCACTCACAGTTTACAGAGAAGCTGGAGGAAATAATTTTAGAACGGTCATGTTTTGGTGGTTTCTGTGGCCCCCAGTGGTTTCCCACTGGCACTCCCAGCATGTGACCGCAAGCAGGTAAAGTTCAACAGCAAATAATGTGTGCCATCATGTTTCTAAGGACTCTAAATGGCAGTTACTGTTTAAACTTCAGACTTGTGTTTTTCTCTTCACATGAAACCATCTGCAGACATGCATGTTTCCTCTCCACATTATGCTGCCTACAGCAGGTTTGGTTTGGATTAGAGACCAGAGAATTTATTTTCTTTAAACATCTGCACACAGAACAGATGGGAATCCTTTACGGCAAAATGTTACCTTTATGTTTCTCCAATAAACATTCTAAAAAATACTTTTTAATGTTCTTTCTGTAGTTTGAATCCCATAATCTACTTTCTTTAATTTTAATGTCCTATGCCTCTTTATAATAGTGAATCATTTGTAACAACTGCTCTTGTGTTATTTATTTTTTTTCTGTGCTCAGGATTGGGTGACTGCCACAGATATTAAAGTGACCCTGAACAGATTAAACACATTCGGAGATGAAGTTTTCAATGATCCCAAAGTTCTCAAGTCCTACTACTACGCTATCTCAGACTTTGCAGTGGGAGGAAGGTAAGCTGTATTTTTTGTTGTTTGTTTGTTTCTGAACATCGGTAAATCTGTGTTTTTGTGAGGAGGTCATCTTCCAACTCCCCTTGCGAAATGTTATCATTATAGAATTTATTTGGTTCAATCTCCACCATAAATATGTCAATATATTTGTACATTTTTTTGTGAGACCAATTCAGGCCAGTTGACTGTGAGATATAGGCTTGTTTTAGTATTCTCTGAATTGCATGGCCAGTTTAAAGCGATAAAACAAAGTGAAACATAACAAAAAATTTGTAACCATTTTGTTTTTCACCAAAATTATTCATGCCAAATTATTTATTTTTGTTAGTCTCTGAAAACATATTGTAAACAAAAGCTAAATGCAATCCGTTACAATACATGATTTTACAGGAATAGTAACCCAAAAATGTTAATTCTCTCATCATTTACTCACCTTCATGCCATCCCAGATGTGTATGGCTTTTTTTCTTCTGCAGAAAGATTTTTAGAAGAATATCCAAGTAAGTGAATGGTGACCAAAATGTTATGCTGCCTTCATGTGCTTTTTGGAGCTTCAAAGTTTTGGTCACCATTCACTTGCATACCTGCAGAGCTGAGATATTCTTCTAAAAACTTTGCTTGTGTTCAGTAAAAAAAAGAAAGTCATACATCTGGCATGGCATATACAGTAAGATGACAGAGTTTTCTTTACTATTCTTTAATGCCAAATAGGAACATTAAAGTGTAGTTGATGCTGCCATGGTAAATATGCTTTCAAAACTTACAAAAAAATAAAAATAACATTTGTTTTGGTGTGACCAAAAAAATTTAAACCAACCAATGCACAGGAAAAAAAAGCCCATTGTACTGTGAATGTTTTCACTTCTGTTAAATATGAAATAGCTAATTAACAATGTTTCCTTTCATGTGTTCACATCATTATATACATTTACCAATGAACTCTTAATTCTCCAACCTGCCAGGCCAAGATACATCACTGAAAATCTTCCCTGCTCTTTACTACCTGTATGTTTTTATATTTTTTCCTGTCGTTGGAGTCAGTCATATATGCATTGAGCTGTAGAGAGAAAGGACATGCTAAATGAAGCCAGTATGATGGATCAGAGCAGTGTCAAACAAGTGTGAAGCATCTCCTGGTGCCTCCATTGCATGTCATTTTAAACAGTTGGAAATATGGAGCAGATTTCCATTACACAGTCAACATTCCCCGCATTCCTGCCTGGCAGTGCTGGATTACAGAGTGCAGAGGAACTGGAATGGGGCAGGCAGAGAGCCAGGACGTCTGCAGAGGGTAGGGAATGAGGCAGTGAGGCTGAGGCCAAGGGAATAATTTACACCTGCTGCCTCACGGGCATCACAGCTCCTGTCCTGCAGACACATCTGCATTGACTGACAGGCATAATTGAGTTACACGATTGCAGCAAAACTATTATTGTTGATTATTTCCCTTCATTTTTTTATCGCAATTTATTAATTTTCATTAATACAATTGACAAAATACGTATTTTGTGTAGGACAACTGCATGCCATATTCTTAATGTTGGCTACACATCTGAAATTGTGATAACTATCCATTATTGTTGATTGTTTCTCTTGATATTGTGATCACGATTTATTAATTTTGATTAATAGGCCTACAATTTACATTTAAAATGCTTATTTTGTGTATGCCATGTTTTTTATTTTGACTACACATCCAAATCAAGCTTAGAAATGAGTTTCTGAATTAATTTATTGCTGTTTTATATATCAGTAAATCAAGACATTAGCCTTTTGGTAGTGTGAAAAACGAATTATAGACAATGCGATGCAACGTCAAAGCTAAATGCGCCCATCCTATTATAATTAACATAGCTATCGACCTTTGACACAACAGGTGTAGACCTAAATGGAATGCTTTAATCAACACTTTTCACTATATTAAACGCTAAATCCGTAATTGTAATCTTGATTTATTTTTATCGTGCAGCCCTACTAGTTAAAGAAATAGTTCACCCAAAATGTTTCTCATCATTTACTCACCCTCACCCTCATGCCATTCCAGATGTGTATGACTTTCCTTCTCCTGCTGATTGACAAACAAAGATTTTTAGAAGAATTTCTCAGCTCTGTAGGTCCTCACAATAAGTGAATGAGTACCAACGTTTTGAAGCTCAAAAAAGCACAGAAAGGCAACATAAATTCATCCATAAGACTCAAGTGGTAAAATGTATATATTCAGAAGCGATAAGATAGGTGTGGATGAGAAACGAATCAATATTTAAGTCCTTTTTACTATAAATTATCCTCCCTGTCCAGTAGATGGCGATATGCACAAAGAATCCGAATCACCAAAAACAAAAGAAGCAGAATATGAAAGTGCAGATTGATAGTAAAAAAGGACTTAAATATTGTTTCTCATATACACTTATCATATCATTTCTGAATATATGTTTTTTTTAACTGTATTTGTATGGATGGATTACTCTTATGCTGACTTTAATGTGCTTTTGGAGCTTCAAAATTTTGGTCACCATTCACTTGCGTTGTATGGACCTACAAACCTGAGATATTCTTAAAAATCTATTTGTTTGTGTTCAGCAGAAGAAAAAAAGTCATTTATATTTGGGATGGCATAAGGGTGAGTAAACGAAGTGAGAATGTAATTTTTTGGTGAACTAATCCTTTAAAGGATTTTCACAATAAGACAAAAATTCTATGTGCATGTTCGTTCCAGTTGAGATTTTTAATTGAAAACAATTGACCTATTCGCACCTTTTTCAACAAGTCATCTGCCAACAAATTGAAGATTATTTATGGAGCCCTTCAGGCTGCAAAGAAAACTGACTATGACTGACTAATGAGAAATGGGCTTTTTGATTGCTGTATGAACACACCTAGACCCATAGATGTTAACTGTGGCTAGCGCCAGAAAGCCTACTGGGAGTTTTAATGCATCTCTGGTAAACATATATTTTAGTATCAGGAAATATGTACATCCGATGAGAGCACATCCATCACCAAGATATTATTTGTCACGTCACCTTTTCCATGAGACTTTGCCAAGAAACACCTGATACAGTATGCAAGAGATGGCTTCAGCTGTACAAGTCCTCTCTTGTTCTTAGAGGCCTCTATCACAGTGTCTATGCGGGAGAATATGCTTGCTGCTGTGTGCTCAGCCAGCTTTGAGGAATTAGTACAACTGAGGTTTTGTGCCCAAACATTGGCCCAGGCTCTGATTTCAATGGGTACTGAATAGATGTTAAATTGTTTTTGGTAATCTGGCAAGCGTTTACCTGACTCACAGCAGTGCTTTTGCTCCTGTTCTCTTGGCCTCTTATCCCTTTTATGAGCGCTTAAAAGAATAACTGACCCCAAAATAAAATAAGTTAATCATCATTTAGTCACACTCATGTTGTTCCAAGTCTATGACTTTCTTTCATCTGTAGAACAGAAAAAAGCAATCTTACAGAGGCTATGGCCTGTCAAGTTCCAAAAAGCACCAATAAAGTACCAAATGAGTAGTTTAAAGAACTAGTACACTAGATTACATGTGTTCTGATGCTTTGTGTGTAAAACAGACTGAAATTTGAATCATTATTCACTGATAATGTTTCTCCCCACTGTAGCTATTCTCTAATCTCATTCACATTTGTGTGTATTCAGATATTCTGTGTGAAGTCAGACATTGTATGCCATTGGTTGTCACATATTTGGAATAGCGAATGAGATTTCAGAACTACTGAGGAGGGGAAGGTTTTAATTAAAGGTTGATTTTAAGTGATTTTTTTTAACTCAGCAGCCAAACAAACACACCTCTCCCATCAGTGCTCCTTCAGAATCTCCGCCCCCCCAAATTCATGCATGCGCAATAGGGTTGTCTGGATCGGTCCGATCTACTTTGTTTATTTTCCCATTTACAGAGCCAGGGCTGTGTACAAACACCAGATTTTTTTTTCAGTCACACACAGAACAGACAGCTAGCAGACCGTGAAGAGATACTTGTGGAATTTGACAATAAGTTTATAGGATTAAAATTACTTGCTTCACCTTTAAATACTGACTTATATTTTGGTCTGCACACAGTGCTTTCGTAATTCTTTGAAAGAGTTTGACTGCTTTTGTGATGCTTTTTATTGTTATTATTTGGTTCTTTTATAAGTAGTGGTTCCTTTATGCTGACAATTTGAAAAATATTTCCACTGAAATAAGTAAATGGGTATGTAGCAACATGAGAGTGAGGAAATGATCACAGAGTGATGTTTTTTTGGAACTATTCCTTTTATTCTTTACATTAGACATTAGAAAAAAAACATAAATCAAAATAGACAATTGTTTTCGTAAATGCTATAATATGCAACATTTACTCGAGTTTAAAAGTCCTAGAAAAATTGCATTAATGTAACTTGGTTATTCGTTTTGGAACCACTGCATACTGTAGTCACTCTCGCAAACAGTTTCAAAGGACAGGCAGAATAAAGATAAATACATCATCCACTCAATCTGACAACAAAGGCATGGTGACGTTTCAGTGATAGGCTCAACAAACACTGTCAGAGCTCTGTGTTTGAACATCTTTGCAGAACGTTTGTGCTTGCTTGGCTTGTGTTCTACACAACAGCGACAGGATGTGTACATACATGGAGTAAGTGTGCCCTATCATTGTGTATTGGCCTTTTGCACCTGACCAATCTGTTACTTTTACCCTCCCCACCCAGGTGCAAGTGTAATGGCCATGCCAGTGAATGCATGAAGAATGAGTACAGCAAACTAGTGTGTAACTGCAAACACGAAACAGAGGGAGCAGACTGCAGTGTTTGCAAGCCCTTCTACAATGACCGTCCCTGGAGGAGAGCCACGGCTGACAACCCCAATGAATGCCTGCGTAAGTTTCGTCTTCCATGTCTCTCTTAATCACAGAGCAGACTAAAACTCTACAAGACTAACTTCTATTCCAGTGGATTTCCTCTTTGATTGTCCTCTCAGGAATTGCGTGTAATGTGTAGGAAGGTGCAGAATCTCACCAAAAAGGCAAAATAAATGTAGTCCATTTGTCTTGTGCACTGTAATTCTTCTAAAGCCATACAATTACACGGTTATTCACTAATAATCTTTATCTCCACTGAAGCTAGCTTCTAGCGGACAATCGCATCCATTTTCAAATATGTTGGATGTGAAATTGCACACAAGTCATATGGACAAATTTCTTTTGTGCTTTTTGGTGGATTTTCTTGTTGAAGCTAGACAGAAGTTGTTACTAAGAAATGATGTTGTATAGCAAAAGCTGCAATATGATTCTTTGACAATGCTCATTTTGGGTTCCATGGAAAATCATACAGTAACAGCATACTGGTTTGTAATGAATATAGAGGTGAGCTATTATTTAAAGGGATAGTTCACCCAAACATTATTTAATAATTTACTCACCCTGATGCCATCTCAGATGTGTTTGACTTTCTTTCTTCAGCAGAACACAAATTAAGATTTTTAGAAGAATATTTCATCTCTGTATGGTGTTCAGAACTTTGAATCTCCAAAAACTACATAAATCAGCATAAAAGTAGGAGTGGTGGTGGTGTAGTGGTCTAAAGCACATAACTGGTAATCTGGTAATCAGAAAGTTGCTGGTTCGATCCCCACAGCCACCACCATTGTGTCCTTGAGCAAGGCACTTAACTCCAGGTTGCTCCGGGGGGATTGGCCCTGTAATAAGGGCTCTGTAAGTCGCTTTGGATAAAAGCATCTGCCAAATGCATAAATGTAAATCTAAGTAATCCACAAGACTCTAGTGGATACATCCATGTCTTCTGAAGAGTTATGATAGGTGTGGGTGAGAAACAGATCAATACTTAATTCCTTTTTTACCAATTCCACTTTCACCTTTAAAGGTCAATTCACATTCTTCATGCATATCGCCACCAACTGGTCAGGGCTGGTCAAAGGTGTAGATTTAAATTTATACAAACAACTTGAATATTGATCTGTGTCTCACCCACACATATCATAGCACTTCAGATGATATGGATGAAACCACTGGAGTCTTATGGATTACCTTTTTTTTTTTTTTTTTGCCTTTGTGATTTTTTTTTTTAAGATTTCAAGTTCTGGTCACCAACAGAGCTGAGATATTCTTCTAAAAAATGTATTTGTGTTCTGCAGAAGAAAATAAGTCATACACATCTGGGATGGCATCATGGTGAGTAAATGATGAGAGTCTCTTTATGTCCATCAAGGGCTAGTGTTTTCCTACAGCCTAACCTCTACTAACCTAAACTAAGATCATAAAGAGTGAAAGGCAGCTTGTGCTGTCCTCCATCCCCCCTCTGGACAGGCATGCAAGCAGGCACTTCCTGGAAATGCATGACTAATGTGCACATCTGATGTAGAGCAGCCTGAGCCCCAGTGTTCTCACACCCACACAGCTCCTGCTCATCCATCCTCTTATTTCCACTGTGTCTCCTTTCCATTTCTCTCTCACAATAATGTATCCTCATAGTGTTCCAACAGAGGTCTTACTTTGCAATCCCAAATGACAACCAAACCCCATATGCGTAATTCAACTTAAATCGATTATTTTTCGGCATATCAGTTTGTCTGTTATCATTCAAGACTTTAGAATAATTTATCTTGCGTGCAAATTGGAATGCCTTCATAAGAGACAGACATTAAGGGAGCCAACACACTAGTGTTTACAATGCATTCTTACATTGACATTTGCATTTACGCATTTGGCAGACACTTTTATCCAAAGCGACTTACAGTGCAATTATTACAGGGACAATCCCCCTGGAACAACCTGGAGTTAAGTGCCTTGCCTTTGTGGTGGCCGTGGGGTTAGAACCTGTGACCTTCTGATTAACATCCCTGTACTTTAGCCACTACGCCACCACCACTCCATGGTGGCATTTTACATACATTGAAGTTCTAACTGAAATGTGTGTCTCTGTTTCAGCCTGTAATTGTAACGGCAAGAGCGCCGAGTGTTACTTCGACCCCGAGCTGTATCGCGCCACTGGTCATGGAGGTCACTGCCACAACTGTGCCGACAACACAGATGGGCCGAACTGTGAGCGATGCCTGGACAACTACTACAGAGACACTTCTGGCCAGCGCTGTCTCCATTGCAGCTGCAACCCAGTGGGTGAGTAACAACCACGCCGCAGTCCCAAGATATAAGATACAGACATATACATTGTAACAAAATACTCCTCACACAATGGATTTTGCACATTTGGCATATTCTAAACAAAAGCATCACAACAATGCCATCGCTGCTGAAAAACACAGATAAAAATAGGCTAAACTCTTCAAGGTAGCACTTTACAATAAAGTTCCATTTGTTAACATTAGTTAGATACATTAGTTAACATGAACTAAAAATTAGCAAGTATTTTTTACATACAGCATTTATTAATCTTAATTTCAACATATTCTTATAAAATGTTTTAATTCAAAGTTGAATACGTTGACAGTTAATGCACTATGAACTAATATGTTCTAATAAGAGGTGGTGGCGGCATAGTGGGCTAAAGCACATAACTATTAATCAGAAGGTCGCTGGTTCGATCCCCACAGCCACCACCATTGTGCCCTTGAGCAAGGCACTTAACTCCAGGCTGCTCCAGGGGGATTGTCCCTGTAATAAGTGCACTGTAAGTTGCTTTGAAAAAAATTCTGCTAAATGCATAAATGTAAATGTAATAATGAACAATTTTACTAAACCAACTTTAACGAAAATATTTTGTTCATTGTTAGTTCATGATACCTATTATATTAACTAATGTTAACAAATTGAACCTTATTGAAAAGTGTTATCAAATTCACAGAGCATAATGTTTTATGAAAAATTGCATATTTGAATGAAAATGCACTCTGGACATTCACGTTGTTTTGTACAACACCAAAACATGTCAAATTAATGTCCTCAGCAAATTTGTCTGTCTCCTTCAGTTGAGAGTTTTGAGTTGTGTTTAAAATCTCATCTTTTTACATTGGCCTTAGCAATGAAGATGGAGATAGAATAGATGCCTTGATGTGTTGTGAGTGTACTTTTAGTGAGTGTTTTGCAGTACTAGTTAATGTGTTTGGTGTCTTTTTTATTTTTTTTATGTATTTAAATTGTGAAGCACATTGGGTGACTTAGTTGTATTAACTGTGCTATATAAATATAGTTAATTTTGTTTATATAAATATAAACTAAATTAATTGTCCAGTTGGCTAGTTCAGTCACATTTTGTTTCGTCAGAAAAAATCAGTTTATAGGAAGCCTACATTTATTCTCAAACAGCAAAATAATTATTTTTATACATTTGCATCTGATGGGTCCCACTTTATTTTAGGTGTATTTAAATACTATGTAATAACATTAAAATGCATACAATACAGTGCACTTAATGTGTAACTACATGTTTTTCTGCAAAATTCTCACAAGATTCACATTGGCTGCTTCTGAGGTTGAGGGTATAGGTATGTTTAGGAGAGTTTGGGTTCGGTTTAGTTGTAAGGTTAGCAGTGTTTTTACAGATGTAATTACTTGCAGGTACTATAAGTGTAAATACAATGCAAACACAAATTGTATATAAGTATATTGTATGAAATGTTTAAGTACATAGTAGTAAAATAAATATTTATATAAAGTGGGTCCATCTGATGTAACTTCCTATATAAACTATATGTATAAATGTACTGGTTCTATTAGAGTTGAGCAGAGTGCATTGCCTTTTTATTGTGTGTTTTTTATGTTTATGTTCTCCGACAATATCAGCAGCTCCCACCACCCATTTTTTTTTTATATATATATATATATATATATATAAGTGTTTATCAGCCAAATAAACAACCTATGCTGCAAGGATTGTTTTGTTTAACATCTGTTTAAATATCCTGGACTGAACATCTATGTATAATTTGGCCTTCATGCTGTGTTTTCTGTGCAGGTCTTGTAACCGATTGTTTTATTTGGTACTACAGGTTCTCTCAGTACCCAGTGTGACAGCACTGGCCGATGTAGCTGTAAACCAGGAGTGATGGGTGATAAATGCGACAGATGCCAGTCAGGACACCACACACTGACTGAGGCAGGCTGCAGGTAGTGTGCTTTAAACCTCCACTGGTGTGACTTAAATCCCCAAAACTAAAACTTTAAGGATAAAACATTTTTATTTTCTAGAAGGTTATATTAGATTTGCAGTCCTGTTAGTCACTGACTTAAAAGTTTTCAGAGCTTTTCAAGTTAATTATTTTTCCCTCTCTCCCTGTTTCTCCCTTCAGGCCATGCTCTTGTAACACTGCCGGAAGCATACAGGAGTGTGATGTACAGACAGGACGCTGTCAGTGCAAGGACAATGTAGATGGCTTCAACTGTGACAGGTCAGATTCATTGCTTTTCAAAACATCCATGCACATGTTCACAAATATACACACACAGTGGCTATTAAAATGCTTCTGGTCTGTTAGTGTTGTTCATACTTGCCTTATTAACAAGGACAACAGTATAATCGTGGACCAAAAATATCACCCACCAAGTGCCAAATGTGAGAAAATGATTGCCTTTGTTGATTAAATCAAACCAGTTGTATGGTAACTTTATAAGGAAGTACACTGTTTAATGTTGACCCTTGCTGATGTACTGTAAGTAATGCAAGTAATTGTAATCAAAGACATACAAACTGTCAATAAGAACATTTGTTTGAAAACATTGTCGCAACTTCACGACTCAGTGAAAAATTTACCTTCAGAAGTTTATCTAGGATGCCTAAAGGACTTTTCTCCAGAAGTCAATTTGGTGATACATACAGTATGTGGAATATTCCTCTCGTAAGCCAACAAAACGAAAATATATTTGGAACAAAATCGATGTCTTATTGTGTGCAATTTTGGGACCAATCCAGTGACACAATGACTTGTGCTGTTTGTCACTAAAATACAAGAAGAATCAGCTTAACCCCATCTTCATAAGAAAAAAAAATTTATTTAAAAAAAGTATGCAAAATTACGGAAGAGGATTAGGGCCAAGCAATAATAAAAAAATAAAACCATCTCGAGATTAAAGTCATTATAATGCGAGATTAAACTCGTTAAATTTCGAGAAAAATGTCGAAATACAATCTTGAGAATAAACGCATTAAATATCGAGAATAAAGTCATTATAATCGAGATTAAACTCGTTAAATTTCGAGAAAAAAGTCGAAATACAATCTTGAGAATAAACTCATTAAATATCGAGAATAAAGTCATTATAATGTGAGATTAAACTTAACGAGTTTTTTCTCGAAACACAACGACTTTATTCTCGATATTTAATGATAGTTAATAATAATAATAGTTTCATGAGTTGTAGGTAATATTTATGGTCTTTACTCACCCACCATTGGCACGTGTGGAAAAAATGTCTGGCCCTGGGTATAAATACATTGCATTTATAGTTCTCAAATTAGTCATCAACATTTGTTTTACCAGAATTAACATTGACATCAACACAACGCCAAAAGCCCCATAAGCATTCAGCTTCTGTTCTGTTAAAAGGATGTCTCATCAAACAGCTGTTTATAATAAGCATCTGACGTTTGCACGCTTTTCCTTATGGAAAGTCCCTTCAGTATATGGGAGTTTGTCTGACAGACAGAGGGAGTGAGGGAGTGTATGTGTGTCTGAGAAAATTAGGAGCCTGGGTCTCTCAATGTCAGATGGAAGAGAAAATAGATCAGGGATGGCAAAGGTTTCCCTGCTGACAGCCCTCAGTCAGACCATGTAGGGCCTCCAGACTTGCAGTCACCATAAATGTTTGACTACCCTGTCTTTTGCCTATTGGCGCTGACTACTCATTGTCTATGCAGGAACGGGTCATGATGAGCAACTAGTCGCCCAACACTTGAGTTGTATATTTTGCTGTTTTTTTTAAATGTCCTGCTACAATTTTTGTGTTTTTAAAGGAATCCAAAAGGTTTTAATTCTCTCATAATTTATTCATGCCATCCCAGATATGTATGACATTCATTTTTCTTCAGAACACAAACTAAGATTTTTCGGAAAAATATCTCTGCTCTGGAGGTCCATACAATGCAAGTGAGTGTTAACTAAAGCTTTGAAGCTCCAAAAAGCACACAAAGTCAGCTCATAAAAAATCACTCCGTGATTTAATCCATGTCTTCTGAAGCGATTAAATTGTTTTTGAGTGAGAACAGACCAAAATGTAACTTCTTTTTAACTGTACATCTTGCCAATGCAATTTCTAGGCACGGTCATGATTTCAAGGTTGACTCTACTTTCTAGTGCTTGATGCTTGCACAGAGTACTAGATTGTGCCAGGAAGTGAAATCAAGATTCAAATCATGTTCGCCAAGGAAACTGCAGATGTCAAAATTTCTAGTGAAAAAGGAGTTATATTGTGGTCCGTTCTCACCCAAAACCGATTTGAAGCTTCAAAGTTTTGGTCACCATTCACTTACCATTGTATGGACCTACAGAGCTGAGATATTCTTCTAAAAATCTTTGTTTAAAAATGCATTCTGATCCTTTCCATTGCACGCTGTTTTGAAGGCAAGAACTTGTCTTTTCACATTCCTAGACTATGACAGGCCAACTCCACATTTTTCATGAATTGTCTTAAATGCATTCATCCCAAGCCTTTAGCTTTTCCATTGTGATTTTGCATAATCCCAGGTTTCCTGCCTGCCTTTACTGAGCACTTTTCACAAAATCTGTTCTCTCACCCCCCTCTCTGTTTCTCGGTCACACATACACACGCTCTCACACTTTCACTCACATGTCAGCTGTGACATTCCTTTCATTCACCCAGCTTGGCCACACATGGACTGGATTATCCCTGCAGTATATCCTCAAGAGAGATACACAGACTGTGAGAGATGGACTGAAGTGAAAAGACAGAGAGGTTTAAAATGGATGAAAGGAGAGTGGCTGAAACTACAGTTCTTGATTGATATGTAACTTGGTTTTGTGGTTTAAACACCTAATGATGATCTCACTGGTGTTAACTGATTATCCATTCCAAGACTTGATGGCTTTGGCGTGGGATCCACATACAATTACAAAAAATTTTATGTTAAATAAATCGCCTGGCAAAACAGCAATATTTAATTGTCAGATATTGAGATGCTAAGCGTAGCCCTTCATTAGGTATTTTAAAAGATATTCAACAAATAATTTAGCAATTTCTCACAAGCAAGAGATCCACAACTGCACGATTGCAAGAAATTATGATAATAATTAAAATATCTTAATATCAACTTTAACCACATAAATTAAAGCTAAAACACACTAAAGACAAATTCTTCAACAGCCAACTAGTTGACCTCCACTAATAGTGGTCCTATCCCTAATATATGTGTGTTTCCTCTCAGGTGTAAACTGGGCTACTTTAATCTGGACCCTCAGAATCCTCAGGGATGTACACCATGCTTCTGTTTCCAGCATTCCACTGTGTGTGACAGTGCCGATGGCTACAGCATACACCCCATCACCTCCACCTTTGACAGAGGTCAGTGTCCATCCATTAGTGCACACACAAACGTATCAACACCTGGCAGAAAAAGCCTTGTTTATACTTGTCATGAGTTTAATAACTTGGGCAATGTGGTTATTGAGAAATTGCTGCTAATGTTATACAGCTGCTCCAACCAGTAACGAGTCAACATGAGTTATTTCATATTATATAGACGATGAAGGCTGGAAGGGGCAGCAGAGAGAAGGCTCCAGCTTGCCTGTGCAGTGGTCTCCAAGCTTTCGAGAGGTCTCGCTCATCTCAGAAGACTACTTCCCCATCTACTTTATGGCTCCAGGTATATTACAACAACAAACATGTTTTTCTCTTTCTGAAATGGCTGAAGATTCAGCAATCTTATGAATGGACTTGAGGTCCTGGGTAGCTCAGCGAGTAAAGACGCTAACTACCACCCCTGGAGTCGCGAGTTTGAATGGTTGCCAGTCACATGGGGTAACCTCCTCGTGGTCGCTATAATGTGGTTCTCGGTGGGGCGCGTGGTGAGTTGTGCATGGATGCCGCGGAGAATAACGCAAATCCTCCACACGCGCTCTGCGGTAACACGCTGAACAAGCCACATGATGAGATGCTCGGATTGACGTCTCCGACATGAAACTTAGTGGTGTCTGATTTTCACAATATATGTATAATGATACTTATATTTATATTGCATTTAACATTATATTTAATATATATACTGTTTGTGTGTGTGTGTGTTTTTACAGTTGAAACCCATTTGGTTTGTTAAATGAAGTTTGTTTTTGAGTTGCCACAGTATGCAATAGACTGGGATATCTTAAGGTCAATATTAGGTAAAAAATGGCAACAAAACCAAACCCAGCTTTCTATACAAACTTATCAGTCAATCATTGTTTTGAGGATTGAAGGCTATACAATGCTTGAAATTCATTGTTTTGAGGATTGAAGGCTATACAATGCTTGAAATTGCCAAAAAAAACTGAACATTTCATACAAAGGTGTACACTACAGTCATCAAAGATAAAGGACAACTGGCTCTAATAAGGACAGAAAGAGATGTGGAAGGCCAGATGTGCAACTAAACAAGAGGATAAGTACATCAGAGTCTCTAGTTTGAGAAATAGATGCCTTGCATGTCCTCAGTTGACAGCTTCATTGAATTCTACCTGCACAACACTAGTTTCATGTACAACAGTAAAGAGAAGACTCAGGGGTGCAGGTCTTATGGGAAGAATTGTAAAGAAAATTCTATTTTTTTAAACAAAAACAAAAAGAAAAGGTTAGGGTGGGCAAAGAAACACAGACATTGGACTACAGATAATTGGAAAAGAGTGTTATGGATCTTAAACCCATTGAGCTTTTGTGCGATCAGCTAGACTGTAAGAAGTGCCCGACAAGACAGCCACATCAATGGCAAGTGCCAAGGATCTGCAAAGCTGTCATAGCTGCACGTGGAGAATTTTTTTATGAGAATTCTTTGAAATAGTTTAAATATTTCTGAAAATTTTCTCAAATTGTAATAGTAATTTTTTTAATTATCGATGTCCTGACTATACATTGTGATCAGTTGAATGCCACTTTGGTGAAATACAATAAATCTGTACATAATTCCAAACTTTTGGCCACCTGTGTGTGCGCACGTGTAACAAAATGCATGCATGCATGCGTGCGTGCATATATATATACACACACACACACACACACACACACACACACACACACACACACACACACACACACAGTATCTCACAAAAGTGAATACACCCCTCACATTTTTGTAAATATTTGATTACATCTTTTCTTGTGATAGCACTGAAGAAATGACACTTTGCTACAATGTAAAGTAGTGAGTGTACAGCTTGTATAACAGTGTACATTTTCTGTCCCCTCAAAACAACTCAACACACCGCCATTAATGTCTAAACCGCTGGCGACAACAGTGAGCACACCCCTAAGTAAAAATGTCCAAATTGGGTCCAAAAATATTGATTATGAATATATATTGTAAAATTTATAATTCCGATAATTGAAATGCATTACATTATTATGGCAGACGAGTAAAACATTAATAAGACAATACTAAAAGTGACTTTAGAATGCAATATTGTTTATTTCCATATCATTGAGCACAAGCCTATCATTGGCTTACAATCCACAACAATCCATTTTAGTATTGAATTTATCAATCTGTCAGATAGATGAATCCTTATTTTATTCTTATATTAATTATATTCGAAATTGGGCGCCAACCAGCTGTGTTTGAATGCAAAAACTCGTTTTCATCTTGTGCTGTGGATGGTGTCAAGCAAGCAAGAATGTCATTTGTTCTCTGTAAAGCTGTGCGTTGTCTACACAGCTGGAGTTTCGCTTACTACCTCCTGTTGAAAACAGGTGGTAGTTCAAGGCAAGCTTGAATTGTTCCGATGGTTGGAATCTTCCTTATTATATGGTCCGGGAATGACTAATTGTTTGAATTTTTTAGCGCATTAATTCAGTGCGATTAATTATATAAAAATGTATGCGTTAAATCAACAGCCCTAATAATATATTAATATTCATTTTTATTTTATATTTAATAATATATTAATATATTTATTATTTTCATAATAAATGTGTAAACAGGGTGGTATCTAAGAATGTTTTTCTAACAAACTGGGACGTTGTGTTTCAATAGAGAAATTTCTAGGTAATCAGTTGCTGAGCTATGGGCAGAACCTCACACTGAACTTCAGGATTCAGAGACATGATGCCCGACTGTCAGCAGAGGATGTTGTGCTGGAGGGGGCAGGGCTCCGGGTTGCTGTGCCACTTATTGCCCAAGGAAATTCCTATCCAGGAGAAGACATGCAAACCTTTGTGTTTAGGTGAGTTTCTTTTTGTTAAAAGAATAGTAGCCTTTCACTGATGTGCAGTTACTTTCAGTGCTAGGTTAAATTTCTTGATTTTAATATTATTATAATTATTCAGGCTCCATGACACCCCTGACTACCCTTGGAGACCCAACCTGAGTCATGCCAACTTCCAGAAACTTCTGCAAAATCTGACTTCCATCATGATTCGTGGAACCTACAGTGAGAGAAGTATGTGTGCTGATTCACTTTAGCAGAACACTTGTTTTTAGGCTCTTCATGAAGACAAAATATGGAGGTATTTTGATCTCTATTTGAACGATACTTTAGCTGCCCAATTATACTTATATGAATTGAATATCTACTCTTGTTATGTATTGCAATGAAGGCAATGACCTTGTTCTTCGCTGTGAGACTCTCAAGGTAATTTTAACCTCAACTGATAGCAAAGCGCTGCCATTGCCAAGGTCATGGGTACGCTTTTCATGGAATGCACAAACTGATAAATGGACAGTATAGCTTGAATCCACTGTAAGTCACTTTGTATAGAAGTGTCTGCCAAGTGTATGTAAGCTCAGTCCTTCAGACATAAAGGATTTATTTCTGCTGTAGATGCTGGTTATTTGGACAACGTGTCCCTCATGACTGCCCGTCGTGGTCCTGGAACTCCAGCACGTTGGGTGGAGAAGTGCGTGTGCCCTCAGGGCTATGTGGGGCAGCACTGTGAGAAGTGTGATCTGGGATACAGGAGGAGTCAACCTGAGCTGGGCCAGTTTAGCACCTGCGAACCCTGCAACTGCAACGGACACAGTGACACTTGTGACCCTGTGACAGGTTTGTCATCACAAATGGCTTATTACCATTGCATTGCCATAGTGTTTATATATGATTTATTATCTTCTCCCAGGAGACTCAAGATTTTATTCATTTACATTGAATGGAAGTGATATACTCTGGATTCAAACAAACACATTGTAATAAAATGTACTTATAATTAACAACATTATGTATATAATTAAGGGAAATCATTATTTAAGATCTTACCTATTTATTATTTTTACTGAAAAGGTTGGCAAAAAGTTCTAAATCATAAAGGCGCAAGGCACATAAGATTTTGCCTTAGTCCTAAACCCATGAGTTCAGAGGCAAGACTCATGTAGGCATATCTATGATCAAATAAATTAAGATTATTGTGCAATCGTCTGTTTAAGTGCTTGTGAACTGGGCAGGTAAAAGTTCTTGTGAACTGGGGAGTTAACATTTTATTATGTGGGAAATGGAAGACTAAAGGTTTTTATTAAGGAACGTGATTTGGTCAACAGCGCAGGGGCCAAGTCTATCTCTTTTTTTATGTACTACTTCACGTGCCATTGAGAATATTCTCTCTCATGGGACTGATGAACAGGAGTGCATAAAAATTCCAGGGCAAGATGATGAAGATGTGGATAGACAGCCTTTTGAATAGCCCAGAAATGCATGGGGATCTTCTGTGCATGGAATATGTGGGTCAATGAGGGACTGTTGAACCTCAGCTGTGGCATCTGCAGTTGCATTTTTCATCCTTCTGGTTTCTACGAAATGACTGTTCAGGAGTTCCCACAGACCTTATCCTGAAAAGGATAGAATAATAAAAAATAGTTTTTAATGGAATTCAGTTTCTCTGCAATACTTGCATGATCCATGCCAAATGTAATGAAACATACACAATATCACAAACAGTACCTGAGTGGGTTGCATGGCTGCCTGTGGCTCCTGCTGTCTCTGGTTGTGATGAGGAGATTTGAGAGGATGTGGATGGGGTGTTTTGGACTGCTTCAGCTCTTAATATTGTAGCACATTCTGCTGTGAGGCGTCTCACAGCAGTCTGTGCATTTGTCTGGCTGGAAAAGCCTACAGTTTTAAAACGTGGATCAAGCAGAGTTGCCAGGGTCATAACGCTCATAGTCTCATATGTAGACATCCTCTCTGAGAGAAGCCTCAGGAGATTGTTGCAAAGCCCTCTTATCGTCAACCTGTGAGCTCTTTGAGGTGATTGCATGCCTCAGTATTCATATAAGACAAATCACCTTTGACCCTGACACTCTCCTCCTCTGACAGTTCTATGGAAGCCTCATTGAAGTGGCACAGTACACCACTCCAAGACATTCATTAACTGTCTTGTTCTCTTATGAAGTCAAAGGTGTGAGGTTTGTCTTCAGAGTAACCAAAGCAGCACCTACTGGCTCCCTCTGAGCAAAGAGGCGCTCTAACATGGCATACCTGCTGTTCCGATTAGTATCCACCTCCTGAATTAATTTGTGATTTGGCTTGCCCATCTATTTTCAAGATGATTGATGAGGTCAAGATGGCGCAGCAGATGTCATCCACGGTGTGGAGCTCTCCAATTCTTTTGTTGTTTTGTTTGTTTGTCCTGTGTTTAATAATCTTTTTCCGATCAGTTTTACCAGGGACAAACTGCTGAACATTTGGCAGCATATACCAGACATTCTTTTCCCAGTTTTTGAATATTCTGACGTTTTGTTGGACATTTTAGTCAGAGGTGCAGCTGTGTTGTTTAAGAGATGCAGGTGAGGAAAACGGGCCGGCTCGCTGGTCAAGCTTCGTCAGAGCGGCTTTCAAACACCGCTGCTGAGTATTCATTTTGCAAATCTCTGCTCTCTTCCTAATAAAACGGATGAACTACATCATCTCACCCGTACAAACAAGGACTTTCCAAACTCTGCTGCCTGGTGCTTCACTGCAACTTGGCTGAGTGAAGCCATTCCAGACAGCGCATTACATTTGCCGGGCTTTCAGATGTTTAGAGCAGATCGTATTGCAGAGATATATAGGGAAAACGAGAGGCAGTGGAACATGCTTTTACATCAATGAAAGTTTGTGTACAGTTGTAACAAAATTAAAGAAGATGTGCTGTCCTAATTTGGAAGTGCTCTTTATTAACTGTAAGTTAATAAACAAGAGTTTTCCTCGTTTATTCTGGTGAGTGTTTATATTCCTCCACACGCATGCGTGAATGCAGCACTGCATCAGCTGGCTGATCAAATCACAGACATGGAACAACTATACCCAGATTTAGTTATTATTATTCTAGGGGTTTTTAACAAAGCAAACCTCACATGTGAACTGCCCAAATACAAACAGCACATTACATGCACAATGAGAGACTCTGTCCCTAGAGCAGCTTTAGGAATCTCCGATCACTGTCTGGTTTATCTTCCAACCTACAGGCAGAAACTAAAATCATCTAAACCTTTAGTAAAGACTGAAAGCAGGGCTGGAACTACAAGCCTGCTTTGACTGCACTGATTGGAGTGTTTTTGAGGCTGCAGACACCAATCAGGACAAGCTCACAGATGCTGTGACATCATATATCAGTTTATGTGAGGATATGTGCATTCCTACTAGGACTTAACAACAACAAACCGTGGTTTACAGCAGAACACAGGCAGCTTCATCAGGCAAAAGAGGATGTTTACAGAGGTGGGGATAAAATCTTGTACAATCAAGCCAGGAACTCACTGCATAAGGAAATAAGAGAGGCTAGAAGTAGCTATTCTGATAAGCTTAAAAACATTTTCAGCTAACGGACCTTCATCAGTGTGGAGTGGCTGGAAACAACTCACTAACTACAACTACTCCTACCCCCAGCACTGTAGTGGACCAAAAACTGTCTGACGACCTGAATGTGTTCTACTGTAGATTTGAAAGGCCCAATCTCACACTCCACACCCTTTACTTCACACAAACATCAACACCTCCTGCAACTCCCCTCCTCCCCCCTCCTGCTACTCAACCTGCACTTAAGATCTGTGAAGAGGAAGTGTGCCGTGTCTTCCAAAAACAAAAGGTAAAGAAAGCAAAGGGCCCAGATGGTGTTTGAGTCACCCACATGTCTCAAGTCCTGTGCTAACCAGCTGGCCCCTATCTTCACACTGATTTTCAATAGATCACTGGAGCAGTGTGAATTCCCATGCTGCTTCAAACGCTCAATCATCATTCCTGTCCCAAAATCACAGGACTTAATGACTACAGAACCATCACTCTGACGTCTGTGGTCTTGACATAATTTGAGAGACTGGTGTTGGCCCACCTGAAGGACACCACTGGACCCTTTCTAGATCCCTTTCAATTTGCTTAAGCAAACGTGTCTGTGGATGATGCAGTCAACATGGGATTGCATCATATCCTGCAACATCTGTACAGACCAGGGACATATGCAAGGATCCTTTTTGTAGAATTCAGTTCAGCTTTCAACACCATCATCCCAGCTATTCTCCTGACTAAATTAGTTTAACTTTGTTTCCACGTCTATCTGTCAGTGGATCACCAGCTTTCTGACAGACAGGCAGCAGCTAGTGAGACAGGAAGTTCCCTTCCAGCACATGTACAATCAACACTGGTTCCCCCCAGGGATGTGTGCTCTCCCCACTACTTTTCTCCCTGTATACAAATGACTGCACCACCAAGGACCGCTCTGTCAAGCTCCTGAAGTTTTCAGATGACACTAATGTCATCGGACTCATCCAAGATAACAATGAGTCTGTATACAGAAAGGAGGTTGAACGACTGGCTCACTGGAGTAGTCCAAACAACCTGGAGCTGAACATGCTTAAAACGGTGGAGATGATTGTGGACTTAAGGAGGAACACCCCAACATTTACCCCCCTTCAAGAACTGTACACTTCTAGGGTGAGGAAAAGGGCTGGAAAAATCACTCTGGACCCCACTCACCCAGTCCACTACCTTTTTGAACTGTTGTCTTCTGGCAGGCGCTACAGAGCACTGAGCACCAGAACCATCAGACACAGGAACAGTTTTTTCCCTCAGGCTATCCATCTCATGAACAGTTAAAACTGCCCCATTGAGCAATAATTAATGTGCAAATCACAGCTTAGTCTATTTATATTTATCCAACATACCATATCGCTTCTGCCATACATTCCCTTGCTTCTGTATATAACACATTTGTATTTGTATATTGTACATACTGAATATATATATATGTATATATATATATGTATGTATGTGTATATATATATATATATATATATATATATATATATATGTATGTATGTATATATATATGTATATATATATATATATATATATATATATATATATACACAGTATATGTATTATATTGTCTTATTGTGTATTTCTAATATATACTTTTATTTTTATTCAATTCTTGTTGTATTGTTTGTGCACTGGAAGCTTCAATCATCAAGACAAATTCCTTGTATGTGTAAGCATACTTTGCAATAAAGCTAATTCTTATTCTGATTCTGTTCTGGACTTGAAATGAGCCACAAGCTTTTGTGCCTTTATTCGAAAGTTCGGAAATATCCTCAAGTCCTGTTGTTTGTCCCCAAGTTTAGTTCATGTGCTATGTCGTTTGTGTGGCGGGGCTTCAGGATGCTGGCACATGCTACCCTATTGGCAGCGTCATCAGTTACAGGACATCACAATTTGTTCTGAATGCCCCACTCCACTCAGCTTCAAAGCTGTATTCACTTTAGCTATATTCTTGGAAGTTTGTCTATTTGAAAATGTTCTCACCCCAAGTTAAACTGTGGACAGCTTAACCTTTTCATTTATACTGCCAGATATGCATCCATATATAAAGTTGTCCACATGTTGGATGTGAGGCTTACAGCTTTGGCCTTTTTCACCTCTTCCTTTGCCTTCTCTTTGGCCTCCTTGTATTTATCCTCAACCATTTTGTTTTAATGACTGGCGAGATGGAATACTCTAAGTTGGGTCTAAAATTCCAACAAACTCCCTAAAGCCAGCATCTTCAACAATTGAAAATGGCTGGTAATAATTTACAATCATGTTGACCTAGGCCCCATCAATCATTTGTTTTCTGTTCCCCGCAATACAGTAAAGTATTTAAAATATAACTGCAGTAATACATAACAGCCTTTAAAACAAACATTTATACAGTTTAGCTTCCACTATTTAAGATACCTTATTATAAAGACTGCAACAGACAAACAAATAAATAACTGACCAGAAGTCTTATACCTTGGTTGCTTGTAGCTGTTGGTCCACTTCAAGAAGATGTGTTCTCATGTTTAGCTCTAAAATGTCTCAACATTGAGGATGGGTTGTTATTATATGGTAACTGCTGAGAACAAATTAAGCACTCAACCTACAGAAGACATGTATTACATTGAGTACATGTAATATTTTCATATAAATGATGTAATATTTTACATAATATATGCTTATTATTACACATTGAATATACATAATATACAGTTATTTTGGATGGTTAATCCAATTTTGTGTAAAAATATCCTACCAATTGGCAGTCAGAACAAGTAACTAGTTAAAGAAATGTAATAAATTGGAGCTAATATTAGTTCTGGTTTATTCATCACACTTGAAATGGAAAGTCAAACAAATCACGTTGCTTTGTCGGATACAGTAATCATTTTAGTAATCTGTTGTATACTGCACAAATGTAGTTGGACATATGGGTCTATGTAATATACTGCAGCAATTGTAAAAGCATAATGGTAGAATGCTATTTCTAACATAGTCCTATACAAATTGGGATTATGGGCTACTTTTAGCTTTGAGTTTGGATAATGTTGCCATCTTGTGGTGCTGTGTGGTATTATATGGTATATCCTCGTTGTCTGTTTGCAGGAATGTGTAACTGCCAGCACAACACTGTTGGCATGAGCTGTGAGAGGTGTAAGGACAGCTTCTATGGTGATTCAACGGTGGGCTCTCCTACAGACTGCAAATCCTGTCCCTGCCCTGCAGGTGCCACATGCGCTGTGGTGCCCAAGACTGAAGAGGTGGTCTGTACTAACTGCCCAACTGGCACCACAGGTACAATCAATCTTTTATTCGTAAATGCATAGTACATCCAAAAATGAAAATTCTGTCAACTTATAATCACCTTCATTCTGTTTCAAACCTGTATGACTTTCTTTCTTCTGAGGAACACTAAAGGAGATGTAAGGCAGAGTGTTAGCCTCCGTCACCATTCACTTTCATTGTGTGGAGAAAACAAAGATGCACTGAAAATGATTGGTTACTGAGGCTGTATTCATTTAGTGGTGATCTAAGATTGAAGAGCATTCATCCCATTAAAAGCTTATTTCATTGGATAAAGTAAATATTACCATATATGATGTCATCCTGTGTCCAGGTAAGCGATGTGAACTATGTGATGATGGATTTTTCGGTGACCCGCTGGGTGAGAAAGGTCCCGTGAGAATGTGCCATGCATGCAGTTGCAATAACAACATCGACCCAAATGCTGTGGGCAACTGTGACCGAGAGTCAGGCCAGTGCCTCAAGTGCATTTACAACACCGCTGGCAGCTTCTGCGACCGTTGCAAAGAGGGCTTCTATGGTGACGCACGTGCTGTAAATGTAGCCGACAAGTGCAAACGTGAGTGAAAAGTTTTTTGTAAACATTTGATTCCATTCTCAGCCTGTAGCCTGCTAGAACAACCAGATGATATCATTTTAAGTTTAATGTTTTTTTGGAACATGATATTTAATTTTTTTGCTGGTCCAAAGTGGTCTAGCAGTCCTAACCAGTAGTGCGATCAATCTAGATTTTCCAGCTGGGTAGAACGTTCTAGATCCACCCACACTTCTGTAATACCAAATAATTTATGCATGCAGTATTTATTTAACCTTATTGTAATTTTTACCTCTGCAGCATGCTCGTGCTCACCATACGGTACAATAGACCAGCAGACCACCTGCTTGCAGGTAACAGGCCAGTGTCAGTGCTTTCCCAACGTCATTAACAGAGACTGCAGTGCATGCGAGCCCGGCTTCTACAACCTACAAAGCGGCAAGGGCTGTGAAAGGTATTTGATTGAATTCTTTAACAATAATGCAGAATTTGGAACTTAAATGTTAGCAGACCTGCACAGTTTTAAATGTAATTTGTTTCCACAGATGCAACTGCAACCCTATTGGCTCTACAAACGGCCAGTGTGACATTGTCAGCGGTCAATGCGAATGTCAGCCTGGGGTCACAGGTCAACACTGTGAGCACTGTGAGGTCAACTTCTTTGGCTTCGGTTCCTCGGGGTGCAAACGTAAGATTTCCTACTATATTTATGTAACAGGACTCCTGAGAACTCATTGTAATAAATGCAGAATAAAGTTTAGAGGGCTGGAGTGTTATGATGCTATATTTGCGATGGTAGATATGTGTCAAGGTCTAGAGACTCTGCTTTACGTGTTTACTGCAGTAATTGTATTTCCGCATGGCTATCAGTGACCAGGACTACTTTACATTATTTACACAACTTGGAAGAATCCGAAAATACAGAGCATGACGTGTCTAAAAAAGTAAAGACAAGTAAGAACTTGTCATTTAAAGGAACAGCTGTTGTGTCGAGTCAACGTTGTTTAGATTTTAAAAAATGTAGCATCAAACAGAAAGCTGTGAACTGAAAACTGACACATGTCTAGTTTTGATCTAGCTTTGTCGTGTTGCACAGAGCCACTTGCAGTGTATACATGGCGAGCAGTGCCATGGGAGCCAAAAGATACATTCTGAATCCATCTGTCTATCAAGTTACTAATAAAAATGTAAATGATCTTTTATTTGTAAAGTATAAAATGTTCTGGGTTATCCAAAAATAGGCAAAACAACATGATTGTCTAATATATTAACCATTTTATTGATGGACTTTTGGGTGGGGGATCTATATTGTCATATATGGCTTATTTGTGATTTAAAATTACTAATTCTGAGAGATATAAGATTTTGTCCATACCACCCATTTTTGTACCCTATTTATACTATTCATGTTTTTATTTTGTTTTTTGTTTTTTTGTTTGTTTTTTTTTTTCATTTGTATTGTTTCAGCTTGTGACTGTGACCCAGAAGGCTCCCAGTCCACACAGTGCAGGGAGGACGGGCGTTGTCAGTGTCGTCCAGGCTTTGTGGGATCTCGCTGTGACATGTGTGAGGAGAATTACTTCTATAACCGCTCTACACCAGGCTGCCAGCAGTGCCCTAACTGTTACAGTCTGGTCAGGGACAAGGCAAGTGCTCAATCTTCTAAATGCATTTATAGGCAGCTGCTGTCCTTTCCTAAAGGACTTTTGTTGGTAAATGAGGAGACCAGTTCTGATACGTCTGTCTTTTTGTACAGGTGAACCAGCAGAGACGGAAGCTTCTCGACCTGCAGACTTTGATTGATAATCTGGACAACAGTCAGGATACAGTGAGTGACCAGGCCTTTGAGGACAGAGTTAAGGAAGCAGAAAAAACAATTATGGACTTACTGGAAGAGGCTCAGGCTAGCAAAGGTATTGTCTGTCAGCGTTTCAAAATATTATTCCTAAAATAAATATTTTTTAAATTGCCATTGTGCAGATATCTTATTGTATTGTTATTTGTACTTACTAGGGATACAAATGCTTGAAAATGCAATGCATCGATTTCATTACTGCAATAGCACACACTTACATGTATTACATGTTCATTTCTTTCCTAAAATGCAATTCTTAAGCCTATGAATGTAAAAGCTGGCGTAAATTCTGTCCCTCCAGTTTTGTATCCACAATTGTTTTAGCATTTTTTTTTTTTTATTAATTATAAATCATTCCAAAATCATGAACAAATTTCAGATGTTAGTATTCATTCTATCATATAACAAAGAATAGTAATTGAATCAAATCAAGTTATGCCATTTTTATTTCTATAGTGCTTTTCACAACATATAGCTCCAGAGCAGTTTTTCAGATAGTTATGTTGCAGCAGAAAATTAAGCTGTAATGTTTTGAAGTCCTCAATGTGTGGTTTAAATGAATAATGCAATTTGAAAATAATTATTAGAGCAAACATTTACACCCCTGATGTTTTTCACATCGGATATGAAAAGTCTATTCATTATTTCATGTTTTTTCTTGATAATAGAGCAGATAGTTTGCTTTAAATTAACTTTATCTTGTCATCTTTTATTATTACCACACAGAAGTGGATAAAGACCTTTTGGATCGTCTAAACAACATCAACAAGACCCTGAACACCCAGTGGAACAGACTGCAGAACATCAGAAACACCGTAGACAACACAAGCACTCAGGCAGATAGAGCTCGTAACCGAGTCCGTGATGCTGAGGACCTGATCAACACTGCTAGAGAGGAGCTGGACAAAGCCAAGGAGGCTATCAGTAAAGTGGTGAGCTTTCAACACCCAGCTAAGAGAGCATACCTTAATATCCCATGAATGTCTGTGAATTGGCAACTCTCTTAATTGTCATCCTTTTGGTTGTTCCCATAGGACATTAAAATACACACACCTTCTGGAGATCCAAACAATATGACACTTCTGGCAGAGGAAGCCCGTAAACTGGCAGAAAAGTTAGTTATTTTATTGAGAAAAAATGATATTGCTTTTTCACACCACAAACACTTTACTTAACATGTTCTGTTGATTTTTGTAAAGACATAAAACGGATGCAGATCAGATTGAGAAGATCGCAAAGGACGCAAATGACACCTCTACCAAAGCTTATAATATGCTGAAGAAGGCGCTGGATGGCGAGAACAAGACAAGCAGTGATATTGATGAACTCAACAGGAAGTATGTGTTAGATATTTCTTCCCAAAGTATATTTTATGATGTTTATTCAGTAGGTAGCTATGGATTCCATCAACATGCAAGTCCCCAAGTCTGCATGAAATATCAGTTTGTCCGTTTAGGGTCTAATTATTAGAGTTTGTACACTGAAGTTAAAAACAGTAGTGTTTTACAACTAATCCATTTTCCGTATGTTCTCAGGTACAATGAGTCAAAAGACTTGGCCAAGAGCCTAGAGAAACAGGCTGACAAGGTGCATGCCGAAGCAGAGGAGGCTGGGAACAAAGCTCTGAAGATCTATGCTAACCTGACCAGCTTGCCCCCACTTGATACCAAATCATTAGAGGTGCTGATTTTAGAACGTTTTACTTGTGTTGCTTACTTTGCACAGTCAACTCTTAATGGATCCATAATCAAATATGCGTGAATTCCTCTGATCTCAGGATGAGGCTAATAAGATTAAGAAGGAGGCATCAGACCTGGACAAACTGATAGATAAGACCGAGAAGGAGTACAATGACCTGAGGGAGGATCTGAGGGGCAAAGAGACAGAAGTCCGAAAACTACTAGAGAAAGGAAAGACCGAACAACAGGTATACAACATTTTTCCCCCTTTTATCATTTTTTAGGTCTTCACTCTTATGAAATCAGTTTCTTTAAATGGAAAACTGTGTAACCTCTGCGCCAATAGCATCACCAAACGGTATTGCAAAAATAATTACAGTTTTAAAACTGGATCCGAACACTTTCCAACACTGTTTTGATAGCAACACAATGTTTGGGGCATTGGTTAAGGCTCTGGGTTACTGACCAGAAGGTCAGGTGTTCAAGCCCCAGCACCGCCAAGTCCCTAACTGACCGCTCTGCTCAAGGGACACCGTATCATGGCTGACCCTGTGCTCTGACCCCAGCTTAGCTGGGCTATGCGGGAAAAAATATTTCACTGTATATGTTCAAAATGTATAATGTGTGACAAAAAAAATAAAAGCTTCTCTTTAAACTTTTTGGGGAAAATCAGCCCATGTATGGCGCTTAAAGGGATATTTCACCCAAAAATCTAAATCTAAAATTTTGTATGAATAAGCCCATAAAACAGCATAAAAGTAATCCATATGACTCCAGGTGGTTAAATCCATATCTTCAGCGGCAATATGATGGGATATGATTAAACATCGATTTTGTTTGAACTGTAAGATTAATGACCAATGTCTTTGAAGTCCATCCTGGATTAACTGCAGAAGTTCACATAGATGCAATTGTCCTTGTAAATTGGCTGATGAAGGCTTTTGTTGGCAATTGATAGTCTATGTATTCCATTTCAAGATCGTAGTCCATCAATAGACCGAGGTGATGCAGGCAGAGATCAGGGATGTGAAACGCATTTCATCCTGTCCGGTGAGGTTCGGTGTGGTCCATCCTAAATCCAAGGTTCAGACAATGGCATTTTTCCACATGTGCTCCATTTTCCAAGCTGCTCTCTTGAGAGCATGAGTGTGATAATTGTACCATGGTGCAGGGCTTATTTCTTTAATTTTCTTTAATCGAAGAGGGGCGACAAAATCAAGAGTGCTAGAGAAGACTGCATTTATATTTTTGGTTATTTAATCAAGTTCTTCTGGGCTTTGGGATTTATTCAGTGTATAAGATCTAAGATAGATCTGGAAGATTATTAGTAAAGCTGTCTTTAGTGGTCGAAAGAATAGTTCTACCTGAATGATAGCATGGTGTAGATTGAGTAACATTAGCTGATTGCAGCATACAAGAGATGAGGTAATGATACGAATTCTGCTGCAGTATTTCTATATTATCAACATCAACTCCATATGACCGAATTAAATCTAGCGTATGATTATGGCGATGAGTTGGTCCGGTTACATTTTGTTTGACTCCAAGAGAGTTGAGAATAACGATAAATGCTAATCCCAATGTATCATTTTCATTATCTATGTGAATGTTGAAGTCACCAACAATTAAAGCTCTATCTACAGTAACTACAAGATCTGATAAAAATGTGCAAATTCACCAAGGAAATCAGAATAAGGCCTGGGCAATCAATACATTGTAGCAAGGACAAAAGATGACCTTTTAAAAGATTTTCAAAAGATCTGACGGTGTCACATTAAGCGATATTAGTTCAAAAGACTTCCATTTATATCATGTCCTCTGAGTAACACCAAAAATGTCACTGTAAATTGTAGGAACACCACCTCCTCGACCCTTCAGACGAGGCTCATGTTTATAACAATAACCTGGGGGAGTAGATTCATTTATAATCAACCAGATAATATATTCATCTGGTTTAAATCAGGTTTCAGTCAAACAGAGTGCATCCAATCTATGATCTGTAATCATTTCATTAACAATTAGTGCTTTGTTAGAAAGAGATATAATGTTTAGAAGCCCTATTTTTATATGATGTGTATTTTTAATTTGTTTGTTTTGTTCAAGTTTGACCGTAATAAAATGTTTTCTAAATTATTTAGTGAGGGTATTGTGTTTGGTAGTTCGGGGAACAGACACAGTCTCTATGAGATATCTAGGAGATACTGTCTTTATGTGTTGTAGTTTTGTGACCTGTGTGATGTCTCAAGGCAGCTAGCAGATGTTCGGATTAACCAGTTTGTCTGCTTCCTGACCTGGGCCCCAGTTAGTCAAATACTATCATTATTAAGACTATGAGCCAAAAGTACTAGAGAGGAAAGCAGCACCTTACCTGGAGGGATGGAGTCCGTCTCTCTTTAGCAGGTCAAGTCTAGCCCAAAAACTCTTCCAATTGTCTATAAATCCTATTCTATTCTCCAGACACCACTCAGACATCCAGCCATTCAGTGACACTAATCTACTATAAACCGCATCACCACGACGAGCAGGGAGGGGACCAGAGCTTATTGCAGTGTCTGAAATCATTTTTGCAAATTCACACACCTCTTTAACTTTATCGTTAGTGATCTCCGACTGGCGAAGCCGGCATCATTAGTGCCGACATGAATAACAGTTTTAGAAAATCTACGTTTAGCATTAGCCAGCACTTGTAAATTTGATTTGATGTCAGACGCTCTGGCACCCAAAATGCATTTAACAACAGTGGCTGGAGTCTCTATTTCCACGTTCCTTACAATAGAATCGCCAATAACAAGGGCTCTTTCAACATGATTCTCAGTGGGTGCATCAAGAGTGGGGAGAATCGATTGGAAACCCTAACAGGAATGGGAGAGTGGGGTCTTCCATGCTGCAGGGGCTCTAAAGCCGGAACAAAAGTGTGTATGTTGCTCTCTGTACTACTTGCATCCGAAACAGTATCTACCGTTTTCTCTTTCTCACTGACCTCCACTAGCGCTCGGATGTGAGTCTCTAGCTCATTAACCTTCTCCATCAGCCTGACTAATTCCTTACATTTATCACATGTGAATCCCTCACTGCTGACGTTGGAGGCTATTGTAAACTTGTGACATGCAATGCAGGAAGAAATAACATGAGCGGATGCCATGACTTACCGCACATTTTTTGTTGTTGTTGGCTGTTCCTGAGCGGTGAGGGTTTCAGATTGAGGTGAATCTCTCACGCAATTGTTTGTTGTTGTTGGTTGTTCCTGAGCGGTGCTTTAAGACTGATGCAATAATCTGTGTACCGCAGAGTAGAAAATATTTAAATATTGATCTGTCACCCACACCTATCATATAGCTTCTGAAGATATTGATTTATCCGCTGGTGTCTTATGGATTACTTTTATGCTGCTTTGTTCTTTCTGGAGCTTCAAAGTTCTGGCCTCCATTCACTTGCAATTTGATGACCTACAGAGCTGAGATATTTTTCAAAAAATCTTCATTTGTGTTCTGTAGAATGACATGAGGTTGAGTAAATGATGAGAGAATTGTAATTATTTTGGGTGAACTATCCATTTAATATCATATGAGTATTAAACATTGTTCAACTTCACCTCAAAAATGTTTTATCATGTCATGGTGGCACTTGGTGAAAATTTTGAAGCATGAGAGATTTTTATCATAAATTTTTAGTAAAGCTGCTCTTTCACATGGTTGGAATGTAAGAGTTAACCATGTACCAAGAGAGCCAGGAACCACATAATGATAGTGATGAGAGATGAGTGATACTGCTGGTCATAGTCCATAGTCCCATCCTAATCTGACTGAGCTAAATGTCATGCTCTTAATGAAAGGACCGATCCATGAACTCAAACATTGTGCTTAGCTCAGAGTATAACTTATTTTTTAAGCTGCTTAAAGGCATAGTTCACCCAAAAATGAAAATTGTCATCCTTAGCCTAATGTCTTTCTAAACCTATTTGACTGTCGTTCTTCCATGGAACATGAAATAAAGATATTTTTAAGAATCTTTTCCATACTTTAAAAGCATATTGTGACCAGGGGCTGTTTATCTATCAAAAGGACGTGTACTTTTTTTAACTTTTATTTAAAGGTTAAGAAAGGGATAAAGTATAGTCAGCTGTCATCACAAAATTATCATGTGACAGGGTGATCTTGTATCATCCTGATGGGGTTTATTTTGCAATAATGACCGGAGAAGAAAGAGACCATGGAGTATGAAACACGAGAGACATGAAACTAGCACAATGTACGACATTGGTTACCAGGGACAACAGTCAAATAAACTGTTTAGCTGACATTATATCAAAAATATTTTACAGCAAAAAGCCATCATTGACAATTCAGAGTGAAGTATTTTAGACAGACATGCACAAATCTTGCATATTTTTTCCCCAAAACACTTGAAAACCTCCTCATGTTTGCTTCTCATATCTATATGTTCAAAATAGGAAATTGCTTGTATGTAGAAATTCCTCTTTCTGAATGTTAGTTACTCAAGATTTTGAAGACAACAGTGCAATTTAAGTAGTCCAACCTAACATTGTCTTTTTCTTACATTTTCTTCTTTCTCCTCGTTCCCACTCAGACAGCTGATCAGTTGTTGGCGCGGGCAGATGCAGCTAAGGCTTTGGCTGAGGAAGCAGCAAAAAAAGGCCGATCTACTTTCCAAGAAGCCCAGAACATACTAAACAACCTTAGAGGTGAGGGGACTATGGTCATCATGGTTTGGAATTTCAGATGGTGATTGTTGAAATACTGCCATATATCTTAGATATTAAATTTTTTTAATTAGATTTATATATTGGGAAAATACCTATTATAGACATCTATAATACTAGAGTTCTCACTGTCATGGAAAACCTGCACTATAAAAAAAAATCAGCTAAATTTACAGTAAAATACCGTCAGCTGTAATTGCCTGAGATATATTGTAAAAATACAGTGACTATGTTTCAGGCATTACACAATGTCATTTTGGTGCCTCTATACTGTATTTTACAGTTTACTACCATTATATTAAAAGATATGAACCTAACATGTCAGCCTTCTGGAGCTACACAAATCTGCTTTTTACTTTAAAATGTATGGTTAAACACTGTGGTAACAACAGGCCACATAATGGCCTTAAGATGATCAAGAGTGTCCTTTCCAGGAGCAATGAACAATATACATATAGTGACTGTGCAGAGTGTTACCCACACAAAACACCATCAGGGTAACGCACGACAACCCAATGGGCATAATAACTGTTATCAAAAATAAGAAGAAACAACAATTTCCATAAAATCTAATCAAATGTGATAGGTCACACAGGGACTTCTAGGATCTGTTTTACTGTAAATTTTAATAATTTACAGTAAAAGTATTTTAAAAGCATGTATTCTCTTGTTAAACATAAAATAAATATTTTACTATTAATTAGATAATCATATTTCTACATAAACATTTTTTCCATAAAATTACATGTATTGTCTTGTTAAACATGTTTTTACTTTTATTGTATATGTTAAGCTAACTACTTGTTAACCAACCAATGTTTTTACTGTAGCATTTTTACTTTTCCTCTTGTTAAAATTACAGACATTTCTTACAATGTGGAAAAGTCATGGAAATTAATAAAATCTGAAAGTCATGAATATTTCTATAGTGAATTTTTCAAGTTATGCTCTATAATATTTCAATACCTAAATATTGCTCTTGGTAAGATCTTGTGTAGAGTAGATATTGTTCATGAGCCATAGTGATGTTTGATTTGTGAGTCCTTCAGAATTTGATTAATTTGCAAGTCAAAATGAATTTAAAATGTTTCCAGAAATCACAAACAATTGAAAAAGTAATGGAAATGTAATATTTAAATGCATTATTACAAAAAATGCCCATGTAAAACCAATTCATATTTGTGTCTCACTTCAGACTTCGACAAGAGAGTCAATGACAACAAAACTGCTGCCGAGGAGGCCATGAAGCGAATCCCAGAAATCAATGCGACCATCAATGAAGCCAATGAGAAGACCCGACAGGCTGAAGCGGTGCTAGGAAATGCAGCAGCAGATGCTAAAGAGGCCAAGACCAAGGCAGAGGAAGCTGATAAAATCGCTAATGATGTGCAGAAGGTACATACTGAGTTTTAAATGGAGAACAAACTAGCAGACTCAATACTGTAAAGAGATTTTGGGGTGTCCTTTTATAGTTCAGAGAGTGTCTCTGTGAGGTGCATTTCTAAAGCTAGAACTACATACATGATTCGATGTGCTTGTTTCTCAGGGCTCAGCCAAGACAAAAGCAGATGCAGAAAAAGCCTTTGAGGACACCATGAAACTGGATGGAGAAGTAAACAACATGATGGACCAGCTGACTGCTGCTGAGAAAGAGCTAGAAAAGAAGAAAGCTGAGGCAGATGCAGACATGATGATGGCAAGCATGGTGTGTTATGGCTTCCTTTGACTTCTTGTCCAACACCTGAGTTTTAAAATCTCAAATTAGTCTTTGGGTTTTATTGACGGTTCTCTTCTTCACAGGCAACAGACAATGCTAAAGAAGCAGAGGGCAATGCTCGGAAAGCCAAAAATGCTGTCAAGACAGTGCTGAGCACAATCAATGACTTATTAAGTCAACTCGGTAAGAACAACATGCAGAAGAATAAGGGATGCACAGATATGGAACGTATGGGCTGATAATGATAACCAATATTCAACTGTGGTGGGGCTTGCTAATTAATTAAAAACTACTCACTTGACACAAAAACGTGCTTTTTAAAAGGTCAGAATTGCTCATAATTGTAATCTGATCAACGCTAAGCTAGTGCTGACAGAAGTGTGATGCTGAAAAAAGCAGCAAGATGACATAATGGACCAAGATGTCCTTTTGATATACATTGACAATAAAAAAAAACGCACAAATGTAAAGTGAGAACATGTTCTGTGTGAAGGTTCCTACATTCGTATACACATATGGCTTTTTGTTTTATCTTTACTTATTATATAATGAAAAATAAACCATACCGTTACTTAAATTAAATTAGAGTATTTAAATGATCCAATACTCGATGCATAACATCTTCAAACTTTGCTAAAAACGGTATGTCTTTCCAAGTAATGTATACATGCTCTGCGTGCGCGAACATACTGACACATTGGGATGGTAACCGACACCATGTTCTCATTCAGAATTGCTTCTATAAGTAAATATAAAATATATTTTAAAAATGCCAGAAGAAAATGATAGTCAAGTAATTTTTATTTGTATAGCACTTTTCACAACAGACATCATTTCAAAGCAGCCGTACAGGACATTATGCTATAACAGAAAATAAAACTTTAATGTCTTGGTCATCATTGTGTGATTTGATAAAAACTGAATAGTAGCTCGTGCCTTAAAAATGTTCATGACGTTCAATTCCATTAGCTGTTCTCGAACATTCCAAATGCCCAATGCCAATGCGGACAGAACACTAAAATACTCTGAAATAGATTATTTTGTGAATGTCTCTTAAGAGTAGGTTCTTTTGAATCTAGAACACAAAACATTCAGCATGTCTGCTTTCACTTGCCCAGTCAGTCTGTTCCCATGGTTTTCAATTTAGGAAGCGCCAGAGTATGTCAGGTGAGGGGTGGAGACTAATTATAAATTCACCAAGTAAAATCAAAAGATACATAAAAGCAGTAAAATTGTATTGTAAAGATAAATGAAAATAATTGGCTTAATGGACAATAGTCCAGCTTAATAGACCATAAATCTATGGCATTATAGTACTGTTAAATGTCATGAACACATGTAATTTCCATGTACCAGTTGGGCGAGCTCAAACCTCTCCGCTCGCAGGTTCTTTCGCTTTCACACAAAATTGGACCTGTGCTCTTATATACAGTGAGGAAAATAAGTATTTGAACACCCTGCTATTTTGCAAGTTCTCCCACTTAGAAATCATGGAGGGGTCTGAAATTGTCATCGTAGGTGCATGTCCACTGTGAGAGACATAATCTAAAAAAAAAAATCCAGAAATCACAATATATGATTTTTAACTATTTATTTGTATGATACAGCTGCAAATAAGTATTTGAACACCTGTCTATCAGCTAGAATTCTGACCCTCAAAGACCTGTTAGTCTGCCTTTAAAATGTCCACCTCCACTCCATTTATTATCCTAAATTAGATGCACCTGTTTGAGGTCGTTAGCTGCATAAAGACACCTGTCCACCCCATACAATCAGTAAGAATCCAACTACTAACATGGCCAAGACCAAAGAGCTGTCCAAAGACACTAGAGACAAAATTGTACACCTCCACAAGGCTGGAAAGGGCTACGGGAAATTGCCAAGCAGCTTGGTGAAAAAAGGTCCACTGTTGGAGCAATCATTAGAAAATGGAAGAAGCTAAACATGACTGTCAATCTCCCTCGGACTGGGGCTCCATGCAAGATCTCACCTCGTGGGGTCTCAATGATCCTAAGAAAAGTGAGAAATCAGCCCAGAACTACACGGGAGGAGCTGGTCAATGACCTGAAAAGAGCTGGGACCACCTTTTCCAAGGTTACTGTTGGTAATACACTAAGACGTCATGGTTTGAAATCATGCATGGCACGGAAGGTTCCCCTGCTTAAACCAGCACATGTCAAGGCCCGTCTTAAGTTTGCCAATGACCATTTGGATGATCCAGAGGAGTCATGGGTGAAAGTCATGTGGTCAGATGAGACAAAAATAGAACTTTTTGGTCATAATTCCACTAACCGTGTTTGGAGGAAGAAGAATGATGAGTACCATCCCAAGAACACCATCCCTACTGTGAAGCATGGGGGTGGTAGCATCATGCTTTGGGGGTGTTTTTCTGCACATGGGACAGGGCTGACTGCACTGTATTAAGGAGAGGATGACCGGGGCCATGTATTGCGAGATTTTGGGGAACAACCTCCTTCCCTCAGTTAGAGCATTGTAGATGGGTCGAGGCTGGGTCTTCCAACATGACAATGACCCGAAGCACACAGCCAGGATAACCAAGGAGTGGCTCTATAAGAAGCATATCAAGGTTCTGGCGTGGCCTAGCCAGTCTCCAGACCTAAACCCAATAGAGAATCTTTGGAGGGAGCTCAAACTCCGTGTTTCTCAGCGACAGCCCAGAAACCTGACTGATCTAGAGAAGATCTGTGTGGAGGAGTGGGCCAAAATCCCTCCTGCAGTGTGTGCAAACCTGGTGAAAAACTACAGGAAACGTTTGACCTCTGTAATTGCAAACAAAGGCTACTGTACCAAATATTAACACTGATCTTCTCAGGTGTTCAAATACTTATTTGCAGCTGTATCATACAAATAAATAGTTAAAAAATCATATATTGTGATTTCTGGATTTTTTTTTTTAGATTATGTCTCTCACAGTGGACATGCACCTACGATGACAATTTCAGACCCCTCCATGATTTCCAAGTGGGAGAACACTGTATATATATGTATATATATATATATATATACACACGATGTTCTATGAAATCTCCTTGCTCTCACTCAGAGAGTGAGTGTACGAGCTCAAAACATGCACTGTGCACTCACAAATCTATTATAAAGCCATATAGCTCTGCCTCTGTTCATTCGTCATGACATGTCCATTATTACAAGTTCAACATGATATTGGGTCGATGTGTCTTCATGTGTTTGTGACAAGTGCAGTTTCACATAGAGACAGACACTGGCTCATGTGATGGGAGTTCATCACAAATATAGGGTTAAAAAAAACAGCGCAGTAATGCCATTGTCATTAGGGCAAACATGTAATTTTAATAAAAAAATAATGCAGAAAACGGTTTCATACTATGAATATAAATATTTATAGCCGTTAATCACTCATTAGACTGAATGAGTTTGTCAGACTGAATAAAAGGTTATTGATCGTTATTGGTGAGTTGCTCCAACGCCTGAAATGGTATGCATTTTTCTAATATAATACTAGGGGAAAATACTTGATAAAACTTCAAATAAGTGGCCAGCATGTAGTTCAGTATTTTCAAATGTTTTTTTCTCAAAATGACAGAGTTGTTCAAGGAATCGTTATGGATCTGGAATCGTTAGATTTTTTTACGATTCCCTTCCTTACTGACACATAAATCCGGGTTGGTTTTACATACACATAAAAACCAAAAAAGCAAATACACTGTAACAAATGATCAGCTGTAATTTCACTATCGGCATTGATGATAATTATTGAATTTCCTGCTATTGGACAAAAATATTGATTAAAAAAAAACTCACCTTGTCCCTTTCCAGGTAACATCGATAAGGTGGACCTGAGCAAGCTGAATCAGATCGACAACGCTCTAAAAGAGGCCAAGGAGAAGATGGCTGGAAGTGAGCTCGATCGGAAGCTTAAGGAGCTGAATGACATAGCCAAGAGCCAGGAGGATATGATCACTGACTACGATCGGCAGATCAGAGAGATTAGAGCAGACATCGCTAATCTCAATGACATCAAGAACACTCTGCCAGAGGGCTGCTTCAACACTCCATCTCTAGAGCGGCCTTAACCTCCATGCTTCACTGCTGCATCTGCCTTACAATCCCTTCCCCTTGTCCATGCCATGGGCATCTACCATGTCTGAGATATGGGCAAGAAGCCACTCTCAACCAAAACAGGCTTTGTTTTGTTGCATATCTTTTTACTGTGTTTTTCTTTTCTTTTATAAGGTTTGTTCATTTGTATTCCTACAAGAAAAGCCACATTTTCTTTAAATCCAAGTTTTACAAACTGAAGACAAAAGCAGCTTTTAATTTTTGATGTGCAGAAACGTGAAGAACTCCAAGTAATGGCACTCATCACCTCTGTGTGTGTGCGTGTGTGTGTGTGTGTGTGTGCGCGTGTGTGCGCACGCGTGCGTGTGTGTTTGCGTGTGTGCTTGCGTGCGTGCTACAGCAAGTGCAAGTGGTGATATGAACCTCTTGAGTTGAACGTAAACCCACATGACTGCACCACCTCAAACCTTTCTGGTCTATACAGCAGAATTAAGGGAGGGCCATCATGTGCTTGTTTTTAAGTCAGGATTGTATGAACTAAACAGAAGCCAACCATATGCCGAGAGTTTGTTTGGGGAAGTTTGCTTCTTAAGCTAGTATATATCTGTAACACTTTGGTCGCCTATTACTACACGTTCAAAGCTAACAGTGAAGGAATCTTAATATGTTCATAATGCACATATACTTTTCTCAATGCCCCATGGTAGACCTGGTACTGACCTTGTCATACACATACAGTATTCTACTTTAGCTTATGCGTATTTAAATTGAGTACTAAAAGTTGAGATAAAGTGGACAAAATGTCCCTGCATGACTTGGTTGATTTCACATAGGCTCATACATTTCAATGCCCCATCATGGTTGTGATACATTTCATGTTGCTATGTGTTTAAACACTACAATTTTATGTTATATGTGTTTTTATTTTTTAAAGGCTGCTGCTTACTACAGGTGTACTGCAAAGAAATCACATTAACAGCTAAATTCAACACTATGCAACTTTGTACATTTGCGTAGCAAGACTGATACACTGGTGCTAATAATTATTTCAAATGTTCTATTTTTGTTGGATGTTGTTGTTTTCTTCTTTTTTTTAAATTAGAGTTGAGGAACTTTTATGTGTAAATATGCTTAAATGATTCAGGAATGGCTGATTTTAAACCAAGACTCAACAGCCACCTCATCAGTTCATTTACGAGGGGAAATAAAAAGATCAGCTAAAACTTCCACATAATATATAAACTGGCAGCCAAAAGTTTGGAATAATGTACAGATTTTGCTCTTATGGAGTAGGAAATTAGAATTACTTTTATTTACCATAGTGACATTCAACTGATCACAAAGTTTAGTCAGGGCAGTAATAACAAGAAAAATTACTATTACAAAAAATTATATGCATTTTATTTTTTTTTTTTGAACTTTTAACTATTTTTAAAGAGTTTTTATCATCAAAATCCTCCATGTGCAGCAATGACAGCTTTGCAGATCCTTGCCATTCTAGCTGTCGGTTTGTCCAGATACTCAGGTGGCATTTAACCCCACGCTTCCTGTAACACTTGCCATAGATGTGACTGTCTTGTCAGGCACTTCTCACACACCTTACAGTCTAGCGGTTCCCACAAAATCTCAATGGGGTTAAGATCATAACACTGTTTTACAATGATCTGTTTCTTTGCCTTATTAACCTTTTCTTTTTGTTTTTCTGTGACTTTTTCTTTGCAATTCTTCCCATAAGGCCTGCACCCCTGAGTCTTCTCTGTACTGTTGTACATGTAACTAGTGTTGAGCAGGTAGAATTCAATGAAGCTGCCAGCTGAGGAAATGTGTGGCATCTATCAAACTGGAGTCTCTGATGTACTTATTCTCTTGTTTAGTTGTACATCTGGCCATCCACATCTCTTTCTGTCTTTATTAGAGCCAGTTGTCCTTTGTCTTTGAAGACTGACAAGTTTCTAGAGAAAGTTGTCTATTTTTTGCAATTTTTGCCTAATATTGACCTTAAGACAAAGACAATGTTAAACTTAATTTAACAAACAAATAGCTTTCACCTGTGTTTGATATAATGGCAAGTGATTTTTCTAGTACCAAATTAGCAATTTAGTATGATTACTCAAGGATAAGGTGTTGGAGTGATGGCTGCTGGAAATGGGGCCTGTCTAGATTTGATGAAAAATAGTGATGGTGCTATTTTTTACATCAGTAATGTCCTAACTATACTTTGTGATCAGTTGAATGCAACTTTGATTAATTAAAGTACCAAGTTCTTTCCGAAACAACAAAATCTGTATATTATTCCACATTTTGGAAGCCAGTGTGTGTATATATACATTATGTGGAAAGTTTAGCTGATTTTTTTTATAAATAAAAATGTTCTGTGGGGTAGATTCTTTCCTGTATACGTGGATTAATGCTGCATCAGCTCTATCTTTTATTTGTGGTTAATTTTCAGCAGGTGTTGATGCGTAGTGAGAACCCTCTGTCTTGACCCTTAACTTGCACACCTCAAAACATGCCTGAACATACAGCATTGTCTCTAATATTTCATATTTATCAAAATTATTTACTTGAGACCGTAATCAAACGTTGTTAGTTAACCATCATTGTATTGTCTTGTGCTGAATTTATGGAAATAATCAATTTCACCTTCTTCTAAATGTGTTCTGCTTATGGACATCATATCTTAAAGAACACAGATGTCTTTTGATTTAAAAAAACGAAGTGATCTATTTACATTTCACTGTTTGTTTCTTACTATTATGATATCAGTAGTTCTTTAAACGAATAGTACACCCAAAAGTGAAAATGCTCCCATCATTAATGCCATCCCAGATGTGTATGACTTACTTTCTTCTGAACACTAAAGAAGATTTTTTGAATAATATCTCAGCTCTGTTGGTCCATTCTCAGTCCATTTAATGCAAGCGAATGCAGGGAGGAGAAATTATAGTAAAATATGGCTTAAATGTTGATCTGTTTCTCACACATACCATCACATCATCTCGCTTCTGAAGACATGGATTAAACCACTAGTGTTGGATGGATTACTTTTGTGCTACCTTTTATATGCTTTTTGGAGCTTCAAAGTTCTAGTCACCATTTACTTGCATTGTATGGGCCTACAGAGCTGAGATATTCTTCTAAAAATCTTTGTGTCCAGCCAAAGGAAAAAAGTCACATCTGGGATGGCCTGAGGGAGTAAAAGATAAGACAATTTTCAATTTTTGGATGAACTATGCCTTTAATTTACGGTCTTATGGGACAATTTTGTTAGCGGTTCTTCAGCCAACACTTGAAATGTCACATTGAGAGATTAAACTATGGAATGTGCCACTTAAACAGTAGTCAAATAGACCTTTGCCCTCTCTCTCTACCACTGTGGACATAAGTGCAAAACGTACACGTTTATGAATAAAAACAGTATTTTTAATTTATAATGTATCAAGTATTTGTGATCTGTTGTTCTTTAGTAAGAGTATGTGTTTGATGCCAAGTCTTTGTGTTCCTTTGGTTCTAGAGAGTGTAACAGATTTCAAAGCCCCCCCTCCCTCCCTCCCTCCCTGTTCCCCCCCCCCCCAAGGCATTTTTCCAAACACCCCCCAAAGGACCTGACACACCTCTGCTTGTTACCCATTTGCCTGTAAATCCAATCGTAACATTTGAATAATAAACAGTGGTTATTACAGGACACACCAATTGTGTGATTTTGCTTTTCTATAATTCACAAAATTAACAAGGATGTGATGACTTGATTAGATGTTATTGATTCTTTGCCATTCAATAATTAGACCTTGAATTTACAAAAATGCCTAAAGATTTTACTGAAGCATTATTTTATCTGTATAGTCACTTCTTGAATTGAGGGAAGAGTTAAGGGATACCTCATTAATGTGCGTCATTGAACAAAAAAATGTAAAAGAAATTTACATTTATTTTCTGTCAAAGTTCAAAATATACTCAAGTGTGTGCCACAATTTTTCATGGGACTAACCAACGTGGTCTCATGACAACTCTTAAAAATTTGTATGAGATGGTGATATTGATATCATAGAACTTGGCTTGTACTGAAAGATACAACATTTATTCCCATACAGTCCAACCAAAAGAAACATTTCAAATTGATACAATGCAGGCATATTAGCTAACCTCTTATCCAACACTTTATTTAGGTTTTTGGGTAAGGGGATACACTTTATGGTTAGGTTTTTGAGTTAATGGGTTAAACTAGGAACATTAAAAAAAAAAAAAACATTTGTTGGTTTATTTATTTTTGTCTATGGGAGTAAAAGTCATATATGTTTTTGTACGGCCTTTATCCCTCTCGGAGGCTTGATTAGCCTGATAAGGGACAGGGTGTGTATAATCACGACCTGGCCCCGCCCTCCGCCCTGCCACATTCCTCCCTCGTTCTCTCAGGCAGGGTCCCCGGCATGACGTACACCTCTTTCCCTGGGGAGGGGCGTACCTTTTGCCCCGTTTGCCGGTAGGTCATCCCTGTATACCTGGACGAGGGAGGGGACAAGGGGAGGGAAACAGAAATAATGAAATGGGGGGGTACTTCCTGTAACAGTGTAGTACCCCCCAAAAAAACATTGTAAAATTTAAATGAGAGGGAAAAGGCCAACGTGGAGTGGCAGAGAGAGAGGAGAGAGAGATTAAAAAAAAAATGTACTCGCCAGCTCTCCGATACGCCGTAGCTTGTTCCTCGGCCACTCCTCCACCCTCTAACGTGCGACAGCCGCGCCTCTCTGGGCGGATTGGATGCAGACCTCCAGCCCCTGGCGGACAAAACGCCCGCCACGTTCTTGGGGAACAGAAGGGGTCTCCTCCGCCCCTGGCAGCAGTTCTCCCACTCCAGGCGGTCGGCAGCGAGCCCCTCCCCGCTCAGCAGCTGGTAGGGCACTCCTCCGCACCTGGCAGCGGCCCTGACCGCTTCAGGCGGTTGGTTAGGAGCCCCTTCTCCCCTCGCGGTCTGCGGCCGTTGTCCGCTTCCAGGCGGCTGGGCTCCTCGTTCCCCGGCAGATGGCCGCAGCTGCTCCGTTGGGGTGGATGGTAGTTGCGAGAACTCTACTACGGCGTATCCCTCCTCCTTCCCGGGTTTCGGCACCAGTGTAACGTTGTTCAATGGAAAGGAGGAGGCGAGAACCAGCTTGACAATATAAATTATATTTTTATTATAAACTGAAACAAAAGACACAAACACACACATTACGGACATGTCCGTAAACTATCTCTCTCCCGCACAATCCTCCGCAGTCGGCCTTTATCCCTCTCGGAGGCTTTATTAGCCTAATACGGGACCGGGTGTGTATAATCACGACCCGGCCCCGCCCTCTGCCCTGCCACATCAAGTTTATACATATTATAAGATTTAATAGATTTGTTCAGTATGTCTATTGTTTTATAATGTAAAACCCTATAAATGTATATATGTGAAAGTGTGCTACCTTTTTTGAAAATGTGTCCCACTTGGTTTGATATTTTGTTAGTTAATGCAATACTATTCATGCTTTTTAAATGTGACTTAAGTGTCCAAATAAGCTATTCTCTCCAATCAATCAATAAGAAACCTATGGAAAACATAAAGTACACAGACTGAGCTTCCTCTTTCTCTCCTACTTTCTCTTATGGTCTCTCATCTGTCACTGTATGTGTGTAAGGGTGTGGTGTTGTTAGACTCCTGTAAGAGATAGACAGGGTGTGCTTCACACTACGCCATGGCAATCTTTATAGCCGGAGGGAAAGTTTATGTGCACGTTTACCTGGAGAGGTTGGGTGGGGCTCAGTACCTCTGTTTGGAACAAGGTGTGCAGATAAAGATGTGTGGTGGTAGATATTTGGGTGTGTTTTGGAAATGCGTATCTGAGACACCTCTGACTCAGACCGGTGCCTTTTTTTTTTTTTTACCTCTCTGAGAGTTCGTGACTAGGCGTGACTGAAATGTTCTGCCCTGAGGCCTTAGATTTTTTGCTATGAGTGGAATACATTAGGTTGCTATACGATGTGACTATACCAGTGCATTTTGGTTCGCCCCAATATTTTTATGAGAGCAATCATTTTGACATTCAAGAAACAATCAAAGATATTTTGGTTTACTACATTTCCTAGAGATATGACTAAAGGACAGATATGGTCACAAGTCTCTAACGGATAGTCAAGTCTTTTGTCACGAGTCCAAGTCAAGACTTAAGTCTTTCAAAGCCATGTTTATGTCCAGTCTCATGTCTTAATTGTTTTCTCATGTGTACAAGTCAAGTCTCAAATCCTTTTTGGTAGCAGTTTTTATATGCTGCAGGTTAGTTTTTTTAAACCCTATTGCTGGACAATTCATTTCATATTTGTAGAAACTTATTATGTGTAGGCAGGTCTGGGTCTCAATTCAGATTTCCAAATTTGTTCCAATTTTGATTAAAAAGCTGTTTGTTTGATTCCAATTTTAGTACGATTTAAGTTCAGATTCATTTGAATATATTTAGTAATAATGTTCATTACTGTCATTTCTATTGCATTTATATATAAAATAAATTGTCTCTCAGCTAATGCTTCAGTGTACAAGGAACATTTTAACTTTTTACATTATGAAAAATATTAGCTCCAAAATCACATATCCAGTGGTTAAATCGTTCAGAAATCTTCAGAAGAAATATAATAGGTGTGGGTGAGAGACAGATAAAAATGTAAGTCCTTTTTTAACTCTAAATCTCCACTTTCAGTTTCACGTCTGAAAATAAAAGTTAAAGTGGAGATTTAGAGTAAAAAAGGACTTAAATATTGATCTGTTTCTCATCCACACCTATTATATTACTTCTGAAGGTATGGATTTAATATATATATATATATATATATATATATATATATATATATATATATATATATATATATATATATATATATATTTATTTATTTATTTATTTATTTATTTATTTATTTCTTCCTTTTTGGATTTTTGGAGCTATAAAGGTCTGATCACCATTAGTCCTATAGAGCTGAGATATTTAGCTGAAAATCTCTGTTTGTGTTCTGCTGAAGAAAGAAAGAAATACACATCTGGGATGGCATGAGAATGAGTAAATGATGAGAGAATTTACATTTTTGGGTGAACTATCCTTTTAAGTTCAATTTTGTTGCAGTTTGACATTGAATATTATTCCAGGGTGTTTCCCATTGTTCTTCTTTAGTTCCTTGTATGTGCCCATCCTTGATACAGATGATGCTATCTCATTGTGCATCAGGGATGTTTATTAGATACTGACTGATGTGCTTGTAGATGATGGTGTGGTATATAAAACTGCACTTTAAAGTTTCTAAGAAGTTTCCGTTTCCTACATTTCTATGGCTTTGGTTGTGTAGGTTGGCCTTCAGTATGGGTGTGGTTCTTTGTAGTGGCTCTTGCCATCATGATGATTTGGTGTAAAATTATACAACTTCTGTGTCTTCTTAAAAATACAATAAGGTTGTAGTTAACTACATTAATTTTACTGTACTTATTAAAGTAATATTCTGTGGACGGCTCAATCAGCAGTATTTGTGGCAAGATGTTAATTACCATCAAAATGTATTTTGAATTATCTCTCCTTTTCTGGATATTCAGATGTTCTTAATACTTAAAAAGTTTTGGACTCTCTTTGAATAACCAATTATTAGCATTAGGGTGAAAAAAGTTTAGCAAATCATGTGATAATATGAATAAATAATAATGTTGAAAATGACTATCAATTCTAAAGTCTTAAATATTAATTTGATTCAGTGATGTTAACTAATATTTTTGCAAACGATTTAATTGTTCTTGTTCTGCATTCAGCTATAGGGATTTGATCAGAAACGTCTTTATGTGAGGAAAGGCATGATCCATTTCCTTTGAGCCATGTGCTTTCTGATTCACGCATGAGTAAATGTAGAGATGAGACGCTGAGCTTGACGTGCCCGCGCTTGTCAGGTGGGAAGTTTATAAATGCGCGTTCATCGATATCAGCTGGCACAACCGTCAGTTGGCCGTTTCATCGCACTGCCACTGACGACTCAACGGGCCTGAAAATCCCTTCATATCGACAGGACATTAGAAAAGAGAGAACTTGGAGATACTTGCTTCGTGAATGTGGAACATGAAGAGCATTTGGATCTTTTTGTGCGCAGTTTGCATTTGGTCACCAGTTCAAGGGACATTTCGACGTAAGTTTTAGATCTGATTGAATTTGTATTTTGTTGAATTGTGATATTAGCCTATATAGCTCAATATTATGGCATTGTGTTGAAGATAGACTAATTTGAATCGACGAAAGGGGATGGTATAAAGAGGGGTTCATTTGTTGTAATGTTTAGGTTATGCATATTAAAGTTCATAAATAACAGTAAAACAGATCTACAGATGAATCTAATGTTCAATAAACCGTTGCCTTTCTACATAAACAACAGTATTGGCAAGAAGCCTGTTCAGCCTTTATTTATAATACATTATAACATTATAATACACATTGTAATGTATTATATCTGTCCATAAATAGCAGTTATAATAATTTTTCATAACCATTATAATAATATGCAACATTATTCTTAGTTACACAAATTAAAAATTTAACCCATTTAAGGCATTATAAAACATGATACAAACATGAAATGTTGTGTTGTTGAAATACGTACAGTAGGTCTGCTAACTATTATGATGCACAGTATTTAATCAATGAGAATATATGTGACAATTATTTATGAGAACATACAATTGATTGTTTGGTGTATTATAATTCATTATATATATATATATATATATATATATATATATATATATATATATATATATATATATATATATATATATATATATATACACACATCTGCTGTATTGGCTTCATTGAGATTTGTAATGATTTGTGTCTTTATTCATGACATACCATACATTCTTTGTCATAGTAATAGAAATACTAAATAAAACAATGTAGAGGGGGATTTCATAATTAATCCCAGTCTAAGAAAGGTGCTTTAATTCATATTTACATATACATGCAACAAGATACTACAGACAGAGACATTGCCTCATTAACACTCAACACTCAGATCATAATAATGATCATAAACCCAGTAATCCTAATCATAATGCTCTGAATAATATTGATAATAATAATAAATCTGATTGCCAGATGGGAAACTATTAGCATGAATTGATTTTGAATTGTTGACTTCGAAGCTATAAAAGTGTTATGCATGTACAAATGTAGAACCAAAATGTGGAAACCGAATATTGCATTTACTATGATTTGTTTTGATTTCAAAACAACATTTGAACAAACAGGACTTTTGTCTTACAGTTGAGAATGTGTAGGCAATGTTTTAATGATGTGTTGTCATGGAGATTGAGCTGCTGTTGTTGCTCACCTGTGAGAAAGTGCTGATGTTGCTATATAAGCCAGAATGCTCGCTCTTGGTGGGTGTGTGGTTAGTTATGAATGGATGGCCCGTAGAATAGCGTGAAGCCTTCACATGCGCTATGTCTTCGTGGTAACTTGCTCACATGATGAGATGTGCAGATTGATAGTCTCAGATGCAGAGGCAACTGAGATTCGTCCTCCACCACCCGGACTGAGGCGAGTCTCTACATCACCACGAGGACTTTGAGCTCATTGGGAATTGGGCAGTCCAAATTGGGGAGCAAATAAATAAATAAATAAATGCTGTTTTATTCTGTATGGGGGCAGGGGGACCCTCATGCGTGCTGCCATTTTAGAGTCACATGACCTGCTGAATACTACTTGCTCAGTAATCATCTTGTTATTGGACATTTTCACTCTTGGATTAAATTAATCATGGCTGATTGTGTAAAGTGAATTTCTACAATGGCATCTGCAACTGAAAACTATTGATTTTTAATGATACTGCATCCACACCACTAGGTATCACTGAAGTCCAAGATGACATGAGCAAAAAGTTACTGTGTGCACCATGAAGGTCATCTAGTCTATACGTAAGTGTACTCCTAAATGTAAAAAAAAAAAATCAATTTTAGCAGATATACACCTTTTAAATTGACAGCACTTCTAATACAGGAAAACAGACCAAAAAATATTGATGACTCATGGTGCACAACACAATTTTTTTTGTCCAATCATATGCTGAATGTTCCTCCCCTTATTATAACCTGCCACCAACAAGCAAGTAGCAAATCTTGGTTCATGGCTGTGATGTAGCATTTTGGCTCTCTGAAACAAAATAGAATGGCCTTTCAATAGGCTATTTCTCACCCAAACGTCTTGTTTCAATAGGAAATATGACAACACAACACAGAAAACTGTGCTCATAAAGTGATTTCATGGGGTCTTTAACAGTGAAACGTTTCTGCCATGGCATCAAACAGTCAGTCACCAATCTCTGTGTGTTTTCTTGCAGCTTCCACTCCCTGTCAATGTAATGGTAAAGCACACTACTGCAAATTGGATAATCTGGGACTGCACTGTTTAAACTGCCAGGGGAACTCAGAAGGGCGGCAATGTGAAAGCTGCAAGGAAGGATATTACCACCAGAGGGCAGGAGACAGCTGTTTGCCCTGCAACTGCAATACTACAGGTGAGACGCTACAAAAAAGCAGTAGTTAGGAAACTTTACGATTGTCTGGAAAAAAAATCTATTAAATTCATAAATGTTTAACTGTTGCTTAAAGGGATACTTCACACAAATATTAAAAAATGTTCATCATTTAATTATCCAAATGTTATTTCAATCCCATATTACTTTCTTTATTCTGTTGAACACATACGGAGATGTTAGGCAGAATGTTTGCCTCAGTCACCATTCACTTGCATTGCATCTTTTTCCAGACCATGAAAGTGGATGGTGACTTGAATGACTTGAGGGTGAGTAAATGACGATAGACATTCAGTTACATTTGGGACCACTGCAGGGGTGGCGTTTGCATATGGCTGAGTTTGGCAGTTGCCATAACCTAGCATGCAGACAAAACCAGGGGAATATGTGCCTCCTTAAGATGCAGTTTGCTCGTCACTTCAGTCTGTGTCGGCCTCATTTCCCGACAGCATTATAAGCCCAATTATTTAATAGAAACGACCGTACAAATCATCTTAGTATTATGGGTTGTTTCCCAAAGGCATCATGATTTAAGTTCTTGAAAATGGTTGTAGATCTAGTGTTCTGGAGTAAGGACATATCTGACTTGTGCAGACACTTGCAGGACAATCGTGAAATGACACCTCATACAATTTAATACAGCTAATGTCTCGCACTTTATGCAGACGTATACAATGTGACCATTATACAACATTTTTTAATGAAATAGAATATAATAATAAAGGTCTACCGGTACTTGTTTTGTGAAACACCGCCACTGCCACTGTATGAACAAAATGCATGTTTACATTTTTCGGTTTAGGTTCCCAAGGACCAGCCTGCAACAATGAGGGACGGTGTGTTTGCAAACAGGGAATTCATGGGGACAAGTGTGACCGCTGTCATGATGGGTCTCCAGTCGCTGTAAATGGGTGTGAGCCTTTGAGGTGAGAACAGTAATCCCTGTGTTTAAAGGTGAAATGTGATTTTTTTTAAATTTTATTTTAATATACTTTGTCCTATATTTGTCCTAATTAGAAGCCATTCTTAAGTTGATTCGTCACCTTTGGTGATGCTTGTGTCACAGAAATTCTAACTTCACCTTTAATTTTATGCCTGACTGAATCAACTGTTAGTATATTTGATCAAACATTTTGACTCCACATTTGTTAGATATGTTTTGCTCAATTTGTGTCTTCTCTTACAGGCTTAGTTGTCGGTCGCGTAAGAATGGTCGGCTCACATATAACACAGAGGAATGCTTGCCCTGCTTTTGTAATGGACATTCAAATGTGTGCTCCACAGCTGAGGGATACTCCATTCACAACATCACTTCAACCTTTGAACATGGTGAGCTTGATAATCATGGATTAATCATGCATAATCCCTGATTTCAGTCAATCACATTTATATGCTAACAATTTAAAGGGATAGTTCACCCAAAAATGACAATTCTGTAATCATTTACAGCCCCCCATACTGTTCCAAACCCATAGAACATTAAAGGTGATGCTAGAAAGAATGTTAGTCTCAGTCACTATTCACTTTCTCTGCATCTTTTTTCCATACAATGAAATTGAATAGTAACTGAGGCTAACATTCTGCCTTGAAGACAGAATTTTAATTTCTGGGTGAACTATCCTTTTAAATTTGAACCTAAAATGCAAATTACACTTTTTGGGCAGATTGAATGAAAATCTCTATTATTATTATTATTATTATTATTATTATTATTATTATTATTATTTGTCTCTTATAGGACCAGAGGGTTGGCGAGCTGCCACTACTCAGGGTGTGAGTCCCTCACAAGTGCACTTCAGGTGGTCTCCCACTCACAAAGACCTTGAGGTTATCTCTAAGGAGATCTTTCCTATTTATCTGTTTGCTCCAGGTAGGTTGTATCAGGATTTATTTTATTATTGGTACTACCAGTAATATAGTGTCTGTATTATATTCATACCTGCCAACATTGGATTGTGAAAAATTGGGAGATTGCGATTACATACAGTGGAATGAAGGTTGGAAAAATGGGAGAAACACTGTGAAATCGTGAGGGTTGGCAGGTATGGTTATATTGCCTAGTTTCCTTAACTCCTGCTTCTATGTTTTCAATATAGCATCATACCTGGGGAATCAGGCTCTGAGCTACGGTCAGACGCTGACCTTCTCTCTGCGTCTGGACAGAGCTATCCGTCATCCCTCCACCGATGATGTTATGCTAGAAGGAGCAGGTCTTAAAGTGACTGCTTCATTAGGAGACTTTAGAATTGTGGTACCCTGTGGCAAGAAAATCACTTACACTTTCAGGTGAGTAACTTAAAAAATAACTAGATTATTATATTTTCAGAAGAACATGTGAGTGGTACTAATGCAAAACACACCTCTATGATGCTAGGATGTAATGGGTGGTTGCCATACCGTGCGTTCAGACAAGAGGTGGCGAGAGCATAAAAATTCGCTCTGGCTGCCCTGCCAACAATGCTATTGAAAATTCGTGGATGCTCTGACGTAGTTGAAATAAGAAAAATACTTTTTTTATTTCTATCCCTGTAAGCAAACAGGGACAGATCATATATTACGGGAAAACCCACCATGGCAATTATCAGTTTCTCCTCCATTTTGTCTTCGGAACTAATGTTTGGTGGGAACCAAAGTTTACACTGATGTGTTCTCTAGACTTCGCTAGAGTGGAGCACTTCTATACTCCAATAGGTTGCCGCCGAACCACGTCAAAGCTCATTACCATAATGTTGCCCGCACTTGAACTTTCCTCTGATGTCTTACCACCCAAGATGTGCCACCCACGTTGCTTCTCGCCGTCAAGAGACGCTGGCTGCCATAGAAAATTAATGACTTCTGGTCGATTTGACGCTCTCGACGCCGCTGGTATGAATGCACCAGTAGTGTTTCTATGAGACTGCTAATGTGTTCTAAGTGAGTTGTTATATGGTTGCTAAGGTGTTCTGGGTGGTTGCTAGATAGTTGCTAGAGTGTTCTTGGTGGTTGCTAAGGTGTTCATGGTGGTTGCTAAGTGGTTGCTATGGTGTTCTGGTAGTTGCTAGAGTGGTCTGGATGATTGTTAGGTGGTTGATAGACCATTCTTTGTGGTTGCTAGAGTATTCTGGGAGGATATTAGGTGGTTGCTAGAGTGTTCTATGTGGATTCTTAGTGGTCGCCAGGGTGTTCTGGGACATTGCTAAGTGGTTGCTAGAAGTTTCTGGGTGGTTGCTAGGCAGTTGCTAAGTGGTTGATAGAATGTTCTGTATGGTTGCTAGTTAGTTGCTTGGGTGTTCTGGGTGTTTGCTAGAGTGTTCTGGGTAGTCACTAGGGTGTTCTAGGTTGTTGCTGGGGTGGTCTGGGTGCCTCCGTCAATGTGTATATGATTTTTTTCACCTGTTTTAATGTCCACCAGGTGAAAATTTTAAGTCTGATCATTTAGAAAGTAATAGCACACCTCTCCTCAACCAGCAACATGATTTGAGGTAGAGTTCAAGTCTGTTGCACAAATGCGGTTGGATGAGTTACATGCTTATGTTTACTTAGGGTTTTAAAATCCCTATCCCAAGTAAGAGCAATTGTAATAGAGTTATAGTGGTGCTTGAACATAACAGCTTTCCTAAAGCCCCTTCCAGATGTAGATTTTTAATGCTCAAAGGCTTAGGCTTATAATAACCATTCTATTGTATATTACAATACTACACAGATTGGATGAACAACATGGCAGCAAATGGAGACCACAGCTCTCATCTATAGAATTCCAAACTCTTCTGAGCAATCTTACAGCCATTAAAATCAGGGGAACGTTTGGTGAAAATGGTGAGTACCACTCCAACAATGTATCACTTGAAAATATCCCAGAAATAACACATAATGAATGAAAGAATTGTGTGACTGCTTTAACAACAGGACGTGGCTACCTGGACGATGTCTCCCTGGTGTCAGCTAAACCTGTCCCTGGCACCCCTGCAGTCTGGGTGGAGAAGTGCAGCTGCTCTGTCGGTTATGATGGAATGTTCTGTGAGCACTGTGCCACAGGATACAAGAGGCGTTTCCCCGGCCAAGGCCCCCAAAGCCCCTGTGATCCATGTTCCTGTCAGGGTGGAACCTGTGATCCAGAAACAGGTATGTTTATTCAGTGTATTCGATATGTGTTTTAAATATGATGAACAAGTAGAAGCCTGTGCTGGAATATTTAGATTTTTTGCATTTACAGGAGAATGCTACTCTGCTGATGAGATACCAAACCTGCAGATGTGCCCTAAAGGTTATTATATCAACCGCCAGCAGTCTAACTCCTGCCAGAAGTGCCCTTGTCTTGAGGGTGAGGCTTGCTATGTCATTCCCGGAACTCAGCAAGTGACGTGTGTCCATTGTCCTCGAGGGACTACAGGTGAGGAACACAGAGCAAATATACAGGGAAACTTCAGAGGAATAGTTTACCTGAAAATGTAATTTCTGTTATAATTTACTCACCCCTTGTCCTTTCAAACCCATATGACTTTTTCCTCTTTCTTGGAACACAAAAAGTGAATGTTTGAAGAATGTAAAAAAAAAATGAATAAGGATTAGGGCTGCCAAGCTCCAAAATGTCCAAAAAGCAGTTTAAATATAGTTCATAAGACTTGTTTGCTATTTTCCAAGTCTTCTGAACTGAAGCCATTCAATAGCTTTGTGTGAGGAATAGACAAAAATGTTTCACTGACGATCTCTCCATTGAGCTGTCAACTGCTTCGACCAAGTCAGTAAGTTGAACTCGACAACAAAATCAGTCCAATTTCTGAATGAATCATTCAGACCTGTTTTATAAACTTGAGCAACCAAATCATTGAAAATATTTGACTCATAAAAAAGATTCCTTCATGAATCCGCTACTCTCATGAACGTGCCAAAGAGAGCTAGGGTAGATTTTCTGTTACTCACACAATGCTATATTATGGCTTCATAAGACTTGGAATATAGTCATCTGGGTGGGATCTACTTCTTTAAAAATAAGCAGCATGAATCTCAGTATTTCTCATGTCAAGTCAGCTTTTTATTGTCATTCCACCATGTGTGAACACGGAGGAACGAAACAGAACAGGAACATTCTATGATAATTGCAGGCCTCCTTATGAAAGGGATAGTTCACCAAAAAATTAAAATGCTCTTATCATTTACTCATCCTCCTGCCAGCCCAGATATGTATGATTTTCTTTCTTCAGCAGAACACAATCAAAGGTTTTTAGAAAACTATCTCAAACTCTCTGGTGATCAGACCTTTTGTAGCTCCAAAAATCACATAAAGAAAACCTAAAAGTAATTCATAAGACTCCAGTTCTTAAATCCATATTTATCATATTTAGAAGTGATATTATTGGTGTGGGTGAGAAACAGATAAAATGTAAGTCCTTTTGTTACTCTAAATCTCCACATTAATTTTGATCTGTTTCTCACCCATACTTATTATATGGACCTACAGAGCTGAGATATTCTTCTAAAAAAATGTGTTCTGCTGAAGAAAGAAAGTCATACACATCTGGGATGCAATTAGGGTGAGTAAATGATGAGAGAATTTTCATTCTGGGGTGAACTATTCTTTTAAATTGTAATCACCACTAATCTATTTCCCGTGTTCACTTTGATTCTGTGTTCTACAAATGTATCCTAAAATCACATGTTCATTCATGCCTCTGTGAACACACAATAGGCTCTCGCTGTGAAATCTGTGATGAGGGTTTCTATGGTGACCCCCTGGGAGAGTACGGCCCTCCCAAACAGTGCCAGCCTTGCCAGTGTAATGGCCACATGGATCATAACTCTGTAGGCAACTGTGACCGCCGAACAGGAGAGTGTTGGAAGTTCTGTTGGAATCACAGTTCTGGCCCCAAGTGTGAGAACTGTGTAGAGGGATACTACCACCGTTACCCTACAGAGCCATGCCAGTGTATGCCAACTCTCACAAGCCTGAAAATATGCCACAATTAGCACAAGTACATGTCAAATACTGTGAAAATGACCTGATTTATTTTTCTCTTGTCCCTGTAGCTTGTAAATGCAACCGACAGGGCTCTGTGTCAAATTCATGCAGCGATAAAGGCCATTGTCAGTGCAAGGAAGGCTATGAGGGTCTGAAGTGTGACATATTAACATGTCCATCCTGCTTCAATCCAGTCAAGAGCAAGGTAAGGTAATTTGATAAAGAAAAGAAAAACGAAAACTAAGAAATATTAAAATGTATTGTCAGAGAAGTGACATCATAATCCAACCTTTCCTGATCCTGTTTAGATTGAATGATTGATTGATTGATTGATTGATTGATTGATTGATTGATTGATTGATTGATTGATTGATTGACTGTCCAGGATCCAGCACACAGACTTACCTTACGCACAATCTCTCTCTATCCTCCCTACTTAACTGGAGTCTAGACACTAAATCTCTTTAAAAAGTTTAGCTTTGGATCCAGTCTATGCACAGTATAAAAGTTTAGGTCTATTAATAAATGTTGGTGAATATATATTGATCATTGTTTGTTTTATATCAGGTCGAGACTTTTGCACGTCAGCTGCAGGAAATGGAGGATTTATTTAAAGGAATTGGAAGTGGTGATGTTTCGAACAACAATTCTGAGATGGAACGAGCCGTTAGGGCTGCAGAGGTCATGGTGCAAGCAATGGAGACCAGAGCAAATGAACTTACAAGTATGAAAATCCCTCTTCATGTCTTTGATAATTTAGTGCTCACTCATTTGCATTTGTGTACGCAGTGGTATTTTGACACTTGTGGGCACATGATATTAGATACACTAGATGACACTATACAGGTGAAACTCGAAAAATTAGAATATCGTGCAAAAGTTCATTAATTTCAGTAATTCAACTTAAAAGGTGAAACTAATATATTATATAGACTCATTACAAGCAAAGTAAGATATTTCAAGCCTTTATTTGATATAATTTTGATGATTATGGCTTACAGCTTATGAAAACCCCAAATTCAGAATCTCAGAAAATTCTCTATGGGGTTCAGGTCAGGCGAGTTTGCTGGCCAATCAAGCACAGTAATACCATGGTCATTGAACCAGGTTTTGGTACTTTTGGCAGTGTGGGCAGGTGCCAAGTCCTGCTGGAAAATGAAGTCAGCATCTCCATAAAGCTTGTCTGCTGAAGGAAGCATGAAGTGCTCTAAAATGTCCCGGTAGACGGCTGCGTTGACTCTGGACTTAATAAAGCACAGTGGACCAACACCAGCCGATGACATGGCTCCCCAAACCAACACAGACTGTGGAAACTTCACACTGGACTTCAAGCATCTTGGATTGTGTGCCTCTCCATTCTTCCTCCAGACTCTGGGACCTTGGTTTCCAAATGAGATGCAAAATTTGCTCTCATCAGAAAAGAGGACTTTGGACCACTGAGCAACAGACCAGTTCTTTTTTTCTTTAGCCCAGGTAAGAGGTTTGACATTTGAAGCCCATGTCCAGGACCCGCCTGTGTGTGGTGGCTCTTGATGCAGTAACTCCAGCCTCAGTCCACTCCTTGTAAAGCTCCCCACACATTTGAATGGCCTTTTCCTGACAATCCTCTCCAGGCTACGGTCATCCCTGCTGCTTGTGCACCTTTTCTTCCACACTTTTCCCTTCCACTTAACTTTCTATTAATGTGCTTTGATACAGCACTTTGAGAACATCCAACTTCTTTTGCAATTACCTTTTGAGGCTTTCCCTCCTTGTGGAGGGTGTCAATGATGGTTTTCTGCACAACTGTCAGGTCAGCAGTCTTCCCCATGATTGTGAATTCAACTGAACCAGACCGAGAGACCATTTAAAGGCTCAGGAACCCTTTGCAGGTGTTTAGCTGATTAGAGTGTGACACTTTGAGCCTACAATACTGAACCTTTTCACAATATTCAAATTTTCTGAGATTCTGAATTTGGGGTTTTCATAAGCTGTAAGCCATAATCATCAAAATTATATCAAATAAAGGCTTGAAATATCTTACTTTGCTTGTAATGAGTCTATATAATATATTAGTTTCACCTTTTAAGTTGAATTACTGAAATTAATGAACTTTTGCACGATATTCAAATTTTTCGAGTTTCACCTGTATATTAAATCATGACATCTGCATTCAAAGTGATGATAAACCTTTTCTCAGGACTAACCTGGCTTTACTTGCCTCGCTAAACAACTGCTCTTATAGGGATAGTTACTTGCCCTCATGCCATCCCAGAAGTGTATGACTTTCTTTCTTCTGCAGAACACAAATTATGATATTTATAAGAATATTTCATCTCTGTAGGTCCATACAATGCAAGTGAATGAGTGCCACACTTTTGATGCTCCGAAAAGCACAGAAAGGCATCATAAATGTAATCCAAATGACTCCAACGTTTTAATCCAAATCTTCAGAAGTGAAATGATAGGTGTGGCTGAGAAACAGATATTTAAATCCTTTTTTGCTAGAGATTCTCCTCCCTGCCCAGTCGGGGGCAATATACATGATGAAAGTGAATCACCAAAAACACAAGAAGACCAATGTGAAAGTTAAAGTGGAGACTGACTGAGCAGGAAGGAGAATTTATAGTAAAAAAGGACTTAAATATTGATCTGTATCTTGCCCACCTCTATCATATCTCTTCTGAAGACATTGATTTAACATCTGGAGTCTTATGGATTATTTTAATGCTGACTTATGTGGTTTTCTGAGCATCAAAAGTCTGGCACCCATTCACTTGCATTGTATGGACTTAAAGAGCTGAAATATTCTTCTAAATATATCATTTGTGTTCTGCAGAAGAAAAAAGGTCCTACAGAACTGCAACGGCATAACGGTGAGTAAATGATGAGAGAATTTAAATTTTTGGGTGAACTATTCCTTTAAGGTCAGGTTTAGTGAATGATCTAATTCAGTTTCCTTAGGTGTCCTAGCAGAGTAACCACAGAGATAGTTCATCTCATTAAGTTTGCACATGTTCCACAAACCAGAAAGTGTCCAAATATATGTTGACTTAATTTTAAACAATGTATATATTGTTTGAAACCTAATTAACTTCTTCAAATTTGTGCTAGTTCTATATTACCTTTAAAAATGCCGGTATGTTTGATGGGTTATTTTTTCTTTCTTTTTAATAATGGAAATACATCATACATTTTTAAAGGTGCCTTAATTGTCCAAATACTTTTTTGGGCAACTGTAGTAAATTATTTATTAATGTTTTTAAGACTTGTTATTAATACTATATAGATACAGAGAAAGCGCTTCAGAATAAGCTGGCAAGAATTAGCCAAACCCACTGGAGAGAGGACAGAACCATGGAGGCTTTGTTGAAAACAATGGATGGTATTAGAAGCAAGGATCAGCAGTATAAGACAGAAGTTTCTGAGATCCAGAAACTAATCAGTGACATCAGGTTACAACTGCAACAGGCCAAACGAGACATCCAGAAGGCTGTGAGTATTTAATTCTTATGTTTTTGAACTTGATATATGATTTGTTGATGTGTATTAAATTCTACACGTTATGCCCTTAAGTATGTGGAAACCCCTTTCTTATTAAGAGGTTTGGCTTCTTTAGCTACACCCATTACTAACAGGAACATAAAGTCAAGCATATAACCATGCACTCTCTGTAGACAAACAGTATTTGTAGAATGAGGCGAACAAAAGAACTCAGTGACTATCAACATGCTGTTGTCAAAGGATGCCACCAATAAAATGGTTTACTGAGTCTGGTGTGTAAAAACTTGACTGGAAAGCACAAAGCCCAGACCTGAACCCCACTGAACTCCTTTTGGATAAATTGAATTGACCTTACTAATAATCTTGAGCCTAATTGGGAGCAAATCCCCACAGCTATGTTCATACATCTGGTGGAAATCCTTTCCAGAAGAGTGGAAGCTATTGTAGTAGCAAAGGGAGGACCATTGAAATTAAAAGCACATTAGGCTTTTATGGGTTCAGTGTTGAGGTGTCCACATTCTTTTGGCCATGTAGTGTAGACGTTTGGTACAAAATTCTAAAATAGAAAGATAAAAATTATCTTTTTTGTCTTCATATTTCTATTTCAGGAGTTTCCCTCAGGCGATGCAGAGGCTGGCACTGTTACCTTGCCTTATTTGGTTCAGAGAGCTGCTGATCTTGCCGAGCAGTGCGTAACATGTTCTCTCTCAAACGCAGCAAACATGAGTGATTCATTATTGCATGTGCACTAATAAGCCGTAGTTCTATCAAAAACAGAAATGTTTTTTAATATTTACACATTAAAGCACACCTTTAAACATTGATTAAAGGGATAGTTCACCCAAAAATGTTAATTCTCTCATTTACTCATGCCATTCCCAGGTTTGTATTTAAACACTAGAGTCATATGGATAACTTTTATGTTTTCTTTGTGATTTTTGGAGCTGCTCTGATCTGGTCTGATCACCATTCTCTTGTATTGTAAGGACCAACTGAGCTGAGATAATTTCCTAAAAATCTTTGTTTGTATTCTGCAGAAGAAAGAAAGTCATGCACATCTGGGATGGCATGAGGGTGAGCAAATAATGATAGAATTTTCATTTTCTGGTGAACTATCCCTTTAAACTTCCACATGGCTTTTTTATCTGCATAGATGATTTGCCAAGACATGAAAATATGTGCGAGACTGACTTAATGGTGTTTTCTCACCAGGCACCATGGTGAGGCAGTGACTGTGGAGACCATCACAGCCAATTCTCTTTCAGAGTCTGAGAAAGCCCTAGACCTCATACGCGGTGTAATTGGCAGAGAAAATAAGGTCAAAGACTATCTCAGGGACCTCAAGAGACAGTAAGTTGCTCAGACTTTGGGTTTTCCCCTGGAAACACACATTGTTAAGATACATCTTTCTATTAACAGTGTATAAAACTGTTGTACATTCATTTTGTGGATAAAAACTGACCTTTAATTCTAAATAATGATGATGTTTTTAGGTATGAAGCAGATGTAACTAAAGTGAGTGACATGGACAGAAAGGCCATTCAACTGAATGATGCAGCTGAAAAGGAGAGCAGACTGGCTCAGAACACTCTGAAAAAGTTATCTGAACTGGAGAAGAAGCTTCCAAAGCCTTTGAAGGTAATGAACTAAATATCTATTTTGCTTTTCTTTCTCTTATGGAGCAAAATAATAGTAACAATTGGGAAATAAAGAAGCTCAATCACTACATTTACTGTATAACAAAAAAGAGCATTCAAAGGTCTAGAAATGTAGAGATGCGATATGTAACAGATAAGGTAAAGAAGACTAAAATAAAGGTGAAACATCATATGACTGATAATATAGTGAGATATCTGGACCAGGTCCCCTTCTGTTTTTGTGAACTCTATGTTCATGTCTTTTCTTCTCTGGCTCTCTTCTCTTTGTGTGAGACAAGTTCTGTTTCTGGGAATTGTCAGTGATATATTTACATTGTTTTGTTTCTGCAGAAGGACATTGCTGGTGTAGTTTCCAGGTTTGATCAGCTAAAAGATGTGGTGGAGGGGAATTTTACAGCATATCAGGACTTACAGAAAAACATGCTCACTGAACAGAAAGAGGCAGCTGATCTGTTCAACCAGACAAAGTATTTCCAACAGGTAATAAATAAGATCCTCTGTTAAACTTTCTCTGAAAAGGATACACTGTTTGGAAATGTAAGATTGAACTAAAGAATGTGTGTAATGTGAACTGGAGGCAGCGTGATAAAGCATTAAACATTCAAAGTTATCACTTCCACGAGTTTTTGTCCTAACCAGCCGAGTCCATGACAAGCAATCAGTGACAAGACATTTTATCGTTTGGTTTCTATTTCACAGTGAAATCTTATGGATCCAAAATCCTGCACCTCATAACTTTTTATGAAGTATCAATGGTTTTCATGCTGAAGTTTCACATTCAACTTAGACAGACAAATTGCTTGTCACTGGGAACTTGTCTCATCACGTCTGGTTAGGACACAGTGTAATGTGTAAATACATGCAAGAATGCAAAGGAATGCAATGACATTCATCTTCATCATGAACATCCTTGGGCTCAATGCCTGTGGTTGTCTGATGATGCCTTGTCGACTGGATGCCATTGACATTACTTAAATGTCTCTGTCCAAACATTTACTTTTAGAGATTCCTAGGTGAATTAACCCCCTTTTTTTATACTCATTTTAAGGTTCAAGACAAGCTTCTTGCCAGGGCAAATGCTACTGAAGCCTTTAAAAATACATCTCTGGACGTCTATGCAAACAACATAGATAGCTTGGAAAAGACAATTGAGAAACTCAAAGGTGAGGACAAACAATGGACAATAGCATTTAAAAGCTGTTACCATAATAAAACAATTTTAATACTACTCAACTGTGTTAGATAAAGAGGACCCCATTTGTTACTAGCCTTTTAGGAGATTTCAGAGACACATATACATATGCACCTAAAATGAATCACTCCAAAAATGGGGGTGATGACTCATTCACGTTGTTCCAAACCCTTATGACTTTATTTCTTCTGTGGAACCTAAAAGATGTATTTTAGAAAGTATTGGTTGCTCGTTTCCATGCAACTTAAATGAATGGGGACAAAAGCTTTTAAGCTTTAAAAAGGGCACAAAAACATTAATATTATAAAGTGACCAGTTCATTCTTCAAAACGTCTTTTGTGTTTCATGGAAGAAAGAAAGTCATATGGTTTGGAACATGTGGAGTATAATGTGGAGTAAGTGATGACTGATTTTTTGGGAAGTGAACTATTCCTTAAAGAACACTCCAGAACTTCCTCTGTTTTGATTTATTCAGGATTTGATGACCAGGTCAATAGTAATAAGGATCTGGCAGATGATGCCATTAGAAAACTGCCTGCTATCAACGCTACTATTCAGAAAGCTATAGCTGACAACACAAAGACTCAGGACATTCTGGATGCAATGTCTGTTCACTACAGAGATGCTCAGGATACTATTGATGCTCTTACAAATACTGCAACCAAATTGGAGGTATGAAACACTGTGACATTTTAACCTAGTTAATTTGTGGAAATAATATTTGTGCCAATGCTATTAAAGGATAAGCCTTATTACTTAGCCTTGAGCCTTTTACAGAGCAGTTAAAAATATTGCAATGTTTGTCACAATCTTTATTAAATTACTCTAAACTGGAACACATCCTTGAGTTGATCTATTTAATTTGGATACAGAATCTCTTGAATGTGCTAAAAGGGTGCTTGTATTTATCTCCACAGGGAATGTCCGGCTCCCTTCCATCCTCTTCTGATGTTTTGGAAACTGCCACTAAACTGAAAGTGGACATGGATGGACTGAAGACGGAGGCTACTTTAACTATGGACAAACTGAATGAAGAGAAAAACAATGCAAAGACACAGATAACACAAGCAAATCAAGTAAGGATTCCTGCCTACATAAAATTATTTGAAAAACCATAGACTGGACATAAAAGAGATATATAATAACTGTTCTGTTTTTGTTTTGTAAAACCAGGCTGTCATGGATACCACGGGAGCACTTGACAATGTGAAGAATGCCAGGGGTGCTGTTAGTGACACTTTAAAAACAATTAATGATATTATGGGTTCAATGGGTAAGTTTGTAATAATTTAGTAAGCTTACAAAGTACACAATGAAACGTGACAGTGTGCAGTTGTTATAAGGATATTTCCACCTGATCTGACTCTTAAAAATGAATTTAGTGGCTGAAACCTTATGTAGTCAGGTTGATTAAGTCATATTAAATAATGTTTTTGACTTTAATACTCATTCATTTAGATGTTAAAACATTAATCACATTTTTATAGGTTTCTTGACCAAATATTTTTACAGTGTATACAAAGTATACAGGGTGGCCCACAAAAAAGGGGCCACTGTATTTGATTGCTCACATCAAAAAATGCATAAAGGCGTTTGCACGATTTTTGTCGTACTTCTACGATTTTTAAACAACAAAATAATGTCACTGTTATGTCATCATGAGCAACAACTTGCTATAAATAACTAAATTGGCAAAAGAGAAACACCTAAGTTTGCTGCCATTGAAAACTTACCTAAACTATAAAAAAAAATGTTTTTATTTGTAGCAAGGTGTTTCTCATGATGACGTCACAGTGACATAATAATTTTTTTTACAAAAAGCCATAGAAGTACGGCAAAAATCGTGCAAATGGTATTATACATTTTTAAGATGAGCAATCAAATATAGTGGCCCACAAATTTTCCCAATGCACTTTTAAGTCCACATGGTCGCGTAGTGACTCGCCTCAGCTGCCTCCACGTCTGAGACCGTCAACCCATGCATCTTAACACGTGGCTTGTTGAGCATGTTGCCAAGGAGACATAGTGCAGGCTTCATGCCATGCACCCACGTTCAACTCACCACACGCCCCCACCAAGAACAAACCACATTATAGAGACCACAAGGAGGTTACTCCATGTGACTCTACCATCCCTAGCAACCAGGCCAATTTGGTTGCTTAGGAGACCTGGCTGGAGTCATCAGCATGCCCTGGGATTCGAACTAGCAAACTCCAGGGTTGGTAGCCAGCGTATTTACCACTGAGCTACCCAGCCCCCCAGCCCTGTTTTTTAGGGCCAGCCTGTAAGTCAAGTGCAAGAGGCTTTGACATTGAATCTCAGACAGACTCATTAAAGCAATTGCCTATTAATGACCATTTTTACATTCTCAGAAAGAAAAATTACATTCAGAAAACACACTATAAAATGTTTTATCAGGTGACATAATATGAACTGTGCTAACATCTATGTAAACTGACTTTTAGCTTAAATACAAAAAATGTATTTAATATGTCTGTATCAACCTGATTACATTGGGTTGCACTAACAAAAGTTCAGAAAGGTCAGATCTGGTAGAAATAGCTCCATAAGGTAACAGTTCAGGTTTGTAATTTTTACATTACAGAACGTATAGTACATATATACTCAGCATATTTTTTGCTAAACAGATACTCACATTAAAATGCCAGACTGCATTGATGAGCAGGAATGACTAAATTCTCTTTTTTTCCAGGATCACCTGGCATGGTTGATGAAAAACGAGTGACTGACCTAGAAAGTGCTGTAGCTAGAAGCCACAGTCGTGTAGAGAAGGAACTGAGGCCCAGACTTAAGGAGCTGGAGGAGAAGGAAGCCCAACAGAGATCCACGATTGCAAACATGATCAATGACATTGACACCATCCTGGCTGACATTGCCAACTTAGAGGAGATCCGTAAACGCATTCCTGAGGGATGTTATAACATACCACCTATTGAAAGGCCTTAATGGCTTACAGGACCAAAGCACAATGTTACGCAGTTTAAACCATGAACTTGTACTGACACTAGTGTACATTTATAGTGAAGTGTTGTTGTTTTTTTGCCCATAAGAGATTTTTTACTGATGTGTAAGACAATTGTTTTTAGTATTTATTTGTTCACTTGTGTAGAAATGTTTTTGTTATTATTATTAAAAAAAGATTACTGTGAATATTAAAATCATGTAAATGAGATTACTGTTTTGCTTGATTGCTAAAGATAGTTCCATTTGGGTAATTAATATAAAATATAAATACCACATATGTAATTTGATTGTTCTAAATAAGAAGTTACATCCAGTTACTTGTTTCAAGTCAAAAAGTACACTGATCGACAGATGGTTTTAATGTTGTGGCTGATCAGTGTATATTAATATAAGATTATGCAGGCACGGTTTTTTTTTTTTATTTATTTATTTTACTATGAGACAACTACTTTAAAATAAATAATGAAAAAAAAAAAAATAATATTTTGAGGACCTAAAATTAAGATGTATAGTTATAGCATCTTAAAAACAGAAGCCCAATTTACAATCTTCATACGTGGTGTTTTTAATGTATACAATTAAATAAAAATAATTTAATCTCAATAATATAAATACAACAGGAAACAATAGCTATAATCAAAAATATACATTTTGTTGCTCATAATAATGAATGAAGGCATAAGCAGGGAAGTAATAACGATTGTAGAGTACAGAAGAATACAACACGCCCAGACCATGAAAAATGCATAATATATCTGTGGTTCATTTCCCACAATGCTTTTATTTGTAATTTATATCGAGAGTAAACTGTCTTGAGGCTACTGCAAGTATTCTAGTGATTCCTGATACATCAGTTACTTTGGTTACATAATGCTCATGTGAAACTGAAAAAGAATTTAATTAATTTCATACAAACAGTGAGGTATTAATGTGCATTTAATAATTGTCTCTATATGTTAGAGAAGTACAGTGTAATCCATTCAAAAATTACATGGGGTTTTTTATATTTCTTGCCTTGTTTTCGACAATGTCGACAACCAACAATAAATCAGCTACAATAAACCTGTAGTCTTTTTGAGTAAAGTTTTATTTTAATTTAAGAATGTTTGTAAATTCAGTATTAGATAAAACAGGGGCGGTGGAGGGGGATAATAATCAGTAATCCAAACTCATCTATAGGCTGTTCCCGAAATGTCCATGGAAGTTTGTGTAACGTGTACTTGCTTGTTTTGATTATGGGGTGATCTACGCACCAGCCATCGTTTAAGTCTCATACAAATCGACTGTAAACTTACAGACATTTGCAGTAATAACATACCAAATCTTTTTCATGGCTAAATAAACACTGGGCAGCATAAAATGCTTGGGAAAAACATGTATCAGTCCTAACACGTTCTAGCACGTACGAATAGGTCTTTCCTTCCCTTTAAAAGTCCCTTTACTGTATTTCCCTTAAAATCACAATAATAACAATAGTTTTTCCACCAAATTACTTATTTACTATACTTTTATTTATCACCTGAAAAGTCACATCCTCTTACCCCACGTAACTATATATTAGGTATTTTATCTCTACTCCCCCTGCTGGTGACTTTTGTAAGTGTTGATGAGAAGAGTAATGTAAATTAAAAATAGGTTTCGTTTTCCTTCTCTTCAATTTAATTTTAAAAAAGGGAGAATGAGAAAAAAAAAAATAGAAGAAGGTGCATATAGAACAACAGTGTTGGGTGTAATTAATTACAGTTATTAAATTACTTTTTCATTGAAAAATAGTAAAGTAAGGGATTACTCTTAATTTTTAAGTCATTTAATTACAGTTACTTCTTTTGTAATTGTGTTAAATACTGTACAGACTATAGAACAATTCTATATAAAACAATAGTTAATTTAAAATCGAAATGTAATGTCTAATGTTTAAATATATGTTTTCTAACTTAATGCTGTCCTAAGAAACTTAAATTCTTTGGCCAGTTCATGAATTATTTATTTGATTTTATATTATTTATTATGAAAGAATTATAAGAACAGTTTCATGTCTATCTTTGTATTTTTCATCTGGTTGAAGCTGATGGGTTTTAGAGAGTATTTAGTAATAAGTAATGCAATCACTTTTCAGACAGAGTAATTAGTACAGTAATCTAATTACACTTTAGAAGATGTAATTATTAGTAGTTAGTACTTTTTAAAGTAACTTACCCATCACTGCTGATGAAGTAGCGGTTCTAGCTTATATGGCGCCCTGGGTAGGGCCTACCAATGTATGCGTTTCAATTTCATAACAAAATTCCATCAAATTGAATTGTGTAATATTTAACTAAATTAAATGTATAAACTTTAATATATTCAAGTATTATTACATTTCATTTAGTTAAAGATTACTCCATTCAGAAAGCGTAACTCATTGGTTTTACCAGACTCGCGCTTGCGGGAGTAAAAAAAAATCGAACAACTTGCATCAATATGCCCAGTAGTGCAGTCTTTATTAGGATTTTGTGTATGCCCACATAAAATAAATGATGATTCGTATGGCCGCCAGAAAAACGAGGCTTTTCACTTGGAACATTTACATCCACTGACGCGACGCGAACTGCGGGAGTGCAATTGATGGGCACTGACAAGACAAATATCCAATCAGAGCGTTCATTTCAGACGTGATTGGATATTTGCCAACCAATCATATTTTCAGTTTCAGTAAGGGGCGGGACATTTCCATTTCTCGAAATTACTCGATATCGAGTAAATTTCAAAATTCTTCTTTTAATGTTTAAGTCTTTGAATTGTTTGGCTCCTCATCTTCTTCAACATCGTCTGTACACCATGGTTCTTAATAGTGTAATATATGCCATGCCAGTAAGAAACTTATCCTGTTTTACATAGGCTGCTGTATATAAGGAGGGGGGGGCTACCCACTTCTTCAGTTATTACTACACTACTGTATCACTGCCTCAAAACGGGGTGGCCACCAGTGACCAAAAAAAAAAAAAAGCTAAATTCTACAGTATATTACGTAAATACTATTGATTTTATTATTTTTTTTTAACTTGAATAAAGTTACTTGTAAACAAATGTAGTAATAAAGCACATTTTTGATTAATTTAGTTTTTTGTCATCCCTGTATATATACATTAAGTTAAATTTGAGAGCCAGTGTTTATTATTTTTAGTGTTTTCATAAAACTAACAAGTTTATAAAATAAAAGCAATTTTAATAATGAGCCATTTTAAAAACCCAGAAACAGAAACAACGTCAACTATTTTCTTTTAATTAGTTTGGCCATTACAATATACAGTAGTGTTATTCACAATCTCTTTCAAATAATAATAATTAAAAAAAAAAAATCCCCCACTGTAATAATTTAAATGGTTTGGCCAAAACATCATAGTGTTTCATTCAACATTTCTTTCAGATTAATTTACAAAAAAAGCTGAGTAACACAGAGTTAAAGTTTTAGCACTGTAACAGTTCAAATGAAAACACCACAGTTTAAAAATAAAATATGGAACCATTACATTGTGCTCTGCTAATATATTAAAGAACCGTCTTTAGTTTAGAAACAATAAAAACAGTAGCAGAAAGAGAGGAAAACAGTCGAAAAAGAAAGAAGGCAGACCTCAACTAAAACAGCTGGATTCTTCTGTTTCGGTGGTGACTGGCATGCTCACCATTATTATTTATAATGGTTGCAGAGTTATTATCTATATTGATTAAAAATAATGGTATTGAAGGTCTTTCAGTGTTGGATAGACATATACTTATAAGTCAGTTTGCTGACGATACAACATTGTTCCTAAAGAATGAATATCAAATTCCATGAGCTTTCCATTCTATTAACCAGTTTTCTAAAGCTTCGGGGCACATTTAAACCTAAACAAATGTGTAATGTTAACACTGCATGAGTTTCCTTTGCAGTCATTATCTAATATACAAATTAAAAGGGAAGTTAAATATTTGGGGATTATTATTTCTAAAGATAAAGATGTTATGGAGAATAACAATGTGTTGAATAACATAGATAAATGTAAGTCCATATTGAATAGATGGCTGCAGAGGGATCTTACAATTTTTGGAAGGGTTCTTTTATCTAAAATGGATAGTTTGTCCAGACTCATCTATCCAGCCTTCTCCTTGCCCATATCGACACGAATTATTAAATTAATAAATAAGGTGAATTTTAAATTTATTTGGAGAAATAAGTGTCAGTACATTAGAAAGGAGGACATGATTAAAAAATATGAAGACGGTGGGGTGAATGCTATCGATTTTGACATTATGAATGCTGTTTTGAAATTGAAATGGTTAAAATCCTTCATTCAAAATAGCCACTCCTTTTGGTTTATTGTCCCCAATGCTATCTTTAACAAACTGGGGGGAATACACTTTCTGTTATGTTGTGACTTTGAGTGCACCTCGTTACCAGTTAAACTTTCATCCTTCCATCAGCAAGTGCTGCTCTATTGGAAACTATTGTTCAAACATAACTTCACTCCTCACAACACTCCAGTTTGGAATAGTAGATATATAAAATTTGGCAGAAAATCTGTATATCTTGAGGAATGGATATCTAAAGGGATTTGGGCTATTGCCCATTTCTTGGATGATAATGGAAATTTGTTACTGTATAGAGAGTTTTGTGAGAAATTCCAAGTACAGTTTACCATTAATATTTTTAATAGAACGATTAGAGCTATCATACTAAAGAATACTAAAGAATTTTTAAGATTGAAATTTAATTTTGATGTGAATAATTGTGTTTTTTGTGAAACAAATATTGAAAATCTAGAGCATGTCTTCTTTGATTGTGATCTGGTGCAACCCTTTTGGAGTGAGGTGCAGAATTGGTTAAGGTTTAGGAGGGTTGAACTCCCACCTCTCACGTGGAAGTTAATTAGGTTTGGTGTTTGTCTGGAAAACAAAGATTGTGATTTTGTTATTCATTTCTTGTTATGTTTTGGAAAGTTTTTCATGCATAAATGCAGATGGTTTAAATCTAAACCCAACTTTAATCACTGGATGAATGAGGTTAAACTCTTGTGCAAATCTTTAAAATTTGTTAAAAATCAGAAAGCACTTAAACTGATTTCTCTTTTGGATACGTTTAAATTAATTTAAAAAGTCCCTTTTTATTTATTTTTGTTTTTATTTCTATTTAATTATTGGTTTGTTCATAGTGTGTTCATAGTGTGTTTTCTGTTCTTTGTACTAGCTATGCTCAACCTATGGCTGAACAATTGAGGTTATATTCAGAGATTTGTTGATGTACCTTGTTTGTTTGTTTGTGTTGTTGAAGGATAATTAAGAAAAAAATAATAATAAAAAAACAAAATTTACAAATTGTAGACAGTAGTTATTTGAGAAAAGTGTTATGTATATTTTGATAAGTCACTTGTGATTCGTATCCTTTTTTTTTTGGCAATAAAGATGATTTTATTAAGCTTTAAAAAAAAAAAAAACTTCTTTGAATCAAGAACTTCAGTAGAATCTATAAACTGATTGGCTGTAAAATGAACCAATCACAAGACATCTTATGGGGGGGCACCTGGGGTGGCCAATCGAATTTCCACCACGTAGACCCGCCCCTGGTAGACGGGCGGGTCTTCTTCAATTAGCCTAAATCAAAGGGCCACTCCAAAACGCCAAGTATCTGCTTTTTCTATACATCAGTGTAAAAACCAATAAAGAAGAAACAACATTTTTCGTTTTTCATTTTCAGGTTTAAAAGGAAAAATTTATGGATGCAGAAGTACATGGACCCTTTCCAAATAGGCCTAGTGTTGGGGATTTTGATTCATTGTTCAGTGAACATTTCTGCAAATCATATTTTTTGCCAGTAGATGGCAACAAATTAGCGTCTTTTATGCATTGAGTGAGTCACTGAATTATTGACTTAACTAATTCATTAACAAACAGCAAATAATTCAGCATAGAAATAATGGAATTGAACGAGAAAGATAGTTTACATAAAAGATTCATTCAAAACACATATTCGGCCACAAATGAAATTCCACTAGTTAAAAAAATGTATTGAGAGCAGTGCACAGATCAGAGTTTTTCACTGTGTTTGAGTTCTTTTGGAACTATTTTCGCTGGCGGAGAAGAAATGTATGAACAAACTGGCCAAGTTTTGTTTAAAATGTAGGTTATTTAAAGCTGAAGTATGTGAAGTGTGCTACTTGTGGTGCAAAAAAATGCATACTTCAGCCTTAAATAACCTACATTTTGGGAATTGCAAAAATAAACATTGTTTTCAAAACAGCTTTCTGAATACGCCCGCCATCTTCCATTGGTGAAAACAAAGAGATAGTCCCGCCCCCAACTCACACCATTGGTTGAGTAACGATTTTGGGATGGGTCTAAGCAGGTCGCTCAAAACAAACAGCAATTTTCATAGCGTTACAGAAACAGCTTTCAGTTTCTGAGTAAATTAACCTATGATTGGCTTACTAATAGTTGCCTCTGCATATTAAGCTTAGACAGGAAAAAGTATTTTAACAGAAAAAGTTTCAGCTTTAACGTTATTAACTTTTTTGTGGAACTGCTGTATTTAAGCTAAGCTGTGCTCTTGGACTGAATATAGCCAGCCGAGTGCTGCAGGTACAGGTGAAACTCGAAAAATTAGAATATCGTGCAAAAGTTCATTAATTTCAGTAATTCAACTTAAAAGGTGAAACTAATATATTATATAGACTCATTACAAGCAAAGTAAGATATTTCAAGCCTTTATTTGATATAATTTTGATGATTATGGCTTACAGCTTATGAAAACCCCAAATTCAGAATCTCAGAAAATTAGAATATTGTGAAAAGGTTCAGTATTGTAGGCTCAAAGTGTCACACTCTAATCAGCTAAACACCTGCAAAGGGTTCCTGAGCCTTTAAATGGTCTCTCAGTCTGGTTCAGTTGAATTCACAATCATGGGGAAGACTGCTGACCTGACAGTTGTGCAGAAAACCATCATTGACACCCTCCACAAGGAGGGAAAGCCTCAAAAGGTAATTGCAAAAGAAGTTGGATGTTCTCAAAGTGCTGTATCAAAGCACATTAATAGAAAGTTAAGTGGAAGGGAAAAGTGTGGAAGAAAAAGGTGCACAAGCAGCAGGGATGACCGTAGCCTGGAGAGGATTGTCAGGAAAAGGCCATTCAAATGTGTGGGGGAGCTTCACAAGGAGTGGACTGAGGCTGGAGTTACTGCATCAAGAGCCACCACACACAGACGGGTCCTGGACATAGGCTTCAAATGTCAAACGTCTTACCTGGGCTAAAGAAAAAAATAACTGGTCTGTTGCTCAGTGGTCCAAAGTCCTCTTTTCTGATGAGAGCAAATTTTGCATCTCATTTGGAAACCAAGGTCCAAGAGTCTGGAGGAAGAATGGAGAGGCACACAATCCAAGATGCTTGAAGTCCAGTGTGAAGTTTCCACAGTCTGTGTTGGTTTGGGGAGCCATGTCATCGGCTGGTGTTGGTCCACTGTGCTTTATTAAGTCCAGAGTCAACGCAGCCGTCTACCGGGACATTTTAGAGCACTTCATGCTTCCTTCAGCAGACAAGCTTTATGGAGATGCTGACTTCATTTTCCAGCAGGACTTGGCACCTGCCCACACTGCCAAAAGTACCAAAACCTGGTTCAATGACCATGGTATTACTGTGCTTGATTGGCCAGCAAACTCGCCTGACCTGAACCCCATAGAGAATCTATGGGGCATTGCCAAGAGAAAGATGAGAAACATGAGACCAAACAATGCAGAAGAGCTGAAGGCCGCTATTGAAGCATCTTGGTCTTCCATAACACCTCAGCAGTGCCACAGGCTGATAGCATCCATGCCACGCTGCATTGAGGCAGTAATTAATGCAAAAGGGGCCCAAACCAAGTACTGAGTACATATGCATGATTATAATTTTCAGAGGGCCGACATTTCTGTATTTAAAATCCTTTTTTTATTGATTTCATGTAATATTCTAATTTTCTGAGATTCTGAATTTGGGGTTTTCATAAGCTGTAAGCCATAATCATCAAAATTATATCAAATAAAGGCTTGAAATATCTTACTTTGCTTGTAATGAGTCTATATAATATATTAGTTTCACCTTTTAAGTTGAATTACTGAAATTAATGAACTTTTGCACGATATTCAAATTTTTCGAGTTTCACCTGTATATATATTCATAACAACAGTACTCTTTTTTTTGTAAAATATTGCTTAATTTAAAAAAAAATATATAATTTTATAATTTGCTTAATTTCCAAGGGAATGTAATTAATTGACAGCTCTGTCCCTTCTTAGAAACCATTTTGTTGTATTCAAATAAAGATTAAGAAATATACTTTTTCTCTCTGTCTAATATATACTGAAAGTTCTCTGGCTGTCTTTTTCTCTAGATATTTCTTTACAAAACAAGGAAAAGTGAAAATAATCTCAACTGCAACAAATAGTTATGATGCAGATGCAGTGACTGGCTTTACTAGAAATCATGTCAGTGGCATTTTAGTACATGTCAAGCAAAATGAGCTCTGAGAAGTAAATTGCATTCTTTAATGTGCAACCAAATACTCCACGTATACATGAATGCACATTGAAGACAAGACATTGAGGCATAATACAGGATATGAGACTGCAAAAAGACAGCAACCTAACCTTCTGGACACAAAGCAGATTGATGAGTAGAAACTGTATTTAGTGATGAGATGAGTCTAAGCACAGTTTTTTGCAAACACTGTAACCACAGACTACAGTTTACGTGGTAAGTTTAAACACTCATGCGCTAAAAGGAAACCCCTCGGCATGCATCTACAAGAACAGAGAGTATCAAATCAACAGCAAAGGCCAACATTATAGCAGGCAATGGTTTACACTACCAGTCAAATATTTGGGCAAACTTGACTAAATTTATGCTTCTCTTGACATTAATAACCTTTTGTTCTAAAGGCTTATGCTAAAAGGAATAGTTCACAAACACGATCATTTACTCACATTCATGCCATCACAGATGTGTGTGATTTTCTTTCTTTTGCAAAACACAAACAAAAATGTTAATTTGCTCATTTGGTCCATTCAGTGCAAGTGAACGATGATCAGAACTTAGAAGCTCCAAAAAGCACATAAAGACAGCATAAAAATTATCCATACGACTTCAGTGGTTTAATCCGTGTCTTCAGCAGTGAGATGATAGGTGTGGGTGGGAAACAGATCAATTCCTTGTTTCCAGATCAAGTCTTTTTTTCCTATAAATTCTCCTCCCTGCCCACTAGGTGGCGATATGCACAAAGAATGTGAATTACCAAAAACAAAAGAAGAAGAACTCTTAGGAGAGAAGAGAATGCTTAGGAGGGCTGGTGAAAGTTGAGATTTATAGTGAAAAAGGACTTAAATATTGATCTGATTCTCAACCACACCTATTATATTGCTTCTAAATATATGGATTAAACCACTGGAGTAGTATGTATTACTTTTAGATATTCTTCTAAAATTCTTCGTTTATTTTCAGCAGAAGTCTGGGATGGCATGAGGGTGAGAAAATTATGAGAGCATTTTAGTTTTTGGGTGACCTATTCCTATAAATGCTTTAATGCTAAATTTGTTCTGTAGAGGAATAGAAACTGTGCCCATGTATGAATGCATTTATACAATTTAAATTTATATGAAAAAATACAAACAAACAAACAAATAAATAAATCCATAAATAAAAATCAGAAGGTTGGACCAGACAGTGAAGGGAAAATTACCAATAAGTGCACAGCATATATCTCATTCATCATATTCGTTACAGTTTAAAAAGCATTTCAGGTGGATACCTTGTAATGTTGGTTGAGAAAATGCTCAGAGTGTGCACAAATCTAGGCAATGGATGGCTGCTTTTAACATTTTTGGTCTATTATGTATGTTTTGATGACTTTACTACTTTTCCAAAAATGCGGAAAATAGGAATAAAAAGTAAGGTTGTATGTCCAAACGTTTGACTGGTAGTGCATCTCATTAATTCAAAATCTCATTTTTCTTTAGTGGCACCAAGACTCTCTCATTTTCCTCCTATTGGGCACCTATGCCCACATGACCCAGTCTCTTAAAACCGATTGGTGAAGCAAGTCTTTAAGAACAGATCCCTCAGGAACAGTGCTGTACATCCGTCGGCCCAATGAGACACATGTAAGAAGGGAGGATAGATTATTGCTCCAGACGGAAAAGCAGTGTTAGCACATGAGGATTATACTCTATATTACACACAGAGAGACAGACAGGGATGACTGATGGGAAGGACTAGACTTCCCCACCCTATCCAGAAGCATTGATGTAGAGCTGACTCTGCAGGACGTAGTCAATGACAGGCTGGCTCAGGTAATCCACTACATGACCATCACCATGCTGAAGAGCCAGTCTGATGAGGAGAAAAGCAAAGAGTCGTGGTACAGAATGAATAGACAAAGAGAAAATGACAGTTAATGATACAGAGAGAGTGAGAATACACACCTGCTCTTAGTTGAACTGACAATGGACATCGGGTGGTCAATCTCATCCTTTACAACAACAATATTCTCCTGTGAGTGAAGAAGTGAAGAAATATAGCCATTAAAAAACAATCTAATATCATATACACTCCAAAAACAGTGCATTCACAAGTATTGACAGTGGGTCTATACCAAGAGTAAAAAAAAAACTCATATTTTGATTGGTTCTACTCTAATTTAATAGAAAAAATACAAATTGTATTATAAACATAACACTTTGAGTGAAATTTTTATTTGAAGCAAATAACATGACTTTCAGATTTTTTTAGTATTTGGTATGTCCCCCTTTTCCTGTAATGATAACATTTACCCAAGCTAACATGGACATGACTTTGTGGACATTAGTTTGTGCTGATAAACCTGATAATCCGTGTTTTCCAGCTTGATTTCAGAATGTTCCTTTGATAGGAATGTCATAAAATATAAGGAGTACTTATCAGCACGTTATTTTCTTGATACATTATTGAGGCATGGATATATATATATATATATATTTGTTTACAATTGCGCAAATTGCTTCTTTTAAAAGAGACCATGATTAGGACTGTTGTCTAAAGCATTCATGCTAAGCACCCTGAATTGAATCTTAGAGCACCCTCAATTGCTGACCAGGGAAAACTGCTGCCCACGGGTCGATTTATCATGAAGGTTTTTCATTAGATCTTTCATTTATCTGGCTTTGGGACCTTTCCACAAGCATTTAATACGCACAGGGTTGCCAGATAATAGATGCAACACCTCAATCAGAGATTTATACATGCACAAATAGGAAATATTTCACCTTATGTCATGCTGAATTTATTAAATCTGGCAACCATGCAATATTCTGAGATAAGTGTGTTGCAGCCACTCCCTCCCTGTCCATTCGTGAGGCTGCGTGTTGCCAAGTCTGCAAGCAAATCTTTTCAATGATGAACTTTAGTAAAATCCTGTTAGATCTTTACATCACTCACACACAGAGAGGTCACATGAGCAAAATCAAGTGAGAGGGGAATATGTTTGTTATTTTTGTTACTAGTAAAATGCTGAAGCCCCTTGCAACTGTATTTGAATGTTACTCTGGCAGTAATCATTTATCAGTGTCATGTAGCCTGTTTTATTCAGTTGCATGCTGAATGGGATGCCAAACAAACCATTGACGAGACCCATATCATGACCCATGAGCATGCTAACGGGTTGATAATGTTTTCAGAATAAAACAACTTTATCCATTTTGCGGCAAACATTAAAATACGATTTTAGAATCTAGCATTTCCGAATATTTTATTTTACTATCAAACCAGACTCATCATGTAGAGTATTAAAACTAAATTACCACTGTATTTAAGCATGGTAAAATAAACAATTAATAATTATATTAAGCCTTTATTCAGTTTTAATAACACATGATAGATAAGTAGCAGCAAAATGTCAAGCAATCACAGAATGGTCCCATCAGTCTGTATACACTTCAGAAAATTGTGCATCATCCACTGAGTGCATGAGTGCACCACTACTTCTGGACTTAAAAGATACAACTATGAAGAACTTTTTATCTGTTCTATTTATCTATGTTCTACTTAATGGCTGATGTGGCCCTGTTCCAAAATAAAAGCACACACCTGCTCAATTGAATATGTAAGTCTAATACTGTTAAATTGGCAAGATGAGTTCCCTGAATCCCCATCAAACTCCAAAAACACACAAAATGCTGCATCAATGTATGTCCTAATCTGCAGGCGCAGCATTTTGCTGCCATTTTCAGCGACAAATCATGTGAAAAAAACCAAAGCAATAAATGTTTAGTACATGAAAAACTGTTCTTTACGTTGATTTAGTAGCATTTAAACATGATTTTTAGTAGCATTTAAACATGATTTAATCTATTAAAAATGTGTAATTATAATACATCTCCACTTTATATTGGGGAACCATTCTAAAATCTCGCCTAGGGTTCCATAAGAGCCGGAGCCAGCCATGGGGTGAGTAAATTATGACAGAATTTTCATTTTTGGATGAACTATCCCTTAAAAGGGGGTACGCTAATCATCTGGATCATTCGGATCATTGATGTGTGAAAAAGTATGGAAGCTGGGAAATGTGACCTTTTTTCACCAAGTCAATTCACATGGTCTATATCACAAATTTGTTAATTGGATTAGTAAGCTAGACATACATTTAACATCATGATAAGTCCCATATTATCAATGTGGTCCCAGTCTTGTATAACAGATTAGATGTGGAAAATGCCATCACATGTCAATAGTAATAGCTGACCACCTAATAGACAGTTGCTGATACCTTGTGCTTTCGGAGCAAGGATGAATGGTTCATTATCCTCTCCGTGTCAGCTCCATCCCGAGGAACCACCACAATCCCAAAATCCCCCACAATCACTTCCATCTAAAAGAATATTGAGATTCCAGTCAAAACCTCATAGATGCTTGATAATCACATTTTTTTAACTGAATTTGTAATATGCTAACAGTGTCAGCCACTTCTGTTGGTTGTGTTTATAGCCTTTTTGGCTGAACTCTGACACTCATGTTTCGTGTCTTATTTGTGGTCTGCTGTGTGCATTGCATTGTTTTTATGGTGTGCATTCAGGTCTTGTCTAGTCTGTGTCTGTCTTGTGTTTGGATGTGTGAGAATGTGGCTTTGTTAGATTTCTCTTTGCCACATGCTCCTCGGTCTTGAGTGATAATCCCGCCCCCTTGTTTCTCTCCTTCTCTCCTATTTATTCTCCCTTTGCTCTCTGTCTTTTCACAGTTCGTTGTGGATGTTTTCCCTGTTAGTTGTGTGTCCTGTGTATCCGGTCTTGTTCAGTCAAGTCCAGTCCAGTCAGATCCGATCCAGTCATGTCTGGTTCATCCAGCCTAGCCAATCCTATTAGCGCCTGTCTTGGACTGTTACTTTTCCCCCCCTCAGGGTTGTTTCCGTTTTTTTTTCTTTAAATTCTTTTTTATTAATAAAGCCCATTCTACTCTGCTTTTGAGTCCTTGCCTTCTCTCTCTTCTACCCAACCTTGACAAACAATCTTTTGTATGTTGAAAATATGTGGTTAACAGCTTAAAGTCAACATGAAATCAAAACTGATCTGATTCAATTTGCCTCTGAAACAACTAACCATTTCGGCAGATGCTACCAAGCCCTCTAATTTTTTCACCCATTTTCCCCCCTAATTTTTTAGCAAGCCCTCTCACTTTTCACTATCCAATCAATTCCCGATGGATAAAGTCAAATCTTGCCAAATCTTCTGTCTTTTTGAAGATCCTGTTTTACTCAGAAACACATCACAATATGGAAGTAAAATAGGTTGCGGGCACGGTTCCATGAGGACTTATGCTGCCTTTTTGTACTATTATCATACTTCCCGCTTCTGAAGTCATCATTACGAGTACATTGCATTCATGTTCTTTGTTGTCAGCAAGAACAGGAAACATCAAGCTCATTCTTGCATATTTCTTGGGGAAAATTTCTAAGTTGGAAACTCCTATTTATGATAATTTCGATGGCACTTGAAGGCAGCATTAATCCATAACTGGAATTTAATTACATACAATATTTAACAACTCTCATATTATCTATATTCATTCATTTATTTTATACAAACAATTAAAATACATGCTAGCATCGTGTATTTTATAAAACATGTACATGTATCTGAGTGAGAATGATAGTGAAAGAAGGAATATATCATACATCACTTTCATTCCACAAGCCAGGGATGCAGAAAGATTCCAGGAGATCGCTGCCACACAGAAGCAGGATACGCAACTCTGACGAAACAATCACAGTTACACATCACAAAACACAGCACACAATAATTACATGGTTTTTCCATTGCTGTGGGGGTAAACACGACAACTGTCATAAAATGAATAAGAAACAGGTCACATTTTATTTCTTTTAGAAGGCACTATCCAGCACAAATTTTCCTTTAATTGACACTCTTAACAGTATATAGATGAACACAACTTTATTCATATCGTGTAAAAATTGTCATTGTCTTGTCTATTTCTTGTTTATCTGTCTTTCTTATTTGATGTTATTTTTTTTACTAAGGAAGAATACACTGCAAGATTTTGCTTTCCCTGGGCAAACTGAGTGTTTTTTATGATGACTCAAAGTGACGAGCAAGAACTGATTTGAAAACTAAAAACCATGGCAAGGACAAGCAAATCGCCTCACCAATTTCCTCATAGCGCACTGCAGTCCCAAGGTTTGCATTTTCGTCTGTTGAGAAAATAATAAAGATTTGTTAGGTCGCAGTAATGACTGATTCATTGAAAGTCGTCACAGTCATGTAAAATATATGCATATCCTCTGAGATACAGTATGTATGAATAATTCAAAATAATTACGTGGCTTCTAAATGAACCCATCCACAAAACCGTAGAATATCACTGCATTCCAGAGCTCTTTTTCTTCACATTTCAATTATGACATAGTTAAAAATGGATTGAACAGGTCACATTCTTCAGCTTAAATCGTTGTTGGTGGCAATGGCATGATTTGATTTATGTTTATTTTGAGTATGAGGCACTTTCCAAAAATATAGTATTAGTATATAGTATAGAGTACAAATATTCAGTGAATGGAGGGGCTTAACCTATAGAAAATGTTGATGGCTAAACACAGGAGTTCAAACTAAACTATATATGACCTGATTTGTGTGATTTCTGTTACATTCTTGCATTATACATTAAATAAATATCCAAATTAAATAGACAAAATGTATAAAATAAAATAAAATAAAACAATATGGACAATAGGAATGCCAGCTTAGCCTAAACTAAGCTACATCAGTAAGTACTCAGTAGGGACTAGCATGTTTGGAGCAAATGTTGGTTTTTTTGTAATTGACAAACATATATTTCCCATAAATTAAAGAAAAAATATTTGTTTGATAATTATGATTTTTATTATTATTTTTGTTTACAATAACATGGTACGTAACAGGTTAGAAAGGTTAGCTTGACGAATGCAGTCAACACTGTAACACGTGTACAAATTGAGATCTTGTCTTCCCACCATGCAGTTGAAAGGGTTCAAATGTGTTTTTAAGCTATCTACGGAAAGTGAAAATACTGGTGTATATCCAAAACTTACCAACAAAAGTAAAGCGCTCCATGTGTGGTCGAACACAGCAAATCTTACCCAGATTCTCGCTCATCTTTCCCCATAGCTTAACTGGAGAAAAATACATATTAGTTAATCTTTAAATGCCTGTACACATCAGTGACCAAACATAGCAAACATTTGAATATTTAAATTGGTCACTTACTAGCCACAGACTTGTTAGCAGTGTTTTGATAAATAGTAGACGTCCCGTTTTGGGGCTGACCAATCACAGGGGTTGAGGAGGGTGTGTTCACATTGGACAGAATGCATCCTGTCACTCGCTGCAGAGGAATAGCCCAGTTCATTACTTCACCAATGTGTTAACAATGTGCATAGCATTGAGTATGTGACATTCCTGATATGCTGGTAAAATTCTGAACCAAATGTCTGGGTCTAACCTTCATTAAGTCTCGGTGATGCTCCAGAACACTGCAGGTGGTCTGCCAGGTCTCCTGGTAGCACTCCCAAGGATCCACCCTGTGAAAACCATTAATCCATCAAACATTTGATGTCCACTTGACATAATATTTCCATCACAAATATAACCCAAGGATGTTGAGGTACATAAATCTTGTAAATGCCACATAGCATTCTTATGAGGGTGTCCCCGATCTATATTCTGACTAATTGACAGTTACCTGATCCAATCAGAAGACTGAACTGCCAACTGACACATGGTGAGACGATGTCTGCTAGAGACAAGGCCCTGGAAAACATAAGAAACCAAAAGGAAAAGTGACTCTTATGACAAATCTTGTCATACAATAAGCATCCAACAGCCAATGATTAGTATTTTTATACTTAAATGTAAACAGCAGCCAATGACATTCTTAACATTTGCTTGTGAAAAGTAAATGACGGGAATGTTTATGGTGAGGTTACATCATGTCAGAATTACAGTAATTATGAGATTCCGACTTGTAAAAGCATTCTTGTATTTGTTGAACTTGTAATTACGTTTAAGTTGTTCAATTTAAATTCTGTGAAAGTTTCAACTGGACAGTTGACATCTTATAAAAAGAACCAATATGGCAGCAGCCTCAACAGTTAAAGGTAATGAACACATGTTTATGTTTGATACAACATTTTATTATTCAGTTGATTACAGGAGCATTTTCTGCGGTTGTTCTTAAACATTTTGTAAGAACAAATATTGGTGAATTAATGTTTTGATAAATGTTTTGCTGTTATCAACAACAAAGCTGTTTTGTCATTATAAGTGTTGCCATAGAAACTAATGAGGTCAGAGGACTTGAACAACTATGAGAGTATAATCTCAGAATTGCCATCTCATGACAATTCCGACATAACTTGAATGCAGCAATAATCAACATAAAAGCTGATACTCAAATTTTTTGATTATCTAGGTTCAAAACACACTGATTCTTATATTTATTTTCCTCTTTTCATGTCTCTCACAACTAAAAGGCATTAAGTTGGAATAACTGAATCTTGTTTTTTAAGCATTTATTATTCATAGCTTTGTTGCTGAGAGAGAAGAAAACTAGGGCAAACTTCTTAATAATTACAGTTAAAGGTGCTATATGTAATATTTTTACAGTACTAAATCATACAATGACCATAATATGTCATTAGAGAATTAGGAAACATGCTTGAAATTCTGGCTTCTCTGATAATAATGCTACAGCCAGTATATTTTACTTTGAAGTTTCCATTCCGGGAAACTCCCGCCCACTACCCACCAATAGTATTTCGAAACCGCCGGGTTGCCAGATTTAGTTTGCAGGCAAACAACACTGCGTGCTGCAGCGATGGAAGCCAGCAAACAAACTGGATCAGAGAAAACAGATTCCACCTGACCTAAAAAGTCTCGCCATCCATCTAAAAACCACCAGGACCAGAGGCGTAATAAAGCATGGATTAAAAGCTTAAAGCACAGAAATCCTTTAAAACGGATGCTGAGTTGGCTAATTTGCATGTCAAAATTCTGGCAGCCTGCATGAGCCTTGAGTCTGGGGCGGGGCAGACAACTCTCCAATATATTGAAATTGGACTGCAGTACACATTTCAAACGCTTGTAGACAATCTTACATATAGCACCTTTTAGTAAAGAAGTTCATCTGATATTATTAGAGCTGCTTCATTTCATTCATATTAAAACTTTGTATGCATTATACATATATTTCTATTCACACTTAACCTTAGTCAGGGTAAAAGTCATATGTCATTGTTTGCTAATTAAATTGAGGCTGTGAGGAATAGATAGACATTTACAGTCTGTTTATAGTCGTTTCACTGTACACCGATCAGTCACAACATTAAAACCACCTGCCTAATATTGTGTAGGTCCCTCTCATGGTGCCAAAACTGCACCAACCCGCATCTATTCTTCTCACCACAATTGTACAGAGCCGTTATCTGAGTTACCATAATCTTTGTCAGTCCGAATCAGTCTGGCCATTCTCTGTTGACCTCTCTCGTCAACAAAACATTTCGTCCACACAACTGCTGCTCACTGGATGTTTTTTGTTTTTAGTACCATTCAGAATAAATTATAGCGTGTGAAAATTCCAGAAGATCAGCAGATACAGAAATACTCAATCCAGCCCATCAGGCACCAACAGTCATGCCACTGTCCAAATCACTGAGAACAAATTTTTCCCCATACTGATGGTTGATGTGAACATTAACTGAAGCTCCTGACCCATATTGGAATGATGTTATGCACTGTACTGCTGCTACACAATTGGCTGATTAAATAATCGCATGGATGATTGTTGGTGCCAGATGGGCTGGTTTGAGTATTTCAGTATCTGCTGATCTTCTGGAATTTTCATACATAACAGTCTCTAGAATTTACTCAGAATGGTGCCAAAAACAAAAAACATCCAATGAGTGGCAGTTCTGCGGACGGAAAGGCCTTGTTGATGAGAGAAGTCAACAGAGAATGGCAAGACTGGTTTGAACTGACAAAAGTAACTCAGTAACTCAGATAACTGCTCTGTACAATTGTGGTGAGAAGAATGCTATTCTGATGTGCGGGTTGGCACTGTTTTGGCGGCATGAGGGGGACCTACACAATATTAGGCAGGTGGTTTTGATGTGGCTGATTGTCACGTCTAATTTTTACAAATGATGTTGTCTATAGTAGTTTGTCCTCTGGAAATATTCTAGACAGACACATTTTCGATGTTGCATCAGTTGAATTATCGACATCATGGTACACCACAGTACATCCCATTAAACAGATCTGTATGTCTATCCCTCCCAGCCTCTTCACAGACTGCCACACAAATTGTAAAGGTTCTCTTACCTGCTTTCCATAGGAATCATGTACAGGTGAGATGATACCCCCAATCACAATGAATCGTCCAGTCTTGTGCAAGTGCTCTCTGGCTTTTTCTGCAAACCAGATAGAGTTACATGATTATCTCATGAGCATAATTTTTCTTTTGTTATACACCATGCCAGGTTATAAGGTAGCTTAGATTAAAGGAATACTTTAAGAGACACATGATCACTGAAAGTTAAACAAGAGCTCTTTTCTGGTGCAGGAGGGAAAACAAAAGCAAGAATAGCAGCAGCACATTACTCTCTTTTTGAACTTCACTGATAACTCAGATCAGCATAGCCTACATAGCACTACAGATCTCAGACACAAGCACTGCTCAGAATAAGCCACAAACTCGTTCTTATTTTTGTACCTCAATATATGCAAAGGCATGCAGTAGTAGAGGGAGGATTTAAAATTAGGTCACGGACACACAGAAGCTTTCTGCTTCAAGGGGAAAAAGCAGCAGAGCTGTATTGATCTAACTGGTACTCCTCATGTTGCACAGGGTCGGTGCAATAAAATACAGCTGATTGGATTAAGGAAAGTACAAAGCTTCCAAGTATTTTTTTTCTTGTTATGTTTATTGGCATGGACAAGTCAATCGAAGTAACCCCTCCTCCCCTTCTATGTGTGTGTCTCTTCATTGCACACTCACTCAAGTCCCTATCACATATAATGCTATATTTTCATCTTATCAGTGCAGTCACAGCTGAGCTTTAACCTTCAAGTTCTGTTGAGAATTACTTTATTTTTTGGGGTACCACCAGAGACCCCAATGTTAGCTGTGTACAAATACTAATAATTTAAAAATGACTGTTAAAACTAGTAATTTTCTGCTATAATTATTAGATCTAGTCAATTTCCCATAAGCGTTTGGGGTCAGTTTGTCCCCAGCTAAACACATTGTATGAAAATATAATAAAACAAACACAAATAAACTACTGACAGGAGTGTACTACAGTGAGTACAGCTATAAGAAAATCTTTGCATTTGAATATGTAATGTATTTGAAAAGTAATGCAACATTTGTTCTAGAATCTGTTGCAGGCTCAGGGATTAATAGGTGCTTAGGGCAAAAATGCCACTGAAAGCACCAAAAATCCTAGAAATTCCAAATATAGGGGGACATAAGTCCCCATCCTGAATTCCCTCTTTAACATATGATAGTTTTTCTATTTTGTTTTTCTTTGCCTAACACATATTATCAGAAATAATTTGATTTTGAATTTAAAATTATTTGATGCTGGTTTAATTTTATAGGCAACACCCTTGTACTGAATTGATTTGGAATTTATATTAATAAATTGATCAAATTAACAATAATAATAATAATAATAATAAAAATACCCTCATAAAGGTAAAGAAATTACCCTAAAAATCAGAAATGGGGGTGGGGGGTGCTCTTCAGCATGTTATTAAGTTGAAATTTAGTTTGTAATCAGTTCTCTTTAGATTAGGAAAAGTTATGTCAAATCAATCCAGATCTCTGAGCAATTAAATGAGCCTTGGGGTCCTCATGGGTTAATACATGGGATTACTTATCTTGACCCTGATGGTCATTTTCTTGGAAAAATATGTAAAATTAGTATGTCAGCAGGTCATCAATATGGTGAGCTGTTGATACATTTATAATTCGTTTTTGTCATGAATAATATTGTTTATGTTGCTGTGACAGAAACTATCTTTTATCCACTCCTTGTAATCTAATAAAACAGCAACATGACATAGGTGGACAGTTTGATCATAATTTAAATGTGTACATTTCAGAATCATTCATATATTCACTTTAAGTTAAATATTAAAATTCATAAATAAAAATAAGGCCTTAAACCTAGCCCATATTTTATTTAGTCTAAGTTTAAAGTCTTTAACCTAGCGCATAAGTTATTTCTCATAATATATTTGAAAACATTTGTTGAAGATGATAATTCTGCATCATTTACTCACTGACACAGGAAGGGCAGACTGTAAACTTTCCCAAGTGTTAAATGTTTGTTATCATCAAAGTATGTTAAAAGTAGATGGTTGGTCTAATAATCTATAAACTATAGGCTCACCAACATATAAACTACACTGTAAAATATTTTTGTAATTTTAACAGTAAAATACTGTAAAAATGCTACAGAAATAAATGTTAATCGATTAACAAATTTTAACTGTAAAATATATAGTAAAATGTTTTAATATATTTTAAAAGACAATACATTCTTTTTTACAATAAAATGCTGTAAAATTAAAAACAAATGTAGATGTAAAAGTATGATTTTACTGTATAATTAATGGTAAAAATGTACATTGTGTTTAACAAGAGAGTACATGTACTTTTTACAGTAAATTATTGTTAAAATTACAGTAAAAAACATAATTGGGCATTCTCAGAATTCTCTGCGTGACCCATTACATTTCAATATATTTTATGGGAATAGTTATGTTTCATCTTATTTGTAATATCAGTTACCTACACTGGGGTGTTCTGTTTTTTTATTTGATGTAATTTAGTTCATGTTTACTGCATTATTTAAATCTCACATGTGTTACCCTGATGGTGTTCAGTGTTTGTATGAGTAACACTGAGGGCCATCTCTACAAATTATTAGTCATTGTTCCTGGAAGAGCCACTGTTGATGAACTTCATGTCATCATGTGCCCAGCTATACGGAGATTGACAAATACCTTATAAAGTAAACAGCAGATTTTAACAGTTTCAGAAGATTAATATGAAGTTTATGATTTTTTTTACTGTAAATTTAACAGATTTTTTTTTTTTTTCTACAATGCCAGTGTGTAGATTACAACCATTTTAAACTGTGAAATGTACAGGTTGTTCTGTAAAGTTCTTTAAATTTTTACTGAATTTTTATTTTTATATTTTTGTAAAAACAACAGGATTTTTTGATTGATTTTGATGATTAAGTCTTGCGAAATATCAATCACAGTTAAATGAGGGTACATTTAGCTATTTTTACGAAACCTGCGGCTGCGCAGCGTAGCCACATCGCCTTAACATGTTTCGATAATTATAGGCACCGGGGACGTCGCCCATTTCAGCACCTCGCTCTGGACAGCGATCATCAATAAGAATACATGACAGATATACGTCATAACCGATCATCGAGTGTGCTTACAATGTCTATAATCGTCACAAACACCATGTACCCCTCTACATACATCAACATGAAACAGCTGAATTAAAAATCCCATCTGGGGCATCCACTCCCTCTTTTAGGCGAAATACTTACCGAACATATGAATGTGCCCTTTGGTGATGGGGTTGAAACTTCCACATGACAGCAAAATGACATGCGTTTTAGTAGACTCTGTCATGATTGTTGTGGTGATCTATCTTCCTTTACATATGTCGCGGATTTTAAGGCCTTTTGTTTTGTTGTGCGGTCGCAGCGAAAGGCGAGGTTCATTAGGCTGCGGCAGGCGCGAGAGGCAAAGCGTCACTGTGATCCGTTCCTCAGCATTTAAAGGAACATACCCGTCGTAAGGAACACACAACTCATCAATCTTGAAAAAGGCTTATGGTATATGGAGTCTGCACTTTTGCACATATTTTCATTAGCCTTTTACCATAGGGTGATCGGATCAAGTCATAAAGAGAGATATACGCATGAAATACATTTCTGTTCTGAGCGTTTATTCTGTAATTATATTAAACTGTGTGTGTGTGTGTGTGTGTGAGCGTGTATTTATCACTTTGTGGGTACCAAATGTCCCCATAAGGATAGTAAAACCCGAAATTTTTGACCTTGTGGGGACATTTTGTCAGTCCCCATGAGGAAAACAGCTTATAAATCATACTAAATTATGTTTTTTGAAAATGTAAAAATGCAGAAGGTTTTCTGTGAGGGTTAGGTTTAGGGGTAGGGTTAGGTTTAGGGGATAGAATATAAAGTTTGTAAAGTATAAAAACCTTTATGTCTATGGAAAGTCCCCATAAAACATGGAAACACTACATGCGTGTGTGTGTGTGTGTGTGTGTGTGTGTGTGTGTGTGTGTGTGTGTGTGTGTATGTGTGTGTGTGTTTCTTTTTTTATGTAAAAATGCAGAACGTTATTGAGAGGGTTAAGTTTAGGGTTAGGGGATAGAATCTATTGTTCTTACAGTATAAAAATCATTATGTCTATCTCGAGTCTTCATAAGGTTAGCTGCACCAACATATGTTGGTGAGACAAAGAGAGGTGCCTAAATACATTGTGAGGATTCTGGCTTACTGGTATGCTAATCAGACCATGCAAGTAAAATGGGGCTGTAAAGTTTCAGGCTCTTTTGTGGTCAGCAATGGTGTTTGGCAAGGGGGGGATTTTGTCCCCAGTCCTCTTTAATCTCTATATTGATGATCTGTCGAAAATGTTTGAAAGCCTGTAATACTGGGTGTATGATTGGAAATATTTAAGTAAACCATATTATGTATGGAGATGATCTTGTGATCTTTAGTCCTAGTAGTGCTGGTCTTCAGCAGCTCCTCAATTTATGTTCTGTTTATGGTATTTAATATTATATAATATATAATGCTAGTAAGAGTGTTGTTATGATTTGCAGAACTAAAGAGGATAAATGTCTAAACTTTCCTGTTTTTACATTTTATGATCGTTATCTTAATGTTTGTGTGAAGGTAAAATATCTTGGACATTTTATTACTTAGCAGATGACAGATGATGAGGACAATGAAAGGCAATGCCGCATGATGTATACACAGGCTAACATACATTTACGCATAGCGCATGTACAGATGAAGTGAAGATGTCTTTGTTTAATTCATATTTTACACCACTCTACACTGCACATTTGTGGTCAAACTATATTAAAACAAGCTTGAAAAAACTTCAAGTAGCTTATAAGGATGCAATGAGAATTTTTATTAAAGAAACCCAGATGGCATAGTGCGAGTGAAATGTGTTTGTGGCTGCAGGATTAAAATCTTTTCATGCTGTTTTAAGAAATTTTATGTATAAGTTAATTTGCCAGCTCAACAAGTCTGAAAATGAAATCATTATGGGCTTATCGAATATAAGGGTCAGTACTATACACTGTGGAGACATTGGTACCATTGCATCTTTGTAACACACTGATTTGTATGAATTATATATATATATATATTTATTAAAAAATATTTTTTGTATTGTATTGTCTTGTATTTTTATTGGACCCTGAGTCTGTAGTAAAGTTTTGAATTTGAATGTGTGTGTTTTATGTTGTATATGTACTGATACTGCTGTGGCTCATATAAATCCTAATAATGATGTAAGGACACACACACACGCACACATGTTGGTGCGACTATCCTGTTGCGAGGCTGAGATAAGGGTATTACAAGTGCCATATGCCGTTTCATATGGACAAAGGTTGGATGACATTTATGTTGTGTTTTAACAGCCATTTGTTTTCGTGATTGCATAAAAAGCAAGAAATTAGATGAATGTACATTAATAAAATGAAATCACATTATCAAAAGTAATTTGCATTCTTCCTCGGAACAAAACAAGGACACATTCTCAAATATTATGGCAATTCCAAACAACGTATTTTGTTCCCAGAAGGTACTGTTGCAAAACAAGTTTATCCATGGTGACATAGCATAGTACAAAATACAAAGTTCAAATAACAACATAGACCAAATAAAACATAGCTATCTGGAAATATGTGTACGGCCAAAAATATATATTAAAAATTGCACAGCCACAGAATTTTCCTTTTAATCCTTTGTCTACAAACCCACACAGAGATTTAAAAAAATGTTTTACATGACATCAGATTGACATACCCTGTAGGGTAAATTGCATTTGCACCCAATGGTCAAGACTAAAAACACATAAGCTATCGTGGGTTAAACAGATGTAAGAAAGACAAGCCAGTAAGCCTAATTAAAACTGATTGCCTCTTTCTCAGACAAAAATCCTATGGCTATCAGAAGATGTGAGTCATGGATCAGATTGAGGAAAGCACCACTGAATAAGTCTCTCTCAGACCATTCCCTTAGCAACCCATAGCTATGAAAAGACATTGTTCAAGATATTGTGCAAATGTAATGCAACAAGTCCAGATGCTGAACCCAGCTGTTTGGATAATTCACTTCTGCTTTTGGATTAATCACTCCTGCTTGCTGCTTATCTGTAAGTCGCTTTGAATAAAAAGTGTCTCCTAAATGTATAAATGTAGAATATATGTGAATGTAATGAACCCTGTTAGACTAGTAAAGAACACACTAATATGACTTACTATTCAGCCTTGGTTTTATTCCTTTTGGTCTCTATTAAAGGGACAGATTTAACATTATTTTTCTGAAATGTTTTGGCATTGTAGTGATGATGTGTTTATCTGCACAGTTACACTGTCCTTGATGCCAGGCATTTGAATTTGAAGCACTACAGTGTGACTCATCAAGTGCAAAACAAGCTCTCTAGCTCTCAAACATGACTGTTTCAAATGTGGAGAACAGATATCTCAGCTTAAGAAATCATTGTATTTGAGAAGTTATGTAGGATTTGCATTTGTTTGTTTGTTTGTTTCCTACCACATAAGCAAATACAATCAGTAGGGATTTGCAGTCTAGACTTTCGTCACAAATAAAGGACAGAGAGCAAGTTTTGATGCAAAATTTTAAGATAATCTGTTTGAGCAATTTGATAAGTGTCTTTTTCAAATGTCAAGATTGCCTGAAAGCAATGCACTCTGTATTTTAACCTTAATGAAGGCACACTGATAAAAGAGAATGAGACAGGCTTTCAGATAGCATGCCTCTGATTAGCTATTATGAGACTATATTTGTTTCTGTCAATGTTATAAGGTGATCTTTGTTAAACACAAAAAGATATATGTGTATATATATATATATATATATATATATATATATATATATATATATATATATATATATATATATATATATATATATATATATATATACATATATATATATATATATATATATATATATATATATATATATATATATACATATATATATATATATATATATATATATATATATATATATATATACATATATATATATATATATATCGATACATATATATATATACGTTTTGTGTTTAACAAAGATCACCTTATAACATTGACAAAAACAAATATAGTCTCATAATAGCTAATTACCTGCTTAAAAACAAACAAAAAACAACAGCTAACTGAACTGGTTGTCTTAGCTGGTCATGCAGTCTTGGGCTGCGTTCCATTTCAAATTGTTATCCCTTTCCCTCGCAAACTTATCTCCATCTCATGGACTCGGATGTACGTCACTGCTTACGTTGCACGAGGGTCCACTACTGGTAGAAGATGTGCAAAAGGAACACCTTAAACCCTTGATCACTTGGAGCATGTTGAAGGCTGATGTCAGTTTTGTGGAATGATTTAGTGTTTTTTGCATCTGAGGAAACAATGTTTTCGGAGACTGATTTCAGAGGCTTATGTGTAAATCTTGCATGTTTAAAAAAAAAATTTCATTAGAATGAATTGACATAACAATGTTGACATTACAATGAACACATAGGCTATAACTGTTATAAACAGTTTAAGTTAGCTACATGTATTATTTATTTAAACCTCAATATAACTTTTCTAAACTGCTTAACTGACCTAACTTCACATCTATCATACATTAGAGTTATGAGGGTGGGGTTCATGGCTGTGTCTCATTTGGAAGGCAACATGCAAGGTAGGACACGTCCTTTGAAGGCTGCAGTATACCGAGTGTCCTCCTTTGAACAAGCCTTGTTTAAACGAGACGGCCTTTGTAGGACAAACGGAAACAGAACGTAACATGGTTGCTATGACAGCACGCCACTCTTTAACAAGCACGATCGCTTTGAGTGAGAAGGGAACAATTTCCCTCTGGAAGGGAATGTATGAGGTACATTTTAGGAGAGTTATAATGATGTAAAGAGAAAATAAAATAGATTTTTCAGGTGTACTTTTAGTCTTTATTTTAATTATATATTAATTATACATATTATACACTCTGCACCCGTCTACTGAGGTACTTTAACTTGGGAATTAACATTCCTTGCGTTTGAACATCATATGTATGGGCAAATTGGCGTAATTAGTTTTTTAGACATTTCCGTTGAAGCAAAGAATTGTGGGTTACGAGTGCCCACGAAGGATACACCTCATGCATCCTCCGAATTCCCTTGAAAGAACATTCGAAGTGTCCTACTCGCTTTCTCTGGAGGACACAGCCTTCCAAACGAGACTGTAAGAATGCATCCTCCGGAGGTCGCATTTGTCAGCCGCATAAATCATCGAGGCTGTCTCGTTTAAAAAATGCAAGTAGCACACTTTGAATACAGAAGCTTGTTTAAAGGAGGACAAACTGTAAACTGCAGCCTTCACAGGGTGTGTCCTACCTAGCACACAGCCTTTGAAACAAGACACAGCCTATGTAGTGCAATCTGCTGTCACGTCACAATCAAGTTGCATTGTGTGATATGGAGCTGCCTGAAGTGTACATCAGGGCTGTGTTCCACTTCACTTTTAACATCCTTGCCGCCATTTTGGAAGGCCGTTCCATTTCGTTCATTGAGTGAGGGAAGTTTCTGTTGACAGACCTTCAACCCCTCAATTTTGACCGATGGATCGAGTCTGTTCTGATGAACACTTCAAGCAGCTCCATATCCCGCAATGCAACTCGACGTGTTGTGATGTGACAGCAGATTGCACTTCATAAACCACAACCCCACACAACTCTAATGTATGATGGAAGTGACGTTAAGTCAATTAAGCAATTTAGAAAAGTTATATTGAGATTTAAATGCATAATACTAGTAGCTACCTTAAACTATTTATCACAGTTATAGCTTATGTGTTCATTGTTATGTCAACATTTTCGTTAAGCCGGTGACTCGCAAACAGCTGTGATTGACTCAATGTACTGTTGACTCGAGAGCTCTAGACTGGATCATCTTCATACGTTGATAAAACGATAATACAATCAAGAGGGGGGGAGGGGGGTCGCGTGATATGAGCGTGAAGCGATCATCTGTGTTCCGCAACTGCTTTCGGGTCCTTGAATAACTTATAACGTGCGAGTAAGTGCAGCCAGTGGACTTTCTGGTGCCCTCCTAGGGTAAGATGGTGCCCCCTAGGGAGTTGGTGCCATACGCAGACTGCGTAGTCTGCTTATAGGGAGCGGCAGTACAGCACATGCTCAATGTCAGCAGCTCATCGGTTCTCAGTATTTCAGACACCCCCGAATGAGGCGATTCTCAGTTCAGCGTACTGTTGACTCGAGAACTGTTACAAGCAACTAATTTCACTGTTGACTCGAGAACTGTTACAAGCAGCTCATTGCACTGTTGACTCGAGAACTGTTACAAGCAACTCATTGTACTGTTGACTTGAGAACTGTTATGAGCAACTCATTGTACTGCTGACTCGAGAACTGTAATGAGCAACTCATTGTACTGTTGACTCGAGAACTGTTATGAGCAACTCATTGTACTGTTGACTTGAGAACTGTTATGAGCAACTCATTGTACTGCTGACTCGAGAACTGTAATGAGCAACTCATTGTACTGTTGACTCGAGAACTGTTACGAGCAACTCATTGTACTGTTGACTCGAGAACTGTTATGAGCAACTCATTGTACTGTTGACACGAGAACTGTTATGAGGAACTCATTGTACTGTTGACTCGAGAACTGTTACTAGCAACTCATTGTACTGTTGACTCGAGAAATGTTATGAGCAACTCATTGTACTGTTGACTCGAGAACTGTTACTAGCAACTCATTGTACTGTTGACTCAAGAACTGTTATGAGCAACTCATTGTACTGTTGACTCGAGAACTGTTATGAGCAACTAATTGTACTGTTGACTTGAGAACTGTTACAAGCAACTCATTGTACTGTTGACTCGAGAACTGTTATGAGCAACTCATTGTACTGTTGACTCGAGAACTGTTATGAGCAACTCATTGTACTGTTGACTTGAGAACTGTTACGAGCAACTCATTGTACTGTTGACTCGAGAACTGTTATGAGCAACTCATTGTACTGTTGACTCGAGAACTGTTATGAGCAACTCATTGTACTGTTGACTTGAGAACTGTTATGAGCAACTCATTGTACTGTTGACTCGAGAACTGTTATGAGCAAATCATTGTACTGTTGACTCGAGAACTGTTACAAGCAACTCATTGTACTGTTGACTCGAGAACTGTTATGAGCAACTCATTGTACTGCTGACTCGAGAACTTTTATAACTGCTATTAGCAACTAATTGTACTGTTGACTCGAGAACTGTTACGAGCAACTCATTGCACTGTTGACTCGAAAACTGTTACAAGCAACTCATTGCACTGTTGACTCGAGAACTGTTACGAGCAACTCATTGCACTGTTGACTCGAAAACTGTTATGAGCAAGTCATTGCACTGTTGACACGAGAACTTTTATGAGTAACTTATTGTGCTGTTGACTCGAGAACTGATGCGACCCGAGTGTTCAGTCCGATTTGTAAACTAGTTGGAGCGGTTAATTGCAAAGCAGAGTTGACAAAAGCAGATATCACCAGTTCTAGGATCATACTCCCGGTTATTGGCTCATATAGGCACATCCGAGAGACAGGTTAAGATAGAATAACTTGTGGATTAGTGTTGACTCAAGACGCGAACTGTTTCAAACTATTCAGTCCAGTTTGGTGAACTAGTTCAACGCTTTCATTAAAAAGAACATCATAAAGCTGATTCGTTCATGAACTGGACATCACTAAGTTAGCGTGTGGATGTTAAAAGTGGGTTGTTTTTTTGAGGGGGTTTGGACCCTTTTTAGCTGGTCAGGCTGGAAAAGCTAGGGTGTCATTCTTGTGGTGTTACATGCAAAATAAATAAATAAATAATTAAAAAACTGTAGATGTGCATTGATGCTATGGCTGACTAGAATTATTAAATTTCCCTGCATTGCCTGCTGATTGGTGAAAGAGGTCAAGCAAAGGCCACATGTGTACTGTGAACTATTGGTCTGGACAATCTGCCCTCACTGTATTCTGGATCTGGTCAGACCATAGATGAAATGTAATAACTGTAGGTGAGTGAGGGGGCGGGGACTGTGACGTGGGTTCAGCGCGCATCTCTGTGTACGTCTGGACCATGACGATGTTATGGACAATATGGCGCCGGGAGTAGATTTAGCTTGTGAACCTGGCGTTGTCTAAAAGTCCGGCGATCCGACAGGATGAACCTCTGCGCCCAATACTTACGGTTGGTAAAATTCAAATATACCATGCTTGAATTGGTGACAGAGGGTGTGTTTTTATCTTCGAGGCCGAATCTAGTTGATCGGAATGTTGCTTTGCTAGCACTGGCTGTCAGTGCTTGACGCTAGGCTAGTTAGCGTGCTAGCCTCTTAACGAGACAGCGAAAATGTAAACAAACACAAATAGCGGACTTTTGCTGTACGTATAGTCAGAAAGGATTAGTTGTGATATTTAAATAAGCAAATATGGATATTTCATTGATCTAAGTCGGATACTTGTACTTATACTAGCTGTTATGAGTGTGCACGCTAAGTACTGTGCTATGTTAGCCCGCTTTAGCTATCAACATACCACTGGATGAAATAAGAAAACAAACCAGTCACACACGCTCGCTGTTAAACTGGTTACATTAGTGACCCGAACTTTCGGCTTCTGGTCACTAAATGGTTTAAATGGTTTGTCTCGAAAAGAGGCCTTTGTATTGTCCCCGTATTTACAAATGTAGCATATTTGACGTGTAACTGTTTCCACTTTCCTTTCATTTTAGGCTTAATTATGTATTCCAGTGACGAACGAGAGGCGACAGTACTGATAATATATGCACCTTTCCTTAAAACCGGTGATTTGGTTATGTTAATGACACGTGTGACAAAATGTTTTGGTCATATTATTGATGGTATTTCAATAGCGCGCATCGATTTTAATGGTATGCAATCCCACATGTGAAAGAGGGGTTGTTTTGACAGAACATTGGGCAGTATTGCTTTAATTGCAATGGGTTGCTGAATTAATGTCAGCCTTTTATGAGCAAAGGGGTAAGCTTTGAAGGCTACTTAATGTTGTTTGGAGGAAATCAAGGATGGTTAATGCTGAGATGTGCATTTCAGAGTATCAGATTGGGGTCATATTGGTTCCCTTTGGAAACAACATAGCTTTCGCATTGTTTGGGTTAAATAATGGGGACTTTTCTCCTGTCACTTCTCCATCTGAAAGGTCTTGTTTCAGTATTACTACCTCTCCCTCTGTTTTACTATGGGCTGATAAGCTATGACAACACAAACAATTTACAATAGCATACACATCTGATTGGCATTATTATTAAATGATTGTGTTGTGTTTTTAAGTGGCAGAATGTTTTTGAATTTGTTGTTACATCAAATAGTACCTTAAACTTAAGAGCAAATCCTTTTGGTGATGTGTATAGGGTGATATTTTCATATCATTATTGTATCATTGGCAACAGGGTGATGCACAAGCCAATTAGTGTTATTTGGCACACAATACATACACAAACAAGTTTGTTATTTACAAAGGTGTTTGACATTATTCTGATTTTCTGGCAGATTCAAAGCAATATACCATTATATTGCCTTAAAAGTTGCCTTGTGCATTATGAATATAACGTTTTGCTTATTGGTCTCATAGGACAAATTTTTCAACATGTGAATGGGCCTCCTGAACTGCAATAGTCTGTGCTCATTCCAGAGATGTGTTAAGCAGAGCATGCCCATGTCTCTTTTTTTTCTCTCTCCTCATTTACTGTGCAATGTTATTAACATATACATTTCTCCTCTGGAGCAGGCAGGCAGAGACTCTGAAGTCTGACATGACAGGTATGTTCTAAATATAAAGTTTAATCTCTAAATTTTAGTTTTAGTTAGAACTGTCATCATCAAAAGTAAGCATTTGTAAATGTATCTTATAATATGTTAATGTGCTATTTTGAACTATTGTTTTAACCTGTCCTGTTTAAAATAATTACATAAGAGCAATGCACTGATGTTTGTTATATGATTTTTAGAGCGGTTAATATTGTGCTTTTCAACAATTGTTATTGTTAGTTATGAGCTTTATGAGTCTTTTGCCATGTTTCATATTTGTCATCCCAAAACCCATTCACTCTGGTAACCATAGCACTGAATGTGGTTACTAAGACATGCAGATTTTTCTACAAATTAACTGAAAGGTGCTGTTAGACACAGTCACGTTTTACAGTGTGACTGCAGAATTAGCTGTTCAGCATGTTCCACTCCCTGTGTCGTGCAGATTCAAAGCTTGGTGCGGCGGAGGTCTGGACATCACGACAGGCTCTTCAGGATTTATACCAGAAGATGCTGGTTACCGACCTGGAGTATGCTCTGGACAAGAAAGTGGAACAAGATCTGTATGAATGCTAGTGAAAATACATAGCCTATTGATTTATATAATTTACTTTATCAAGTGATGCATGAAACTAGCAAAGCTGTTGGTTTTGTGAATTTATTTATCTGCTTAGTCAGTTGATTTTTTTTTGCATCCCGATGAACATATCTGGTTGACTGGTTGTCATTTTATCCCCCAAACACTTTTGTTTCCAGCTGGAATCATGCTTTTAAGAATCAAATAACAACACTACAGAGTCAAGCTAAGAACAGGGCCAACCCCAATAGAAGTGAAGTACAGGCCAATCTCTCCCTGTTTCTTGAGGCAGCTAGTGGATTTTACACACAAGTAAGTTGCATTATTGTACAAAGCTCATTGTTTAGTAGATAGATGTGGATAACTTAATTCAAGGCCATATGTCACATGACTGATTGTAATGATCTCTTCCTTGTTCCACTCAGTTATTGCAGGAGCTGTGCACTGTGTTTAATGTGGACTTGCCTTGCCGTGTGAAATCATCTCAGCTTGGGATCATCAGCAATAAACAGAGCAGCACCAGTGCCATAGTGAAGCCCCAGCCCAGCTCCTGTTCCTACATCTGCCAGCACTGTCTCGTCCATCTTGGAGATATTGGTGAGCCTGCAGAGGATGCATTTACATTTTAGCTAACTGCTTTTTAAGAAATTAATAAATGAATATTCTATCATTTACTCGCCTTATGTTATTCCAAACCTGAATGATTTTCTAGAGGTCTGCAACCTGGACCCTACTTTGAAGTTCTAACTGAACATGTTTACGTGGTGTCTGCTTTGTTCTTTCATCGTTTTCCTATGTAAACACATGCTGGATGGAAATCTTTGACTACATTGCACCACCTCTCGCTGTTTCTTCAGCGTCTTTTTTTTTTAGACACCATATCAAGTTAAAAAGAACTTAGTTTAAAAAATGTATCTTAAGACACCCTCGCATTGCATGGGGTTTGTCCATGGGATGGTCCAGGATGTGATAGGGGACTGACGGTCGCATGCGTGCCCCTCTAAGGTTCAGCGGTGTGAGGGGCGGCGGCTTCTGTGGTGGCCTGTCTTCCTAGTAGTCTGTGGTGTTTGAGGGGAGGAGTGGCCCGGCATCCTTACCCATCGGCCACAATATGTGCTCCCATGCCTGTCGTTACATCTAATTCGCGCCTCTTAGGTGCAGGTTCCTGCGGCGCGTCTGATTCGGCCGGTACCCTCACCGCTCTGCTCCTGGACCTGCAAGGATGCCAGTGTGTACACACAAAAAGATAAAAGCCGGCTCCCTTAGGAAAGGCGCAATCTATGTTTTAATCACAGTAGGTGTGCCTCAATTACACCACTCCTCTTAACTGCCCACTCCTGTTGTGAGCCTGGCTGAAAGATGGTCCTTAAAGGTGGGGCAATGATAACGAGAGGGAGGAGTGTGTCTTTCCACCACAGTGCTTTGAAGTACTGCCTATTGCAACAATACTTGCTTGAACAAGAAATTATTAAGATAGTATAGAGTCTATCTCAGGTCGATTTCGGGCTTCAAATCTGTCTGTACCAGTCAGGTAGGGTTGGGTCACACAATCTCAGGTATGGGTTGGGTTCTGGTTTCATTTTTGAGGCCCATCCAGACCTCTATGACTTTTCTTCCATAGAATGTTAGGGATCGACAGCCTCAGTCAATGTTCACTTTATTTGTATGGAAAAATTATCCAATGAAAGTGAATGGTGACTGAGGCTGTTAGTACATAACATTTTGCCTTGAAACAACATCATGTTGAGTAAATGATGACAGAATTTTCCCTTTTGCGTGAACTATCCCTTTAACATATAATTTGGAATCTTGTTAGATTCTTTGAAATATATTGCAAGTTGTTATTGTATTTAGAAACGTGGAAATGGAGAAAATATTTGAAGCATGAGAGGATTATTTGCTTAAAGTTTATATGTTACTTCATACTATTCACAGCACGTTATCGAAACCAAACCAGCCAAGCTGAGTCATACTACAGACATGCAGCTCAACTTGTTCCCTCAAATGGTCAGTCACTATTTGTGCATTATCACACATTCTCAGACACATTACCATTAAAAATAAATAAATAAAAACACTGTAAATTTGACTTTGTTTTTTTCCCTCTTCAGGTCAACCTTACAATCAACTGGCTATACTGGCCTCCTCTAAAGGAGACCACCTCACAACAATCTTCTACTACTGCAGGAGCATTGCTGTCAAATTTCCTTTTCCTGCTGCCTCTACCAATCTACAGAAGGCTCTTTCCAAAGCTCTTGAGAGGTCAGATTTTGTTTTTGAATGGATTGCATACAACAGAATTTATACATTTAATCCAGGGTTATGTACAGTAAGATTGCACACATTAGAGTTTCGAGCTATTTAGATTAAGTCCTGTGATCTTTTGATAAATTGTGGGTAAGGTATATTTTTCATATTATACTATCAATTTAGGACCCAGAGTCATTTTGTTTTTGTTATAATAAATGATTTATTATACCTCAACATATGTGTCTCGTTAACTTGCAGCCGTGATGAGGTCAAAACAAAATGGAGCGTATCTGATTTCATTAAGGCCTTCATCAAGTTCCACGGCCATGTTTATCTCTGCAAAAGCCTGGACAAACTCAATACCCTTAGAGAGAAACTTGAGGAGCAGTTCCAGGTACAGGCAAAAACACCAGCTGTAGCTCTTCATTTCACTAAGGCATTGAGATCTCTGAAATATTGACTTGGCACAATTAATTCCCTTTAGTATTTCTATGTTAGAATTTGCACTCAAATATTCCCATATACTGAATCGTTCCACAGAGACTGATTCTCCAGAAAGCCTTCAGCTCCCAGCAGCTGGTCCACATCACGGTTATAAACCTGTTTGAACTGCACCACCTCAGAGACTTCAGCAATGAGGCAGATGAGCACAGCTACAGCTCGGATGAGCAGATCAGCTGGATCCAACTGCTTGGCCTCTTCAGTACGTCCTACTCTGTGTTACTGATATGTATGCTAGGCATTAAACATGAAAATAGCTGGTATAGATTTGATTAATCTTAAAATTAGTTACTGCATTATTAAATAATTTGAATTAACAATGAACTAGGGATGTGCACAAGTAATCGTGTACTTGTTCAGAGCCAACTTATCGACCATTAAAAACACTACTCCAGTATTGCAAACTTTTTTTTTGTGCATTTGCCTGCTGTAGGCAATGCTGAAAAACTGTCACTTCCCTCTGTACCTCTCAACAAATCTCGCTGATACAACTGAGTCATTAATGCTTGGAGAATTGTAATGAAATGTTATGAGAATTAAATTAAAATTGGTTCATTTAATTTTTTCCAAAATAATTTCAAAGTTTGTTGAAGTTTGTTTGTTGAAACCTTTCTTGGTAACATTTGTGAATAACACAGATTATTTATGTATTTAAATTTTTTTGTGGGTTAGCGTTAGAGTACTCGACTAAAAAACTCTATAGTCGAGTATCTATAATGCCCATCCCTGCAATGAACGAGTATACAGTATATATGATGTATTAACATTAACCAAGATTAATACATGTAAAAAAAATTGCTTATTGTTAAATCATGATACCTAATACATTATCTAATGTTAATATATAGTATGTTTTTGTAAATTCTTACCAGATTCTGAATTTTAATATCATTTTTTAATCTTTAAATTATAGAGAACAATTATAATAAATCCTACAAATGGAAAAGTAGGTAGTAGCTCAGCCTCACAAGCAATAGCTTGTAACAATGTAGTAATGTAGTTGTTTCTCTCTCTAGTGTCTTTCCTGGGTGTGATGTTAAGCCGAGCATTACTCAATAAGAACCGTGAGGAGATCATGGGGGAGTGCCCCCTTCCTGCCATCAAAGTGTCCCTGGACTGGCTAAGGCTTCGACCCAGTGTGTTTAATGAAAGTGCTGTGGACAAGCGTCAGTAGTAAGAAAGGCTTTCTACTTTTTCCTCCACAATATTTCTCAGTTGTTTACAAAAATGTACGTTTTATGTCGGTTTCATAGTGAAGTAAGTTTTGTTAAAATGGCTAAGTTTGCAATGTCAGTATGCTTTGATTTGGAGGGGAACTTTTGCTAGTGGACCAGTTTTCTAAGTGGTTCTTAAAATACCTGTGAAGTGCCTTGAAAAGTGCAATTTTCATTAGAAATAACCAATAATTTTTTTTCCCCATAAAACATAGCCAATAGGCTATAGCGTTCATCACACCTCATACAAACACATTCCCTCTGTCTAATGTGCTGCTGCTACAGAGTGAAACTGGTACAGAATCTGAGGAGTAATCTCAATACAGAGTTTGTCCGCTTTTCCATTGACTACACTGACTAAGAACCGAACAATGATCTAACTAAGCACGTTTCTACATGACTTGCCTACAAACAAGCACAGCAAATCGCGGTCTTTGCTCACAATGCTGAAGCCATTGCTGAAGTCAATGCAGATTAATGAGAAACAATAAAATAAAACATGACTATATCAATGTTTTGAATCACAATACACTAAACATAGAACAAGCAACACTGAGCTGTACATCCAAATAAACCTGTGAAAATGGCTGCATTAAAAATAATCTTCATACACGTTCATTGCATCTAACTCCCTGACCATGTTCCAATCAGAAATGATCATCCCGATTCCCTTCATAGACAATTACCTTCCTTTCGGAGAGCTTCAGATGTCTAAAATGTGATAACGGTCATTTACATCTCACTTTTTAAGTGATTATTATTGGAAATTCTATTTGGAACGACCCTGCAGCATGGATTATGTTCCTTTCAAAGTGCCCTTCGAAGGTATTATCAGCACGTGTAAGAACACAGCCAGGCACGCTGAAAAGATGCAGGGGGAGTGTGCGTTTTAGTGCTAGAAAGCATTAGATTGGACAATGTTTCTCAATCTCTGTATGAGTCATGGATGTTTTTTTGTTCATGTTGGATGACATGGAGTCATTTTAGACAGAAGAGAGACATTGCAGATTTTAAATGCTTATATCTTCTTAAAACTAATTTTGTAAACTTACAGAAGTATACAGTCCTATAGATGGTCTTAAAGCTAATAGACATGGACTAAAAGCAACAAAACTATTTTTGATTTCATGCTAAAAGCCTGATTTAACCTCATCCATGATTTGCATAATCCCTTCAATTATTAACCTACTACAATCCATTGGCCATAATTTCTTGAGAGGCAGACAGAAACAGACATAGGGCTGTTTCACACACCAGTTTCCAGAACAATGATCTATGATGATGAATAATACTTATTGAATGTAAATTTGCTTTTAAAGCTTGAACCTGTAAAAGCACAAGCCACTCAGCACTGCACCTTAATATTTTCTCCATTATTACACTTCAGATTGCCTGAGCCTTGATTATGATTTGTTAAAAATGACTCATCTTTGGTATTTCATAGCATCTGGCCATGGCTGGTGTCCATCCTGAACTGCTTTCAGCCCAAAGAAGAGGATGTATCAAATGTATCAGGTAGTGAGTGCTAAATCTCAAGCTTACTTTTCTTTTTAGAAGTGTATTTGGGTTTTAAATATTTGAATGACATTAATGGTCATGTTTTTTTGGTTTGATTCACAGTGATTCCACTTCCTGAGGAGTATGAGCTTCAAGGCTTTCTGGCCCTCCGGCCTGCTTTACGGTAACCTTTCTCATTATTAAATTGTTTCAATATAATTGCAACAATTTAATAGTTCTTTTTAACTTAATTTAAGTTTTAGCTGTATTTATTGGCTAAATGATGTAATACAACGATGTTCCAGGATGCTAGACTTTTCTCAAGGGCACCAGGGTGTCATTGTTGGCAAAGAGAGCCTATTAGTTCATGCCAGACACCAGAGACTCATTAGCCTGGGCAAGTGGGTGGCTGACAACCAACCTCGGTGAGTCTTTGTTTTACTTTCATAATTATTTTACAGCTCATGTCATCATTCTTTCAGTTTTGGATCCCCTATTTAAATAAGTAGGGGTGGGTAAAAATATAGTTTTTCTGATTAATCGTGATCTTCCCTTTGAATGATGTCGATGCTTAAATCCCAAGATTAATCTTTCACTCAGTGCGCAACCCTCTACTACAATGAGAGGAAATTACTTGCATTTGCAACCAATTTTCGCACTAGACAAGATCCATCCAACCCATTTGTCATTGAATACGGTCACTTTTATTACCCTTTCTGTTCTTTAAAGTCAGTTGGTGATCAAAAACAACTACAAAAAAACATTTAAATCAAATCATGCATCACACAGATGAGGTATAGCCATTTGAGTCCTCTCTAGTTAAGATTCACCCATTTAAAGGCGTTGTTTACAGAAATTTTGTTTTGCGTTAAAGAGACGGTACCTGTTGTAGCACAACCAGTTCAAGAAATCAAAGTAAATATTTATAGTGATAGTACAAATTTAGCAATTTTGTCAATAAATATGTAACAAGAATAATATATGAAATATAATATTTATTGATTGAATACATTCATTTGTTAATTTGTAAAAAGCCAAGATGTGACCCAATATGATGAAAAAGTAATAAATATTTTAATAAAATAAATATTTTCCTAATGTACCTTGTTAAAGGTTTCCCTGTATAATTAACAGCACCAGCTGGGAGATCATTTATTTTTCAGCTCTGGAAAAAGTTAAGTTTACTGCAAAATTATCAGTTTCTCTGGATTTACTGTTTATAGGTATGTGTTTGAGTAAAATGAAAATTTTTGTTTTATTCTATAAAGTACCGACAACATTTCTCCCAAATTCCAATTAAAAATATTGTCATTTAGAGCATTTATTTGCAGAAAATGACAACTGGTCAAAATAACAAACAAGATGCAGTGTTTTCAGGCCTCGAATAATGCAAAGAAAACAAGTTCATATTCATTTTTAAGCAACACAATACTAATGTTATAACTAAGGAAGAGTTCAAAAATCAATATTTGGTGGAATAACCATGATTTTCAATCACAGCTTTCATGTGTTTTGGCATGCTCTCTACCAGTCTTTCACATTGCTTTTGGGTGAATTTATGCCACTCCTGGTGCAAAAATTCAAGTAGCTCGGCTTAGTTTGATGTTTGTGGCTATCCATCTGTGGATCACATTCCAGAGGTTTTCAACTGGGTTCAGGTCTGGTGAATTGGCTGGCCATAACAGGGTCATGATCAGGTGGTCTTTCATCCACACCTTGATTGACCTGGTTGTGTGGCATGGAGCATTGTCCTGCTGGAATAAACAATCCTCAGAGTTGGGGAACATTGTCAGAGCAGAAGGAAGCAAGTTTTCTTCCAGTATAACCTTGTACATGGCTAGATTCATACATCCTTCACAAAGATGAATCTGCCCGATTCCAGCTTTGCTAAAACACCTGCAGATCATCACCGATCCTCCACCAAATTTCACAGTGTTTGCAAGACACTGTGGCTTGAAGGCTTCTCCAGGTCTCTGTCTAACCATTAGATGACCAGATGGAGGATCGGTGATGATCTGGGGGTGCTTCAACAAGACAGGAATTGGGCAGATTTGTCTTTGTGAAGGACACATGAATCAAGCCTGAATAAGTAGGTGTACAGGTTTACCTAATAAAGCGCTTGCGAGTAAATTATTGCTGAACTTAACAGTTGTTTTACACAATAGATGCTCTAAATTCACTCTGTAGCTGTGGTTGTTTGCTGCTTACATAGAAAGATGGATTGGTTTGATTTGACCGAGGCCTGAAATTTAAATGTGCTTCTCCAGGTTGATCCAATGTCGCATTAGCGATGGGTTTGTGCTCTTCGTCACGGATATTCCAGAGATGGTGGTGGAAGAGCCACAGGAAAAGGACACACCTGTCCTCCAGGAGTCATCTAACGGTGAGCAGACACCTAATGACAGCACCCAGGGCTTGAAGTCAGTCCTGTCTGCCGGAAAGAACCAGAACAGCGGCCTGGATTGCAGCGAAAGACCTGTGGTAACCTTCAAAGAGAACATCAAACCACGTGAGCAGAGCAGAGAACAGAACCGAAACCAGCACCAGAGAGATGGTGGGAAGGACAGAGCTGTATTTAATAAAGGAAATGGAATACAAGGGAAGAATGAGCAGAAGAAAGAAGGAAAGAGGAAGAGTGAGGTGAAGAAGAACAGTCACGATAAAGCAACAGATGCGGGAAAACAGGTGAGAGAGAATCACAGAGGAATTTATACCTAATTTTGCTTATTCAAATGTATGAGCATTCAAACTCTGCTGTCTTTTTGCATGAAGGTGAAGACTCAAAATGAGATGAGGAAGACTCCAGTGTCTGAAGCAAGGAAGACTCCGGTCACACAGACTCAAACCACATGCTCTTCTCAGTTTATCCCCATACACCACCCAGGAGCTTTCCCCCCTCTGCCCAGCAGACCAGGTACACATTCTCACACACCCAGACTAAAATAATTATAAGTTCAAGGTCTGAATACTCGGTGATTATTTTCTTTGTTTTCCCATTGGTTGGCAAAAGCTGTCATCTAATGTTTTCATCCTATTAGACAAAAAGTACTCTTCAAGTGTGTGCTTAATGGCTCAAAGCAAAATCTTCCATTGGGCTGCATCAAACTTTTTTCTTCTTATATGTATACTAAATTGTAGAATTTTAGACCTATTAAATTAACGGATTCATACTTGAGAATTGTATTTTTCTTAAACTATTGGCAAATAATGTATTTCTTGTGTTCCACTTTATATTAGGAGTCTTTAACTACTATGAACTAACATGAAAATGCATACAATACAATGCACTTGTATTTACAATTGTGTAAATACAAGTTGTGCTGCAAAATTCTTACAAGATTTACATATGCTGCTACTGAGTTTGAGGTATGGGTAGTGTTAGGGTTTAGCGTAAGGATTGGACAAGGGTTAGGATTACGGGTAAGTTTGAAAGTGTAACTGCAGATGTAACTAAATGCAGGGCTTTAAATGTAAGTACAATACAACAACACATATGCACATAAGTACATTATAAAGAGATAGTTCACCCAAAAACAAATCAAAATTCTTACATCATTTGCTCACCCTCGTGCCATCCCAGATGTGTATGAATTTCTTCTGCAGAAAACAAATGAAGATTTTTAGTAGAATATCTCGGCTCTGTAGGTCCATTTAATGCAAGTGAATGGTGACCAGAACTTTGAATCTCCAAAATTCACACAAATCAGCATAAAAGTAATCCATTAGACTCCAGTGGTTAAATCCATATTTTCTGAGGCAATATTATAGGTGTGGGTGAGAAACCGATCAATATTGAAGTCCTTTTTTAACTGTATATCTCCACCTTTGACCAGCCCTGTGATATGGTAAAATAACAAAGCATGTGAATTGCTAAAAACAAATGAAGAAGAATGAAAAAGGAGACTTGTAGTAAACAAGACATAAATATTGATCTGTTTCTCACCCACACCTATCATATTGCTTCAGAAGACATGGATTTAACTGATGGAGTCTTATATTTCAAAAAAACTTCTTTCACATTGTCATTATGGGGTATTGTTTGTAGAATTTTGAGGAAAATAATGAATTTAATAAATTTTGGAATAAGGCTGTAACATAACAAAATGTGGAAAATGTGAAGCGCTGTGAATACTTTCCGGATGCACTGTAGATTGCTTTTATGCTGATTTTTGTGAATTTTGGAGATTCTAAGTTCTGGACACCATTCACAGCGTGCAGAGTGGAGATATTCTTAGAAGAAATCTTAATTTGTGTTATGCTGAAGAAAGTCAGACTCATCTGGGATGGCATGAGGGTGAGTAAATGAGAATTTCCATTTATGCATTTGGCAGACGCTTTTATCCAAAGCGACTTAACAGTGCACTTATTACAGGGACAGTTCCCCTGGAGCAACCTGGAGTTAAGAGCATTGCTCAAGGAGACAATGTTGGTGGGGATCGAACCAGCAACCTTCAGATTACCAGTTATGTGCTTTAGCCCACTATGCCACCACCACTCCATTTTTGGGAGAACTATCCCTTAAAGACACCTAATATAAAGTGGGTTCATTTCTTGTTTTTATGAATAAATCTAGAGAGGTTTTTAGGTAGTTTTATACTAAAACAACTTCTGCAGTGGTTTGATTAATTATTCACTCCTGAATAATGACTGAAAACCGAAGAGTTGTGCATTACTATTAAAACCCACTATATCTAACCGATAAGGGTATAAAGGTCTGTGCGTCTGATTTGCCTGCTTTATAGTCTCCCTTTTTTATGGTGATTACCTTTCTACCCGCTTATTCTCTTTCTGTGTTTTTCCTCCAGGTTTCCCCCCACCCGCATATGTGATTCCTCCTCCTGTGGCGTTCTCCATGAGCCCAGGCTTTACCTTCCCCACAGGTGTATCCGTACCTGCACCCTTTCTTCAGACCGCCTCACACCCTCAGTCTGCTAATCAGATTCAGCCTGGGAAACCCTCACACATTCCCTACAGCCAGCAGAGGCCCTCTGGACCAGGGGCCCTAAACCAAGGCCCTCCTCAACCTCAACAGACACAGCCTCCCCCTCCACAGCCATCTCAGCAGGCCTTGCAACAGTCTGTGCAGCTTCAAGTGCAGCAGCAGCAATCGCCCAATAAACAGAGCTCTCAGCTCAGCAAGAGTCCGCCACATCATCACGGCATACAGCAGGTAATGAGTTGGCTCAACAATATTTTGCTGTTGGACTGCTAAATCACATTTTTAGCAACACACACACACACACACACATTTTTTTTGATAATTTGAAAAATGCCTGAAAAAGAGAGTGAGGACTCTGAGTCAGAGAGGATCTTACTTACACCAAAACATCTTAAAAGTGCTGTGTGGCACTTCTTCGGTTTCTGGAGTATCGAAGGCGAGATTGTTGACAAAACCAACGTAATTTAAGTTGTGTAAGAAACCGCTGCTATATCACTCCACAACATCTAACTTGAGAACACACATGCAGTCTTCTCATCCCGAAGAGTTTTCTCAAGAATGTCATGACGAGCAAATTAAACAAAAACAGTGTATTACTGGCACATCGGTCAGAGCTGAGCATGTATTTTAATCAGCTGGAAACATTGTCAACAAAAACGCTCAGCCCTTGCTGCAGATCAAATTGACTGACTTTTGTTTTTGACAAACAATATGTAGATGTATGAGTGAGTGGATGGTTTCAGAATAACAGTTTGCCATTTTGTGTTAACATAATACTTTACGCTGTCTGTTGAAGTGTGTTTTCACATATTACTGATGCTCTTCCACTTATATGCACTTTTGTTGCCTCAATTCCCTTGTGTGCACATTTAGGAAATTATATTTGATCTATGAACGATTGTTTAAAACATTATGCACTTTAAAAAAAGTCATGTCATTTCATTGCGCTCATTTGCACCCTCTTGTGGGCGTAGGAGACAAGACTGTACTTTATTTTCCTCAAACATTCTTACAGCACATTACTTATGCTAGCACATTACTTAACCTAGCTAGCAGTTACAGTTTCAATATGGTTAATGAATTTAGCTACATATAGCTCAATTCCTATCTCAAATGTCAGTTAGTCACGTATTTTCCTACTTGAGAACCAATGTTAGTTTTTTATTTTAGTCATAGGTTTAGTAATTTGACAAAATGTCCTTTAACTTTTGTGAGACACTTTTTGGGTTGGGCCGTATGGGATCACACTCTTCTTCTGAGGTAAATTCACAGCTCGTTTTCTTTAAAAAATTATAATTTGCTCAAACGGGAAAGACTACCTCTCATTGCTTTCATACGGATTACACAATCAGAGAATATTTGTTTACTATTTAAATTTATTCATTTAGAAGTAGACTATTCAAGCTTTCTATAGACATATTTATTTTTCATGTCTGCGAGGCAAGTATACGCTGAGTTTTGGTTAATTTTTATGACGCGCTCCAGACTGAAGTTCACGGAGACCGAGACAGCAGAAAGCGCATCCTGTATAATTTTTTATTTTACACTTAGTTTACCACAACATTTTGCTGTTATTGTGTGTACAAAAATAAAAGTAAACTCTTTATAGTTTCGAAAGTTGTCTTGCCTTTATCTGTATGACCAAAAATGACAGAGTATTTCTTTCTGCTGTTATCAGGGTAAAAGTCAGGTGATCGCTCTGGCGCCAAAGGGGATTGACTATGTTATGTTATCAATGTATAAAAAAAAAAACTCAAACACAAGCAAATCAAATATTGAATTTTGGGAGCATTTCCGACCATGCATGATGCTATTTTGAGCCGACGCCTAATTAGCTTGCTTGTTAAGCTTAATGGTAAATTTATGCTGGCTCTATGGAGAGATTTAAAAATTTTTTTAAAACTTATAGTGATTTAATGTTACAGCAGTGGCAAACATTGTCCTTACCTGGCTGACACAAATGAAGGCGTTTGAGTGAGGTAATTGACCGGTTTTAAAGCAGTTCATTTTATCGCTGTTCCGTGCATTCAACAAACGCAGCTCAAGATAGGAAATCCCCAACGCACTGAATCATTGGATTATATGAATCCATATTCACTTTCTCTAGATGTTTCTTCTGTTGATTATCTATTTGCACTAATATCTTGCAGTATTATCTCATATTTTAGTCAACAGTATGCTAAAAATTGTTTAGCTTTCGTCATGATGTTTTCCACTCTTTGCAGCAGCCTACGTGTTCCAGATTATTTTAACAGCAGAATAAGAATATGAACGTTGTATTAATTGACACAGGTCTTAGGCTATAACACAAATATAGCTGGTTATTTTTTCGCTATTGATTTTTTTCGCTATCTTTCACTTGCCCCTTCAACTATTCCGGATATGCATTAATGTCGAGCTCTGAGATGCAGTGCTTATTTTTTTCTTATTATTTGTAACCCATTCTAACTGTAATGCCTTTGTAATCTGCTTTTCTCATCAATTTTGGAATGCCCAACTCCCACTACTTACTAGGTCCTCGTGGTGGTGCGGTTACTCATCTCAATCCGTGTGGCGGAGGACAAGTCTCAGTTGCCTCCACTTCTGAGACCATCAATCCGCACATCTTATTACGTGGCTTGCATGACACCGCAGGGTCTCCCAGCATGTGGAGGCTCATGGTACTCTCCACGCACAACTTAAGAGAGCGAGAACCACTTAATCGTGCCTGTGAGGAAGTTACCCCATGTGACTCCCTAGCAACCGGGCCAATTTGGTCGATTAGGAGACCTTGCTGGAGTCACTCAGCACATCCTGGATTTGAACTCGTGACTCCAAGTGTGATAGTCAGCATCAATACTCGCTGAGCTATCCAAGCCCCCTCCTTCAAGTCATTCTTGAAATTTCTACAAAACCTCATCTGTGTCACCTAGCTAGATCAGTGGTCCCCAAACGTTTTTAAACTACTGCACCCCTTTGTGGGTTTATGCGTTACATAAACTGCATAACCATCTAATTTCTCTCTCATTTTGCCTGTTTCACTAGCTCTTGTGGTGCTGAGGTTCAATATGTGCTCTTCTGTTACCCTGACAATATCTGATTACCATGGTGACTACTTGAAAGTCGGTTGCTACAGCTAATTTGTTGGATAATCTCTCTCCCTTTATTTCTGTTGTTTGCAGCCTTACATGCAGGTGCCTGAACAGGCTGGTCAAATATGGAGCCAGCACCAAACTCAGCCCACCATGCAGAAAATGCCCATGCAGCTGCCAGTCAAACAGCCTTTCTTCATGCCCACCCAGGACCCAATGAAGCTCTTCGAACACCCCATGAGCATGCAGCCCCCTCAACCCAGCATGGACAAGAAGATGAAGTTTCCAGAGGTGAAAGTGCAGGATTTCTACTGGGAGCCTTCGTACCACATTGGAGGAGAGGGCAGGGGTGGAATGGGGGACAGAATGGGCAAACGACAGCCTGGAGTCTTCTGCCCCGACCAGGATAACATGCCCAGAGGCTCTCCATATGAAGTTAGCATTCTTAGCCTCCCATATGTAGACAGTTGTATTACATATTACAATCTTTCAGATTCATTCTCAGTCAGATGTGTTTTCACCTTGCTTTCCTTGGGTTTACACAGGTTTAGCCTTTGTAAGATATACATGATAAACTTGATTTGCAGCATTAGCTGTTTATGATTTACAGCTCCCTTTGGATCTTCTTGAAACTTGATCTCAGCACTTGCTAAGATGTGCATGATTTCTTATTTTTCATCTCCTCCCTCACTTTTTCACCTCTGACAATCTATCTCTGCTGTAGTGAAGTGCAGTGGCCCCAAAATGTTTTGAATTCTTTATTATATGAATGTCTTTGCATTATATATAACAAAATATCAAACCAAGTGGAATTTATTTGAAAGAAATCACACAAACACACACTTCAAGCAAAACTTGTCAAAGTTGTTTGGTTTCAAATGATAAATTTGATATATAGATGTATTTTTCAAAATTCTGATTTTTAAATATATGAACTCTCATTGGTTGTCAAAAGTTGTGGAATATGCCATGAGTTTATTTTTTTTTAACTGCACCTGTGGTTACTCTTGATAGGTTATTTTTGTGAACTTGAGAGACAGAACCACGTTTACCTGCAACCAAATAATTTGTTTATAATCTTACTGATAGCTTAATCAGATTGAAAAGCCTTCATGTAAACACAAATGATCCATTTGAGCTGGATACGAATGAAACTTCCATCCGATTAAAGGGGGTGGTGTAGACCTAAAATAATCAGTTTAAAAGAAAAATATTTGATATTTGAATCCGACTACTTTCTCAATCGTATTTTAAAATACTTTGCGCTCATGCACAGATATGTGGTGCTTATGTATGTTTATACACAATTTAAAACAAAGTTTTGGGAACAAAACAAAGACAAAATGCTTCATTAAGGATTTGTAGGCTCGCACTGAATATTCTACAGGGCACATATGTTGTTTCATGGCATCACATAAAGCAAAAAAGAACATTGTGTCATTATTAGGGACTTTAAGCAGCAGGTGCGATTACCGAATTCTGTGTTCCATTGTGTGCATGCGACTTCACTCAGATGCAAAGTGAACACAGTAAATCTCTTTAACATCCTCCCCAAAACTCACACTGTTATAGGCTTTGAATAAAAATAAAAAAAAAAACTCAAAAATATAGATAGCCTATTAATAATATCTAGGTTTTACACAGAAGGTTTTTGTATCGCACAAGAGTAAAAGTCTTCTTCTGACAGTTATTTAACACTACAAGCATCTCTTCTTTGCTGTTTTAAATAGCCTGCCTTTTTTTTCTTGAATGATTAAATGCTTTGTTCCGCCTTCATGTGATTTTTGCGTAGTGACCCGTCCGCAGCTGTTGCTTAAAATAACTATTATTTAGTTTCCATTACGCATCTGTAAACTCCATTTAGGACCAGTCTCACCCACCTTTCTTCGTACTCCCAGTCAGAGATGCCTGCGGTTAGATTGGAGGAGGAATGGGCGTAAGGCAAATACATGATTAAGTCAGTGTCTAATTTAGACACTGGTTCTAATTCTTCGTTTGCTGAGTACAGTGAGTAACATAAGACGAAAGCTTTTCTGGCATATTTTTTTTTATAAATCTCAACCAAGCAAAATGCCAATTATGTTTTTTGGTGCCATTTTCACTTTCTCAGCTTTCTCCGCTTCTTCAGAACGCCACGACTGATGCTATTCGCATGCACAGAAGTTTTCTTGGGAATGCATGTAATGCGCATGTAAATGAATATTTGTATTGGATTGTGAAGTTTAGGGGACATGTAAACAGTACATTTTAGTCAGATTGACACACATATGTGCTTGCGAACTCAGCCACTGACTTAATGCAAAAGAAATGGTCTTTGTTTTCAGATGTCGTTTGGTTTAAGTGGTTTCAAATGCAATGAAATTCAATTGACTTGAGTCTTCACATGCTTTTTTGGGACCACTGTATCTTAAGAAATTTAGAGCAATTAAAAAAACGATGCATCCTTTTGTAATGGATTTTTGACTCCCTGAATGGTATTGTTTAAAAGATTGTTTTTTGCTGACTAATTTACATTGCAGTCAGTCATATTACTTCAATGGCTATGAATAGAATTGATTTTCAGAGGCTGCTACTTTGACAGGTGTCCTATTTTCTTAAATACTGTATCTTTTATCCCTTCCCTTTCTCTTTTTCCTTCCTTCCCCTTTGTGCTTTGTCTCTCACTAGGACAACAAGAGCTCCCCTCTTCTGCCCCCAGACCTGTTAAAGACTCTGGCGGACTTTGAGGAGGAGGAGGAGCTGCTCTTTACTAAACCTCATGATTTCTACCAGGCCTTGGCTGGTCCTCTTAGCTCTGCTCCTGGAAGGAACATCTTTGTATGTAGATCTCCTCCTATCATGTCGTCAGGCAGGAGAGGATAAAGTTTATATAGGCCTCTTTTCATTCAGATTTTTTAGAATACATCCATCATTTATTGTAGATAATATATGGGTATTTTGTTATTACACAATTCTGTGTAAAAACGGTCTGATTGATATCTTGTTGGGAGATTTCATTTTGGAACAGGGTTAAAGTGTTTTTTGTGTGTGCTTCTCTAAATTTTTAGTTGCCAAATCAGTCAAGGCTGGACAGTGGTGGTGATGTGATCGGTCAGTCCTCTCTTCTCCCACGATTTTCCATTCAGGTAAAGCTGCTATGCACTTTCCCATGCACACACTTTATGCCTCCCTTGTGTTATGGATAAAAAAAGACACCAGGTGGTGGTGTTTTCCTTTAAAACATCACATTTGAGTTAACAGGACCAACAGTTGATTTAGTTTCACTTACAGATTATAAAGGCACTGAAAAAAATTAAAAACCTCTGATGGTTTCATCATCTCTATATATTCTTGTATAAAAGAGCCGTAGGTCACTAGATGCATTAAGCCACGGTGCTCATGTGGGCAACACTAGTTTGGATCCTGTTCCCCCTTTTGCCCATTCACTCAATTGTTGGATCAATAAAAGTGGCCAAAAGTGTGATTTAAATGTGTGTTTATTGTTGTTTACAGGAGAGCTACCAGAACAACAGCATTTTTAGTGAGGCCTATGGTAAAAATATGGCACCAGGGTCTAAACAAGATACACCCATGATGCACCAGGAGCCCTCCCTCTACTCCTTGTTTGAAGGAACTCCATGGTCCCCTTCCTTGCCTGCTAGCTCAGGTGCTATGTCATGATTTATTAGGTTGTTTTACAGTATTATGTGAACATTAGAGGTAGTTCATCCAAAAAAGGAAAATTCCATCATCATTTACTAACACTAATGTTGTTCCAATTCCATATTACTTTTTCTTACATGGAACACAAAAAATTATGTTGGGCAGAATGACAGCCTAGATCACCTTTCTCTTTCAAAGATGCAGTAAAAAGTGAATGGTTACTGAGGCTGTTATTCTACCTAACATTATCTTTTGTGTTCCACAGACGGAATAAAAAAGTCATCGGGTTTAAAACGGTATAAGGGAGACTGGGCAGCTTACAGACAAATACTCTCCTAATGATGATTCGTTCATAGCCATTATTTTGTAATTGTTAATCAAGCAGTGTAATATACGTTTTTTTGAATAGTTTATGAATGATCTGTTTCTAACACTGGTGTCATCTGTTTTGATAGATCACTCGACACCAGCCAGCCAGTCCCCTCACTCTTCAAACCCCAGCAGCCTGCCTTCGTCCCCTCCCACCCACAGCCATAGCTCCCTGCCCTTCTCCAACTTCGGACCCATTGGGACACCCGACAGCAGAGACCGCAGAGGAACTGACCGCTGGAAGGCAGAAAAGACGGGTAATATTGGTAATTAGCTTTTTGAGTGCTTGCTGTGTGGGTAGTTTGTAAATCAGTGGTTTATCATATTAGGAAAATGTAAATGGTTGGTATGAATTCACTCTTTTAGGTGTGAGTGGCTTTGGGTTTGACTACCTACCTTCTGCTTCATCCTCCTCTGTGCCAGAGAACAACAGCTGGCACCAGGGGGCACCAACCAGCAGCTGGGGAGCCCAGGACATGCCAATGGAAGACTCCTCTTCTGTCCTCCTTGATAGTTTCAAGGTAGCATTTTCCACATAGCGTATAGATTTTAACTCCTTTTTTTTTTTTTTATTACTACTCTTAAAAAGAAAAAAAAAATACAAATATTGCATTTCTGGAAACTCTCTGGTAGCTGGTTACATTTAAAAAAATTAAATAAAAAATAATGTATTTATGCATTTGGCTGAAGCTTTTATCCAAAGCGACACAGTGCTTTCACGGTATCCATTTTTATCAGTTTGTGTGTTCCCTTACATTTGAACAAATATATTTTTGCTTCGACAATTATATTTTTACTTGGGGAGTCGCAGAACATCTTTCAATGGAGATAGAGCCATGGTATTGTTCTTTCCCTGCTGTTTGTGACCCAATCCGAACAGATTGCGACACACCAGTTGGTAAAGGACATGGTGTAAGGCAGTGTTTCTCAACTGGTGTGTCGCAGGTCTGTTCGGATTGGGTCACAAACAGCAGAGAAAGAACAATGCCATGACTATCTCCATTGAAAGCTCTTCGGCGGCTCCCCAAGTAAAAATTTGGCCAGCCAAAGCAAATACGAAGCAAAATTATAATTTTGTGTTTAGCGCTTTAGATGCATTAAATATGCTTCTCATCTTCAACGCTATATTTTTGCAGTGCGATTGAACTCTGGTTTTCACGCAAGCCATCACAGAGCCACTTGTGTCAATTACCTGCTGTGCTCTAATCGACTGTATCTCTGGAGCACGCTTGCGTCAACCGGCCTACCCTAGATATTGCGGCGCAGATCACAGAACTGATGTGATCCATTTTAAAACTTTCTAGTTTAAAGCACTATTGAGGAACCCAAACCTCGCAAACAGCTAGACAGTCTGACATTATAAACAGCACTGATGAAGAAAAGAGCAACACTGATATGCAGCAAAAAAAATTAAATTTATACATCACCCTATTAAAACTTCTGAATATTTGACAGTGTTAAGTCTGAACCTCCAAGGACTATGGACAATTTATGGGCAAAGTTTTCCTATTGTGTAGTATATGTTCTCTTTGAATAATATTTTTGATATTTGGAAATAAACTAAATAATAAATATAATGGGTTCAGAAGATAAAAATAGGCACATCAACTTGAAAAGTTTCCTTTATCTTTTGTTGTTGATATCAACAACAAAAAAAAAATATAGCCTCAAGCGGCCGCTATCGGGGTCCAAGCACATAAGGACAGATGACCAAAATAATCAGATTTGACAAGAAAAATCCTGTGGAACATGACCACTAATGCTAAAATGCTGTGGAAAAATATTTGCCCCATCTGATTTCTTCTGTTACTGTGTATATATCATACTACATTTTTTTCAAAAAAATAAAAACAAAATCCAACATAAAACAAAGACAACATGAGTAAACACAAAATACAGTTTTTAAATGATAATGTTATTTATTGAAGCAAAAAAGTTATCCAATACCACCTGGGCCTGTGTGAAAACGTATTTGCCCCTTAGGAAAAAGGTGATTGAAATACATGAAATACAGTCTGGGAAGGGTTACAAAGCTATTTTGAAGACTCCAAAGAACCACAGTGAGAGACATTATCTCCAAATGGAGAAACCTTGGCACAGTAGTAAACCTTCCCAGAAGTGGCCAACCTACCAAAATTCCTCCAAGAGCATAGTGATGATTCATCCAGGAAGTCACAAAAAAGCCAAGGAGAGCATCCAAGGAACTGCAGGCCTCTCTTGCGTCAATAAAGGTCACCGTTCATTACTCTAATATCAGAAAGACACTGGCCAAAAATGCCATCCATGGAAGAGTGGCAAGGCAAAAACCACTGCTAACCCAGATGAACATTAAGGCTCATTTGAATTTTGCTAAAACACAGCTTGATGATCCTCAAACCCTTTGGGAGAATGTTCAGTGGACTGATGAGTCGAAAGTGGATCTGTTTGTAAGACACTGGTCCCGTTACATCTGGCATAAATAAAATGCAGAATTCCACAAAGAGAACATCATATCTACGGTCAAGCATGGCGTGGTAGTGTGATGGTGTTGGGATGCTTTTGCTGCTTTAGTGCTTGAATTCTGCTCTCTACCAGAAAATCCTAAAGGAGAATTTCCAGTCATCAGTCTATGAGTTGAAGCTCAAGCACAACTGGATTATGCAGCAAGAAAATGATCCAAACATGGGAGTAAATCCACATCTGAATGGCTCAAAAGAAGCTAAATTAAAGTTTTTGAGTGGCCTAGTCAAAGTCCTGATTTGAACCTGATTGAGATGCTGTGGCAGGACTTTAAACGGACCGTTCATGCTCGAAAATCCTCCAATGTGACTGAGCTAAAGCAGTTATGCAAAGAAGAGTGAACATCAAATTCCACCACAGCATTGTGAAAGACTGATCTCAAGTTATCGGAAGCATTTGGTTGCAGTTGTTGCCACTAAAGGTGGCACAACCAGGTATTAACTTAAAGGGGGCACTTAGTTTTTCACATGGGTGATATAGATGTTTAATAACGCTTTTGCTTCAATAAAAAAGAAAATCATATATATATATATATATATATATATATATATATATATATATATATATATATATATATATATATATATATATATATATATATATATATATATATATATATGTATGTATGCATATATGTGCATATATGTACGTGTGTGTGACATCATGCAAACATGTTGTCACCCAGGGAGTCAGTGATGTTCACTTTTGTGATACAATAACGGAGCATTAGTTTACACTAATTGCAAATAGCTCATCTCAGAGGTTATTTTCACTAACTGCGCCCACAACTGCTAAGTCAAAACTTAAGACAGCATGACAGATTTATTTTGGGTCAACTGCTGATCAAATGAAGGCAGGCATATTTTAATATTTCACTATGGGGCAGAGACATTAAACTAGTTAATGTGTTAGACATTTAGTGGATTAAGAGATTGGATAACTAAATAACTATTTGCGTCCCAATAGTCTAGTGGAAACAGGATCTTATACCAAACTGCACAACCATGTGCAGCTGAAGTAGCTCTGGGTGTAACAACGGTATGTGTATGTGTTTTCACGCTGGAGATACAGGTTTGAATCCCACCTCTTGACACCTTTTCCCATGTCTCTACTGTTAATATTTCCTATAATACTACTTATAGTAATGAATAAGAGATTCAGAACAGTGATTTGGTCACCCTGATGTCGGGGAGTTGAGAGAAGGATTTGATCTGGATAAAATTAACCATGGATTTACTGTAGTAATATTGTAGTAACCATGTGTTTTGGTGGAAACTGTATAGTTCTGATGTACCAACCATGATGTTACTACAGTAACATGTTGTTAATAGTAACCGTGTTTAATTTTGTGGTTACTATGATTTTACTAGAAAAATACCATGTTGATACTATGGTTACTAGTAAAACCATGGTTATTTTTTGTAAGGTAGGGTTAGGGGTAAGGGTTGGTGTAGGGTGTCTGTTGGACACCAAATAAACATAATAAAAATGCTGCAGTGATGCCACTATACTGTATGTAGTATATAAACAGGGTGTAAGAGTATCTGCCACTATTTGCACTTGAGTTCAAATAGCATCTATCGCTATTTGCACTTAGTGCAAAGATGATGCTGTTTGTTGCTTTTTGCATTTGCAAATAGCATCTATCACGATCCAAATAATATACATTAAGTCAAAGTTTGACAAAAATGACTATAAAACTTGTTTATCAAATGTTTGAAGAGACAGGCATTCAAAACATGGTTAATTAAAGTTTATTTTGATTAGCGTAAACCTGTAGAACAAACACTAGCATGGCAGCATCATTTATTAGTTCAGTTCGGTTGCTATGAAACATCTGTTGACAATCAAGGTACCACTGAAAATCACATCGTAATTAATCTCTAAATTGGAAATAAGGCCCCTCCTTGACACGTTTGTGTGAGTTGTCAGGTAGTTGTGACTGAATTTCGAATTAAGTGAGAAGTCACATAACACTTTTTCATTAGCGATCATCATTTTCATGATCAATCATTGCTGTCACTTACGAGTACTTGAGTACTCGTGCCAATCCTTAGTGTGTGCCTGAGTAGTGGTGCACATTTGGGACCATCCTGACAAGTTTGGTGTGTCTGCGATTTACGGACTTTTATGCCCATACAATTTTATGGCAGAAAAGTAAAGAAGAAGAAACTCAGAACAAACACAATAAGGTTCTAGCATCTTCAGTGCTTGGATCCCTAATTATATTTGGTACATCCCCTTAGATATAAACCATGAACAAAGCTATGCAAGATAAAAGAAAATGTGACCCAGGCTGCATTAAGATTAGATTGCTTATCTTTACTCCAATTGTTTTCTACTTCCTCTCTCTCTTTCTCTTAATTTCCTTCACACTTACTTTCCTCATTCCTTAGTCGATCTGGTCGAGCTCTATGATGCAGCCTGGCCCGTCTGCGCTGGAGCAGCTCCTGATGCAACAGAAACAGAAGCAACAGCGCGGCCACAGCAACATGAACCCACCACACTGAGAGTCCATGGGGGAAAAGCACTTGTGTGAAACATGATTCAACAGAAGAGGTGAAAACACCACAAGCTCCAATCGGAAATTTCCGGCATTACCTGCGTGCGGAGGCTGGAGACGGCAAACGATGTGAAGCGACAGGCTCAAAACGAACCGCTTGCCTGACCGACGAGGGACGTGCTGCCCTCTCCTCTTTCTCTCTTACTCACTCTGTCTCTCTCCCTGTGCCTCTACGGCAACGAGGGCGTGCAAGCACCTGATCTGCCACGCTGCTCAGCACGTAGCCGCTGCAGAACACTGACTCTTGAGGAAAACTTTCAGAGACTTTCTCTCTGATTGCCACCTCTGGTAGTCCAATAAAAGGTCATTCCCCCGTCTCATCCGGACTCCCTGATTTAAGACTCTGGATTAGACTGCCTCATGCCACCTGCTTGAATCACTCTGTGTGACTGACACACCTCACATGGAGGAGGTGTTTGTGTGAGCTTGTGTGTGTCAGAAAGGGATGTTTATTGATGGGCAGAAGTGGAAAATGAGGGACAAAAGGAAAGACGGACTGCTTTTGTGTTTTTTTTCGAAGTCTGGATTCATTCTCTCGGAGGAGGGATTCGTGTCGCTGTGTTTAGATGGAAAAAAAATACAAGTAAAAAGATGGATGAATGAAGAGTGATGCAGTCAGTGTGAACGTGTGCTTCTAAAGAATGCACATGGATCTTAGACCTTAGATTGATTGACTCGGGCATGGACCATGGTGTTGTCATGTATAGTCTGTTGATTTGTAAGATGTGTTTGGAGAACGGGATGGGGAAAGTCTGGGGGCGCTGCCTCTCGCATTCAAACTATTATGAAGCTCATAGTAACTTTTATAGCTCAATCAGTATCAGAGCTGGGGGTTCGACTATAGATGTAGGATGTAGTATCATTAGCTGCAATAGAGACTGCAATTATTAACAGTACTGTATTTTGTGACTTGTTCTGTAGCAGTTTTAGCTCTCTGAAATATTATTCAGTAAATATGTTCAATATTTTACTGCTAACGGGGGAGTTAATTGAATATGAATATGTGTCTCCCCCTCTTGTCCTCTCCTCTTTGTTTCTTTGAGCAAATCTTTACTCTGGCTTACATGCATAACGGCTTCTTTTGTTAATGTTCTGCCTTTTTAATAGTTTTAAGCTTTATCAGCTCTCTTTGTGCCTGGTCTGTGTTTTCTCTTATTCCTTTTGTTGTGTTTTTCTCCTGTTTTGTCGGTTTTAAGAATTGTTAGCATCACTATCATGGCTAGGCAAAACTAGGCAAATGGGTCCAGTTGCAATGCTGTTTAGGTCAGCAGAAAGGGATGCAAGCCAGGGGAAAACCTTTTTCCTACAGCAGCCTCACAGCCAATTTACTATCTCTACAGCCACTGTACACAGATCAGTTCAGAAGCCTCTGAAAGAGAAGTCCCAATAGCTGCTGACTGTGCTTAGACTGAAGAAAGCCCTCTGATAGGACTGTAGAACAGTAAACAAGCAAGTTGCGCTAGCTTCAGAAATAGTCTCTGAACGTGCAGAAATGTTCTTGTAACCTAATTTGTTGGTTTCCTCAGGTTAGTGTTGTGTTACCCTGTTTTAATAGGGGCCCTGGCTTTGCTAGTGCTTAAGTGATTGTGTGATGGAAAATGGTCACATCATCATGGATGCTCTTGGAGTCTGCCCCCAAAATTCAATATTGTTTTGAAACCGAAGGGTTCTAAAATACTCTTTACACTGATTTTCAGTAGAGGATATAGCACTGAATAGGCCTTTCAAGGATCTCTGCATGATCTTGTATGGGTGCCACTGTTTGTTAGAGATGTTCTGGGGCCAGGGGTTCATGTTGGATAGGCTTAAAGATTTATAAAAAAAATGTCTACATTGGTTATTTCTTCCTGGTTAAACCACAAAGGCATTTTTGTTCAGTGACGGTTATATGAAAGACATAATCTCTTGTATGATGAGAATAAAGCGTGTTTTTATTTTTGAGTAGAGAACATTTTATTGAAGACAAACTTAAAATGAAGTGTCTATTTGCAGTGTGATTGTGCTTCTCTTGTTGCATTTAAAATTGTATTAAAATAGAGGAATGAATAAATGAATAAAAGGAATCTAGAAATTGATTAAAGTCAAAGTATCATTTGAAAAAACTGCAAAGCAAGGTTTCAATGTGAGCTGTGTGCCCCTTTTGTTCATCTTTTTATCCTTTGTTCAACAAGGAGTTCCAGAATCTTTGCTCTGATTGCTGTGAACATCTTACATTCTTTTATTTTGGATGGACTTGTGGTGCACAGTCTTGTGTGAATGTTCTTTCTTTGGGCACCTTGTATCTCACTGCATTGTAAATGTGGATTTCCCTGTTGTCCAGTATCCATCTTTTAACTGTGGCTTCTGTAGTGATGTACATTACAATGCTGATGACAATGACAACAGCCTTGCGCCTTTGGGCCATCATATAACATTCCAATGGTAAAGCTAAAGAAAAAACAAAAAAATAACAGCCAGCTTTTGACAGCAACTGCACAGGTAAATTTACTACTAAGCAAATTTGTCTCAACCCTTAATTAATTCTGCCACTTCTGCAATTCTGCATGAAATACATCTTTCAGAATGCCTTGTATTTTTGATGGAGGAGATATCCAGTCATGTTTTTTTGGATGATTTTGTCTGGGAATAGTTGGGGGTGAGGATATCTCCTTCTATAATGGGCTTGATTTATTGTGTTCTTGTCTCTTTGTGGACACTTATAAACCCTGAAAACAGCTTTGCCTTTAATTAAATAAACCATGTCCTCGAATGCATTGCTGGTGTCTGTTCTTTACTGCATGCTTCACAACACAATGACCTGTCTATAGAGTATTTTACTTTTTAGCCAATAGGTATTTCATTTTCATACACATGATTCATTTCATTAATATATTAGGCCATTTTTTAATGATTTGTACTTGGAAAAAGAACAGTATAATTTGCTAAATAAGATCGAAGTATAATTATTACTTTTATTATGCCAATCCAGTTTGTTACCATGAGTTTGAGCTGTTGCAGAAGGGACAAATAGAATGAGGAAATGACAGGGCTATACTGTAAATCACAGACAAAACATTGAGAGCAAGATGCTTTCTAGAAATGGAAGGGAATGGGTTGTTCTGAGAACACCCTCCAGCACCTCACCCACTTCCTGACAGGAAACCAGAGTGGTTCAAGATCAGCTTACCACATATGCCAGCTGCCTTATCATCTTTTCACTTAATGCAAACTCTATTGAACCGTTTTTGCCACAGAATATTTCAGTGTGTACTTGGGTACCACATTGAGTCAATCTTTGATAAACCCATGCAAAAACTCACAAGGCAAATTATTAAAGAATTTATGTATTTTTCTTTGTTGTTTTTACCAGACCCTCAGTCATGGCTTGACATGACTTCAGCCTCAAAAGTTAAATGCATACTTTTTTGCCAGTAAAAAACTATGTGCCAGACTGTTTTCAAACAGGTTCTCCAAACACTCCCCCTTTTGGCAGAAAAATATTCCCAAAGCAAACTTTGCCAATGTCGGCTGTTCAGGATGCTCAAACAAATGGCAATTTTTCAAAAGTGTCACAGAGCCGCGGTGTTTAAACTATTTGGAGGGAATTAACCTACAAATAGATTGCTTATAGTAGTTTCTGCATATTGAGTTAACAAATATTTTAACAACAACAAATTACACTCTTAATCTTTTTAAGCTAATTTATTCAGAAGGTATGATTTTTGGCCTTTTTGTGTGTAAATTTTCTGTTAAAATACTTTGTTATTATCCTAATATGCAGATACATTCGTAGGTTAATTCATTTGTAGGTTAATTTTCTCAATAACTGTCTTTGCGGCACTATAAAACGTCCTCTTTGTTTTGACCTGTCCATACCAACACAACATTTACTAAAAGTTGGGGCAGGCCATTCAATCAAATTCAATTGTTCAATCAAATTCAATTGTTCAATCAAAGGGGTGCATTCGGAAACCTTTTTCTTTTTCTGCAATTCCGTTCGGTGGTGCAGAAATTACACACTTCAGCTTTAAAGGGATAGTTCACCCAAAAATGAAAATTCGACTCTATTTCTTCTTTTGAACACAAAGTAAGATTTTTAGAAGAATATTTCAGCTCTGCTGGTTCATACAATGCAAGTGAATTGCGGCTAGAATTTTGAATCTCCAAAAATCACAAAGTCAGCATAAAAGTAATCCATAAGACTCCAGTGGTTAAATCCATGTCTTCTGAAGTGATATGATAGGTGTGGGTGAGAAACCGATCAATATTTAAGTGTTTTTTTACTTTAGATCTACACATTCACTTCCACATTCTTTTGTTTTTTGGTGATTTACATTCTTCATGCTTATTGCCACCTACTGGTCGGTGCTGGTCAATGGTGAAGATTTTTAGTAAAAAAGAACAGATAAATTGATCTGTGTCTAACCGTACACCTATCATATGACCTCCGAAGATATGAATTTAACCTCTGAAGTCTTCTAGATTACTTTCATGCTGGGTTTATGTGATTTTTAAAGAATTAAAGTTCTGGCCACCATTCACTTGCATTGAATGGACCAGTACTGAGTTGTTATTCTAAAAATCTTCATTTATGTACTGCAGAAGAAATTCATACATATCTGGAATGGCATGATGGTGAGTAAATGATGAGAGTATTTTCAATTTCATGTTTTTGATAGTAGGTTGCACTGACAAGTAGGTGGCGCTGTCACAAAGTGTTCAAGAATGATGCAGCAGCAGCATTTCCTTTTTCGTGACTTTGAAGAATAAATTTACATTTACATTTATGCATTTGGCAGACGCTTTTATCCAAAGCAACTTACAGTGCAATTATTACAGGGACAATCCCCCCGGAACAACCATTGAGTTAAGTGCCTTGCTCAAGGACACAATGGTGGTGGCTGTGGGGTTAGAACCAGCGACCTTCTGATTAAAAGCTGTGCTTTAGCCACTACGCCACCACCACTCCAATAATAAATCAATGGATGTGTCTCGTTTGGAAGGATGCGTCCTCCCGAGGTCGCATTTGTCGGCCGCATACGATCATCGAGCTGTCTTGTTTCATTTTTATACATTTGTTTTGTCTTTGTTTTTCTTATATTTTTTTTTATCTATAGTCAATGTCTTTTATGTATATGCACTTACATTTATACAATTGTTAACCTTTTTCGCATTCCCAATAATAAAAAAATAAAAAAAAAAAATAAAAAAATGCAAGGAGATCGTCTCGATGACGATTGCGGCCGACAAATGTGACTTCTGGAGGATGCATCCTTCCAAACGACAGCCAATTTGAGATTTTCTAATGCGGTCAAGAGAAGAGAAAATTAATTAGTACTATTTACAAAAATTTCCCTTAGCTTCTTTAGGATTTCTAAGATCTTCCCACTTTTTGAGGTGAATCCAAGAATTCACAAATTTGCTATTAATCTGATCTTTCTGCAAGTTTGCTGAAATGTATTATTATTATTGTTATTTCTATTATTATTATTATTATTATTATTTTTGATTGAGGACAATTTAAATGATACAAAGAAGAGTAAATATAATATTTATAAAAGCATAATTTGCTGAAATGCATGTCCATTTTGCACATATTATGTGTGAATACAATTAATTAAGAGAGCTATAACATTAATGTGCTGTTAGAAACAGCTTCACAAAACGATGACATATTAAAAACACATTGCTCATTAATATAACCTCTGTAATCACAATGTCACATGAAAACAGATCCTTTCTCTTGAAAGACATTTATATGTTTTACTGATATTCCAGTCTCCAAAGAAGTGTTTTAAGTGTTTTTAAGTCCTCCATTTCTCCTCTTATTTTAAGCAGCAACGTTATTCTTAAATTTCTTTTATTTCACGTGTCATTCTCTGTGCTCTTTGGCATGGTGGGTTTTTTGTTAGGGTTGTGTCAGTGTGGATGGGGGTACCACAGTGATGCAAATTGGGTTTGGCCTCGTACAAATACCTCTCCCTGAACAGCTCAGAGTTTAAATGCCTGTGGCTGCACTAAAGTATTGTTCTTAGATCATTCTGTCATTTCTTCTACATGAAGCTTTCTCATTCTGATTAATGGCTGTGGATTTTAATGCGTTTTAGTGAAATATTCAGGGGATTTTTCAGAAGGTATTTCGTACTGTACGACAGGAAACAAGTTTCTGGTCTAATAAGACAACCCTCTGAGGATTAAAGTAATTGCATGCATTTTTGTGCTGGCGTTTATCATCGTGGACTGGACTACCACAGTGACACATTTTTCATTCAGCACTGTACAAAATCTGAGGACTGTTCTGTGTCTGTTTTTGGGCTATATCAATCCATTTAAACCTAACCTTTTAAGTTTTTCCTCATCAAATGTGACTGGACTAAAACAGTATTGGTTGTTTCAGTATTTTCTATCTCTATTTCGAAGGCTTTCGTTCCAGCAACCTGTTTGGAGCAGGCACAAATAATCATGGATATACACCAGCAGCTGAAATGTTCTTTCAAGAAAAATCTAACTGGATTTCTCCAACTGGATCATCGGTCACATCATCGGTCCAGATATGTGTATTGTATATTTCTTAAGATGTGAGGATAGTTTCCAATACTAGACGATTTTGTTAGGAGGTTGAATGAAGTGGAGACCCCACTACTTTTTGGAAATCCCATCAGTCTCACCATCACACCAAGTAAGTAAATCAATTTGAGATTTTATTGTAATGCAGTTCTTCAACCATGCACTTAAACCAGGGAAAACATGAACTTTGATCAGTTAGTTTCAGGGCTCAGTTAGGTCAGCCTGTTAGTCCTAATATCGATGCAGGGTCTGGAGCGTTTTTGTAAGGGTTACGGTAGCAGTGCATTTTCAGCTACTGATCCTTTAACATTTGGAAAGCCGATATCCCTCACTGTCTTACCAAGTAAGTTCTTCATTTTAATTACTACGAGCTTCTACACCAACACATGTTCTTTTGAATGTAGTGAAAACTCTGTCAATTAGCTTGAAATGGTCTCTGGTAGTTGGTCTTTGACTACTGCGTGAGTTCAGCTTTAAGGTGATCAGACTAATGTTAACTTGACTTGTTACACTGAAGAAAACATTTGTAGTAATTTCTGTTTTCACACCCATATATACAGTATATATATAATATATATAGTCCTGTGATGCTCTCTGGCTCTTTCACACACATAATGATCATTGTTTTGCAAATACAAGACTTGCTGTTGTTATGTTTATGTACAGTGTATTTTCAGTCCAACATATTCATGTGCAGAAAGTACTGTCTTGCCAAAAGATTGAAAAAAGTGCTGAAAACTGCTTCTTTGTCTTTACACAGAAGATGCAATTCCAACTGCTCCGAGTCTGTCCATTATGTCCCCTTTAAAGGGCGATGGAAAGGATATTTGTCTGGCCGCCGGGTTCTTTCCTAGAGATAAGAATATGATTCTGACTGCGAATGGTAAAAGCCCTGTGACTCTACCAACTACCAGCAACGCTCCCTTGTTCATAAGCAGCAAAACCTATTATTATGCTGGCTTCAATGAGGATGATATTGAACAATGTCAAATGGATCAAGTGGTGATGACAAAGACAAAGACAAATGTGGACATTCCTGTGACAGGTTTGTACCTAAGTTGATAATTATGGTTTTGATGTTGTTTTGTTTAATTTTTTTTTAATTATCGTTAACGTTTTTAAATTATTTGTTTTGTTCTGTAGATAAACCTGAAAAATTCCCGATTCCACAGAATTGTAAAATGAATGCCTCTAGTATTTCTGCCTCAGTGTTCACTGGTTAGTAATGAAATACATTTAAATTATACTATTAATACTATTACATTTATTTAACTGTTACTATACTCTGCTGAAGTGTTTACAGTATGAAAAGATGAGACAGTTGTCTTGCATTTCAGTGTGGAGAATTTATCTGGACTTTTGCAATTTTTTTAACATCTAAAGTAATTTTTTTTTATATATTATTATTATTATTATTATTTTTCAGATGGCCCTAAGGTGAACTCCATGACCCTTCTTGTGACAGGTCTGAGAATTCTGCTTGCTAAATGTGTTGCAATCAATGTTTTGATGACTGTGAAGGCATTCCTCATTTAAAAGTTAAATTCAGTCATGTGAGATTTTTAGCCAAATCGAAATATCTTAACTGAAGCTGCAACGGACACTTGCCAAACAAATAATGGGTGATTATAGCAAGCTACTATGTCAACATTTATCTCTCAGTCAATGAATGTTACATTTGGAAAAATACATGTAGTTTGTAATTTATAAAATATAAAATATAGATAGATTGTATACCTCTGCTTTGACTCTCCTGACATATCAATTAATTTCTTTCTTAAATGAATTGCTTTGCTACAGTATATAATGCATGACTCTCCTGACATATCAATTCATTTCTTTCTTAGATTAATTGCGTTGCTACAGTATATTATGCATACATATATTATACAGTATATTCCAGCATTTTTAACTTTTGTTACGAACAAGTTCAAGTTAGAAAGACAGTTAGGTGTTGCTTTTTTATTTAATATTTTTAGTTTTCGCAAAGTGATCTAACGGTGTATATGTCTTTTTACATGGTCTTATTGTCTAACCAATTACTGTAACTCTTTGACTTCACAAAGCTCTTTACATGTTATATGAAGACATTTTTTACCTTTTCAAATAATAAAATACGTGATAAAAGAGAAGTTTCATATGAGTATGTCTAAACCACAGTTTTAACAGCACACACATGCCGGAGGCACATGCTCACCACACTTTCTGATAAAGATCTACTGCTCGCTTTGGGTTCTAAGAAACAGTGTGTTGTTGTTGCTTAATTTTCACACTACCTCTGTAATAAAAAGGGCGAGACCACTATAAGTAAACCTAACACTAGTTTCTAAGTCCTTTTATAGTTATTTACCTAACTTTTAATGAAATAGACTTCATGTGTTCCACACAACAGCAAAACATGATCCGTAACACTCTTTTCCAATTATCTGTTGTCCATTGTCTGTGCTTCTTTGCCCACTCTATATGTTTATTTTTGTTTTTCTGTTTCAAAAGTGGCTTTTTATTTGCAATTGTTCCGATATGTCCTGCACTCATGAGTCTTCTCTTTACTGTTGTACATTAAACTGGTGTTGAGCAGGTAGAATTCAATGAAGCTGTCAGCTGAGGACATGTGAGGTATCAATTTCCCAAACTAGAGACTCTGATGTACTTATCCTCTTGTTTAGCCTTCCACATCTCTTTCTGTCCTTATTAGAGCCAGTTGTCCTTTGTCTTTGATGACTGTAGTGTACACCTTTGTATGAAATGTTCAGTTTTTGTTTTTTTTTTGGCAATTTCAAGCATTGTATAGCCTTCATTCCTCAATGGAACAATGATTGACAGACAAGTTTCTTTTTTTTTTGTTGTCATTTTTGACCTAATATTGACCTTAAGACATGCCAGTTTATTGCGTCAACTCAAAAACAAACACAAAGATAAGCTTTGTTTAACAAACCAAATAGCTTTCAGCAGTGTTTGATATAATGGCAAGTGATTTTCTAGTACCAAATTATCAATTTTGTATGATTACTAAAGGATAAGAGTTTAGAGTGATGGCTGCTGGAAATGGGGCCTGTCTAGATTTGATAAAAAAATGACTTTTTATCAAATAGTGAAGCTGCTGTTTTTTACATCAGTAATATCCTGACTTTACTTTGTGATCAGTTGAATGTCACTTGGTGAATAAAAGTACCAATTTCCTTCAGAAACAGCAAAATCTGTACATTATTCCAAACTTTTGGCATTAAATCAGTTTTCTACCTAATATTATAATTTCAAATGATTTTAGAAGATTTAAGCGTGTAATGTCGTCTCACTCATTTTATTAGAATGCTTGATAATCATTGTCTGGGACCATGATCCCACCTCCTTGCCATGATCTTAAGTGTACTGCCCTCTTGTGGCGGTTAGTGAGAATATTCTTGCCAAGTCGAATAAATTTTTTTGACGGCTTGAGCGACCCCTAGTGGCTGTCTGAGATTTCATATTTGATTTAGAGCAGCAGAAACATTATTTGTGACTTAAATCTTCATCAGAACACATTTGTTAGTGTGTATGCAAACTATAAATAAACAATAATAATTTAAGTTTTTATTAAGTAGGAGAGGAAATTTAAGCAATTCAATAGTGATGATGGAATGGTTGCGTAGTGGGCTAAAGCACATAACTGGAAATCAGAAGGTTGCTGGTTCGACCCCCACAGCCACCACCATTGTGTTCTTGAGCAAGGCACTTAACTCCAGGTTGCTCTGGGGGGATTGTCCCTGTAATAAGTGCACTGTAAGTCACTTTGGATATAAGCATCTGCCAAATGCATAAATGTGAATGTAGTGATGTGCTTTAAAACTACCCCCACTCTATTTCTGTTTACAACAGTTAATTTAGATTCAAATGAGACAACATGTCCTCTTAACTGACCGGACAAGCTGTGTTTAAGAGTGCTGATATTTAGTGCTAGAATGCTTCATTGTTTTTGACCCAGGGGGTTGGTTCGTATCAGTCTGCTTGTCTGTGATCAAGGAGAGCCAGTCAATCTGTGTGTTGCTCAACAACATGTGGACATCCTGCTTTGGCTTGTTTGGAGCTATTTTCAGATCAAATTGAAAGTAAGTAAACAAAAATGTAACTATATCAACAGTAACTTCTTTTCAGCAATCACGTTTGAAGTCGTGCTGTTGTACCGAATATCAGCAGGCTGTCCAGCGGCCTCGTGACAATGGCAGAATCCCAGTCATGCTGATATTCACTTAAAAGCACTCTTGCTAATGTTCTGCTTGAATATATATTCTTATATTATTTTAGACACTGCTTGTGCAGGTTCAGAGCAAAGAATGATAATAAATAAGGCCATGTGACATGGTAAAACTAGGTTAGTAGAACACTGCTGTCTACTTTAAGAGGATACTTGCAATGCATCTCCTTTGAATTGTAATCTTTTCCTAGACTAGTTGGGCAGGTGTCATTTAAATACTCTGGTTTGGAATGATATAGTAGATGTGCAGCCAAACTCACTTACACATTTAAATTTCTACACTGTTTTATTACAGAAGATGATGAAGTGATGTACAGTGGGAGCAGTGATTTTAAGGTAAGAGAGTTATGAAGGCCTTGACTGGTTTTGAATTGTATGTATTAAATGTTCTTCACTGCAGTGCAATATCTTAAAAAAAAAGCATTTTAGGAGAGTTTTTGCATCAGTGCACAATACTCTCAGTTCCTGTCAGTGATTTTCTATAGCTACTTACAACACTTGATTTCTCACCATTACTATGTGTTTTAGGACACACAGAAAATAATTTGTAATTATATTACTTTTATTATGTAGTATTAAGAAAAACACTGTAAAGACATTAAAAATAATTGGAATAATTGGGTTATTTTAAAATCATTTGGTAATCATAGAATTTGAAAAAAAGAGGAAAAGAAAAAGTATATAATTTTTTAATGATATTATTAGTGATTTTGAGTGTTTGGTAAATACAGATTTGAATACATCCCAATAAAACCCAACTTTTTTATCTCTACAATGTGTGAAGAGGTTTTTTGTCTGGGACTGCACCACTGTGGTCGTCTGGCTCTGGCTTAAGACTCATTATGGGATCTGGAACAAAATTGATTGTGCAGTTCAGTGAGTATTCATTTTTATTGGATTCCATGTAGTTTTTAAAGCATGAAAATGTTTTATTTTTGTAAGTTTTTGTGTTCTACTAATCAAAAGGTAAGTGAGTGCAAAATATCATAACTTTGTTTGAACATGGAAATATTTATCATGTGAGGGTATTTGCAATGAAAGATATTTGTATATGAAAAAAATAAAAAAGATCAGAATTTTGATTTTAATAAAAAAAAAAAATAATAATAATAAGTAATAAATAATAAAATAAAAACCCATAATCATGTTTTCTGGAAGCACATTCAAAATGTCTTTAAAAAACGTTCTGCATAGAAATGTGTGTTGTTAAACTCTTAAATATTCAGTGACATTTTTTTCAGATAAATCCAAATTAAATCTATGCAAAATTTTGGCTTTATAAGAAAATATGCGGTTAACAATTTATTGGTGAAATTCATTTTAAAAGATATATATCGTCATGAATTATTGTTTGATGAGTTTATGTTATGGTGTATAACTTTGTGTGACTAGAGGGACTGACAAGATTGTTTTTGCAAGTGGTATGCAACTAATTGTGGAATCAAGTAAGTTCAAGCTTTCTCTCATCTTCAAAATAATAGAATTACTTTTAAATTCTAAATTAGCAGTTTTTTAGTAGTTTTACAAAATCCTACACATGTCTGTATATTTTATATGAAGTGTGTGCTGTTCAGAGCTGCTAGACACACACGTTAATACATACCTAAAGTAAAATACTATCTCTGAAAAGGTCAAAGTTTTCAACAGAGTCAGAGATAATTGTCAAAAAACACCATATTTGTCACATACAATATGGACACTCTGAAAAAAAAGCTAATCTAACCAAGTAATTTAGGTAGACATGCAAATCAATTTATCCGCCAAGAGTTAAGTCAGTATATGGTTTTAGAAATTGCTTCTCATAGGTTTATGTATTGATGTGTAGCCATGTGTGAATACTGGCAGCCTTGGAAAAGTAATCTTTGGTCAAGGAATCAAACTTTTCATCCATTCAAGTAAGTTTTAGAGTTGTGCTGTTTTTTGGATAAATTCTTGAGAAAGTTCTTTCAGAATGATGGTGGTAGTGGTTAAAGATCTGGGGCCAGTTATTGGGGCCAAATATTGAAGGTCCAAAGAGGTTGCTGGGGCCCCTAATCAACATTGTGTCCTTGAGATAAGCCTTTAATGAACCTTTTAGGTTGCATGCTTTAAGGGAACAATTTGTGATAAAAATCACTCTGGATGAGAAAGTATCTGATGTTGGCCATCTGTATTCATGACATGCTTTTTTCTACTCAATTGAAACTTTGAGATAGTTTGTGATGTTCAACATTAACAATAGCACAATATTCAATATTTACTATAATACAATATTTGCATAATGTGATATTCAATATAGGATATTCAAAATGTATTTAAATAAAATATATATAATATTATAAAACATAAATAGACAATAATAATACAATTTTTGAACATATGATAAAGAGAGCTCATTGTACATGCATGCAAAAAAATACAAATAAATACTAAGTAAAAAAATAAATACTGTCAAAAATGTAGAAGTAAATAATTAAAGATTAGTTCTTAATTGATTGAACAATAGCAGCCAATGCTTGGCAGTATTTGGTGTGGAGCGTCCCTATGTGTGACTAGCGGTGTAGACAAAATCATTTTTGGCAAAGGAACCAAGCTGCTAATTCAAACCAGTAAGTAAAATGTCTATGATTACTGTGATCCTCAGTTGTAACAATTGCAATCAAACGAATATACATTTTTAAATTTTTTGTTCCTGAGCAACATACAATACATTTCACAATATAAACAAACATGCATAGTCAATATGTCATTTTAAATGCAATAAACAATGGTGGGTGGGTTAAACTTAAACTTAAATTTTAAAAAGTGTTTTTGCATTAATTTAGTTTCTAACATTGGTGGCACAGAGAAAATCTTTATTGTAGTGGTGTACACTGCTGTGTGAATGTTGGTGCTGGAAATAAGCTGATCTTTGCTCAAGGGACCAATCTTGTCATTTACTCAAGTAAGTAAGAGTTGTAAAAATTGAATAATAAAAATAGTCAAAAATGAAGTAAGAAAACCATAACCAGATTAAATGTACTGCAATCTATGAATTTAAATTAAGCTAGTGTGCAAATTTGAATGTTAATTAAAGGCAATTATCATGTTGAATGATTTTTTAAACACTTTTTTAACACTGTAATATTTTTTTAAGCAACGCGCAAGCACAATTACAGTGAGGTTTGTGAATGGACATATGTAACTGTGTGAATACTGCTGGAACAAAGATAATATTTGGGAGTGGCACAAAGCTAATTGTAGAGCAAAGTAAGTGCATTTTTCAGATAAATATGAAATATTTATTCAGAAATATAGAATGCTATGTCTCATTGGATTTTGCAAGGGCTAACGGGCTACTGAAGGGCCATTTCAAACACAGTTGTGTGTCTGTACGTCAGTGAACTTTCGGAAGAAGAGTCTTTGTGGGCTGTATTTATCAGTGAGTGAGATTCTTACAATAAAGCCAAAAAGTTTAAGACAAGAAAAATACTGGAAATACTGATTATAGAAGACACATACCATGGAAGGAAAACACGTAATAACTGTATAATAAGTGTTCTGTAAAAAAATACAAATAATTATTTCTATGTACATTCTACATACATTCTTTCTATGTAAACAAATTGATGTAAAAAAACAAAAATAGACTTTTGTATCCAGGCTATTATTTCTCTTTAGAGATAGAAAGTGCTTGTGGTATTTGATATAGGTTGTAGCTCTGTGTGAATACGAATACTGACAAGATTATTTTTGGTGGTGGAACAAAACTCTTTGTTGAATCAGGCAAGTATTTCTTTGGGCAATTTACATGCAAACACTTCTGTGTCTTATCATATCATTTGGATTAGTTTTGTTACTATGGGCAAGCACAAATCATGACGGTTTTTATCTCTTAAACTCATTGGCGTGTTTATATCAGTTGTGTTTAACATTCACTTGATTGCGAAGTACTGCAAAGATTAGAACAGTATGAACATGCAATGCATAGTAGTGATAGGAACACTTATAAAACCCTTCTTCTAGTATACATTGTATGGTTTATTTGGTTTAGTTATGTGTATGTGCTGGTTCATTTTGATAGGTTGATCATAATAGGTTTTCTGTCTCCAAATCCATTTGGCTCATATATTGCATTTTTTATGTTTTAAGTGCAGAGATTAAATCAATTGTAAAATACAGTGTATCAAACTTAAATTCATATTTTAGGTAACATATTTGCTAAAGTTTGGTGACTCAAAACTACTATGCTCTTAATGAGTTTATGATATGGTGTTTTGCACTGTGTGAATTCTGGAGGTTCTTATGGAAAGCTGTTCTTTGGGTCAGGCACAAATCTACAAATTCAAATTAGTGAGTATACAAGATGCAACCCATCTCTTTAAGTCCCTATGTTAAGGCAAGTAAAGTTAATTTATATAGCACATTTCATTCACAATCGCAATTCAAAGTGCTTTACATATAAATGATAAAGAAAATACAAGATACAATTTAGATCGTGAGTTTAGATCATGCTCACATTCATTTGTATTACACATGACAAAAAATACATAAATAAATAAATGAAATAATAAGGACATTAAAGCACATTAGCTTTATTCAAATGACACCAAACTTGAAAACTAATATAATGAATAAATTGTTATACTCTAGGTATGCCATTAGTCTGTCCATTGTGGAAAATCAAATTGTGTACATAAAATAATATCTTTGAAAATGACAGATGCATTGCGAATGTTTTATTTGCACACATATTTGGATCGGAAAACTTTATATCAAATTCAAATTCTTAATTAATAGGATTACTTTTTTGTTCTATGTTTGTGCCTCCCCTGAAACACACCATGTACTTGTTAGTCCATAAAGCACTGTGTGACTAGCAGTGGGGGTTCATGGAAGATCATTTTCGGAAAAGGAACAAAACTGACAGTAAATTCAGGTATGGAGATATGATAAACTCTCAATATCATGCACAGTCCCATCTTCAATGAATAAAAGTTAGTTAATCTTATGGAATAAACTAGCCATAGTTGGCCTATTTGAATCTTGTCAAATTATAACGTCTGTGTCTAGATTTACAAATCACTATCTAAAACCTATACAAGCAAATAATAAATTACTAAAGTAAATATGCTGCAGGATTGTTTTAAAGCCCTTTATGCTGGGTGACTAATGTAAACAAACTTCTCTTTGGCAAAGGAACAAAAATGGCCATCTTCTCAAATAAATGACAATCTAGTTATAGCTTCAATAACATAGTAAAGGGATAATATGAAGGAAACTTTACTTTTGCTGGCCTGTTGTTGATGTATCCATTCCAACAACTGTAATATTGCCCTGCAGAAAAAGCAATATGTTGTTTGAAAGAGGAATCACTTTTCCCTTGTCACATTTTTAGCTATTTAACTTTTCTAAATCTACAATGTTATTTCTCTGCTGTGATACAGTAGATGGTGCATGGAGTATTTGATATCGGTTGTAGCACTGTGTGAATAGAGGAAATAACAATGTTATTTTTGGTGGCGGAACAGAACTCATTGTTGAATCAGGCAAGTATTTGTTCGTGCAAATTACCAAAATCTTGTCCTGGTGCATATGATTTCATTTGGTTTAGTCAAGTGCAACTATGCCAGCTCAGTATGAGTACAATTCATAATATATCTCTAGATATTTTTCTCATGTAAGACACTATTTGTTTATGCAGCATATGCAGTGAAATGAATTAATTCTGTTAATTTAGAGGGATAATTCAAAAACAGTTAAAACTTGATTCCTCTGATGTCTTTTTCGGCATGGCGTGGCTTTATCACAAGTTAGAAGATACATTTGATGTTTGCAATTAAAATGTAAAATGTATAGATATTAGAAGAGAAGTCATGCACTGTTAGGTGGATTTCACATTGTTGAAAATGATTTGAGAGTGATTGGTGCAATAGCAGAGAGTTATTGCTAAAGATAAAATTGGTGTGTGACTGGAGGTGGAGATCGGAAAGTTTATTTTGGCTCTGGAACTAAACTGACAGTCGAAACAAGTGAGTGCTTCATATAGATGTGCTTAAATGCATAGCATTCTACTAGAGCAAAACAAAAGATGTTAAACAGTGTATGTTTTAAGCAACAGGGGGTTTTAGTCTGCCAGGACTCAAGCGAAACAGATTGAATTGAAACTTTAATTCTTACTTCACCATTGCAATTTTAATTACTAATTAATATGAATTTTATATATATAAAATATTGCATTCCAAAATCTAGAGACTTGTGTTCCACGTCATGTAGGGTTTTTGATGTGCGGTCAATCATTGTGTGAATTCTGGAATGGCAGGAAACATGTTCTTTGGGACAGGCACAAAACTGATTATCCAAACCAGTAAGTTAAGAATAATCCACGATGCTTACAGTGAATTACCATTTTGCATTTCCTAGATTTAGAACGGATTGATTTAAATCAAAACGCTATTGCAGACATTAATAAGACATCAGAGAACAAAGTATTGCATATGCGTTATTGTTATGCAGTCACATTTTGTGTAACTGCAAGTAGACTGTCTAAGATTGTCTTTGGAAAAGGCACAAAATGAACAGTTGATGCAAGTAAGTTCATTATATTTGGCACTAGTTACATCAGGGTGAATACTCTGTTCTATGTCTTAGATATGTTGATAAAGTGAGAGTATGATCTACCTAATCTTTACAACTAAGTAATGTTATAGAAAGAAAAAACGTGTTGTTCTTTTATTTTTGTCGATGTCATGTTAAAACTGATACTAATGCAATAGCAACTGACTATTGAAATCCAACCTGGTTCTCTTGGAAGCATTGAAATCACTACAGTAGAAAGCAAACAATGTTGCTTGACACTAATCCATTTACATTTGAAACCTTTGTTTGCAGTTTCCTAAAATAGTTTTCCAAAGTATGCGAAGTCTCTGTTCTAGTCTGGATGATAGACGTAAACATAGCAGAATCAATATATTTACATATGAAAACCTATTAGTTATTATTAATGTTCACATCTCTTATATAGATTAGTTATATAAGATCAGGTTAACATGCAAACAATAAACTTCCACTTGCATTATTATTTGTAATGCACATTATAGAAATACTTCAAGCTTGGAGGTTGATTTAGGTCATACATATTAGAAAATGTTGTATATTTAATAAAAAAAGAAGATGAAGGAAATTGTGAGTGTACATACGTGGAATTTTATGATCAGTTAATAGAAAGAGTTGACTGTTGATGAAATACTCAATCAGTGTGTTGTACGCAGTTAAAGTCATGATGCTTCACATTGTGTGAATGATGCGTATGAAAAGCTAATCTTTGGATCTGGCACAAAATTACATGTTAATTCAAGTGAGTATGCAAAATACAGCATATTTCATCATGCTGTTTTTCTACTGTTACCAACATTATATATAAAATGGGAACAACAATAGGAGCTATATGACAATTTTAATCATGAAAAGAATGTGATCGTGGAAAAATGTATTTCTCATAAAGTGTCAGAAATTAAATGACAGGTCATAAAACTGCAGCATTTATTAACATTAGACTTTTAAATACACAAAAGCAGATCAATCAAAACAGCAGACTTGTGACTCTTGTGTTAGATGGTTTTGGTTGTGAAGTTTCATATTGTGTGACTACTGGAGGAAGCTATAAGATAATCTTTGGGACAGGCACAAGGTTGATAATCGAATCCAGTAAGTTTATAATTTCAGTTATGCACAGTTATGTATGCACATACATAGCATTCCAAAGATTTATCATATTTGTTTACAGAGCTGTTACATTGTTTTTATGTCCGTACTGATACATACATTGGGCACTTTACAACATGCTATTTAATTTAATTATGTCATGACTTTGCCAGAGAAAATTGCTACATGTTTTAGTACATTTTCACACAAAACACAATAGAGCCCTGAAATTAACAATGTTGCCAGTGGTCATTCCAAGTGGAGAGTTCTTCTAATGCTCCTCCGTCATAATCTATATCCACATACCTTTAGGCTATTTGTTATTTCTAGGGTAAATTTGTGTATTCATAGAAATTAGTTCGGATTCACTTTTTCAATCAACAAATATCATTGATATAGAAGAGTAGAAAGTTATTGTCTTGGTAAACTGCATTGTGTGTCTTCATCTGGACTCTATGAAATCTATTTCGGCTCTGGAACCAAACTTATTGTTGAAACAAGTAAGTGTCGTTAATAGAAAGGTTTAAAATTGCACAAATAATTTCTGTACATCCAAATTGTGCAAATGATCTCATTAGTATTCATTAGTGTTCATAGATATTCTTACCCATACATTTTTCATGTTTGGATAAACACTGAAATGTGATATCTGAATGTCTTAACAGCACATAAAACGTAAATTATTTTATGTACAGTACGTACAGCTTTAGAGAATTACAAATCTTTAGGAATCCTCTGAGCAGAACTTTCTGGAAACTTTACGAGAATACGGCTGCCTGCATGTGAACAAGTTCAATACTGAGACACAATCCCATAGCGGGACTTTAATTTATCAGTGAGTGATGGAGAAAATAACCTTTTTAATGGCATAATTATTTTTATACCTGTTATAAAACCTAAAAGATTTGTACTTTGTAAGGTAAAAAGAGTTTGAGTAGATTTTAGATTTCTTTCAGGCAGTTTTTGTTCAGTGCTCTTATATTGTGTGACTTCTGGAAGTGGAGGCTACAAGGTGATCTTTGGGACAGGCACAAAGTTAATCATTGAAACAAGTAAGTTTGATAATACTGATTACAAGATTATCATTGCTGCTTAAGGTTTACTAAATTTTCATTTCAATTTCCAAGTTAAGTACTGATGTCCTTTTAGGCATGGTATTGGACTTACAGGTCCAATAGTATTTGAAGTAGTAGAGGAACTGTCCACATAAGGAAGTTACTGTAAGGATAAAATATTCTGTGTGACTCAAGGTGAAAGCTGGAAAATCTATTTTGGCCCTGGAACCAAATTAACAGTTGAAAGTAGAAAGTCATTTGACAGTATTCAATGTTAAATCTACTTCCAAAAATTAGACATGTTATTGTCTGTCATATGTAAATGCATTATTCAGTATGGCAGTGAGTTGCATACAACAGATAGAGAGTGTGGAGTAATTTTTTTGGCAAAATATAGTCATAGGCATAGTATGCATAATGGGGGTTTTAAAGAATGGAATGGGGTCTGTAGTGTTTAAAACATGCACAGTATTTTAGGTGGATGTGTGTTTGCTAGAGTTTTAAGAGAACAGAGATTTGTGTCCCATGTCACAGGGGTTTTTGATGCATAGTCTGACATTGTGTGAATACTGGAGGTGCAAGAAAGATTATTTTTGGGAGAGGCACAACATTAACTGTTGATTCAAGTAAGTTCACTATGTTTGGCACCACGGTGAATACTTCATTCTTTGTGCATTTAGATTAGTTGTCTGGTGAGATTAGCCAAATATCTTATAAGTGTTCGTACATAAATGTACTTGTGAAAGAACCACCAGGTTACGTATACCTTGGGATTTGAAGAATCTGAAGTATCGTAAGAGGACTGGTGAAGATTTAGATGTATCTAAAGCTCTACATACGTACAAGCACATACATTTTAAATATGTGTATACGTTGTTATTGCACATTCCAGAGCTATCCAAATATACAGTATGTGTAAATGTGAACGTGCAAATACTAATTTGACTAAGGGATCTAAATCTAAGGGATGTTGTTCAGAATTGTGTTCTATCATTAATCCTAAAAATGTTTTTGAAAACATCTTTAAAGAGTTTAGGAAGAACTATAGAAATACAATGCTCTTGTTACAAAAAAGTCTAGTGCAAACTAAGTTCATATCATGGAACATATTTTTAAAACAGATCCTTATTCTTAACTTAACAACTGGCTATTGTAAGACTTCCGAGTTGTTCAGAGCGAACTTCAGAGTACAATAAATTCAGTAGAAATGGCAAATTGTTGATAGGGAGTTGAGAGCAAAAGCTCTAATTCATTTAAATTCTTGACTAGAGCATGACAGTTGCAGACTTAGACCTAACTACTAGAATTAGAACTAGAATTACTGGGTCATACTATAAGTAAGTTAGTAATTATAATCCCCATTGTGTACAGTACACCAAATTCCGAACATCATTTTGATGTATTATGAGAAGATTTGATTTTGAAGATTTGAACACACACAAAGTATTTTGACACTTACAGGCAGCATGTTTTTGTGTAGCTATACAACTGTGTGTGACTGGCTCTGGATTACAGAAAGTAATATTTGGGAAAGGCACAAAGCTCACCGTAAATGCGGGTAAAACATTCTAAGCATTTTCATGATTTACATCTTACATATTCTCAAGAGAACATTGAAATAAGCGTAAACCTGCATATTATCAAATACATAATTTCGATCTAGCCTTATAGCTTTACATTACTAATAATTTCAAGGCAAAATTTGTCAGTCATATTCATAAGTATGGCTTTAACTAACTTTTGCCCATTCTATAAATGTGTTTTTTATTAGTAGAAAATTGTGCAACTTCATATACCTGGACAGTGTTTTAAGCACTTCACTATAAAATGCTGCGTAGAATTAAGTAATGCAATTTTAGCAATAAGATTATTATTGTAGCAGTGCTGATAAAAAATTTTATTTCACATTTTAATCAGTAATGAAAGGAGAGCCAGATTGAGCCTTTCAGGCCAGATAGTTTTTGTTTGGTTATCTTACATTGTGTGACTTATGGAGGTGGAGGGAACAAGATTATTTTCGGGACAGGCACAAAGTTGATAGTTGAAACAAGTAAGTTTATAATTATCAATGTTGCTTGAGGTGTACTGAATTCTTATTTGTATTTTGATTTTGTTCCCTTATAATGCCTCTTTTCAAATGTCTGAAATTAGACAGATGGCCATGTCTCAGATTGGACATATAAACACGTGTTTTTGGTACTAGACTGGAGGATAAATTCTGGAGATAATTTAAATATATATTTTTTATGTAGATAACTAAATCCAATTTAATATGATCCGATCTAAGATTTAATATGATGTGGTTATGGTCATAAAAAGTATAAAAGTATAAGAGTATTACATGGAGGGATTGAAACAGCTCTGGTTTTTGCTGGTTGGTATTGCAATGTGTGTCTGGAGGTGGATTCAATAAGATTATATTTGGGACAGGCACAAAGCTGATTATTGAAACAAGTAAGTTAATTATTACTTATCAAATCTAGTAACGACATATTTTATGTTTTTTTGAGAAGCCATGGTTTTGGGCCAATAGTATTTCTTTACTTTTTGTCTAAAGTGTATAAAACTGCTTTATAACTAAACTAAATAATTTTACATTGAAGTTCTATATTTTTACATTCTTTACTGAAGCTGGTGTTTGTTTTCACTTGAGCAGTGAGCGTGTTTTTGTGTAGCTATATAACTGTGTGTGACTAATACTGGAGTACAGAAAGTCATATTTGGGAAAGGCACAAAGCTCATTATAAATTCAGGTAAAATTTGTCTTAATCTTCTCTTCATATATTTTATGTACACATGTGCACACACACATAAATGACTATCAAATTAAATCAAATAAAAATCCATTCCAAAATTCCAACGCTTCCATTTGGGCTATAAGTGCACTTAGAAATCCAATAAAATCTGCAAGTTGATTTTAGATGAGCAATAGAGAAATACAAAAATAGACAATTCTCAGCCAGAACTTTTTCATCAGTTTGAGGTATGACGTTGCAGACTGTGTGAATGATGATGGATATAGAAAGCTGATCTTTGGGTCTGGCACAAGACTTTATGTCAATACCAGTGAGTATAACGAATCCAACAAGTTTCCTAGTGTTCTTTTTTCTATATCCAACTTCACACAAAAATAAAAAACAGCATTATGAGATTAATGTCAATATCTTACCTTAAATAGGATGCGATTTTAAAACATTGTAAATATTCCACAAAATATAATCTATCTCAGAAACTGACATTAAACTTTAAAAATATGTGAAAACATATCTTAAAACAGAGCAGACTTGTGACTCTTGTGTTCGAAAGTTTTGGTTGTATGCTGTCATACTGTGTGACATCTGGATATAAGATCATCTTTGGGACAGGCACAAAACTTATAATCAAAACAAGTAAGATTAATAATGTTAATATTGCCCTTATGTGTGCACCACGTTTTTATTTTTGTTCTCATATTTTATCAGTTTCTTTATTATAAACAAAGATGCTTGCATCTTTATTCCTACCTAGCAATTGATGATTTTAAAACATAATGTTTTTAAACTTTCTGGTCGATACTGTTGTGATAGTCACAGAGAAAAGGTACAAAACAATTTAAGCTGAACTTTGAAATAAACAATTGCAATGGTCACTCTTAATGGACAGTCCTTTATATTTAAGTATAATAATGTGATTATATAGCATTATGCATTATTCAAATCAATCATTCAAATCTTGATATAGTAGAGGAGCCGACAGTAGAAAGTTATTGTTTTGATAAACAGCATTGTGTGACTTCATCTGGACTAGGGCAGATCTATTTTGGCTCTGGAACTAAACTGATAGTTGAAACAAGTAAGTGTTTTGGAGGCTTGGAAGTGATATAAAATGGCAACAAAACGATATTAAACAACATGTTTTTTTTTCATATATCAGCAAAGCATATCAAGATACAAAACTAACAAGTTAATCATAGCAATACTTCAAGATGAATGATGAATATAAGTTTGTACACATGCATTATGCCATCAAAATCATTTATTTATTAGTGCTCTGAAATATTTAGTATGCTTTAATTTGCCATGATCAATTTTCACATCAATTGTTGTGACCAGTATTTAGTTTTTGCTTAGTAGTCTTGCATTGTGTGACTTCTGGAAGTGCACAATACAAACTTATCTTTGGGAAAGGCACAAAGTTAATAGTTGAAACAAGTAAGTTCATGATTATTTATGCATATTGGGATTGCATTTAAATATTAAATTAATTTATCTCAATGATATCCGTTTAAAGGTTACAAGAATTTCTGTTTTGACCAGTCTTTAGATGATTTCTAAAAATGTATACATCTCTAAAGCTGTACAAGCCTAAAAACACTTACGTATAAAATACTGAGTGTTAAATGCTGATTATAATAAGTTTGCGTTATATGTTTTAGTGTCTATTCAAACACACAACAATTTATTTCTAAATGTTACTTACGAATACTAATGAGATCTGATTTTTTTTGAAACATACAGTGATTTTAAAACCTTCAATTCACATTGGTTATCAATCATTTATCATTGCACCAGTAACTTAATTTGAATTTAAGATTAATAATGGGATGGTCATATCTTTGGATGGGTATTATACAGTTTTACTTGGTGCAGTATCCTGCCTTGTATTGAATGAATGGATGAATACCACAGGACAATTGAATGAATGAAATTAATAAGCATTCTTTTAGTAGTAGAGGTACTATGTGAATGAGTTACGGTAGGGATGAAATATAGTGTGCGACTCAGACTGGAAGCTGGAAAATCTTTTTTGGCTCTGGAACCAAGCTCACAGTAGAAAGTAGTAAGTGTTTTGCAAACATTTTTTTTTTTACATTCTATAATTACATTTAACCAAAATTAGTATTGCCTGCCAACAATATTAAATGTTACATTTATAAAACAGTACATATTACAGTACTGTAAAAACATACTGGACAGTGACAGCTGATAAAACACATCAAATTTGAGAAATATCTTTGATCAGATAATATAGGAGAATATTTATAGTTTAGATGAAAATATTAGTTTGGTCAGATGTAAATTATCCTTACATAGTCAATAGGACTGTTTCATTTCAGCTTCAGGGATTTTGCTGCATTGTTTCATACTGTGTGAATGCTGGAGGTGGACAAAAGCTTATTTTTGGGACAGGCACAAAGCTAGTTATTCAAACAAGTAAGTTTTCTTCTATAAGTGACACTTATAGTTTCATTTGATTGTATTTGAACAGCTACTTTAGCTACTTTATTTCTGAAATTTATTTAAATTATTTGTATTAAGAAAAGGAACTTTCTTAATAGACTTTCAGAATATTCTTTTTGATAGAGAAGCTTCACAAGGTAAATTTATCTCCAGATAAATAGTGAATATCAAAGCCATGTTCAAAATATTCATGGCTTGTTGTTGGCGAGTTGGCAAAGTAGTGTCTTATGCATTCATGTAATAATAGCGATCGACCTGGTACTGAGACTAGCTGAGATTCCATCCAAGTATTGTTTATGCAAATCTCGGGATATCACACAAATAAGGCTGGATGGATGCACCAAGATGCAAATGAAATTCACATTAAAACGTATATGGTCACTTGAGTTAGATAATTTTTTTATTTGCATAAAAATTATGGAAACACATTTACAGAATATTTTCCTATTGAAGTTTACAAAGGAATATAGATGTGCATAAAAAAAAAAAACATTCATGTTATTTTGAACAAAAGAGCCTCAGTGGCTACAACTTCCATTTCCATATATATATATTTGCCAGTTTCCCTGGAAGTGACCATTTTTACCTCTTGAACACATGGGATGGAAACACTGCTTTATTTGCAAATTGTATTTGTGATATTCTGATTTGTCGCATAAATCCAATTCATAACTTGTTGATTCTGACCTGAAAACAGATTCATATCTAGTGCATCCGTCTAATTTTGTAATTCAGCTGGAAAATATTCAAGTTTCACCATTTTATTTTTAATCTCACTTCAACAAATGCTGATTCATTGAGGACATGCTTAATCTAGGGAACAAACAGTGATCTTAACATTGATCTAAACTTGGAATAGATTTGTGTCTTTCGGGCTACATAGTTTTTGCTCTGTGTTTGTATACTGTGTGACTACTGGAGCTAATGTCAATAAATTATTCTTCGGGACAGGCACAAAAGTGATAATCGAAACAAGTAAGAATACAAACAAGTTATTTGACATATCCTGCTGTTTTCATAATGTGAAAGGTATTGTTTTAAACTTGAAGTATAAGGATAAATATCTAGATCCTATCTTAGATGTCACTGGACAAGATTCCCTCATGAGTCTAAAAATAATCTAAATGATAAGAAATGAAATAGTCATTAGTATTAAGTGTTGCTGATTTTTTTCATGTAAGTTTAAAGGCAGATGCATTTTTGTACAGCTATATTATTCTGTGTGACTAGCACTGGAGGTTATAAAATGATATTTGGGACTGGAACAAAGCTCACAGTACTGTCAGGTATGGTAAAATTGGATATTCCCCTATTTATTTTCCTTACAAACCTCACAAATGACACAAAGCAAAAAATATTGATAGTTTAATCATTCAGAATAATTATACAAACATTTAAAAATTATATTAATCTAGATGTGGATGCATAAACCAGATAAAAAATAAATAAAAATCTCGTCTAATAACAAATATAAGAGGAACTTTAGCTGAGGAGTCAGAATGGTATGAAGGGATGAAAATGTCATGAATCTGAGCACTGTGTGTCAACGAACTATGGAGGGAAATTTGTACTTGGCAAAGGCACAAACCTACTCGTTGAGACAAGTAAGTGCTTACTTTGTGTATAGCAATAATATGGAAGCGAGCATAAGAATGATAATCTAGACTACATAAAAATAAAAAAAAAAATAAAAAAAAAAAGGGACATTTTAATTGAAAGTCAACTTAAAATGTATCCAAAAGCATAAAAGTTGTTTGTAAGTTTTCACACAATAATATTGCGCATTCTCATGACTATTTGTTCAAAAACAAACTAAAAAAGTGACGCGTGTATTATCCTAATACAAATGCTATGGGCCCTCAAGCAGACCCATGTAGAGAGTTACAGATCTGAGGTTTAGCATTGTGTGAATGCTAATACTGGATTTGGAAAGATCATCTTTGGATCAGGCACAAAATTACAAGTGACCTCTAGTAAGTGTCGACAATCCGATTCCTAAAAGCAGATTATGTTTATGTTCTGCATAGGATAGTAATTGCAATGCATATAATTAGTTTTCGGTGATCAAGTTTTAATCAGAGAGATTGGGCTTTTCATCAGGTGTATACAAGCTTATTTTTTGGAAAGCCATAATATTATTATTGTAGTTTATTGTCAATATTGTACTGTGGTGATATTGTCCTTCTCTGATGAGAGAACATTGGTTGAGCAGTCAGAAAATGTTATGAAGTTCAGCACTGTGTGTCTAATAGCTTTGATGGGAAACTCAGTTTTGGCCAAGGTACAAATCTTCTCGTTCAAGCAAGTAAGTGTATAACATAATATCCACTCATTTAAAACCCTTTACATTTAGATCTTAACAAATGTCAAATAGTGTAAAAAAAATAAATAAAAAAAAGGACATTTAGGATCATCATCCTGACTAAAATGTGAGCAAATAATAACCTTTTCGTTAAAATACATGAATCACAACTATGATAAAAGTTGATTCAAATCATTATCATGATGCAAACATGCAGAAACAAAATGTTATTTTTGGCTATAAAATATGGAGCAAATTTATATCATGTATTTTAAAAGGACATGTTGAGGCCACTTCTTACAACAAACTAAGCTACAGTTTATGCCCACAAAAATGCTGTATTTGATCATGGGATGATTGATAGTGTTTTTAATCTGAAGCATAATAAATAGTTTGTAATGATGTTTAGATGCTCAGTATTGTAAAAAGTGGTGTATTAATGGCCTTAAATAAATATAGCAAAATTATGTTAAGACAAAAATATGAAGTTTCAATCAGTCCTATGAATAGAGTTATAGTTATTGAGTTTAGCACAGTGTGGATTATAGCAGTGCAAATGGAAAACTAATCTTTGGGTCTGGCACAAAACTAGAAGTTCACACAAGTGAGTATTTAAAACCTTTTCCATCTGCTCATAATTTATAGACAGTTTTAAATGTTCCTATATCATTTATATTTAATATATATTAAAGGAATACTTCAGAATCAATACAATTTATGCTCAATCGACACCACCTTTTCTTTAAAGAAAAAGCAAAAATCTGGGTTACAACAAGGCACTTCCGTAAATGTTAAAATACGCACTGTTTTAAAAGTATAGCCACAAGACGTAAACAATATGTGTGTTAATATCATTGTATGTGATTTAGGGCTTACTAGCCTTTTTGTAAAGCTCTATCTACCACATTTTACATATTACAATAACACATTTTTGCAACTCAAATAATACACAAGTTTTAACACAAGAATTAATATGTACTTTCATAAAATTATAACTTTCACATTTCTGCCTTTTAAACCCTCCAAAAATTCACCCCATGCATTTCCATTGTAAGTGCTGCACTGTAACCTTGATTTTGACTTTATTTATTTTTTGTGGTAATTAACATTGTCACAAATGCTGTCGATTGAGCTTAACTTGTATAGAACACAGAATAGTTATTTTTAAAAATCCTTCACCATCAGCTTATCTTATAAAGCAAACTAAATAGGTTTCATTTTCCAAAGTGGAACTCCAAAGTTCCCAATTACCACTACGATCGGCTATAGAATATGAGTGTTTTATGTTCTGTGAGAGTGCAGACTAATTGCTAAAAGGAAATGCAGTGTGTGACTGGAAGTGGAAACTGGAAAATCTATTTTGGCTCTGGAACCAAACTTACTGTCCAAACAAGTGAGTGAATAACAATTGATGTGTTGACGTTCTACGTTTAACCAAGAGATCTAGGACAAAGTCAGTATTACTTAGGGAACACCATCAAACATGAACTTACACTTTAGGCAGGAAAAACACTGGCATAATTGATTGAAATTCTTTAACAATCCAGTTCTCTGCTTATTTCTATAAAACATTCAAGTGTGTTTAATTTTCTATTTTTATATAATATAAACAAAGTCTCCCCGCGACCCGACTTCGGATAAGCGGTTGAAGATGGATGGATGGATGGATAAACAAAGTCTGCAATTTTATGTAGTTAGTGGAAATAATTAAATATATAGAAAATATTAGATTCTATATTTACAACCATAGAATGTTTTGGAACCTCCATAAATGCTTGTTCTTTAATGCTATGTGAGTGTTGAGTAATTGCTGAGGGAAAGTGCATTGTGTGACTGGGTCTGGAAACTACAGAATCTATTTTGGCACTGGAACTAAACTTAATGTTGAAACAAGTAAGTAAAAGAAATTAACAAATGCTTTTAACGAAGCAACAAGTATTCCATCTAAAATAAGCGATACAGTATAGAATGTGATTATTGCTATTTATGACGCATTAACAAAAAATGACCTTATAGAAACAGAATCATTTAGTAAAATTATGATCACCTTCAATTTTGCTCAAATGCGTGTGCATCATCAGTAAAGGTCTGTTTCTCAGACTTGAGAGATTTTGCTGTGCGGTATAATGCTGTGTGACTTCTGGAAGTGGAGTTAACAAACTTTTATTTGGGACAGGCACAAAGTTGATCATTGAAACAAGTAAGTACATGTTGATTTCTCTTGTGGATGGTGAAAAGCACACAGCAAAAATACATTTTCACTTAACCTTTCTATCAGTTCTATCAAAATATCATATTAGAGAGCTAACCTTAGTTTCTCAGGAGAACATTAACCCGCATGATGCCCAAAGTTTCCCATGAGTAGTTAACATGTTTTAGTGTTGCCATGTACCTCTGTGTGACTGATGCAGGAGGATGGAAACTGATATTTGGAAAAGGGACACAACTTACCGTCAGCTCAGGTAGAGCTTAGTTTTCATAAACCCTTATTTCCACTTGCAAATGTGTGCCAAATGAGTTAGTAAATGTTGTACAAATACATTTAAAGGCTTGATTTAATGCAGCCAAAGATTACCGAATGCAAAAATTAATTACAACACTTTACTTTTAAAAATAAGATTATTTAGATGGCAAAATTACAAAATGATAATTTCCCCAGGCAGTAAGATTGTGAAATAAACTCAAGGAGGTATATGTTGACACTATGTGACATGTTCTGAAAACTCAAGGAACAAGGGTGATTATTACTGCAGAATATGGGAAAATTATAAAACAAAGTTGATTGATGAAACACTTAAGTGATATGCCCTGCTGATTCATTTGATTTAATAATTTCCCCAAATATTGTCCCAAAATTCCCCAAATCTTGTCTTCAGTAAGACCAACATTGATTTAAATTCTAGATATAAAACCTCTACATTTCTGAACTGTGCAACATCAACCCATGTGAATTTTAATATGTTGTACAAAAAAGGTGGCTGCCATTACTTTTTAAATAATTCGATTGTATTGTAGAGGTCATCTTCAGTTTTTGTGAAGCTATATAACTGTGTGTGACTAACACAGCAGGACGTTTGATATTTGGGAAAGGAACCAAACTTACTGTCAATTCAGGTATTGTCAAAATCTACCAATATAACATTGAAATATTCTTATTTTCTGTATTTATATAAAACTCCCTTTCAGAGTTGACACTGGCTTTCCCAACATTTCTACATTCGTTTGAATATTTCCCTCTAATTCAACCTGTCATAGTTGCCAACATTTTACTTCTAATACCTTCAAAGCTGAATGAAATTTGTTGTTCTAGTCTATAACATTTTATAATTTGTAATGTTTTATGGATCGAAGCTACTAAATCTGATTACTTTATTTGAACGCATTAAAGAGTCATAGTTACGAATAAATAGCATTTAAACATATTATAAACTGGACATTCATTGTTAATTTTTTTATATTTAGAGTGTACACTTATTATTGAATAGGTTACCAGCACTGAGACAAAAATATTCTATTCAGTAAAAGAACAAGACAAATAGTTAAATGGCTTTGTATTGTAATAATAATTTGTATACTAGTTTAATATTAAAGATTTATCTAAATTCTAAATGCAAGTTATATATTTACATTCCAGGTAGTCCCATGAGGGGTTCTGTTAGCTGTTAGGCTCTCAGTATGTTAAAGATATGATGTAAAGCAATGTGTGGATGGATTTGCAAATTCAAAAGTTATTTTTAGTTCTGGAACTAAAGTAATAGTTGAAATGGGTAAGTAGCCATTGAAGTCATCATTATATTTACCAGCAGAATAATTCTTCTCTGACTCTTATTATAGAGAGTTTTTGTTGTGTAGTTTCATATTGTGTGAATACTGGGGGATTTGGGAAGATTATCTTTGGAACAGGAACAAAACTGATAGTTGAGTCACGTAAGTTTTTTGCCTGTTGACAAGTTTAATTTGATGATTTGTATTTCTGCTGCAATATTTGGTAGAAAGAAGAACACAATATGATTTGGAATGATGTACAACAGAACCAGATGTTCTGATGTATCTTTTGACTTAAGTATTCTTATGCTTACATCTGCCTGTGGTCTCGCGCTGTGGATTAGGATTAGGGTTGTACAATATATAATATGTTCAATCTCTAAAAACCAGATCATTTTAGGAAAAGGCATACAATTACTAATTGAGGCAAGTAAGTGTTATCTGTCATAATGTTATCTTTCCCAAAGTATGACCGTAATAATAGTTAATTGGATGCTCTTGAGTTTTGCACTGAGCTTTACTGCCATTTTAAAGCAGCTGCACACATACAGCACTTGCATAGTATACAAAAATAAAAAGGAGCAATCCTACCTAAAATTCGTTCCTTCATTTTGACACACCTTTATTTATACATTTATTCTTTCATTATGTCTGGAAGACAAGGAAAGTATGTTAGTGCTTAAACATTCATATATTTTTACTTGCATATTGTAATACTAGAACACTGTATGTAATTGCTGAGGTGTTCGCTACTGTGTGACTTATTCAGGAGACAAAATATTGTTTGCCTCTGGAACATCATTGACAGTTCATTCAAGTAAGTCTAGATGACGTCAACATTGTTTGATTTGATTTATTTTAGTAAATATTATTTATCACACCAAGTTTAGAAACTTAATTATACCTTAAACTTAAATAAACCAATTAGTTTTGGATGTGATATTGTGTTACTATTGGAGTGAAACATGATCTTGAAGCTACTTTTAATTTTTGCAAATCTGTGTAGGATTTAAAAGGTGCTGTATTCTGTTGGCTCTGGGTGCCATTTATATAACATATAACATGCATCTATTTTCCTTTTATAAAATGTATTCAAAACAGCATATTAGATATTGCCAAGGTGCACACCATTGTGTGACACTTGCCGACAAAATTATATTTGGTCAAGGCACACAGCTGACTGTCGATAACAGTGAGTATATAAATCATGATTGTTATCTCAGTATTAGACATTTTATATTGTTGTTCTATAATCTCAGACCAAATTAAACATTAAATACAACTAAATTAAAACAAAAAGTGTAAGAGATAAAGAATTTGTAAAAAAAAAAAGAATTAACAAAGCTTTCTTTTAAAAGACACTATGATTGTGTTATATAAGCCCTTAAATGAAACAAAAATTTTACAAAATGTAAAAACATAAAAACAAACAATCAAACAGTGTTTTTGCTGTGAAGTCAGTTAATGTGTGAATGACGGAACATGGAAGATTCTTTTCGGAAAAGGGACGAATTTATACGTGCAGTCAAGTAAGACATTAATCTGATTTATTTATTTATATAAATATACAAAATGTAAACATTTGCAGAATTTAGCAATCCATAAAAATGATATAAACATAAGGACTTAGTAATAATTAATGTTATGTTAGACCACAATTAAAAAAACTCACATTACACAAACCCAAAAGTTTGAATGCATTATATATATATATATATATATATATATATATATATATATATATATATATATATATATATATATATATATATATATATATATATATATATATATATATATATATTACAGTTTGTAGTCATTATACTGCATCTAAAAAAAATTAGTATCAGTTCATGGAAACTGGCCTTGTTTTTGTTGTGATTGTTTTTGTTGTGTGGATGTTGGTGGGAGAAAGATCATTTTTGGTCAAGGAACAGCTCTAAAGGTTGAATCAAGTAAGAGATTTGAAATTCCTATTTATATTTTAGACATATTCAACAGTAATGAGATGCAAGTAATATAATTTTTTATTGCCTTAGAAACCAATTGAATAATAATAATAATTATTATTATTACTGAAACACTGACATTAGTGCGTGTAATCTTTTTAAAGAATTTGTTATTCATCAAATAATATTTATTCATTAAAAAGTAATCAATACTCAATAGTACTTTCATTGCCTGTAAAATAACTGGGTGTTTTGTTGCTATGTGAATAATTTAGAGAAAAATGGATATGTTCATTCTAATGTATAATTGTAATTGTACAAATAAACCGACTTAGCAAAAGCTTTGAAAGTAACATTACCAGTGACACATTAAATCATTTGAAAAAATAAAAAAAAGACAAGTATTGACAAGAAATTGTTCTGTTGACTACAGTTTTGGAATTAACCAAGAAAATAATGATGTTGAATTATTATTCAATCCCTTGTTGCCCCTGCAAGTTTTTTGAAGTGAAGTGTGTCACTGTGTGAATGATGGTACACGAAAGATCATCTTTGGATCAGGGACAAGACTATTCATAGAACCACGTAGGACAACTTTTTTTCCATTTTATATGTACTAACACTACTCTTTAGGTTGTGAAATGAATATGGCAAGTTCTAATTGACAAATCTTGTAGTATTACGAAAGTGTCCATGGTAGCAATCAAATACTGAGCATGAATATGTTGCGCGTCCAAGCAGTGCGTGATATTGAACTTTAAGATCACAATTGGAACAATTTGGACAATTCCTATATAATCTTACCTGTTAGAACAATGACTGTACATAGAAAGTTCAATGTCACTGGTGCTTGGATGAGCTTGTTTTTGTGAGGGCTGTTTCAATTGTGTGAATATGGGGACTTCCAGAATCATCTTTGGAGAAGGGACAATGCTACATGTAGAAGCAAGTAAGATTGTTGTGAATGTTTTTCTTTAGCCATCACAAAAAGGTTGAAATGGTGAAGAAATAAGTTTTCTCTGGCATGAAAACAGGGCAATGGCTTCCAAATGAACTTTGTGCACATATCATTAGTATCCATTAGTTTCCAAGTGAACTGACTGTGCTGATTGGATGAGCAGTTAGGTGCAAAAGTTTATTACATTGTACATAGTTTTAAATAACATTTTTATAAAGTTACATTTTATGTAGTTCAAACCAAATGCAATTGTCCCCCCTAATTTACAGGGAATGCATAAATCCAAGCTTTTATAGTGCACATTATATACAATTTCAGTGCTAATTCAGTGCTATGAAACCTGCAGAGAGAACTATAGACATTGCTATTTGAATCCAAAAGATGTTACTTTAGGATTTGATGCAATGTGATGTATGACAAACTTAGATTTGGTCAGGGAACACAGCTAAAAAATTTATTCAAGTAAGTAAATTTACTAGAGATTTATTATTATAATTATTATTATTATCAGTATTCTTAAGAATCTATGTGAACTATATTTTCAGTTGCCGTATAGTGCAGCAAGTTGAAAAATGTATATAAAAATATATCTACCTGCTTTACAGAATATGACGCCCCAACTAAAATCTTTAAGTAATATGAAAAGGACAGAATCTTTTGTAGTTTATAATGGCCTGAAGTCACATTCTTGCTCTGGATCAAAATAATATGAAGAATATTTGACTGAACCTGACCATTCAAAATGACAAAACCTTTTTAACAAAAGTAAAAAATAATATTGTTTTTAGGTGAGTAGTCAGTAATAAAGAAGATAATTAGAGCTCAAATATTTTGCGTTTTTTTAAAGCCCCGCATCCCCAGGACATTTTTGCTAGAGTGTATGTTACTGTGTGAATTACGGGAACAACAAGATCATTTTTGGAAGTGGAACAACACTAACTGTTGAAGCTGGTAAGATTTCATCAGTTTATAATAGATAATAGAGTAAGAATGAGCCATTCACTTTTAAGTCAAATTCTGAATAATGCCATATCTTACCTTCCACAAAAACATCAAAAGCTAAATTAGGAAGAGTCAAGTTAGTTGTAAAGATGCTTTCTGCAAAATTGAGGAATAAATGGAAACTTGCATAGTGCTGAATATTGTGTTTAGGATTAAGTTAGGACAAGTCATTGATATTGACTTTTTGTGACCAAACCCAGGAGCTGAAGTAAAATAATAAAAAAAAAAGTAATATAATGTTTTTAAATAATTTATACATTTAAGTATTATTAATAAGGTTACATTAAAATAGCTCTACAATAATGTTACCCATTGAAACATTACATTTATTTTGCCAACCTGTAACATATGTACAGTTTTTGTGAGGGATATTCATATTGTGTGACTTTTGGTGCAAACAAGATCATTTTTGGAGAAGGGACGATGTTACATGTAGAAGCAAGTAAGAAGCTGATTATGTTTTCCTTTCAAATGTTAAACTAACTAGCTTGTGTCTAGAGGACTGCTTTTGTAGACTGTAAATACATTAATGAGGTATCAGGTTTCAAGGCAAAAGTAAATCAGAAATAATGACCGATTATGCACTCAACTTGAATCCAGAGGTTGTTGCTCTGGTATTTGACACAGTGTGAATTTTGCCAACAAGCTCATATTTGGTCAAGGAACACAACTACATGTTAATTCCAGTAAGTACAGTACGTTTTATATAACAAAGAGTAATAACATTTCTACATGTTATCTATTGTGTTAACGAAATTAGTTCTGAATATCATGTCAGTTTAAAGCAAAGTTCTGCCAGGTCTGACTCTGTGTCCGCTTTAGGATATTTACTAAACTAAATAAAGAATATCCCTTACATTTAATGCCCAAATTAAAGTAATTAAAAATGAGAGGGAATTTGATAACAAACCAATAATATATTAATAGACATTTAAGCAGCAAGATCATTATAGCCTTTCCCTATCACAGATCATTTAATGGTTAGAGATCTTGCTGTGGCATTTGCTAGTGTGTGAATTATAACAAGATCATCTTTGGAGCAGGAACAAAGCTGATAGTGAAATCTCGTAAGACCATGAATTTCTTTTCTATATATTCACCGTATTAATTTATAAAATTCTCCTCTTTGCTTTAACCAACAATTTTTTATATTGTTTTACCAATGAGCAGAAATGCTAAGGCAATCGATGTATAAAACATAAAATAATGTTACATATTGTCTTGTCTAGAAGTTAATTAATTAGTAAACATTAATAAACTTTGCTTGGTGATGTAACGCTGTAAAACCTAAAATAACCATAAAAAAAGACTATATAAAAGACTTTACATCTCAAATAATACACAAGTTTTAACAGAAGAATTAAGGTAAGTGCTTTTATAAAATGTCACATTTCTGCCTTTATACTCTCCAAAAACTGAATGTAGAAAATGCCACAAATGCTGTTGATTGAGCTTAACTTGAACTTAACCCAGAATATTCCTTTAACAAAGCAAGCTAAATAAACACCAAACAATCTGATAGTGGTAATGACTTGTGGAGACATAGATGAAGTAAATCTTAAGTACTTCTAATGTACCACTTAAATGAGTATTTATTCATGTAGGTGAAGAAGCAGTGATATACATGTGTATCTAAAAATGTTCTCTTGAAAGAAATCTACATTAATGGTGATGATATTGCAAAAAGAAATACAAAACTGTTTGTTTGCAAGTTATGTACCATGTTTTTGTAGTTAGCCAGATAGCTGTGTGACTACTGGAGTAAAGATTGTATTTGGAAGTGGTACTCAACTTATTGTTCAGTCAAGTAAGTGAATTCATTTTCTCAACTCTTCGAACCTTTTTTATAAAATCCATGTACACACTTTTATTGTACAATTCAATTAATCATTTAATTTCTATTTAATTGATAGCATCCAAAATGTTAATTTATGAAAAAAATGTAGATTTGAAAGTATGTACTATTTCGATTTTATTTGAACCCAATTTATAAGAAATCAAAGTCTCAGAGCCTTACATATCAGTTCTAAATATGTTGTAAATATATATGAAGTAGCATTTCCGTGAAGACCTCTTGGCACAAATGTTTACTTAAGAGCCCACTTTTAACTTAAAATAGACCCCAAAATATTAAGCCACATTAAACAATTTATAAAGTCCACCGTATAAACCATTTTAATTTGATATCAGCTTGCAAAGATTGTTTACAAAAACATGAACTTCATATGCAACGTACTATAAGCTGGGGTGAAAGGTTAGTGTCAAAGGCTTCGGCAATGTGTGACAACTGGCGCAAGAAAACTAACTTTTGGAGACGGAACTAAACTGTCAGTTGCTGCCAGTGAGTATTCACATATTCCAGTAAAAAACAACAACATATATTTCCTTTGATTCCACTAATTAGGCTCCATGTAGTGTTTTTAGATGCCATGCTTTTACATATTGCTCAGAAAAGAACCAAATTGTATTTTTCAGTTGTTCTAAACTTTGAGTGAAAAACCGAGAAAAAACATTTGTTAGAAAAGCTGGGCCACATTATGATTTGGGATTAGATCATTTGGTAGGTTTTTGTTATGTAGCTGTTGTCTGTGTGACTGGCAGTTACAAGTTAATATTTGGAAGAGGAACCCAAGTGTATGTTAAAGCACGTGAGTGAAATGGCTTTGCCGTTTATATTTTATACTATCATTATTTTTGAACACTATGGTTTTTAAGCAACTTTAAATCTCTTATAAATTCGGTCAATATAGAAAAGCTATGCAAAACTTAAACCCATATAACTTCACAGTCATTAAAATTGAAATGGCTAGAAATGAAATTGTCCTTAGATTATAGCTACTGCTGTTTTAGGGGGAAAAACAAGAAAAAGAAAAAAAATCAGCTCTATCAAAATGTCTACTTGTTAGTGTAATGGACACTTTTTGTTTGTGAGGTTGGTTTAGAGACAAAATCATATTAATCCCATAAATAAATAAAAAATAAACAGGACCAATAATAATGTTTTTCTACTTAATAAATGTATTGAAAATCAGTCAGCAAGAATAAATATTTATTTATCAATACAGTAACACTTTAACACGTTATTTATTAAAAGTTTAAAGGCCACTTTTTGTTTGTTGGTTGGTTTAGAGATAAAACATTATTTATGAAACACAAACAGAGCAAATATGTTTCTAAATAGTTGGAAAAATGATGAATTCAGTGTATGTAAGAATGATTTTACACACAAATTTGTTCTGCTCATGTTTTATGGATGAGGACCAGTTGAGTGGCGTATTCATTGAGTTTTTGTGTGGTGGTTAATGGCTGTGTGAATATTGGGAATAAGATCATATTTGGAAGAGGGACCCAGTTAATTGTCACTGCTCGTAAGTCATTTTCATTTTTACTATAACAATCACTTTGTCCCAATATCCAACTATTAATTTGTAGTTTCTCAGCACTGAGGAATAAAGAAATTATAAAAAACAATACAATGTAAACCTAATCCTGTTAAAACGAAGAAAAAAGAACCAATAATATTTTTTCTCAACTTAATAAATGTATTGAAAATCGGTCCGCAAGAATACATATTTATCTATAAAGTAACATTTTAACACATGTCCATGTGTTTTAATAGTTTAATGGCACTTTTTGTTTGTTGGTTGGTTTATAGACAAAACAAACAAATAAATATACCTTTTGTTTATATAATTAAATGTGTTTAAATTAAGGGGAGCACCCTTTTTGCTGAAGGCTTGAGCAATGTGTGTATGATGGGACATTCAAAATCCTTTTTGGAAGAGGAACTTTGCTCTCAGTAGAATCCAGTAAGAAGTATTTTTATTTGACAGTTAAATTAATTGCTATTATTACCGTACTGTTCACTATGTTTGTTAATCCCTAAATTTGGTATATTTAATGACTGAAAGGTACTTTGAGTGAAATGCAGAAATCTCACAATCATTTACAAATCACTAAATACAGTGCAAATGATGCCTAATAAATACGCTTCAAAGAAAAGTGCGGCCATATAAAATATTATGATGCATCACGTTTGCATAATAATACATAGAATTACATCTACTAGATATAGCAGAAATCAGATTTGGGGATTTGTTCCCTTTCTGCTTCAGTAATATTACAGTGCTAATTATGTGGTGTGAGATAGATGTTCATAAATATTTTATCAGTAGTTATGTAGAGTTGTTATTGATAGAGGTCATGTCAGTGTGTGACATCAGCTGGAATAGGAAAAGTCATATTTGGAGCCGGGACTCAACTGAAAGTTCAAATTAGTGAGTAAAAGTGCTCAACACATTAGTACATTAATATTAGTGTTTATTATAATGTAATGCATTTCCAAGTTAGAGCTCAGTCATTCTGCCTTATTCATGAAACACATGCAGAGCAAATGTGTTTCTGAATCATTGGAAAAATTATGAATTCAGTTCAATTCAGTGGATAATTTATGTAAGAATGATTTTCGCATTAATTTGTTCTGCTCTATGTTTTATGGATGAGGACCAGTTGAGTGGCGTATTCATTGAGTTTTTGTGTTGTGGTTAATCGCTGTGTGTATACTGGGAATAAGATCATATTTGGAAGAGGGACCCAGTTAGTTGTCACTGCTCGTAAGTCATTTTCTTTTTATGCTAATAATCATTTGGTTCAAATATCCAACTCTTAATTTGTAACTTTCTTTAAAGAAAGATCAAACATGACCACTAAAGTCAGAGCAAACTCCAAAAATCACTCAATAAATGGAAAAACAAATCCCATTCGTAAAAAAACAAAAGACAAAACCAATAATCTTTTTTCTCTACTTGAAAACATTATTGAAAATTGGCCTGTTAGAAGCAAAATAATTAATTTATCTCTAAAAGTATTCAAATCCAGAGTCTAGATTATCTGGGTTGATCTAGCAAAGTCTGTTTGGACTTTTACTGGTGCATTTTTTTACCCTTAAAACTGAACAAACTGTGTGTTCAAAGTTAAAGTTAAGTGAAATGGCAGTGTTGAGTAAATATTCACTTTAGCTTTGCAAAAGTAAACTAATTACTGTAGAGTAAACATCTTGCGTAAATGAAGGATTTAGAAAGATCACATTTATCTCTGAGACAACATGAATTGTTCATTCAAATGAGTTTTTTATCATCTTTTTGTACTCTTATAATGCATTATACTTTATAAAATTTGAATATTAGCAGCAGCTTGTTCAAAGTTTAATGTTCAATTAGTCCTAAACTACACTTCTACAAATTTCTAAACGTTTTCTTTTAGGAAACGGGAAACTTGGAAAATTTGCTTTCTTGTTGAAAAAATAATATATAAAAAGTTAGCAATTTCTTTTAAATGTCCCCAAAGAAGATAGTTATCATTGTTGATATGAGCATTGTGTATTCGTAATGGGGTCAGGGGTTGTGTGAATGATGGAGTTCGAATAATATTCGGCAAAGGGACTCAACTTAAAATACAACAGAGTAAGTGTTTTCAGTTTAAAGTTACTTTAACATTTTTAATTAATCGTCCAATTAACATTTTATTTTCATTTTTTTTTGCCATTTTATGCTATTTATTTTTGATAGGAAAGACTTTTGATTGGATAGATCTACAGTTTTTGCAGATGCATGTCCAAATTATTAAACGTTTTCTAAGTGCGATTAAGAGAACTATGCAGAAAGAAAAAGGAATTCTTTATGAGAAAAACATGATTGTAATACCTCAAGCATGTTTGGTAGTTTTTGAGGGCATTGCTTTCAATGTGTGACAACAAACTGGAAGATCATTTTCGGTTCAGGAATTAAACTGAGAGTTGAGGAAAGTGAGTATTAATCAAAACATTGAAAAATGTTATATTCTGTGCTACTGACCCCTTACCTCAGATTAGATTCAATATTATTGAAATGTATATTTTTATCGCATAGAGGTGGTAGATCTCAATTACATCAACTATTGTAGTAATTTAAAAACAAATGCCATTTTACCAGAAAGAATAAGTCTGTGTGGCTAAGTCTATGCATGTGCGACGGTCAGATATAAAATGATCTTTGCGTTTTGGACAGAGCTTACAATAGAAATGAATATATTTCATTATATTTGGCTTTATCCTTTAAAGGTATTATTGTGTTTAAATCTTACAAATGTACATCATTCGTCGCTAATATGTTTTTGTCCACACAACATTCATTGTGTGACATCAGGAGGCTGGAAAGTCATTTTTGGTCTTGGCACTAGAGTGACAGTAGAGACAAGTGAGTAATTGAAAACTTAATTAATTTGCAATACAGTATTTAAAACCAATGACGTACTTAAAGAATTACACCAAGGCAAGACCAGTCCCTGAACATTAAAATAACATCCGTTAATGTTAACATGATTTTATTGTGATAAAATTGCTTACAAACATTATCTGTGTAAAGTTATAACGAATACCGAGATTACAGGAAAACTATTTTGAATGGAAAATCAACATTATAGTGCAAATTCTGTTAATTGATCTTAATTGAATCAATTAACATTATCTAGCAGTTACTGACTCTTGAGATAATAGTTGTGTATGACTCTATCATTTAGCAGTTTTGTGTTTGTGCTAAGAGATTTAAATCTTTGTCAGATTATAATGGATCATAGGCAGTGACAGGAAAGGCTTTTTGATGTATGTCCAAAGGCTGTGTGAATGCTGGGTTTAAGATTTTCTTTGGCAGTGGCACAAAGCTTGTCATACAATCAAGTAAGTTATTTTTTTATTTTCTGAAACTTTTGCTTTATATTGCAATAAATAGCAACCGTTCAACATTCAAAAGTGACAACAAATATTTAATCAAAGAAAAAGTGATGTAGTTCATGGGAAGAATAAGGATACAAACGGCATTAACTTGTGATGATTTTAACATTCATAAATTTGAAAAGCAAAAAGTTGTGATGAATATCATGTTTCTGAGGGAAGGACGAATTTTCATGTTGGCCATTTTTGGTCACATGGTGCAGGTCAATCTATAGAAATGACTAAAACAGAATTAATCATCCGAGATTTGCACTTTTCTTCAATATGATCACACTTTACTTATAGAAAAACAGATGTTCACAAGTTTTCTTAATGTAGACTAGTGTAAAGACATTTAAAGATATTTGAAATGTACAAAAGGAAACTTTCAAGAATAAACATATAATTGTGTCAACAACGTTCCTTGAAACACAATCAATTAATTAGAGAATTATTTGCAAATTTCAAATATGTTTTTTTGCGAAGGGAATAAATTCAAGTCAGACAAGCACTTTATTAATGATGTCACAATACATTTATTGACTTATGTTTTCAGTAGCATAAAGTAATTCTATAACATGATATGAGTTATCAGCATATGTGCTGTCAATAATAGTCTATGGACTTGTTCAAAAAGGAAATTAGTTTTTGGTGCGCGCTCAGTGGCTGTGTGAATAATGGCAATAAGATGTTCTTTAGCAAAGGGACAAAACTCATCATACAAGCAAGTAAGTTCATGTTTTATTTGTGGTTTTCCCAAATGCAGATATTCATATTCATAGCTACAATGTTACAAAACAAAAAAGTCAAACAATATTTCATTAGAGTAAACTGCTATTTTTAGTTTGATGCCTATTAAAGATGAAACACTGGTTGTAGAAGTCTCAAATGATCAGTATTTTCATAATATTCAAAATTAATATGTGATAAATACTGTTGCATGACAGGTGTAAATAGTTTTGTAATGTACAAAAATGCAATTTTTTTTGTAATTAAGCAGTTTTAACAAAGTCAGAGCTTGCATTTAACATTCAAACTTAAAAGCCGTATTAAGTAAATATCTGACAAATGTCCATACACAATGGCTAAGTTACTGTAGTGAGTATATATGCTGTGTGAATCAAGGATTTGACAAGTTCACATTTGGCTCTGGGACAAAACTAACAGTTAATTCAAGTGAGTTTTCAAATCATTAATTTACTTCAAGTATAATACCAACAAAGGGCCTTAATCAAGAACAGATTTGTTTGTAAATCGTTAATATAATCATTCTTAGTTTAATTTGCCTTTTGAATTCAATGGGACAGTTTATGCAAGAATGGATTCATGAACGATTTACACACACATTTGTTCTGCTCGTGTCTCAAGAAATCATAATTTCTTGTTAAAAAACTAATTAATTTGTAATATAATGTATTTCAATATGAAATATCGAATCACAACACTCCAAACCAGGTTAGATGGTATTTGCTATGGACTCAACACATGTGTGAGGAATGCTCAGAAGATAATCTTTGGGAAAGGGACAGTACTCACCATAGAAAGAAGTAAGCTTGCATTGCCAAACAAATCAAACTTCTTTAAAGTAATTAGATAAATATAGGATATTTTAATAGTTAAATAATATGCAGTCATATCTCGATTGTAAACTATTTAACAACCTCTTTAATAAACATTGCCATTATGTAATTCAACAGTCACTAATGGTTGTCCATCCTAAATGTACATATTCTAAAGGAAAATCTTCAGGTGTATTGTTGGTGTGTTTAAGTGTAAGTTTTGGGTGTTGTATCTGTTTGGGTAAACGCTTATCACTGGTAGCATTTAAATAGGAAGTTTTTAGTTCATGACAAATGACTGTGTGAATGTTGGACAAAAGTTTATCTTTGGGAAGGGGACCAAACTTATCATACAAACCAGTAAGTTATATTGTCTATCTTTTAAAACCGAATCATTATTGATTTATTGATTGATTCATTGTTTTTGCTAAAGACTGTGGACAAGAAACTGTTACATGGTCAAACCAGTAATTTCGCAGAACCTTTCAGATCAGAAATTCTGTAAAGTGACGTAATATATCTTTATTTAATTGCCGTTTTACCAGAAATAATAAATCTGTGTGGCTAAGTCTATGCATGTGCGACGGTCAGATATAAAATGATCTTTGCGTTTTGGACAGAGCTTACAATAGAAATGAATATATTTCATTATATTTGGCTTTATCCTTTAAAGGTAGTATTGTGTTTAAATCTTACAAATGTACATCATTACATTAAGCTAATATGTTTTTGTCCACACAACATTCATTGTGTGACATCAGGAGGCTTGAAAGTCATTTTTGGTCTTGGCACTAGAGTGACAGTAGAGACAAGTGAGTAATTGAAAACTTAATTAATTTGCAATAGAGTTTAAAACCAATGACGTATTTAAAGAATTACAGCAAGGCAAGACCAGTCCCTGAACATTAAAATAACATCCGTTAATGTTAACATGATTTTATTGTGATAAAATTGCTTACAAACATTATCTGTGTAAAGTTATAACAAATACCAAGATAGCAGGGAAACTATTTTGGTTGGAAAATCAACATTATAGTGCAAATTCTGTTAATTGATCTTAATTGAATCAATTAACATTATCTAGCAGTTACTGACTCTTGAGATAATAGTTGTGTATGACTCTATCATTTAGCAGTTTTGTATTTGTGCTAAGAGATTTAAATCTTTGTCAGATTATTATGGAATCATAGGCAGTGACAGGTAAGGCTTTTTGATGTATGTCCAAAGGCTGTGTGAATGCTGGGTTTAAGATTTTCTTTGGCAGTGGCACAAAGCTTGTCATACAATCAAGTAAGTTATTTTGTATTTTTGTATTTTCTGAAACTTTTGCTTTATATTGCAATAAATAACAACCGTTCAACATTCAAAAGTGACAACAAATATTTAATCAAAGAAAAAGTGATGTAGTTCATGGGAAGAATAAGGATACAAACGGCATTAACTTGTGATGATTTTAACATTCATACATTTGAAAAGCAAAACTTTGTGATGAATATCATGTTTCTGAGGGAAGGATGAATTTTCATGCTGACCATTTTTGGTCACATTGTGCAGGTCAATCTATAGAAATGACTAAAACAGAATTTTTTCTTCAATATGATTGCACTTTACTTATAGAAAAACTGATGTTCACAAGTTTTCTTAATGTAGACTAGTGTAAAGACATTTAAAGATATTTGAAATGTACAAAAGGAAACTTTCAAGTATACACATGTAATTGTGTCAACAAAGTTCCTTGGAACACAATCAATTAATTAGAGAATTATTTGCAAATTTCAAATATGTTTTTTTCTGAAGGAATTAAACTTGTACAAACAATTCAAAAGTCAGACAAGCACTTTAATAATGATGTCACATTACATTTATTGACTTATTTTTTCAGTAGCATAAAGTAATTCTATAACATGATATGAGTTATCAGCATATGTGCTGTCAATAATAGTCTATGGACTTGTTCAAATAGGAAATTAGTTTTTGGTGCGCGCTCAGTGGCTGTGTGAATAATGGCAATAAGATGTTCTTTAGCAAAGGGACAAAACTCATCATACAAGCAAGTAAGTTCATGTTTTTTGGTGGTTTTCCAAATGCAGATATTCATATTCATAGCTACAATGTTACAAAACAAAAAAGTACAAAAACATTTCATTAGAGTAAACTGCTATTTTTAGTTTGATGCCTATTAAAGATGAAACACTAGTTGTAGAATCTTAAATGATCAGTATTTTCTTAATATTCAAAATTAATATGTGATAAATACTGTTGCATGACAGGTGTAAATAGTTTTGTAATGTGCAAAAATGACAGAGTCTTTTGTAATTAAGCAGTTTTAACAAAGTCAGAGCTTGCATTTAACATTCAAACTCTATTTTAAAAGCCGTATTAAGTAAATATCTGACAAATGTCCATACACAATGGCTAAGTTACTGTAGTGAGTATATATGCTGTGTGAATCAAGGATTTGGCAAGTTCACATTTGGCTCTGGGACAAAACTAACAGTTAATTCAAGTGAGTTTTCAAATCATTAATTTACTTCAAGTATAATACCAACAAAGGGCCTTAATCAAGAACAGATTTGTTTGTAAATCGTTAATATAATCATTCTTAGTTTAATTTGCCTTTTGAATTCAATGGGACAGTTTATGCAAGAATGGATTCATGAACGATTTACACACACATTTGTTCTGCTCGTGTCTCAAGAAATCATAATTTCTTGTTAAAAAACTAATTAATTTGTAATATAATGTATTTCAATATGAAATATCGAATCACAACACTCCAAACCAGGTTAGATGGTATTTGCTATGGACTCAACACATGTGTGAGGAATGCTCAGAAGATAATCTTTGGGAAAGGGACAGTACTCACCATAGAAAGAAGTAAGCTTGCATTGCCAAACAAATCAAACTTCTTTAAAGTAATTAGATAAATATAGGATATTTTAATAGTTAAATAATATGCAGTCATATCTCGATTGTAAACTATTTAACAACCTCTTTAATAAACATTGCCATTATGTAATTCAACAGTCACTAATGGTTGTCCATCCTAAATGTACATATTCTAAAGGAAAATCTTCAGGTGTATTGTTGGTGTGTTTAAGTGTAAGTTTTGGGTGTTGTATCAGTTTGGGTAAACGCTTATCACTGGTAGCATTTAAATAGGAAGTTTTTAGTTCATGACAAATGACTGTGTGAATGTTGGACAAAAGTTTATCTTTGGGAAGGGGACCAAACTTATCATACAAACCAGTAAGTTATATTGTCTATCTTTTAAAACCGAATCATTATTGATTTATTGATTGATTAATTGTTTTTTTTAAAGACTGTGGACAAGAAACTGTTACATGGTCAAACCAGTAATTTCACAGAACCTTTCAGATCAGAAATTCTGTAAAGTGACGTAATATATCTTTATTTAATTGCCGTTTTACCAGAAATAATAAATCTGTGTGGCTAAGTCTATGCATGTGCGACGGTCAGATATAAAATGATCTTTGCGTTTTGGACAGAGCTTACAATAGAAATGAATATATTTCATTATATTTTGCTTTATCCTTTAAAGGTAGTATTGTGTTTAAATCTTACAAATGTACATCATTCGTCGCTAATATGTTTTTGTCCACACAACATTCATTGTGTGACATCAGGAGGCTTGAAAGTCATTTTTGGTCTTGGCACTAGAGTGACAGTAGAGACAAGTGAGTAATTGAAAACTTAATTAATTTGCAATACAGTATTTAAAACCAATGACGTACTTAAAGAATTACACCAAGGCAAGACCAGTCCCTCAACATAAAATACCATCCGTTAATGTTAACATGATTTTATTGTGATAAAATTGCTTACAAACATTATCTGTGTAAAGTTATAACAAATACCGGGATTACAGGGAAACTATTTTGGTTGGAAAATCAACATTATAGTGCAAATTTTGTTAATTGATCTTAATTGAATCAATTAACATTATCTAGCAGTTACTGACTCTTGAGATAATAGTTGTGTATGACTCTATCATTTAGGGGTTTTGTATTTGTGCTAAGAGATTTAAATCTTTGTCAGATTATTATGGAATATAGGCAGTGACAGGAAAGGCTTTTTGATGTATGTCCAAAGGCTGTGTGAATGCTGGGTATAAGATTTTCTTTGGCAGTGGCACAAAGCTTGTCATACAATCAAGTAAGTTATTTTGTATTTTTGTTTTTTCTGAAACTTTTGCTTTATATTGCAATAAATTAACAACCGTTCAACATTCAAAAGTGACAACAAATATTTAATCAAAGAAAAAGTGATGTAGTTCATGGGAAGAATAAGGATACAAACGGCATAAACTTGTGATGATTTTAACATTCATACATTTGAAAAGCAAAACTTTGTGATGAATATCATGTTTCTGAGGGAAGGATGAATTTTCATGCTGACCATTTTTGGTCACATTGTGCAGGTCAATCTATAGAAATGACTAAAACAGAATTTTTCTTCAATATGATTGCACTTTACTTATAGAAAAACAGATGTTCACAAGTTTTCTTAACGTAGACTAGTGTAAATACATTTAAAGATATTTGAAATGTACAAAAGGAAACTTTCAAGTATACACATGTAATTGTGTCAACAAAGTTCCTTGAAACACAATCAATTAATTAGAGAATTATTTGCAAATTTCAAATATGTTTTTTTGCGAAGGAATTAAACTTGTACAAACAATTCAAAAGTCAGACAAGCACTTTAATAATGATGTCACATTACATTTATTGACTTATGTTTTCAGTACCATAAAGTAATTCTATAACATGATATGAGTTATCAGCATATGTGCTGTCAATAATAGTCTATGGACTAGTTCAAATAGGAAATTAGTTTTTGGTGCGCGCTCAGTGGCTGTGTGAATAATGCCAATAAGATGTTCTTTAGCAAAGGGACAAAACTCATCATACAAGCAAGTAAGTTCATGTTTTATTTGTGGTTTTCCCAAATGCAGATATTCATATTCATAGCTACAAAGTTACAAAACAAAAAAGTACAAAAACATTTCATTAGAGTAAACTGATATTTTTAGTTTGATGCCTATTAAAGATGAAACACTGGTTGTAGAAGTCTCAAATGATCAGTATTTTCTTAATATTCAAAATTAATATGTGATAAATACTGTTGCATGACAGGTGTAAATAGTTTTGTAATGTGCAAAAATGACAGAGTCTTTTGTAATTAAGCAGTTTTAACAAAGTCAGAGCTTGCATTTAACATTCAAACTCTATTTTAAAAGCTGTATTAAGTAAATATCTGACAAATGTCCATACACAATGGCTAAGTTACTGTAGTGAGTATATATGCTGTGTGAATCAAGGATTTGGCAAGTTCACATTTGGCTCTGGGACAAAACTAACAGTTAATTCAAGTGAGTTTTCAAATCATTAATTTACTTCAAGTATAATACCAACAAAGGGCCTTAATCAAGAACAGATTTGTTTGTAAATCGTTAATATAATCATTCTTAGTTTAATTTGCCTTTTGAATTCAATGGGACAGTTTATGCAAGAATGGATTCATGAACGATTTACACACACATTTGTTCTGCTCGTGCTCAAGAAATCATAATTTCTTGTTAAAAAACTAATTAATTTGTAATATAATGTATTTCAATATGAAATATCGAATCACAACACTCCAAACCAGGTTAGATGGTATTTGCTATGGACTCAACACATGTGTGAGGAATGCTCAGAAGATAATCTTTGGGAAAGGGACAGTACTCACCATAGAAAGAAGTAAGCTTGCATTGCCAAACAAATCAAACTTCTTTAAAGTAATTAGATAAATATAGGATATTTTAATAGTTAAATAATATGCAGTCGTATCTCGATTGTAAACTATTTAACAACCTCTTTAATAAACATTGCCATTATGTAATTCAACAGTCACTAATGGTTGTCCATCCTAAATGTACATATTCTAAAGGAAAATCTTCAGGTGTATTGTTGGTGTGTTTAAGTGTAAGTTTTGGGTGTTGTATCTGTTTGGGTAAACGCTTATCACTGGTAGCATTTAAATAGGAAGTTTTTAGTTCATGACAAATGACTGTGTGAATGTTGGACAAAAGTTTATCTTTGGGAAGGGGACCAAACTTATCATACAAACCAGTAAGTTATATTGTCTATCTTTTAAAACCGAATCATTATTGATTTATTGATTGATTCATTGTTTTTTATAAAGACTGTGGACAAGAAACTGTTACATGGTCAAACCAGTAATTTCACAGAACCTTTCAGATCAGAAATTCTGTAAAGTGACGTAATATATCTTTATTTAATTGCTGTTTTACCAGAAAGAATAAATCTGTGTGGCTAAGTCTATGCATGTGCGACGGTCAGATATAAAATGATATTTGCGTTTTGAACAGAACTTACAATAGAAATGAATATATTTCATTATATTTGGCTTTATCCTTTAAAGGTAGTATTGTGTTTAAATCTTACAAATGTCTTCATACATCATCCGTCGCTAATATGTTTTTGTCCACACAACATTCATTGTGTGACATCAGGAGGCAGGAAAGTCATTTTTGGTCTTGGCACTAGAGTGACAGTAGAGACAAGTGAGTAATTGAAAACGTGAATTAATTTGCAATAGAGTTTAAAACCAATGACGTACTTAAAGAATAGAGAGGTAAAATGAGTCCTCTCTATCTCTCTGTACATTAAAAGCATAGAAATGCTGAAAAAATACTTTATGACAAATTAATTCAGACAAAAACATTACACAATGTGACTACAAAACAGTTTAAAGCTGGGTTTTTAGTTTTTAAGATGTCAAAATTAGTCAATTAGACAATGAGGTTTTTGTGATGGAGTCAGCACTTGTGTGAATACTGCAAACAAGATAATCTTCGGGACTGGGACAAGACTTATAATAGAAACAAGTAAGCTTACAAATCAATGTTACTGGTAACACATGTTCGTATGTTGAACTGAAATATATTTTCCAAATGTATTGCATTTAAAGCTTCAACTCAAATCACAACTAAAGATAGTTTATATAATTCTATCCAATCGTCACCAAAACTTCATCAACGGTACTACACTTTTAAGAAGTCTTGTCAACAAAAACTATATAAATATGTACATCATAACTAAATAACAAGTTGAGAGTAGCTTGTAGAAATAGACCTAACTGAACAGTCCAAACTAGTCTGTTTTAGACATGTCTGTTAGATTGATCATCATGGTATTTATTATATGTAGTATTTGTAAATGTTTATATTGATTTAGCTCCTATAACATTGTCAACATTTACAAATACTATGGAGATGATCATTTGAAAGATTTCACTTGCTATAAAATGTTCAGGCTGTGGAGAATGCGTAATGTCAGTAGTTTTTGGCACACTGTCGAAGGGTGTGTGGATGTGAATAAGATTATCTTCGGCAAAGGAACCAAACTTGTCGTGCAGATAAGTAAGTGATACATTTCTGAGAAAGTTGACATCAACAAAAACTCATCTCTTAAAGGATTGTTCATATTTACATTCAAAAAAGATAAAACCTATACTCCTTAAATGGCTTTCCACATAATAATTGTATTATTATTATTCATGTAGACATTTTGGAATAATTATAAAAACTAATTGTGCAGCATGTGTTTCCATAAGAATGTTCATCAGACTGTTTAATGGTGGGTTTACAGGCAACTTTATCTTTTATTAAATGATTGCAGTTGACCTCCCAGTTCTGGGCTGTGTTTCCCAAAAGCATCGTAAGTAGATCATAGAAATCATTGGCGGCAAAGGTCTCTACGATCAGCTTAAGTTTGCGATGCTTTTGGGAAATGCAGTCCTGGTCTTTGAAGTCTTTAGGGAGTTGGAAATCGGATGGAGGGTGGTTTGCACCAGAAAAGTTGTATCTCAGTGCTAATAGATATTTAGTTATAATGTGATCTTTTCCTCGTTCATTAAATTAGAATGGCCCGGAATGGTCAGGATAAGATGTTACATATAATTCTTTGATCAAATGTCCATTTGCACAGGTTGCATTTTTGCAAGGATACCATTTTGGCTGTAGTTTCTGTAGACTGTACACGTTTAAATGGTAGTTTAAAAGTTTCACAGTCATGGTAGCATTAAATTCTTCTTCAGATAAATCACTAATGAACTTGCTTGATTACTTTTCTTCCTTGTAAAACTCTGAGGGTTTCATTCATAACATGGAAAATGTGATATTGTAACTTGTCTTTGAGTGTCTCGCACTATCAAAACAAATCAACTAAAAATGTAATAAATATGAAAGACCCAAAACATTACATTACAGGTACCAATTTGTTTTTTAGTTTTTTTTTTTACTAAAATTGTACAAACTTGAAAGCGATTAAAACAAAATAGCATATTCTTTTTGCAGCTTAAAACAACAAATCTCCAACATTAGTTCAATAAATTATGTATAAAATGGAATTAAATATGAAATGACCCCTTTAAGACGAGACTTTACTGGCCAAATGTGTCCTTTGGATAAATGTACCATGCTATACTGCTGTGTGAATACTGGATACAAGATCATATTTGGAACGGGCACTCGTCTCATTGTTACTTCAAGTAAGCCATTTTCCTTCATCAGATATAAAAACAAACAAACAAATAAAAAGCGTATTTCTTTGACAACAAAAAAAAATACGAGTGGAGTAATTATATAAAACACTAAAATACGCTATCAATATTTGCCTAATGAAAATGCTTCACAAATAAACAACCATTAATATAAACAGACAGTATAATAGTGGGCCTATTAGAAAAGTTAAACTTTTTCTTTTTTAATGAACATACTTGACCTTAGTTCTGGTCTTTGGAGTTGGCAGGTTGGTTACAGGGTGATTTGTACTAGTGATTTTTACTTTTATCTGAAAAGTGTATTTCAGTGCTAATAAATAAATAGTTATAATGTGGCCTTTTCCTCATTCAGACATTACAGTATTTCTCCAAAAATGATCATCAAACTACATTTAAGATCTGTTTTGTAAAGTAATTGGCTGGAATTGTAATCAGGGTAAATGTACTATGGTACACTAATGTGTGAATGAAGGGTATGGAAATATCATATTTGGAAAAGGAACAAGACTGACAGTTAATTCAAGTAAGTTTCACTGCTTTTTAAGATAATACAGCGAGAGAGAGAAAAAAATAAACAATAAAAGAAGTGAAAACTGTGAGTAAATTGACAAGTTTGGCAATTCTGATTGTTTTGTAAAATCAATCAAAATTTTGTGTAGCTGGTCGATATTCAAAACTGTTTAAAACGATTTTTGATATTGCAAAACATTTTGTTTTCTTTAAAATAATAATTTTTGATATGGCCATAATAATAATTGAAATATCACTATCACAGTATTGCCACTTCAACAACTGCCATTCTGAATGTCCTACATCAGAGAAATACAACACACCAAAAGCACACCATCCCTTTAAAATCTAGTTATTAATAGATCAGTGTATATTATTATATTGGAACCAACTTCAGGTTAAAGTATTGTAAAAAAAATACAATAAAAGTCCTTATTGATGGGCTTCAAAGTGAGGGAATATAGACAACATGTTTATGTGGTTTGATCAAGCACTGTGTGACTCAAGGGATTCAAAAAATTATTTTTGGAAAAGGCACTCAACTCACTGTGATATCAAGTAAGTGTAGATCAGACTTGTTTTCTTTAGTTTATCATTTAAAATCAATGTTAAGTTTACTTATGTTAACTCTTTAAAACTTTACCTGAGTACTTTCAAAGTCCTCTGCAATTCGATTAAACAAGAGCATGAAAGACAACATTCTAAAGAGGATCAATTCAACTAGAACAAAATTTTTTATATGAAACTAAATTGATAAAAAATGTGATAAAAGCAGTTTAAAAATGTTATTATGGTTGTAGACAGTCAATGTGATTTAATGTACTCAAATCAAATGACTTCGGGGCTAAATATTGTCTCTGTATTAATAGAAGTTATACCTCAAAATACTTTTTGTGATAATAATATAAAATTAAATCAAAACAATTCATTTAGTGTAGATTTTAAAGCGATCATTCAGTCCAGTGTTTTAATATGCTTCAATCTTCTTTATGCTAATCTGTACTATCAGGATGTTGCTACTTTTTTGTACAAAGTAATTGGCTGTGTGAATGTTCAAAATAGGATTCTCTTTGGCAAAGGAACAAAACTAATTGTACAGTCAAGTAAGTTTTATTTTTAATTGTTTTAAAGGTTTATTTAAGAATAATGTAATGTAAGATTATTTATAAAAGAATACCACTGGTGAACACAACTGAAGATTACCATTTTGCTCATGCAATAAACATGCTGAAAACGTAATAACAAAGAATAAAACTTTACATAAGCTATAGTATTTATTTGAGTTCAATTGTAGAAAAATAATAATGTCTCAGATTTATAATTGAATATATATTGAACCCCCATAAAAGAGGTCCATGTTGGCTAGAGTAGTCCTAAGGATAAAGGTATTGTGCTGTACTGCTGTGTGAATCCTGGGATCAACAAGATCATATTTGGGACAGGCACCAGACTAACCGTTACACCAAGTGAGTTAATTGCTTTTTCGCCAAAGTAGTGAAACGTAACGGAAACACAACAATTAGCAAAACAATGACAAATTGGTTGAAGGGGGTTTTAGGGAAGTTATTTGGTAATATTTTCTTCAACTAAGAACATAGTTGAACAGATGAGTATAATGTTAGAGATTCACATGAGTTTAAATTAGTATAATATTACATGTGTGATTCACTTTGCTCTCAAAATAAGCTGTGGCAAGGTCAGATGTCAAATAATAATCCGAGGTAGGACAGTATGAACATCTGTTTGCCAGTATTTGGAGAAAATATGTAAAAAGGGATACTTTTAGGATGTATCCTGTAACATACATTTTTTTTACAAAACAGAAAGTTCCAACTTGCTGATTCTGATTGGACGAGCCACGTTCAAAGCGGTTGTAAAATGACTTTAAACTCACTGACCGTATATTCTATATGAATATGCTCATTTACAACATTGTTTGCAACTGCAAATTCCTATAGTTAGGATAATGTTAGGAAACTATATTACCTGTAACAAGCATTGTATATTCCAATAATTATTCATGATATATTGAACATTTTATTACACATTAGTTTGTTTTATCATATTGCTGTTGCCGCCATTTAATAACAGCAATAATCCACTCAAGACTCGAGATTTTACCACAGGGATGTTTAAAATGCTTCTTTCCCATTGTAACATCACTATAACACACTGCCTCTCATGGCTTATTGCTTTATTTATTTATTCTTATTCTTAGCCTCACGATCCTCTAGTTACTCGCTTATGACTGGTTTAAATGTGTAATATTTTTTAATGCTGTTTCAAAAGGCCCAAAGGCTTACAATCCACTGGTAGGATGTTGTTAGTTTTTCGCACACAGTCGATGGCTGTGTGAATGATCAGATTAAGATTTTCTTTGGCAAGGGGACCAAACTTACAGTACAAGCAAGTAAGTTTTAGAAATTCAGACACTTCATTTCAATTGTATTAACTATTTTTGTTATGAATAGATAATGATTTAATAGATTCAATGGTTTCATTTCCAAGATGCTTGACAAGACTAGAAATTGATTTTAATAAGCCGAATATTGTATATGTGTACATCATTTTCGTGGACAAAAAATATCGTAATTTTGAAAAGGTTGACAAGAACTTAAAAAATTATGTAGAAGTTTTTGTGTGAGGTTTTCAATACATGTAATGGCTTCACCTCATTAACAACAACAACAACAACAATAGATACTCATTGTCACACATACAATCTTTTGAATAATAGAATAATGCCATATAGACAGATAACTTAGAATTTAATACATACATGTAGACTTATTAATATTTAAAGTTGACAATAGTCTTTATCCCAATTTTACAAAGAGAGGAAAACAGAGCCAGGGAGTTTATGTGTTGAGGTCAACAACTGTGTGTCTCAAACTGGATACAAAATGATATTTGGAAAAGGCTCTCAGCTAACTGTGCTTTCAAGTAAGTGCAGCTCAGTTTTTGTATTTTATACTTCTAATACAATTTTAATTTTAATCACTGCATGCCTTTATGAATTATACGCCTTTACATGAATTATATTAATAGAACTATTAAACAGTCAATAACTTTTAGTTAGTTTTAGAAACAAAACATTTGTATATATTGTTTTTATTCCAAGCCCTTAGTACTCTAATATGAAGAGATTAACACATCACCTTCTTTCAAATTTTTACACTGCATCTTTTTTAAGAGGCCTTATGACAAAATTAGGAGTGATGCTTTCATCAGGATACTGTTAGTTTTTGGTATTTGATCAATGGCTGTGTGAATGCTGGACGTAAACTTTTCTTTGGCATGGGGACAAAACTTCTTGTAAAAATCAGTAAGTTATGTTTTAATCTTACTTGTAAATGAATTCTGATATAAAACAATAACTTAATTGACTATGATTGTATTGCGATTGGACTCTAAAGATAGAAGTACTTTTATCACAATGAAAAGATTAAGTGCAATATTTGAAGTTTTACCATATAAACTGCAATCAAACAATACTTCATTATGTTTTTAGGGAAACAAAGCAAACTAATATAACATTTCTTGAGTAAAAAGTGTATATGTCATACTTGAGGCAGACACCAAACTTATAACTAAATTATTTCATTCTTGTCATTATTACCATTAGTTTTACTAATATACACATTTGTAAAACCTAGCGGAAGATGACCGCTCAAAACATGTCAGGGACATTCAAGAAACAAACATTTCTACAGTATATACCGGAAGTGCTTTGGAGGAACTGGCATTTCTTTCACAAATTGTACGTGTGCTATCAGCACATTCATTTTTATTTTTTATCATTGTAAATCCCTGCAATATGTAAGAAAATCATTATTGTCATCGTTGATTTTACATGTAACATGGTGGAGGGTCTCTTGTGTGCTCCTACTAAGTTATTATACCACTACAAACCACTGTGTGAATGACAATTCTGGTAAAATCATATTTGGCAAGGGGACACAATTGTATGTACGATCAAGTGAGTACAACCTTTTTTAATAAATATATAACAACAGTTATCATAGTTCTAAATTAAACAGATTTGGAGTAAATAGATTGATTTTATGGAGTCACCAATCAGCAGACAATTTTGAAACTAAAAATCCACTTTGTCCACAGACAAATGGTCATTCATTAATTCAATTAATTATAAACTGTAAAGAAAAAGACTGTAGCCTCTGTTAAATTACAAAAATGTTAAACTCCCTCATTCCTGTTGAGGAAAGAGTAAAAAACGTATTTCTACATTGAGGTCTGAACTGACTCAAAATAGTGACAAACTTGTATTTGGACATGGGACACAGTTCACTGTGTTATCATGTAAGTTCTGGATTTATTTATTTTACATTATATTACTTTACTTCCAATATTAAGATGTCAAAATTAGTCAATTAGACAATGAGGTTTTTGTGATGGAGTCAGCACTTGTGTGAATACTGCAAACAAGATAATCTTCGGGACTGGGACAAGACTTATAATAGAAACAAGTAAGCTTATAAATCAATGTTACTGGTAACACATGTTCGTATGTTGCACTGAAATATATTTTACAAATGTATTGCATTTAAAGCTTCAACTGAAAATCCAGCTAAATTTGATTTTATACTAATAAAATTGGTTTTATAGAACTTTATCCAACCTTCATCAAAACATCATCAATGGCACTACTTTAAGTTATTTCACCATGGTCAACTAAACATAAAATAATCATTAAAAAAAAAATACATTTATCGATATGTAAATCATAACTAAATGTGTAGGTTAGAGATGGACATTAGATAGATTTAACTAGCAATTAAATATTCAGCTTGTGGAGATGATATGATGCCAAATGTGAAATTGCGTAATGTCAGTAGTTTTTGGCACACTGTCGAAGGGTGTGTGAATGTGAATAAGATTATCTTCGGCAAAGGAACCAAACTCGTCGTGCAGATAAGTAAGTGATACATTTCTGAGAATGTTGACATCAACAAAAAGTCATCTCTTAAAGGATTGTTCATATTGACATTCAAAAAAGATAAAACCTATACTCCTTAAATGGCTTTCCACATAATAATTGTATTATTATTATTCATGTAGACATTTTGGAATAATTATAAAAACTAATTGTGCAGCATGTGTTTCCATAAGAATGTTCATCAGACTGTTTAATGGTGGGTTTACAGGCAACTTTATCTTTTATTAAATGATTGCAGTTGACCTCCCAGTTCTGGGCTGTGTTTCCCAAAAGCATCGTAAGTAGATCATAGAAATCATTGGCGGCAAAGGTCTCTACGATCAGTTTAAGTTTGCGATGCTTTTGGGAAATGCAGTCCTGGTCTTTGAAGTCTTTAGGGAGTTGGAGATCGGATGGAGGGTGGTTTGCACCAGAAAAGTTGTATGTCAGTGCTAATAGATATTTAGTTATAATGTGATCTTTTCCTCGTTCATTAAATTAGATTGGCCCGGAATGGTCAGGACAAGATGTTACATATAATTCTTTGATCAAATGTCCATTTGCACCAGTTGCATTTTTGCAAGGATACCATTTTGGCTACAGTTTCTGTAGACTGTACACGTTTAAATGGTAGTTTAAAAGTTTCACAGTCATGGTAGCATTAAATTCTTCTTCAGATAAATCACTAATGAACATGCTTGATTACTTTTCTTCCTTGTAAAACTCTGAGGGTTTCATTCATAACATGGAAAATGTGATATTGTAACTTGTCTTTGAGTGTCTCGCACTATCAAAACAAATCAACTAAAAATGTAATAAATATGAAAGACCCAAAACATTACATTACAGGTACCAATTTGTTTTTTAGTTTTTTTTTTTACCAAAATTGTACAAACTTGAAAGCGATTAAAACAAAATAGCGTATTCTTTTTGCAGCTTAAAACAACAAATCTCCAACATTAGTTCAATAAATTATGTATAAAATGGAATTAAATATGAAATGACCCCTTTAAGTCGAGACTTTACTGGCCAAATGTGTCCTGTGGATAAATGTACCATGCTATACTGCTGTGTGAATACTGGATACAAGATCATATTTGGAACAGGCACTCGTCTCATTGTTACTTCAAGTAAGCCATTTTCCTTCATCAGATATAAAAACAAACAAATAAAAAGCGTATTTCTTTGACAACGAAAAAGATACGAGGGGAGTAATTATATAAAACACTAAAATACGTTATCAATATTTGCCTAATGAAAATGCTTCACAAATAAACAACCATTAATATAAACAGACAGTATAATAGTGGGTCTATTAGAAAAGTTAAACTTTTTCTTTTTTAATGAACATTTGACCTTAGTTCTGGTCTTTGGAGTTGGCAGGTTGGTTACAGGGTGATTTGTACTAGTGATTTTTACTTTTATCTGAAAAGTGTATTTCAGTGCTAATAAATAAATAGTTATAATGTGGCCTTTTCCTCATTCAGACATTACAGTATTTCTCCAAAAATGATCATCAAACTACATTTAAGATCTGTTTTGTAAAGTAATTGGCTGGAATTGTAATTAGGGTAAATGTACCACGGTATACTAATGTGTGAATGAAGGGTATGAAAAGATGATATTTGGAAAAGGAACAAGACTGACAGTTAATTCAAGTAAGTTTCACTGCTTTTTAAGATAATACAGCGAGAGAGAGAAAAAAAGAAATAATAAAAGAAGTGAAAACTGTGAGTAAATTGACAAGTTTGGCAATTCTGATTGTTTTGTAAAATCAATCAAAATTTTGTGTAGCTGGTCGATATTCAAAACTGTTTAAAACGATTTTTGATATTGCAAAACATTTTGTTTTCTTTAAAATAATAATTTTTGATATGGCCATAATAATAATTGAAATATCACTATCACAGTATTGCCACTTCAACAACTGCCTTTCTGAATGTCCTACATCAGAGAAATACAACACACCAAAAGCACACCATCCCTTTAAAATCTAGTTATTAATAGATCAATGTATATTATTATATTGGAACCAACTTCAGGTTAAAGTATTGTAAAAAAAAATACAATAAAAGTCCTTATTGATGGGCTTCAAAGTGAGGGGAATATAGACAACATGTTTATGTGGTTTGATCAAGCACTGTGTGACTCAAGGGATTCAAAAAATTATTTTTGGAAAAGGCACTCAACTCACTGTGATATCAAGTAAGTGTAGATCAGACTTGTTTTCTTTAGTTTATCATTTAAAATCAATGTTAAGTTTACTTATGTTAACTCTTTAAAACTTTACCTGAGTACTTTCAAAGTCCTCTGCAATTCGATTAAACAAGAGCATGAAAGACAACATTCTAAAGAGGATCAATTCAACTAGAACAACATTTTTTTATATGAAACTAAATTGATAAAAAATGTGATATAAGCAGTTTAAAAATTTTATTATGGTTGTAGACAGTCAATGTGGCCTTTAATGTACTCAAATCAAATGACTTCGGAGCTAAACATTGTCTCTGTATTAATAGAAGTTATATCTCAAAATACTTTTTGTGATAATAATATAAAATTAAATCAAAACAATTCATTTACTGTAGATTTTAAAGCGATCATTCAGTCCAGTGTTTTAATATGCTTCAATCTTCTTTATGCTAATCTGTACTATCAGGATGTTGCTACTTTTTTGTACAAAGTAATTGGCTGTGTGAATGTTCAAAGTAGGATTCTCTTTGGCAAAGGAACAAAACTAATTGTACAGTCAAGTAAGTTTTATTTTTAATTGTTTTAAAGGTTTATTTAAGAATAATGTAATGTAAGATTATTTATAAAAGAATACCACTGGTGAACACAACTGAAGATTACCATTTTGCTCATGCAATAAACATGCTGAAAACGTAATAACAAAGAATAAAACTTTACATAATAGTATTTGTATTTGTTCAATTGTAGAAAAAGAATAATGTCTCAGATTTATAATTGAATATATATTGAACCCCCATAAAAGAGGTCCATGTTGGCTAGAGTAGTCCTAAGGATAAAGGTATTGTGCCGTACTGCTGTGTGAATCCTGGGATCAACAAGATCATATTTGGGACAGGCACCAGACTAACCGTTACACCAAGTGAGTTAATTGCTTTTTCGCCAAAGTAGTGAAACGTAACGGAAACACAACAATTAGCAAAACAATGACAAATTGGTTGAAGGGGGTTTTAGGGAAGTTATTTGGTGTTTAACAAAAGTAATATTTTCTTCAACTAAGAACATAGTTGAACAGATGAGTATAATATTAGAGATTCACATGAGTTTAAATTAGTATAATATTACATGTGTGATTCACTTTGCTCTCAAAATAAGCTGTGGCAAGGTCAGATGTCAAATAATAATCCGAGGTAGGACAGTATGGACATCAGTTTGCCAGTATTTGGAGAAGATATGTAAAAAGGGATACTTTTAGGATGTATCCTGTAACATAAAATGTTTTTACAAAACAGAAAGTTCCAACTTGCTGATTCTGATTGGACGAGCCACATTCAAAGCGGTTGTAAAATAACTTTAAACTCACTGACCGTATATTCTATATGAATATGCTCATTTACAACGTTGTTTGCAACTGCAAATTCCTATAGTTAGGATAATGTTAGGAAACTATATTACCTGTAACAAGCATTGTATATTCCAATAATTATTCATGATATATTGAACATTTTATTACACATTAGTTTGTTTTATCATATTGCTGTTGCCGCCATTTAATAACAGCAATAATCCACTCAAGACTCGAGATTTTACCACAGGGATGTTTAAAATGCTTCTTTCCCATTGTAACATCACTATAACACACTGCCTCTCATGGCTTATTGCTTTATTTATTTATTCTTACTCTTAGCCTCACGATCCTCTAGTTACTCGCTTATGACTGGTTTAAATGTGTAATATTTTTTAATGCTGTTTCAAAAGGCCCAAAGGCTTACAATCCACTGGTAGGATGTTGTTAGTTTTTCGCACACAGTCGATGGCTGTGTGAATGATCAGATTAAGATTTTCTTTGGCAAGGGGACCAAACTTACAGTACAAGCAAGTAAGTTTTAGAAATTCAGACACTTCATTTCAATTGTATTAACTATTTTTGTTATGAATAGATAATGATTTAATAGATTCAATGGTTTCATTTCCAAGATGCTTGACAAGACTAGAAATTGATTTTAATAAGCCGAATATTGTATTATTTGTACATAATTTTCGTGGACAAAAAATATCATAAATTTGAAAAGGTTGACAAGAACTTAAAAAATTATGTAGAAGTTTTTGTGTGAGGTTTTCAATACATGTAATGGCTTCACCTCATTAACAACAACAACAACAACAACAACAACAACAACAACAATTGCTACTCATTGTCACACATACAATCTTTTGAATAATAGAATAATGCCATATAGACAGATAACTTAGAATTTAATACATACATGTAGACTTATTAATATTTAAAGTTGACAATAGTCTTTATCCCAATTTTACAAAGAGAGGAAAACAGAGCCAGGGAGTTTATGTGTTGAGGTCAACAACTGTGTGTCTCAAAATGGAAACAAAATGATATTTGGAAAAGGCTCTCAGCTAACTGTGCTTTCAAGTAAGTGCAGCTCAGTTTTTGTATTTTATACTTCTAATACAATTTTAATTTTAATCACTGCATGCCTTTATGAATTATACGCCTTTACATGAATTATATTAATAGAACTATTAAACAGTCAATAACTTTAGTTAGTTTTAGAAACAAAACATTTGTGTATATATTGTTTTTTATTCCAAGCCCTTAGTACTCTAATATGAAGAGATTAACACATCACCTTCTTTCAAATTGTTACACTGCATCTTTTTTAAGAGGCCTTATGACAAAATTAGGAGTGATGCTTTCATCAGGATACTGTTAGTTTTTGGTATTTGATCAATGGCTGTGTGAATGCTGGACGTAAACTTTTCTTTGGCATGGGGACAAAACTTCTTGTAAAAATCAGTAAGTTATGTTTTAATCTTACTTGTAAATGAATTCTGATATAAAACAATAACTTAATTGACTATGATTGTATTGCGATTGTATAAGTACTTTTATCACAATGAAAAGATTAAGTGCAATATTTGAAGTTTTACCATATAAACTGCAATCAAACAATACTTCATTATGTTTTTAGGGAAACAAAGCAAACTAATATAACATTTCTTGAGTAAAAAGTGTATATGTCATACTTGAGGCAGACACCAAACTTATAACTAAATTATTTCATTCTTGTCATTATTACCATTAGTTTTACTAATATACACATTTGTAAAACCTAGTAGAAGATGACCGCTCAAAACATGTCAGGGACATTCAAGAAACAAACATTTCTACAGTATATACCGGAAGTGCTTTGGAGGAACTGGCATTTCTTTCACAAATTGTACGTGTGCTATCAGCACATTCATTTTTATTTTTTATCATTGTAAATCCCTGCAATATGTAAGAAAATCATTATTGTCATCGTTGATTTTACATGTAACATGGTGGAGGGTCTCTTGTGTGCTCCTACTAAGTTATTATACCACTACAAACCACTGTGTGAAGGACAATTTTGGTAAAATCATATTTGGGAAGGGGACACAATTGTATGTGCGATCAAGTGAGTACAACCTTTTTTAATAAATATATAACAACAGTTATCATAGTTCTAAATTAAACAGATTTGGAGTAAATAGATTGATTTTATGGAGTCACCAATCAGCAGACAATTTTGAAACTAAAAATCCACTTTGTCCACAGACAAATGGTCATTCATTAATTCAATTAATTATAAACTGTAAAGAAAAAGACTGTAGCCTCTGTTAAATTACAAAAATGTTAAACTCCCTCATTCCTGTTGAGGAAAGAGTAAAAAACGTATTTCTACATTGAGGTCTGAACTGACTCAAAATAGTGCCAAACTTATATTTGGACATGGGACACAGTTCACTGTGTTATCATGTAAGTTCTGGATTTATTTATTTTACATTATATTACTTTACTTCCAATATTAAGATGTCAAAATTAGTCAATTAGACAATGAGGTTTTTGTGATGGAGTCAGCACTTGTGTGAATACTGCAAACAAGTTCATCTTCGGGACTGGGACAAGACTTATAATAGAAACAAGTAAGCTTATAAATCAATGTTACTGGTAACACATGTTCGTATGTTGCACTGAAATGTATTTTCCAAATGTATTGCATTTAAAGCTTCAACTGAAAATCCAGCTAAATTTGATTTTATACCAATACAATTGGTTTTATAGAACTTTATCCAACCTTCATCAAAACATCATCAATGGCACTACTTTAAGTTATTTCACCATGGTCAACTAAACATAAAATAATCATAAAAAAAAATACTTTTATCGATATGTAAATCATAACTAAATGTGTAGTTTAGAGATGGACATTAGATAGATTTAACTAGCAATTAAATATTCAGCTCGTGGAGATGATATGATGCCAAATGTGAAATTGCGTAATGTCAGTAGTTTTTGGCACACTGTCGAAGGGTGTGTGGATGTGAATAAGATTATCTTCGGCAAAGGAACCAAACTTGTCGTGCAGATAAGTAAGTGATACATTTCTGAGAATGTTGACATCAACAAAAAGTCATCTCTTAAAGGATTGTTCATATTTACATTCAAAAAATATAAAATCCATAATCCTTAAATGGCTTTCCACAAAATTATTTTATTATTATTATTCATGTAGACATTTTGGAATTATTATAAAATGAATCGTGTAGCATTTGTTTCCATAAGAATCACTGAACAAATTTTTATGAACTTGACATGTTTGTCAACATTATAACTTTTTTATGTTTACAAAAACATATCTACAAATTAATGAGTTATTATTGCTATCTAAATGAATTGCTAAATAAACCACATTCATGAAGCCCACAATAGCCTGTTTTTGGCATGTGGTCAATAGATGCTGGCGATAAGATTGACTTTGGCTTGGCGACCAAACTGACCGTTCAGACCAGCAAGTAGTATGATGGTGTAAATCTGTTCGTAAATACAAAAATAATCTTTATAACATGAAAAAAATTATATTGTAGTATGTTTTTGAGTCGCTCACACTATTTAAACAAATCTAATTAAATAGAAAGCGACCCTCAAAAAATGGAACAATACAGGTACTGTAACCAATTTTTTTTACCCAAAATTGACCAGCTAAGACTTATAGCTGATTATACTGATTAAAAAATATACTTTGCATATTGCTTTTGCAGCTGAAAAAAAGCAAACAAACAAAAACATTCCCACTAATTAATGAAATTATGTATAAAAATGGAATTTATTTGGAAACTATGCCTAAAAGAGAAGACTTTACTGGCCAAATGTGTACTGAGGATAAACGTGCAATGGTATACTGCTGTGTGAATACTGGAAACAACAAGATCATATTTGGAACGGGCACCAGTCTCATTGTTACTTCAAGTAAGCCATTTTCCTTCATTAGATAACATTGTTTAACATAATTGAAAAGTATGGTCCTTGACATATTTCTTTTGAAGCAAAAAAAAGAGATGAAGTGAAAGATTAGTTCATGATATAAACACTAAAATATGTCATCAAGATTTTCATGATGAAAATGCTTCACAAATGGACAGAATCAATAATTCAATCAGACTGTTTAATGGTGGGTTTACAGGCAACTTTATCTTTTATTAAATGATTGCAGTTGACCTCCCAGTTCTGGGCTGTGTTTCCCAAAAGCATCGTAAGTAGATCATAGAAATCATTGGCGGAAATGGTCTCTACGATCAGCTTAAGTTTGTGATGCTTTTGGGAACTGCAGTCCTGGTCTTTGAAGTCTTTAGGGAGTTGGAGATCGGATGGAGGGTGGTTTGCACCAGAAAAGTTGTATCTCAGTGCTAATAGATATTTAGTTATAATGTGATCTTTTCCTCGTTCATTAAATTAGATTGGCCCGGAATGGTCAGGACAAGATGTTACATATAATTCTTTGATCAAATGTCCATTTGCACAGGTTGTTCAGAAAAATCACTAATGAACATGTTTGATTACTTTTCTTCCTTGTATAAAAGTATTAATATTCAGTATTACACCATTTTAATACAGTTCAAAATGTTTGGCTGGAGTTGTATTCAGGGTAAATGTACTGTGGTATACCAATGTGTGAATGATGGATATGGAAAGATCATATTTGGACAAGGTACAATGACTGACAGTTAATTCAAGTAAGTTTCACTACTTCTTAAACTAAGGAAGAGAAAAAGAAAGGAGAGAACATCAAGTGAATTCTGAATGATTCAACAAATTAATAAGAAATCATGCAATCTGGTAGCTATTCAAAATGGTTTCAACCAAAGTTTTATAATGCTTAACCCAGGGACGGATTATGACTTGCAAAGGCCCCAGGGCCAATTATCTCCAAGGACCCCCCTTGGGTGGGTGGTGTGTTTTTGTTTTCATGCCCATATGTTGTTGAGCATGGACATTTTCATTGTTGATGGGTTTTCGAAGGGATCGCCAAACTGGATTGCTCAATCTTAAAGCCCAGGGCCCCCAGGCAGTCAAAGGCCCCTGGTAGTCAAGGGCCCCTGGGCACTGGCTCCATTGGCCCTATCGGCTAAACCTTTTGTTTACTTTAAAATTCGAATTTTTGATAGGGCCTGAAAAGTCATGTTAATTAACACCACACTGTCACAACTAATAAATTAATTGCTTTGGATAAATGCAATACACTTAAAAGCACACCATCCCATTTAAATCTGATTATTGAAAGATCACTGTATATTATGACATTGAAACCAATTATAAATTAAAGTATTGGACAACATACTAGCCCTCGATTTTTGTGCTTCAAAGTGAGGAGAACATAGGTAATGTGTTTGCGTGGTCAGATCAAGCACTGTGTGACTCAAGGCAATAGCAAGATAATATTTGGAAAAGGCACTCAACTCACTGTGATATCTAGTAAGTGGAGATCAGACTCATTTCTTGAGTTTATCATTTAAAAACATGTTACGTTTACTTATGTTAAATCTTTAAAACTTGACATGTCATGTTTATTCCATTCCCATGTTTTGTTAAGCACTTTCAAAGTCAGCTGTAATTTGGTAGCAATCTAACAAGAGCATTAAAGACTCAACATTCGTTAGAGGAAAAATATAACTAGAATTACATGTTTTGATCTGGAACTAAACTGATATGAATTGATAAAAAAAGCTTGATAATAGCAGTAAAAATTGACAACAATTATACACCTGAAAATGTATAGGTAGACAATATTATAGGTATAGAAGACAAGAGCGATTATAAATACAAAAGAAAAGGTTTCAGTAACAAGACCTTCATCAGGCCTCCAAAAAGAGTTTAGTCAAGTTATGGCTTTTTCAACATTTTACAGTTCATCACATTTAATTTTATGCATTTAGTTTGCATATAAATGCTAGTCAGGTTTTGCAGATTAAACAATGTATTAATCATTTCAGTATCACTATTGATTTGGCTATAGATGTTTACAGTTTTATTTTTAGATACTATCATCAAACTACATTCAAGATCTGTTTTGTAAAGTAATCGGCTGGAATTGTAATCAGGGTAAATGTACCATGGTATACTAATGTGTGAATGAAGGGTATGGAAATATCATATTTGGAAAAGGAACAAAACTGACAGTTAATTCAAGTAAGTTTCACTGCTTTTTAAGCTAATACAGAGAGCTCGAATAATTAAAAACATTGAGAAGTGTAAGTTATTTGCCAATTTTGGCAAATCTGAATGTTTCAAAAATTCAATCAAAATACATGGTAGCTGGTAGCTATTTAAAATGTTTTCGACCTAAGTGTCATATTGCTAAACCTTTTGTTTACCTTAAAATAATAATTGATTTGATAGGATCTAACAGTCTTCATCAATGGGTTTCTTTGGAGCAATACACAAATAGCACATTATCCTTAATCTGATTAATGATAGACATTGCATTTGATGATCTTGTAGCCAATTCTAAATTAAAGTGTTGGACAAAATAATAGCATTTATTGTTCGACTTCATGAGGAGAACATAGGTAATGTGTTTACGTGGTCAGATCAAACACTGTGTGACTCAAGGGAGTAACAAAATTATTTTTGGGAAAGGCACTCAACTCACTGTGATATCAAGTAAGTGTAGATCAGATTTGTGTTCTTGAATTAAATCAATGTAAAGGTTACCTATGCTAAATCTTTAAAACTTTACGAAATTCACAAGACATGTCATGTTTATCCCCTGTTCCTAAGACTTGTTAAGCACTTTCAAAGTCACTTATAACATGGCAGCATTATTGATCTAACAAGAGCTAGAATGAAATATAAATTGAACTGGAATGAAATATTTTGATCTGGAACTAAACTGATATAAATGTGATATTAGTAGATAACAAATTTAACAATTATTATATTTGCACACATTCAATGTCACTTTTACAGTTTAAAAATAAGTTAGTTTGACAAAGAACTGGGATTTTATGTGGCTCCCCTTTTTATGCTAATTTCGAATAATTGACAAGATAGTTATTTGTGTATATACATCCATCAAACCTCAAAAATATTTGTTGGTGATAATAACATAAAAAAAATACATTTATTGTATAGAAACTAATTATTTACGGTGTATTTTAAAGCAATTATTAAGTCCAGAGTTTTATGACGCTTCCAGCTTCTCTATAATCTGCACAGAATCAGGATGTTGCTACTTTTTAGTACACAAAGAATGGCTGTGTGAATAATCAGTTTAGGATTTTCTTTGGCAAAGGAACAAAACTCACTGTACAATCAAGTAAGTATTTTGTAATATCTGATAATCACATTTAATTGTATGCATCAAAGGGGTTTTTAAGAATAATGTAATTGAACATTATTTATAAAATACTGATGAGCACAACTGAAGATAAGCTATATATGTTTTTGTTTCATTTTAGAAAATTAATCATCAATCAGATTTGAATTTAATTAAAAAATTAACGACTCTAAAAGAGGTCCATGTTGGCTAGAGTAGTCCTAAGGATAAAGGTATTGTGCCGTACTGCTGTGTGAATCCTGGGATCAACAAGATCATATTTGGGACAGGCACCAGACTAACCGTTACATCAAGTGAGTTAATTGCTTTTTCGCCAAAGCAGTAAAGTCTAATGGAAACACAATAACAAGCATCTTGCTGCCGAATCTGATAGAATTACTTTTATCACAATGAAAGCATGAAATGCAATACTTGCAGTTGAACATATAAACTGCATTCAAACCATACTTTTGGGGAAACTATAATGAAACTAAAGTAATTATATAAAAAGTTCTTGAGTAAAAAGTCTATATGTCATATTTGGGGCAGGCACCATACTTATAATTAATTTCATATATTAAGTTATTTTGTTATTTTTTGTATTACCACTAGTTTTTAGTAATGTATACATTTGTAAAACCCAGTGAAATTTAACCACTCCAAAGATGTCATGGACATTCAATAAATAAAAGTTTATTTTTTGATTCATTGTAAATCCCTGTAATATAGAAAAAAATCCTTATCATTATTATTGAATTAGCACCATTGACTTTCCATGTAACATGTTGGAGGGTCTCTGTTCTGCTCCAGTTATTATACCACTACAAACCACTGTGTGAATAACAATATTGGCAAAATTATATTTGGGAAGGGGACACAATTAATTGTACAATCAAGTAAGTAAAACCTTTTAAAGAATATAAAATAACAATTATAATTTTTTTACACTACACAAATTTGGAGTTAATAGATTGAATTACTGTAACTGCATCACTAAATCAGCAAACTCTATTGAAACTAAAAATTCACTTTGTCCACAAACAAATGCTCATTAATTAATTAAATTAGTTAAAGAAAAACAAATGGTGGTCTCTGTCAAATTACAAAATTCAACATATTTCTGTGTTGAGGTCTGTAAATGTGTGACTCGAAATAATGCCAAACGTACATTTGGACGTGACGCTCCGTTCACTGTTTTATCGTAAATTCTCGATTGTTTTAATTTACGTTTACTTTTATTGAAATTAACGAAGATTTGGTTTGTTGTTCATGTGAGTATCTATTATACTACCAGTCACTGTGTGACTGGCAACATTGGCAAAATTATATTTGCCAAGGGAACTCGCTTGTTTGTACAGTCAAGTAAGTAAAAGTCAAAACTTAGATTTGAAAACTATTAATCTGGACATTAGATAAATAACAGAAATAATCTTCTAAGATTTAGAAGAACTGCAAGAGTGTCCACCTTTGTCACACTATACAGTATATAGTCCAAATAACTATTAATGTAATAATTGTAATATGTTTCTATCATATTAACATCAGAATTTTATACCAAAATGACACAGAAACTTTAATGCTGTTATTATTAAAAATAAAAATGCAGCGATATATATGAGAAATTACAATTCTATTACCAAAACTGATGGTACATGCTGACTAAACTTTAATATAGAGATTACAGTGAAGATTGAACGAAATAAGTCCTTAATATCTTATGAGTTTATTAGTTTCGCTCTTACAGTATAGATCAAATAGATCATTCAGAATTACCTATATTTTACACAGTATATCCAGAAGACAAAGGAACCACCTATATGGTTTTTGTATTGATGTCTTAATCTGTGTGACTGATAACATTAAAATCATCTTCGGAGAAGGAACAAAGTTAACAGTGGAATCAAGTAAGACAAAACATTTTAATCAAAACTTTTTATTCAACAAACATTTTGATCAAAGAACTCTGATCATGGTTTGTAAAAAGTATATTTTGATTTTGGTATGTGGACATTTTAAAGAACAGATACACTGAAATTAACTAACTTTCCACAGCAGTTCACTTTCACAAAGTTAAAATCGACAGCTCTTATTAGTTATAAAGCAATTTTCTCTCCGTTGACTTCCATTTAGCAGTCGAATGACATTCAATACATATATTGATTTGACTAATGATGCATGAAAATAAGGCTCAATGGAGGGTTTGATGTATTCTAACAAACATTTATATTGAAATTGCTTTGATATAATCAGGACTAAACAATGAGCATGAGCAAGTTTACTACCTACATTGGATTATTGTACATCCGCTAATTATTGTGTGACTAACAATGCTTACAAAATCACATTTGGGAAAGGGACACACTTATCTGTGCAGTCAAGTAAGTAGCAAAATACGAATGCAATTAGTTCAAATCATACAGATTCCTAAATATGTAGACAGATTTAGTAACATGTATTCATTTTAACTGTTTCTATAACATGACAAAAGATTCAGTAATAAGAACTACTAAACTAAGATTTAAGTAGCAGGGATTATCATTTTGAAAAACAGAAAAACTTGAATTTGTAAGGGTATTTGTCTATAGCCCTAACTCAAAATATGATTTGAATGTGCAATATTAACACAATCTGAATACCTAATCTTATTCCACTCAGTTTGATCCATTATGCCATTAAATAACAACAGTCAATCAAACAGCAATACAGTAAAAAATAAAGTTTGAATTAGGTACATTTAATCTTTTGTTGAGAAATCTGACTATCTTCAACTGATGAATAATCTATGCTAATAGTCGTCAAATAAAACTTGAATTTATAACCATTCTATTCATTATTATATTCATTTAACTAATTTACCAATCAGCTAGCGACTTCTTCACATAACTCCCAGCAACATGTACAGGATAAAAGTTTGGATTTGGAATAAAATTGAACATAGAATCTAGCAAGTTTTTCCTGAATTTGTGATCATTGTGGTATAAATCCAACCAAAATAATACAAATTAATTTATCTCCTTTAGTAAACTAAAAGAAAGAAAAATGTAAATAAAAGCATTGCAGCAGCTATGTGGAAAATATTATTAAATCTTATAGAAATATATTTATTAAACTACTGCTTGACACATGACATATTGTCCCCTTATGTCAAATGATATATTAACAAAATTCCTTTTGATAATCTAGAGAGAAAAAGTGTTTAGAGATTACTTTCAAATGAAAAAATCCCTTTGTAATATAATAAATATATGGTTTTCTCCGGAAAATAGTGAAACACGTAAATATTCAAATCTCTGTAAGAGTAAATGAGTTTTTGAGATGAAGCATCAGCCTGTGTGCCTCGGAAAATCACTTGAAGTAGGGTAAGAATTAGTCATATTATTATTTATTTGTGTAATGTTCATTAAGTAAAAGTTTTTGGTGTAATTGATTTATGAGGCAGTTACTCTATAAGATCAAAATACAAGTTGAAATATTTGAACATAAAATTATTTATTAAAATTAAATATTAAATTCATTTTTTTGAAAAATGTTCAAAATGCCTTTGAAACGCTGAAGTAATATTCGTACACATTTCATCGTGAATTCAAGTAGTTGTCCATCAGTGTACCTTCTAATTTAAGTTACCATAAAAGCTAATTATATAAAGTTAAACCTGCAGCCACAAGTACAATGCAGAACCACAGTTAAAGAAATATTAGTTAAAGGATTATATCAATATAAATTCAGCTCAATTTACAGAATTTGTGGCATAATGCGATTATAAAAAATTATTTCAACTCATTTTTTCTTTTTCTTTAAAAATAAGCAAAAATCCAGCTTGAGGTGAAGCACTTACAAAGAAAGTGAATGGTGCCAACTTTAGGAGGGTTTAAAGGCAGAAATGTGAAGCTTATAATTTTAAAGTTATTAAATCTTGAAATTTGTGTATTGTTTGAGCAGTCAAGTTTTGTGTCATTTTTGGGGATTACAAGGTTTACTCAGTTAAATCGTCATAGCAACGAAGTTGTAAAATTGGATAACTTCACACAGAAAATGCTAGTAAGCTATTTTAATCACATTAAAATCTCATTAACTCGCATATTGTTTACATCTCGTGGCTATATTTTTTAAACAGTGAGTATTTTGACGTTTACGAATTTTCCACTTTCACTTCCATTCAAGTGTCCCACTGTAACACAGATTTTATTTTTTTTTAAGAAAAAGAGGGACTGCTCAAAAAATGAATTTTTTTGGTAATCAGCATTATGCCACAAATGGTGTCGACAGAGCTTTACTTATATTGAACCCAGAATATTAATTTAAACTATATTAAATAAATGTTTTAAAAGCATTTCATTTCTTCTATGGCGATCATGTAAAAACTCTTATCTTAACTGATTTATAACCACCTTTTTTGTGGATGAGCCGTTTTTATTTAAAGAAATTGTTTCCAGTTTGAGTCACATAAGAATAAAATTACAGAATGTGCTGCCAATTATTACTGATATGGGTGTATAAGAAAAATAAAAATGCAGTGTCTGTTCAATGAAATGACTTTAGATGTATTACCAGAATGTCATATAAACATTCAAAATGTGAATGTCTTGTATCTATAAATCAAACAGTAAATCAAAATTAAATCTGTTGTTTGAATTATGTTATTTCTACCTGTAACATCAAAATACACTATAGGGCACTTCCTGTGAGTGAAACTAATGTATTTGGGATTTTGTTTTTCTTCTATTTTACAGAAAAGGAAGTGAAACCGTCCATTTACAAGGTTGGAGACTCATGCCTGGCAACTGACTTCACAAATCATGATGCAGTAAATTTAACTGAGCCATTCAGTTCTAAAAAGATAACAGCAGTGCGATATGAGGGTCAAAATTACTACAGCAGCTTCTCCATTGATGGGGAATGCCATGAACAAGGTAAGAATGAAAAAATATTCCCACAACAATTTGTCCCAAAAATATTTGGTTGCATTAGCTACATATGCTTTTTTTTCTATACTTTCAGGAAGCTGTTCATCTTCATCTTCATCTGATCAAAGTGTTGAAATAGAAAAAGGTACGTGCTTTTTTGTATATTTACAGTCTGCTGTGCATGTTGCTATCCACTACTGCAAATGTCTTGATCTAACTGCAACAGCAAGCTCAGCCAAACAATAACTACAATCAGATAGACATGTCGAAAAGCATTCATTCTGGTGTCCTGCTGGCAGTGATGCTGACGCAATAATGGAGATCTTATAGATGTACTAATCTTACACCTTTTCTGCAGATGAAAAGATCAACTTTTTGTCAGTGGGCATCTTTTGGCTGAGAATTCTCTTTCTGAAGACTGTTGTGTTCAACGTCCTGGTGACTTTCAAAGCATGGATGAGCTAACGTGAGTGAAGAAGTGAAATGCCTCTCGTGACAATGGCTTGAAATGTCATGAACAATCTTTGCAAAATATTTGCTAACGCTGTTTGAGGAATTACAGTTGATCAATCATTTGTATTTCAGATCTCAGAAAGAACAACAGCCATTTTTCAACAGTTGGCTGTGTCAGTGGCTTCATCGAAGCCAAAAGAGAAAGTTGCATCACACTTGACCAAACTTTGAGAACCATCACAACTTTACTTGTGTTAAATGATGATCAAGGGATTATGTAACATCCCTCAGGATTTAATATATATATATATATATATATATATATATATATATATATATATATATATATATACATTTGAATGTCACATTCTTATATAGGCTTTTATAAAATTGTATGTTCTAGTTTAGGTTACAATAGGAGAAATACATATTATTTGATCTGCTTAGAATTTAGTATTTGTTCCTGTTCATTTCCCTTTTTTTTAGTGCTTTTGCACAATATTATCTATAAAGCAATATCCATTATTTTGTAATTCCTGTGCTTAAATGACCTCTGATGCATTGTAACTGTATAGCTTTAATTGTTGCTCCATATTCTCACAAGCAAATTGACTTGTGCTTTTTTATTCCTGCAATGGCAGGCATTTTTTAATTTTATTTTTGTATCCTTGTTGTGCAAAAATTATACAAATAAAATATATAAATGACCATCTTTGAGGTTTTGTGGTGTATCATGAACCATTTTCATTGATTATTATGTACTCATTCATTTCAAGAAGAGAACTGTCCAGGTGGGGAAAGTTTTGCATGAGTCGCATGCAACATTCACACACTATATATTGTGTTGATTTGGAGTCCCACAGAAACCCTACACCTACCCCTAACCTAACCCTAACCCTAACTCTAACACTAAGCTTAGTGACAGAAAATGAAACACTCCTAGGACTTTCTCAGCTGGACTGTTACCTTCTAGACAGCCTATATAGAGTACTCCTGTGCCATTAAAAATAAAATGGCTTACAGAGAGGATATTGACATAAGGCATAACTTAGTTGTTAATTATAAAAATTAGCACTGTTTTTATCAGGAAAATGCAAAACAATCACTTTATTTGTGATCTCTGACATTGGCAGACATTTACCTACATGATACTGTTTTTTTTAAAAATAAGGAAACCTTCCAAATCTTGTTGAAATTTACATTTTTAACACAAAACATATGCATAGATTGCTGTGATACTGATCATGATTGATTATGTGTTTAAGATTAAATAAAAAAAATAATACAAATAATAATAAATACCAAAAAAAAAATATATATAGTGTGTGTGTGATCATCACAACATGACATATTGAGACAAAGACAACAACAACAACAACAACAACAACAAGAACAAAAAATGGAGAACCAAACCCTTTGGATTATGGTATTAACTAAGTATTTATACACTGCCATTTCATACCATTTCTATGAATACCATCTCAATGTCAATGCCCTAAAAAGCCATCATAAGCTCCATGGCATCTGGCAGGCATTTTTGGAGTTAGGTTGAACACTGTTCATTACCCCAATGCTAATGTCATCTACAGAACAGTGGCATTGCAACACATTTTCATACTCTGCAAGGTACAAAGTAGCACAATTAAAACACATCAAGAATTAATATGCCCAAGTCAAAAACCCAATAAGTAAAGCTCATTACACAAAGATCTTCCTTAGTTTTATCATTCATAATGGAACTGCCCATTTAAGCTGAAAAGACCTACAAATGTTATTATTTCTGTTCTCTAAAAACAAAACAAAAAACAAAGTACCTTATTGTCCATTGTCATGAAGCACACATTGATAGACACATCCTGTTTCAACACAAAAATAGGACTGACCCTTTGCAAGACACACAACAGTTTGTGATAGATCTTTTGATAGTGCCATTAATATAGCACTGCATTATATCTCATAGTATCTGGACAGTTCTCATATTCATGTACAGATTTTGTTTGACTTTTGAGTTATTCTTTCAGTGCAATTCTAATTTACTTCTGGATACATTGTGACAGATCTGTTACTCTGCAGCTAAATACAGCTTAACAGGGCGAGTGACCCCATCTTAGTAGTGTTGCTCCACAGAGCCATGTGCTCTCTTGCACACTCGGCTCACATTATACTAATGACTGTGCATCTCACACTGAACATGTCAGACTTTTTTCAGTTTGCAGACCTGAATGCTAGTTGACCTAATTTCAAATGGCAATGAACCCACATACAGAGAGGATGTGAACTGCTAGGTGAACACATGAAAGCATGCCTCTAGAAATTGTCAATAGAGCAGAGTCTTTTTAAGTACCATTGGTTTTAAAGAATTAACACTGAACAGGATCAAACTTAATCATCAGAAAGGCCCCACAATGCTTTCAGTCTCTGAAATTTGGATTTCTCAAGTGCTCTTGGTTCACTTTTATGCCACAACAGAATCATTCTGCCACTTTCTTTGTTTGGTATCACCCTAGTTCATGGCAGTAACAATGAAAGCTAAAAGAAAAGTTTTTTTTAAAAGAAAGTTGACCTCTCAGATCAACATGCATCTACTTTATGCGAAGAAGAGTGGTAAAAGTGGTCTCCAGGAGATTTGTTGAGAGAGCACTAAAGACCAGGACTTATTGACCTTCATAGATTCTTCCCTCTATAACTGTTACAAACAAGCACACTTTTCTCACCTTGTGTTTTGCAATCACTTATTTCATCGCATGAAACTTGCTTTGTACATTTGACATTTCATGACATGACATTTCATGTGACCAATAATGCAGAAAGGGCCCATCAAGCTATCTGTTGAAAGATGCACATGAGAAAATATTTTTTTTCACACCGTTGTCTTAGTAAAGTTTGTACATGGCAGGTAAATTTACTGTAATTTGATTGATTAATTTGAAGATGCAAAAAAAAAAAAAAACCTTGTCTAGGTTTATATATACTGTTCTGTATATATGACGCATGTATACCTGTAGGTGAATTTTCAATGTACAAAACATTTTTCACAAAATGTAGCTGTGGGGTAGAGTGTGTCAGATGCTACGGGTTAGCCATGTTGTGTCAGTGTAACCACATCAAAATATTCTGAATATTACGTATTTTCCTGGCTGTTTAATTTGTGAATAATGTGCTAGAATGTAAGACTTGGGAATAGGATTGATTTTTCTAATTTGTGTTTGTATTTTTATTATGTAAATCGTTCACATATTTCCCAATGATTCAACTTATGCTTTAAAGTGACTTACCCCTAATGTGGAGCAAGCTCTGTTTCTGTACCAGTTTTTTGTCATATTTTTATGAACCTATGTAACAGACACTTTTTTTCAAATTTCAATTGATAACAGACATCCGGAAATACTGTTTACTTTAAGTGAAAAGTGTAACAGCCCACTCTCACTTACTTGAAATTTGAGTATTTAGGATTGAGATGGCATAATGTTGCTTCTAATGTTAAAAATTGCATCTGAATACAAAATGACCTGTTTGAGCATTGAATTAAAGGCAAACAACCTATTGCAGAATTACTCTAGCGGTACAAAAATAAGATGGCCAAAACTGAACACTAAACATGGAATCTAAATTGTGCTCCTGTGGCCTTATTTTTAATCTTGCCTGACATTTTGCCAGGGGCAAAATATTTGGTTGACTAAGAACTTTTAGTTTTCCACTGACTTCATCTAATGTAAAGACTGAATAAATCTTATGAAGAGATTTTCAGAAAGGGGGAATTTTTCTCAGTTTCAGCTGAGAACTACCATTCATTTCACTATACATCATTTCACCCTTTTACTAAATATGGTAACAGGGTTTAGGTGTGGCCAGTACTTTCACCTGCCACCAGTGGTGCTCTGTTAGGGGCCTCCCCTCCTCATGTGCTGGAAATAATTACTGGTGACTGCAAAAGACCTGTGACCAAGATGTATGTGAGGAGGATTCACTGCCACACAAAGTATGATGAGGTCCAAATTTTATGCAAAAAAATAAATGTAAAAAGCACAGAAATAAACAAAAAGGATGTTTCTTATCTGTACAAAAAGAATAACAGTATGTATTGTGATATATTGCTGTGGTCTCTGGCATTGAAGTGATATTCCCCTTCAGGCCTGCCTAACATAGTTTCAAATGGTGGTGTTTAGGTTTGTTTATATTTGTGTCCATTTCTTTCTCCTTCCACAGTTATTAGTCTGTTGTTTATACTTTCCATTATTGATCAGTCAATCGTTAAAGAAAATAAACCTTAATCTTAAATCTTCTGTCGCCATTCAAAGTATTTCATTTTTCACCATTGCTGATTACCTTTTACGTCAGTACGAGGTAACAATTGACCATCATTTGTCTGTAATCATGACTGAATCATTTAATGTATTCAACTGATTCATTGTAAGTAATGGAAGTAAACAACAATGATTTGTTTGCTTTAAAGATTTGTTCAAAAACACTGATTTCTTTTAAAAAAATCTGATAGTTTCACGCAGAGACTGGACAAAATGATGGAACGATGACAAATATTACTTAAAATCCAGATTCACATGCATCATTTTAGAAACCAGTTCACATCTACAGTGTGTTGTCTGTTTTGAGGTGGGTAAAAATGACAGTTTAAAACATGACTTGCAAGGACCAGCCAAACCAAAGTCTATTTTATGTATCGGTATTTATGTATGGCCACCTGGCAAGGTTTTCAAGGTTTTATTATGGCTTTTGCTTTTTATCACTAGGCAATATGTATTCCCTGGGAATTGAACCTAGGGCCACCACCACCTGCGGACACAAACTTTGCCTGTGCCAATTGCTACAGGGACTGCCTCTCTCGTGTGGGACTGTGTAGACACACATGGCACTATCTTAACGCCAAGAGTTCCTGAATTCTAGGGTGTATTTCCATGGTCTCGTGAGACCAGAGGAAACCAACAGAGCATGGCATTCCATTCAGAAATCTGACATATGGCCATATATGAGAGAAATATATATATATGTACACTCACTTGCAAGTTTATTTTATTACCAACATTTCGGCAACAAGCCTTTATCAAGGTACTTTGAATAAAGGCTTGTTGCCGAAATGCTTGTAATAGAAGAAACTTGTAAGAGATTGTGCAGTTATATTTTTTCTTTTGAAAGTTTTGTCCTACCTCGCACCTCCAAATTTAATGTGTGAATTTACTCTAGTGTCTCTCTAAAATATGGCCATATATGACAGTTCGTTTATTTCAACACTCAGTAATATTTGAAACAATATTTGTTACATTCTGTATGTTTTTATATTTTGATACTTGTTCCATATATGTACAAGTATTTTACTTTTTGTATAAGTGAAAACCATATATGAACATATAAAATAAAATATGAACATATAAACATAATTACATTTCATACTGTTTGTGTTTTAATTATATTGCCATATATAAGATTTCTATCAGGAAGACTCACAGACTTGAGTGAAATTTAAGATGACATTTATTTGATGAATATAAAACAAAAAATTAATGTCTCTCATTGGCGTAGGCCCCGTCTGGCGGTCCGAAGAAGTTGTACTTGGAACCGTCATATCCTGCCTGAGATAAGAGGCAGGGGCGAGGATCATACCCCAGTGCAGGACGGGACTCAACTGGTGGTGGTGGGGTGGTGGATGTTGCCGTGTTAGCACACTGAAACAGCAATGTGATATTGTGAGCAGAATTATAATGCAACGGCTTACATGTGATTGGGTAGGAATTACCCAGCTAATGGTGCGATGATGTACAGCTGATATGTCTTCCTGCTAGAACTATGTTGCGCTTACATTTCTGTATGGGCATGTTAACACCATGTTCTACCAGTTGAGCTACAGAAACAGTTTCCCTGAGTGCTAGCATGATATTAATTTACTGTATGCCATCAAAGATCTGATGTCTGACTGGGGCATACTGATGCGTCACACACAAACCTGCAGTTCCATATATATGTGTTTTCTCACACATATGATAAATACATGTTGGTAGGAGTATATGAGTCAGTTTGTCTTATTGGGTACATTTTTTATATGCAGTGCAGAAAATAATTTACAAACAGTAATTACATCTGAATAAAGTTTAACTGGATTATCTGTAGTGATTAACTCAAGGTAAATAATTTACACTGAACGTTGACTAGATTATTCTGCACTCTCTATCTTTTGACCTATTTTTTTGACAGGTCAATATGCGTTGAAACTGATGGGTTGAATGAGTTTAGGGTGTTGTCTATTCAAAAACACAATACATTTTTTAAAGTTACATTTAATTTTGAAGGATTTCTTGAGGTAGAATGTTGCACATATGATAAGTCATTTGTATGGCTTTGAGGTTAGCATATTTGACAAAGAGAAAAGCACAATAATTTTAACAAGACATAGAATAGAATGGCAGCTTTGTGTTAGATAAATTAATATCAGAGAAAACCTTCATCTTCTCTGTAGAATTTACATCTATTGGATGCAGAAAAACCCCTTTTATAGAAAAGTAAAATGACAATATATATATATATATATATATATATATATATGTGTGTGTGTTTAAAAATAAACAGATGTGGAATATTTATCTTCACAAAATTCTAAGATCAATGTTCTAAGAGATACATTAGATTATTATTGATGTGTTGACAAATCTCTTGACAAATGAGGACAGGTACAAGATTCAGATAATAGTGCATAAAATAATTCCTTCAGGCTATTTTGTAAATGTTCTTTCATTCTCAATATTTTGAGAGATTTTGACTACGTATTATGTGCAAAGACCATTTCTACACATTGTGTCTTTGCAACACATAAATAATAATTTAATAATGCATATACATTCCGTCTCTAAAAGACAGTTTTAAATATATTGTGATTTTTGTTGATGTAGTGAAATGCCAATAACCAGTAAATTAGTTGTGTAAAACCAAGCTTCTTTTTTTTTTTAAAGCAACATCTGTAAATAACTGCAAAAACCAAGTACACGCCCAAATTTCTAAACTTGTCCACATCATCCGGGAAGTGTGTTGTGTTTTCCATGGTTTATAACCAGAGCTGTGTAAAGCGGAAAACCAAGCTCTCGAGATACACCAGCTGTCAGAACTATGCCTACACACCCCACACAGACATAAACTCACCGCTCAAACCCCACATCCACAGCACCTGTTTTCCACACAAACAAAATCACTCACACTTCCTGTTGATGTTTTTCTGTGTCAATATTATTTGATTGTATAATAATAGTAATAATAATAACAAAAATGTATATAAAATATGTTTATGGCATGCTACAAAACCTGTAACATAATCTCATACACATTCTACAGTATGTTTGCTGTACAGCATTTTTTTTTTTAAAGTTATTTGTGCCTCTGCCTTTTAAAAATCAAATTTTCTCTCTTTGCATAGAACACATTTTTTTTTAGTAATGTAACAAGTTAATGTAAAGTATCAAGTAAACAGACTATCTTCAGAAATATGACAGTAACTGCTGAAGACATGGTCCCCTGAGTAACAGACCAGCAGTGTGATTCAAGTTACATAATTCGGCTGTATTCAAGGAGAGAATGACTGAATTCTTCTTTTTTTCTCTCTTTTCAGGGCCTACACCCAATTAGCACACAGACATGAGCGCTACAGACTTAAATACAGACCACAGTCTGTCTACATGAGGTCAAGATGACCTCATTGCACCTATTGCAAAAAAATATTTGAATTGTGATATATGACATTACAGGGCAGGACAAACGTAGTTCTTATACAACAGTTTATGACAACATGTATGATCACATGATTACCCATATGAGGAATGCACTTAATGCATGTAATGTAGGCAATGAGTAGTGTTGTTAGTTTGTCCTGTGTTTAAGATTAGAAGGCAATGATACTGTTAGATAGCCGCATTTGGTAACCTTCAAATGTCTATGCTGCTTTTTTTGTAGACTTCGGTTAGTTAGTTGAGACATCCAAAAAAATTGTAAAATGTAAATCTGGGAAATGGATTCTACAATTGTCTATAATGAAACATTCAACTTTATGAAATAGAAAACATTATAAAAATTTCAAGCAATTGAAAAAGAAAGCTAAATTAATAGCACAAAAATAACAGAATCAATATAACAACTTAGTTGCTGGCAATTTTTATAATGTTTTCGATTTAATAAAGTTTAATGTTTCACTGTAAATGATTGTAGAATCAAGTTCCCAGATTTACATATATATACTACACACACACACACATACATATATATATATATATATATATAGATATATAATTTATAAATTTATATATATTTATTACATTTTTGATTTTTCCCACATTCCCTTGCACATTTCTTGCACATAACTTCTACCTCCTGATGCTGCTTGCACTGTTATGGCCAACGGCCATATACATATATTTACACATTCACATACTTATACCTCATTCTGTACAATGCACATTCAGATTATGCTTCTTCATTTGCACCTTGCACTGTATTATAGACAATTGCATTGAGCTGGTCTCTGTTCTCTAAATCATAACTTTGCACTCAAAAACCCATATTGTATATACTTACACACACACACACACACACACACACACACATATATATATATATATATATATATATATATATATATATATATATATATATATATATACATATTGCTATTTGCACTTCTGGTTAGATGCTAACTGCATTTCATTGGCTCTGTACTTGTATTTTGCACAATGACAATAAAGTTGAATCTAATCTAATCTAAAAAATATGCCCTTTTGCGCTCCACACATACATACATACATACATACATATATATATATATATATATATATAAATCACACAGAAAAGTCTCACATACTTTTGTTTCCAAAAGTTACACAAACACAGAATGGAAATTTGCATTTTGATGCTATCCACCCCTTACTGTTATAAAACATCAGTACAAAGAATTGGGTACAGTTTTGAATGTGCATACTTGCTCTTTCCATTGATAACCACATTCACACTGTTTTCTTCTTAATACATCTTAAAAATCCCCAAATCTGTTGCATTGTGATATTTATAAATGTCATAGCTTCTTCAACTTAAGCTTTAAAGTGTGCAATAAAATGTATTTAGAATTACATGCAATTATTTTAATGCTGTTCTATTTGTGTGGTTCACATGTCATAAAAATTTTATTTTTGCATGCACTTTTTCATATTGATGATGCTGTAATAATGCACGAGCACAGACTAAATATTGAGTGAAATAAAATTTATAAAAACTGTTTAACAGCATAGTTATTGTTCTTATAGAATGTCACCTTAAAAGTCTAAAAGCTATCTATAATCTGGCATCATTTTGAAAGTAGGTAAGTGGGATGATTTGTATCAAGGGTTTTATGTCAGTATTATTTTCCACAGGAAGTGGGTGCTGTGCAGAAATAAGAAATGGCGCCTTACTTCCTGCTTGCGTCACAGACGTCTGTGGTTGTTTTTCTCTTTTTGAGGCAAGCAAGACAGGATGTGTGTATGTTTGCGCATGTGTCTTTGTGTGTGTGGGTGGGTGATAGAAATGAGGACAGGAAGACTGATGCATGCACATTTTGCACCTTGCAGAGACGGAGAGAGAAATGTAGCACATGCATGACTTTGGTCTACTATTATGAACCTTATAACCTGTCACCCGTTTCCCTGCAATCATTTTGTTGAAAACTTGTAGTAATGCTTGTCTGTATCTATATATTTTCACTTTTTATCAGTTTTTACACTGTAGCATTTTTATCATCATTAATTGCTTTTGTCCAATTCCCTGTCCTAAAATATATTTCATATATATTATATACAGTATTTTCATTTTGACACGCAGTCTGTTGTTCATTTGCTTAGTTTTAATTCACAGAAATGTCTAGTGCTTTTAATATATCTCAGTTCATTAAAATAGCATGGAGTGTTATAAGTCATGGACTGTAAGAAAATAATATGAACATCTCATGTAAGACACTTCATATGTGATATCGTTCATGAGTTATGAATTCTAAATGTCAGTTATTGACATTTTCCAGTGCTTACCTTTCATACTTTACCTGAAAATGTGTTCTATGAGAAATAGTTGCTCATTTTAGTTCAATAAGTACCAGCAAAATATGCTCACTTGAAGAAACATGAAGCGGAAAGAGCCTCAAATTTGTAAATTAATTCTTCGTAATTTTATATTCCATTCCGAATGGCCTTTTGCACAAATGTAATGGTCTGTATGCAATAGACATCTTGTAAATATCTTGCATATGTTACATCTTGTATTTTATTTTAAATAATCAGTTCATTATGCACAGCAACATGTCATGATGTGCTGTCTGTGCATGCACATACATGTGCAAAACACATTAGTTAAAGAAGGCATGACATATAGGGATTGTATGTACAGATCAACAGATTAATAAACTTTCATCATGCATAAATAGTTTGGATTAATTGGGTAAATATGTTGAAATCCAAATCTGAAGACAGTGTCAGAAAGCCTCCAGCAGAGGGCTTAGGTCCAGATCATTTTCCCAAGCAAAGTGTAGGTACCTACTGCCATCTATCGACAGTGTTCTGTTCTGCAATTCTTTGCTCACATTTGCACTTAGTACCTCACCACGTGCACTAGATGGCGCCATTGCATCGTTGACCACATACTCGTTTATGAGCTATTCTTCGTGTAATTTTTTACTTATCATGTGGCAATACTGCCTCTGTTCATTCTCACTGAACATATAATTTAATGTAGGCTTAACCATTTTTTTTATTAACTTAAGTAAAGTTATAACTAAAACAATAAGATTACCTTTACATGTAAGAAGTTTTCATAATTAAGAAGTGATTTAATGGTTGTGTTGTATAACACAGATGTATATAATGTAAAAACGTTTCTCTTGTTTCAATCAGTCTCTGTGTAACGATAATGGATGTTTCTCAATCTGTGGGCGTTTATCAACTATACAAAGAAAGTAGGGAATCTCAATGTGTTAATGAGTGGGCATTTCCAAACCAGGATGGGCGTTTCTAAACTATCAATGTAGTAGGCAAATCATGTAAAGTGTTTGAAAAACGCCCATCTCGGTTTGAAAACGCCCAATCATTGGAAAATGCCTATTTTTGTTCTGCAGAGACACAATTCTCCTCGAATGTTAGGGGAAGCCGGCAGCAGTTAAACTCCCCTCGTTAGTAAACTGACCAATCAGAATGGATATTCAAATTAGAGTTCGTCCCTTTGTATTAATAATCAATAATTTTCAGAGGTAACCGCTCAAGTAGCCTAAATTAGCTTTCAGTATCATCGACCAAGTGCTGCATTATGTCGCTTGTGGTAAACGAAACAGTTAAAGAAGAGAAACTTTCATATTTAGACCAGAGGAAGCCAAAGATGAAGAAGTGGAGGATGGAACTCCTGGACAGGTGAGTAGATATAGAAACAAGTAGACAGAATGGGGCCCTACATGTGTGTATTGAACATACTATTGTCTGTAGGTGGCACTGTATGTTTGAAATTGTATATTACAATTTTTTTTAGTTGGTAATCGGAAAGATTTTAATGCGTCCTTAATTGTCAAGACAAAACAGCAGGTAGAGATCATCGGTGTACTGGAGAATAATTCCCCCCCCCCACCGCAACCAAATTTGTTTTTACATATAAAGGTATTGCAGTTGTTTATCGGTTTGCTCAATATTGTATACATGTCATCCTTCCTGGAAAATGTCTGCATTGTTTGATTTTATTGTTCAAAATCACTTGTGGTTATTTCAGATGAAAGTAATCATATAAACTTTTTAGAAGAATATATACCTCACAATGGTCCTCACAATGCAAGTGAATGGTGACCAGAATTCAGTAGACTAGAGGTCAACCGATATGTTTTTTCAGGGCCAAGACGATAACGATTACTAGGAATCAAGGAAAGAGATAACCGATATTTGGGGCCGATATACATTTGGAGTAAAAAACATTTTTTATATAAAAATGTACACAAATTCCAACACAAAAATGACATTTTTTTTTATTTTTTATGAATTACTGCAAAACTGAACATGTCAATATTATCTTTTGAAAAATACTGGAAAACAACTTATCAACATTATTTAATAAAATAAAGGGGAGGGAGCTCTTAGCAGCATTTCTTTAGAACCGAAACTTTAAATATATACAAATAATGAACTAAACATCTCATAACAGAACGTTATGTATTAACTAGGGCTGTCAATCATTTAAAAATTTTAATCAAATTAATTACATGGTGTCCCGATTAATTAATCACGATTAATTGCATATAAAAATAACTGCTGAAAAAGCCCCTCATATAACAATAATTCAATATATAATGATGAAATAATTATACATGGTTATCTTTAAATATCAAAAAATTATAGATATATAGATAGATATATAAAATAAAAAAATATTCAGATAATTAAAATTACATTCTTGTGGCACAAGTTAATCATTGATAAGACCATTCAAAAAGCGGCTTTAGAATACAATGCATTGTTTACTACCATATTATTGATCATAAGTCAATCATTGGCATACAGTTCATCAATCCATTTCACAAGTCAATTTGTCAATCAGTTGGAGATTTATTATGAGGGCTTGTTTAAGGACACGTCAATGTACACCTGTGTCAGAATTTTTAATTTTTTTTAGAAACAAGCCAGAGTGGCAATGAGAGTGGCAATGATTGCGGAGTGCAAAAGGGCTTTCATGAAGCGTGTTCAGTGCTAGAGAAAAATATTCAAAGATATAGCGCTGAAAGATCAGTGCTGTCTATGCTCTTGAGTGCTTGAGTAGTACACAGCTTTTTTGGGGTTTTTTTTCAGCACAGCTAACCTAAAGTGTAAAAATGGTGACATGGGGCAACTGTTATCATGATTTCTCATGGTCCTGATGAAACAAATCTGGCACTAATTAGTGACCGGCGTCATAGAGTAATGTGGTGATTATTGCAATTTCAGTATTCTTACCATTGAAAGCAGATCGTCCTCTCTCTTGCTGCTTTCGTCTTTCCCACCTCTCCCCCACAAAAATGGAGTACAGTGTTGATTGGCCGTTTACTCTTGACACTTAACCAATCTGGTAGTACTGTGGGCGGGGACCTTGAGCCAGATTATAAGCAGTAACCTTTCATAGAGAGGTGGTGCATCAGAGCCAACGGAGCACATTTTAAAATGTATTGGACATCGGACAGATCAGACAAAATAACGATTCCGATCATTTGAAAAAAGTATGAATATTGGATTGACCCTTACACAGAATGTCCAAAAATTACATTAAGGAGGCAAAAAAGTCATCCATATGACTCCAGTGGTTAAATGGTGGGGTTTATCAGACTTACCTTGAAAAATCCATCCTTATGACATTTATATAAAATACATTTAATGAAAGAACTGTAAGAATTCCATACAATTGATTAGACTGTATCAACATCAGCACAATATTGAGATTTGCATTGTACAGATCATACATCACATGATATTGATGATTCTGACTTTTATGACGTTAAACTGACTCTACAATGTAAATGTATTTAATCAGTGTTTTTATTTTTGTGTTTTATTTTAATTTGAGAAATTCCCCTGCACCTGAACCTACTTAACAGCAGGTAGTGCTGTTGTCCTTATTTTTCAGAGTAAATAATCAGCTTACATATCAGTGAAGCTTATTGTTGGATGGCTTGGTAGACAGTACTGAAAAGTACTTTGGGAACCATAAACAGTTTTACTGTGTTATGTCACATTGTTATGTTTGTTGCCTGTGCATTGCATTTGAGCTTGCCTGGACAAAAATAACTAGTAACTACATTTTCCTTCATGCCGGAATAAACCAGTCCTCACTCTCACTTCTACAGCTGGTACAGAATGCCGCAGCCAGTTTTTTGACTGGGACAAAAAAGAGGGAGCATATTATGCCTGTGTTAGCATCACTTCATTGGTTGCCTGTTCAATTCAGAGTTGATTTTAGTATTCATATTTAAAGCACTGCATGGACTTGCTCCTGCTTATATTTCGGATCTTCTTCATCCCTACTCTTCTCAGAGAATGCTAAGATCCTCCTCTCAGCTGCTATTGACTGTTCCAAAGTCACGCATAAAAACCAAAGGTGATAGGGCCTTTTCAGTTTGGGCTCCAAAGCTTTGGAACACCCTACCTCTTTTTATTAGATCATCCACCACTCTATCTATATTTAAATCATCTCTTAAAACATACTTTTTTCTCAGGCTTATTCGTAACTTGTTTTCACCATTAGTACAATTATTATTTTATATTAAATATTATAATTTTTTTCTCTCCTGTCTGGTGACGCATTGTATTATGTTGACATTTTCTTTTTTCGTATTTCATTTAATGAGTTTTATTGTAGGGGGATGTGTTATTTTATGACTGTTGTACAGCACCTTGGTTCGCACTCATGGTGCTTTTAAGGTGGTATATAAATAAACTTGACCTTGAATTGAAAATGGAATAAATACAAAACTATCAAACAGTGATAATCCTGATTGACTGTGTTTTTTCCTCAGTCAATCAATGTAGACGTGCCTGCGTGCACTTATTTTCTATCGAGTTGGCAGTGACGCTCATGGATAGCTTTATGTATGTATATCTATGGGGACATTTATCTCCTTGTCATGGCAAAGGTTCTCGATGAATTCAGATTACGTCAGAGTTTGTCGGAAAATCATTCCAGTCTGCTCAAACATTCCAAGACTCAACAAAGGCCGATTTAACATGTTTAATTAGTGAAAATGGATGTCAACAAATGCCAACAGGGTGAAAACATTGATCCAATATTAAAATATTGCCATTATTGTAGAGAGGTTTCAAATAGGTTATGAATGAATGCCCTCCCCATATACATTAGTAAACGCAATGTCAAGTGGACTGAAGTCGTAAGGGAACTGCAATGCTCCCATTAGCTTAGCAGGGGTTTGACTCTCATTAGCGATGTCTCCTAGCAACCCAACAGATAAACAAAGCTGCAGCGCTAGCATTTGTGCTTCAGGTGTACGATTATCAAAAGAGAATATAACATTTTATACACCTGTTTCTGTAGGCCTTTGTTAAACAAGCTTTAATATCATGTAATGTTGAAACAAACTCATTTATCGATGTTACTTAATAAAGTGAATTGGCCTTTAGTCTTCACCTTGCACTTTAATTTCATCAGTTTTTTTCCATACAATTAAAGTGAGTAATGACTGAGCCAAACATTCTGCTTATCATCTAAAATGTTCCACTGAAGAAACAAACTCATGTAGGTTTGGAACTATGTGAGGGTGAGTAAATGACAGCATTTTCATTTTTGGGGAAACTAGCCCTGTTATTCCTGCATGTAATGGGTGAGAGAAAAAAATCCTTTGAGTATTCACAGACTGCCATAAAGGCAAATACAGTAAATTATTGTTTTCTTGAGTGTAAGGATCAGCGACTGGTGCCTCATTCATTAGTTCAATGCTGCTTCCATGCTGAAGTCCTCACTTAGGTTAAAAAATTCTTCCACCGAGCATTGTGTCCAGCTCCACTCTTGACACCAAAGCAATGTATCTCAGCAACACACTTGCAGATTCTGAAACTAAAGAGACTCAAGACAGCAGTTAACATGATTAACAGCATTTTACATTTGACCTGTTATTTATATATATTTGTTTTAATTTCAGAGGCACAATCCTTTTAAATTGTTACTTTTAAAAGGTTTTTGTACAGTGTACATGTGTTTCCTGTTACTGTGGGCCTCAGAGCACAGTAATACATAGCAGAGTCTGTAACTGCTGTAGAGAAGATTTCCAAATCAATACGTTTCTGTGTTTTATGGAGTTGGATTGACAGACGTGGGTGAGGTGGATTGGCTTTTGTCACATATTTAGAAGCTTCATCAATCATGTGTAGAAACTCCAATCTTGATCCAGGTTTTTGTTGGTACCAGTGCAAACTGTCTACTGTGCCATTATATGCACATGACATTGTTATGTTTTCATTTTCCATTAGAACCATAGTGCTGTTATCTGGAGTGATGGCATTCTCAGTAGACTCATCTGTAAATACATTACATTTAGCATATATTAAATATCGATACAAAAAAAAATCAAGTCTGATTTAGTGTTCACGTGAGTTCTAAAAAGTGAATTTCTTACCAAAAAAGTGGATAAACGTGAATAGACCGAGCAACAGCATTGTTTTGTGACTGTTTCTCCAGAGTATTGTTTTCTCTGCTATCTTTTGAGATGTTGTCCAATTCTTTTGTTTTGCAATGAATTTCCTCTCAGCTAGCCCCGCCTATTTATTCTCACATATTACTTTCACAGCTGCTTCTAGCAATATGTTCTCAATGTTGTTCCTTTGCAAACTTTGATACAGAGCTTTGCATTCTAGTGGTCAGAATACAGATGTAATTGTGCTAAAACTTGCAGGATGTAGGCTGGAAATCGTTCTTGGCATTGGAGTATGGCATAGCAGCTTTTTGGTAAAGTATGCGTCTGCTGAGAATACTGCCTACATGATTTTCAGTATAAGTAAGCTTGAAGAAAACATGATGTGTGTTTTGTGTTTAAATTATGGTCAGGAATAAAGACAAAGACGATGTTGTGTTCTCGTCAGTTTCCTTCTATGATTTGTCTACATGTATGTTCACTGTAACATCTGTAGTGGTTGTAACTTGATTTGTTTTTCTTTTGCTGCCAGTAAGTTATTACTAAATGTATGCAGGATCTTTCCAGTGGGTTTGTGTGAAGTTTTGATGTTTAATTGTACACCATGATCTGCTGTTTTAAATGTTTTTTCTCAATACGTTTTTGTACAGCGCAGTTGTATTTCCTGTCACTGTGGGCTGCAGGGCACAGTAATACAAAGCAGAATCTTCCACTTGTGTAGAAGAGATGCTAAGATCCATGCGTTTAAGTCCTCGATCAGCAACAGCGGACAGGCGAAGAGTGGGCTCTGACTGAGGGTTGCTCTCGGTGAGAAAAATGAGGAACTTTGGTTTGGATCTGGGATATAGACGGTACCACTGCACATTTTGCACACTAACAGTGTAGTTGCAGGAAAGTGTAACATCTTGTCCTACCACCACATGCTTATCTGTGAAGAATGGTTTTATCAAATCTGCATCTGCTTTCTCTGTTAAACAAATGAATAATTGGTGAGGGTTTAATTCAGATGTCAAGAAGATAAAATGGACATAAATATCCTTTTCAGAATAATTTCTTTGAATCTCTCACCTTTTAGAAGAGACAATATAATCCATACCAGGAGCAACATCTGTGCTAATAAAAGACAATGATTTTTAAGGATAAAGACTTGCAGTTGTTCCCTTCTAGATTGTAACTGACCCAATTTGTAACTGTGCTCTGTTTTGAAACAATACCAGACTGGAATGATTCACAGAGCTCCACCTCCTGGCAGAAATCATGTTAAATAATGTTTGTACAGTAAAAATGCAACATTTACATATACATTATTTCAGGGGTGCATATGAAATAACAGTGGTAAATGCTTACTGTAGATTATATTTTGTTCATTAATTATACTGCCAGGTGATTGAAACAGATTGCATGCTTTGTGACTACTTTCCTGTATTACAGATTAATTTAAGAGTGTTGAGGGTTTTATGCGACGAAATGAGTGTATATTGCAAATATTTATACAGTGAATAATTCCCAATCAGAGACCGCTCTGTCCAAAGAGATCTGGTTGTTTACACCATTTAGAATTACTGAGCATGTCATCAGCAGAAAAATCAAATGTCTTTGAGTCATGATACCCTGACAAGCTCATTTGCATTAGTCTGTCATCGCTATGAAAAAAAAACTGCTCTTGAAATCTTGTTTATTCTTGCAATTTTAAAACTTTTAAAAGTCTCCAATCTGATATAAGGGCCTATCAGAATTATTCCATGGTTTGTTGCAAGGAAAAGAGTTGAAATAGTTGTAATGGATGTATTATGGTGTCTAATCATATTGCATATATACTTTTCTCTTGTATTACTGGCCTAAATGACCAGTCGTATACAAGGAAATGGTGCATGCTTTAGATCAGCATTCACATGCAGCAAAAATGGGAGATATCAGAAAGACAACCCTAAATAGAAAATTAAAGAGGGTCGAGATGGTGACATCGGGAATACGTTTCTATGTTTTAAAGATATGACTGTGCAATACATAACGGACAAGTGTAGGTGGTTTGTGTACACTATATTTGAGTTTCCTGTCACTGTGGGCAACAATGCACAGCAGTACAGAGCAGAGCTGTTACTGTTACTGCAGCAGATGATATCTCCAGATCCACACATTTGTCATCATGGAGTCTGATGGACATGTGCAGTTGTGGTGGGACAGATTTGGTAATTAACTGGACTCAACAATCAGCACCAAAAACTCTGGTCTTGATCCATTCATCAGCCAGTACCAGTGAAGACTCCTAAGCTGATCCTTCTTATGTAGGCTAAAGGACAGTCTGGTGTTACTGATTTTTTTTTTTTGACTGGTCTGATGGGATTCCCATTAGCTTTACCTACAATGAAGAATCGAAAATGGTAATTAATAAAATTTAGAACAAATCAACTGGAAATGTGCATGTTTTAATATCTTAAATAGGGTGCAAAATATTTCAGTAACAATACTTACACTAGCTCAGGACAAATATTAAAATAGAAGAGATGAGTTTCAGTTTTCTGTGATTTAACTTCAGACTTCTGTCAGTATCTGTTTTAAGGGAAGTCAGTGTTTTCTCTGAGACAGATTTTTTCTTCTGCTGGATTCTGCAAAACATTGAGCTCCTCCCACTTACATATGGTTGCGGTACATCCTTGCTCACAATAACCTACAAACAAGGGCAAAGAAATGAATAGTTTCCATATTCTCCCAGTTTGAATGTACATGTGTTTTATATTTTATTTATTTTTGTGGTATAGTTTGCACTAACTGAACTGTAGATGGTGTGATGACTATAAGCTTAATTGATCATTAAGAATATTTCAATACAGTGTAAAAATAATTTAATACAGTTGAATAGTATTTTGTAAGTTAAAGTGAGCTATCTGAGGAAAATATACAACAAGAACACCAGTTTTCAAAATCTTTGAACTGAATGTTTTACAATTACCAACTGGTGACCTACTTTTCAGTGTTTCATCATTGTCTCCGCATTACAACTCAAAATTGCTGTTGTGTCAGTCTGACTTAATTTTATGTCTCTTTATTAAACAGACTTTCAAGAAGGAATGCATATTGCTATGCAAACTGGTCTAACGGCATCATTAACTGGTTTTATTACACGGCTCTCTGGAATACTCTATTCTGCTTGGTCAATGGCACTGTCCAGTTGTCAGATTATTCTGAAACAACCGCACATCCAGGAATTAAGAGGTATCAGACTGCTCATCCAGGTTCTGCGAGTCATCTCTTGTTTCTTGGATCACTGTGCGATCTCTACAAGTGAGCTAATAAAATAATTTCAACTGAAATCAATGTTTCATGTCAATTTATTTGGCAAGTAGTCTTCTAATAGGCTGAATATTGAGGAGTCAGACGGTCATATTCTCAAAATAAACACCAACAGATCCGACTGAATCCGGAGGCTGATTCTAGCTGTTCAGCTATTTCTTCTCAAATTACATTATTTCAGTACAACTCAATATTTTATGTCTGTGTATTTTGTTTTTATTTTATTTTAATTGGTATTTGGTTACTAACCATGTTAGTAGCTTCGTGTTGGGGTTTTGAGAGGTCAAAATGTGCGTTTAAAGTGTTTTGTATTGTATTACATGCATTCACATGATGAGACTTAAGCATGAGAGTGAATCTGCACTGCTTTTACAGATGACTACTATAAAACATGGGAAATATATATATATATATATTTTTTTAATCCGAATAATCGAAGATGAATCTATTATCAAAATAATCAGTTGCAGCCCTAGTGAGAAGCGGTGCTGAAGCAGGTGTGAGGATGCTTCCTGTAGTGTTGTTGATGGGAGAAGGGGTTCCCATAATGAAGTTCTGCTCAGGCCTGATTGTTTCAGATTGAACAGAGCTGGTGAGAAATGAACAAGACTGGTCTCAATTAGGGCTAGGCGATATGGCCAAACATTTTATCACAATAAAACTTTTTCATATAATTCAACATCAATATTTATCTTGATATACATTTCACATTTGCACTTTTCACTTTTTTGTATTATTTTGAAGTTGGCAGAAGAAATGAGAAAATTTTTAAATCCTACATAAGTCATAATAGGCTCTCCAAAACTATGAGGGATCTTCTATTAAAATATTTTATAGAGTTTATCAATCACGTGCAGTTGGATTACAATGTTAAAAGATGATTTGTTTGTTTTGAAACAAAATGACATCAGTCCAGTATTTCTTGAATATTTTATATTAATTTTTTTAAAAAAGTTTTTTATATTCAGATACCCAAGTATGGAGCAATAGAAGCCTTTGTGAATTAGCATTGATATTGTATGGGGGTTCAGGGGTATGCCTATGTAGAAAATGTAAAAGTCTGAATGGACATTTTTATATTTTCATTAAAGTGCGAGACTAGGCTACCAACTAGTAATTGTAACTGTCTTTCCTTGTCAACCATGCCAGAGATGATGACATTTTGATTTTCTCAAAACTAAAACAGAAATCTATTTGTATATTAAAGGCTTGTAACATGCTGATGAATAAAGCTACTTTTAGAAGGCAAATATGTTATGGTCTAATAGCGCTCTGGAACCATGTTAACTTATGTAGCCCCTCATGTCTACTCACATGCGGGGAAAAGATGCAACGCGTGCAGAGCGGGACCGGCATAAATGAAGCATGTTCAGTACTAAAGAAAAATATTCCAGAATACAGCATTGAAAGATTAGAGCAGGTGTACACAGCACTAATCTTTCAATGCTGTATTCTGGAATACAGCATTGAAGATTAGTGCTGTGTACACCTGCTCTAATCTTGAAAGATTAGAGCAGGTGTACACAGCACTGTTGTTTTGTCATGTTGCTCATAAGAGACAGGGAGAGGGTGCAACCATCGTCATGAAGTCTTGTGGTCCAGATGGAATCAATCTAGGGTACGGATTTATAGGCTTGACAATGGTGCAGAGCAACACGCACCTGAAGATGTAAAACATAGGCTAAATATAAAAAATTACTCAAAAGCTTATCGATATTGTTGATTTTCTTTATCGCAGGAAATATCGAGAATGTTTTATTGCCCAGCCCTAGTCTCTATAACTTGCCACAAAGAGCACAGACAGCATTACTTACAGCCACTCTCTAGGAGATCTTACTCCGCAACTGACTTTTAAATCCCTTTCTCCTCGATGAGTGAATGGGGAGCAGGTGTGTGTGTGTGTGTGTGTGTGTGTGTGTGTGTGTGTGTGTGTATGTGTGTGTGTGTGATCAGTCCAAGCAGTGTTGTTGATTATGGTTGCCAGAAGTGCCAGTCGGTCAGGGCTGGACTGGTAATGGGGCATACCGGGCATTTGGGCCGACACACTTTGGGGCCAATCAGGGGCTGAATGGCCATCAGAAGAACCGAGCGGGCCGGTGTGTCGGCTGTGAAATGTGCCAAATGAGCCGCTGCATTATGCATAACGGACCACAAAACTGCTGCGCAATATGCAGAAAAGGACAGCGAATGCCGCTTGTTCTCTCTTCAAAGTTTTCATGCCATGACTGCGGAGTCGGAAATCTTTATGGCATAGCCAAGCGCACTTTCTAGAATGTCTCATTCTAGTGCTGAATGCTGAGGAGGAGCCTAGCCTACAGCCTCAGAAGGAAAGGTCTTTGAAGGACACAGCCTAACTATTCTGCAAGCTTCCGATTAAGAAGCACCTGCTGATTGAGACGTAGGCCTCACGCCACACCGGTTAATCGATAAACTGTGAATTAATCAAGTGGTCAAACAGGCATGACAAAGGTGGTTGTAACTTGATTTTTTTTCATCATATGCCTTTTTGTCTTTTGCTGCCAGTAAGTTATTACTACTTAATGTATGCAGGATCTTTCCAGTGGGTTTGTGTGAGGTTTTGATGTTTAATTGTACATGATGATCTGCTGTTTTAAATGTTTTTTCTCAATACGTTTTTGTACAGTGCAGTTGTATTTCTTGTCACTGTGGGCACCAGGGCACAGTAGTACAGAGCAGAATCTTCTTGTGTATAAAAGATACTAAGATCCATGCATTTGATACAGCAACAGCGGACAGGAAAGGAGTGAGCTCTGATTGAGGGATGACTGAGGACTGAGGAACTCTGGTTTCGATCTAGGATATTGATGTACCATTGTAAGTTTTGAACACTGACACTGTAGTTGCAGGAAAGGATAAAAAATGTTCCTGCCACCACATGCTTCACTGAGAAAAATAGTTTAATCATGTCTGTGTTTGAATTCTCGGTAAAATCAAATAATTTATTTTGGACTAATTAAGATGATGTCAACAGGATATAAAGAACAATCTTTTGTCATGAATCACTCACCTTTAAGAAGAAAAAATATAGGAGCAACATCTACAATAAAGTCAGTGACTTAAAAATCTTTGAGTTCCCTCTTAGAATCATACGAACTCGATTTATAGCTGTTTTAAAAAATTTCTCAGTTACATGAACCGTAACCCTGGTTCCCTGGGTTGGAACGAGACTGGTGCATAATTGCATTGGGACATGCCCCGAGTGTCATGTGGTCTAAAGCCATTGTAAAATCACAGGCTCCATAAAATCGCTCACTTTGGTGTCACAAGTCATATTTTCTGCATGAAGGCACAAGCCTATGCAGCTGCTTGGGAGTATGGCCAGCTTATGCTGAGTCTCATTCCCACTCAGGGAACCAAGATTTCGTTTCACGTAATAGAGATGTTCCCTTTCGTAAGAACTCAAGCTGCATAAACACATTGGGAATGATATACATTGATGCCATGTGAACAGTAGCTACCAACTGTCTACACATGTGTGGCAAGCATATGGCATTGCACAAGCGAGTTAAAGCATCTGGATAAAACAGAGAAAATTATGAATTTACTCCTGTTCCATCAGAGAGAACCTTGGAAGCAGGAGTCACACCCTCATCCAGATATAAAATCTAAAAATGTATGCAGAGAGAACCAACCTGCCACCTTACAAAATCCCATGAGGATGTCATGCTCCTCGTAGAATGGGCTCAAATACCCGAAGGCGAAGGTAAACCGCGCGCTTGGCAAGCACTTGAAATTGCATCAGTAAACCTTTAAAACAGCCTTTGTTTGGATACTGAAACACCCCTGTTGCTTCTACCAAAGCACACAAACAACTGTTCTGACTGGCTAGTATGGTCAACATAAATTGCAGCACAAAATTGCAGCTGGGCAAAGCATTTGCAATCTTTCATGCTCTTCTGGCTCAAATGAGGGAGGATATTAAGCCAAAAATTTATAGTCTGCGAGCAAAATAATGTAGAAATTACCTTGGTCAAATAGCCCAAATTAGGTCTTGACACCAGTCTTAAACACCTTGGCTTAAATCAATTAATCAACAGGGCATGCAAATCCCCAACCCTTTTAAATGATGCCAATGCTACTAGCAGGGGCCTTTTTAAAAGTCAGAAACCTATAGCGACTGTTGCCAAGGGCTCAAATGGAGCACACAGGAGCGCTTCTAGAACAACAGATAAATCCCATAAGAGAACACAGACAGGACAAAAGGATTTAAGCCTGCATACCCTGCGCATACAAAAAGACAAGAGAATGTCTACCAACAGAGTCTCCATTGATAAGTGCATACTCCGCCACTAGAGTGGCAACATTTAAGTGTTGCTGGGACAACCCCAGCCCCAAAATGCTTTGTTTTTTTAAAATCCAACACTGTACCGACAGGGCAGTGAACTGTATTTTCACCTCATGTTGGACACCAAAAGCAAAAATATGCCACTTGAACATGTAAAGCTTCTTAGTTGATGGAACACTAGCATTCAGAATGTATCAACCACAGCGGGGGATAGCTCCCATAACATAAGTCCGGCCAGTGGTACCAAAAGCTGCCCCGAGCCAGAGACAATATGTCTGTTCTGACTGGAATCTCCAAAGGCATTTTACAGAGAGAGACCAAAGTCAAAAACCATACTTGAGATGGCCAAAACGGCGGCACTTAAACATCAATTGAAATTCAAGCGAAATTCAACATCTCAAAATCCAGAATTGGATGCAAGCCATCCTTTTTTTATTTTATTTAGTTTTATTTAATTAATTTATTTTTTCGCGACAAGTAAATAACAGCTGTAAAAGCCGCATTTTCTCGTACAAGAGGGAATCTCTTTTCTATACTTTTTCTAAGATGGAATGAATTTTCAGAATAAAAATAGGGCTTCCCGACCAGAAGAATCTGTCGGAACAACCTCATTGAACACCGGCAGAGCCAACCTGAATTAAATGACATAACCATGCTTTATCGTTCGAAGTACCCAGTTCGAAATGCCATATAGCTGCTGCCAAGCCGACAAATGGGCAGACAGAGGGATTAATGCTTGTCTTTTGCCAGCAGTGTGACATGTAACCACTAGATGGCGCTTGGCTTACTTTTGGGAACTGTCCCAGAAACAGCATCACAGTAGAGGTTATCCTTCACTCAATACTTTGGCTGGTTGAAAGGAATTTGATAATATTTTTGCCTTTGTTGTAGTTTCCCTGGTATTTGAATGAGGAAAAGTGTATGAACATTGGGGGAATGTTTTTTTAGAAAACTGGTTCTTTATGGGGGAGCAACGTGTGGTGCTTATGTTCACTGTGTATTTTGTGTACAATTGTGCTTGATGAACATCAAATTCTGTTTTGCATGTCTCGAGACCCTTGGTCATGGAGACAGAGGCTGAATCCAATGTCCGTTCACACTCCAATCTTCTCAGACACAAAGCCGTAAAACCCAAACTGCCCCCACGCACGGAGCTCCAATCTGGAGGCTGTGGAACTGGAAAAAGTGGGGAGAAATGCCTCGTGGTGAGAAATTACGAGCCTGAACTTTGCCGCTGTCCCCATTGGACCCTTGTAATATTTGAAAAAACACAAAATTCTTCTGAAAATATGCTGTATAAAACGATGTGAGTCGCTTCTTAAATTACATCCTGTGTTGCCACTCAAAAGGAATAATAATAATGATCCTTGCTTTGACTTGAGTGATTGGCACAACACGGGCCAGACAAAATCAAGGTGATTGAAACTAATTGCATGCTTAATGAATATCTCCAAAAATAGTAAATAATTTATGTAAGAATGTGACCTTGCATTTTTTGAGAGTTATGTGTCAAGAGATGGGTGTACACTGTAAACATTTCTAAATATAGTTCAACACTTTTATTCTTGGAGTTCTAAAACTTTTAAAATGCACAGGCTCTTTTAGAATGATTCCATGGTCTTTTGCATGGAATAGAGGAGAAAAATTTTGGTTTATATAATCAGAATCAGAATGAGTTTTATTGCCATGTGTGTTCACGTACACAAGACATTTGTTTTGGTGATAGGAGAAACAAGCAAGTGCACAGAACATTACAGTGAGACAGAATATAAAACAAGGTAAGAGTATAAATCGACAGAAAAATAGGACATATAACATAGAATGGCATATGTGCAAGTGGTAATATTTGAGCAAGGTAGGGGTATGTAAATTTAATTAATTAAATATGAGTGAATTTCCATATGTACATGAGATATGTATTTACTTTCTTGCACTATGGGGAGTCCTGAATGCAATTTAATTGTTCAAGTGGTTAATGGCCTCAGGGTAAAAACGGTTCTTGTGCCTGGTTGTCCTGATTCTGAGTGCTCTGTTGTGCCAGCCAGAGGTCAACAGTTCAAAAAGGGAGGGTCAAGGGATCAAGAGTGATTCTTCCTGCACGTTTCCTCACTCTGGAGACCTACAGGTCTTTGAGGGTGGATAGGGGGCACCAATAATCCTCCCAGCAGTCTTGACTGTCTGTTGTAGTTTCCTTCTGTCTGATTTGGTGGCTGATGTTATAGATGTACACATGACAGACTCAATGATGGCGGAGTAGAACTTTTTTTATTGTTGCTCTGTGTCTGGAATGTGATCGGCCAGCTGTTGGAATGCTGCATTCATGCTTGTGGCGGGATGTACACGCTCACCAGAATAAATGAGGAAATCTCCTGTGGCGAGTAGAAAGGCTTACAGTTTATTAAGCATGCTTCTAAATTAGGGCAGCACATCTTAAATGCTGTTACATCTGTACACCAACTTTCGTTGATGTAAATGCATGTTCCACCGCCTCTCATTTTACCAGATAATTCTGCAGTGCGATCCACTCTGAACATCTGGAAGCCCGGTAGATGTAGCACTGTCCGGGATGGCTTCATTCAGCCAGGTTTCTGTGAAACACAGAGCAGCAGAGTTAGAAAAGTCCTTATTTGTTTGAGTGAGCAGAAGCAGTTCGTCCCTTTTATTTGCAAGGGAGCAGAAATTCGCCAGATGAATACTTGGCAGTGGAGTCCTAAAACCGCTACTGACATAGCTTCACAAGCGCACTGCGTCGCTTCCCTCGCTTGTGTCTCTTGGAGCACTTGTAGAACACTACTGCGCACAAAGATGTCTAATAAAACGTTTGAATAATCAAACGCTTCAAACACAACACAAAATTATTAGGTATGCTCTGCCAAATATTCAGCAGTTCATCCCTGGTGAAACTCATCGGGAAAGATTGACAAAAAAGATGGCAAACAAAAGTAACAAAAACACCAGAGAGCTCAAGACCAAAGCAGCCATCCATGGCACCATCTTGTTAAATATATACAGTGGGTATGGAAAGAGGGAAAAGACATGGGTAACATAGGAAAGAAGCTCCTCCTTCATAGAAATATAACTATACAATACATGACAGACAAGTTTTTGTACAGTATATTTGGGTTTCCTGTCACTGTGGGCTGCAGGGCACAGTAGTACAGAGCAGAGTCTTCCACTTGTGTTGAAGAGATTCTCAGATCCATTCGTTTCATTCCTTTATCTGCCACAGCAGACAGACGAAGTTTGGACTCTGAGTGACCATTGCCCTCAGTGTGTAAAATTAGGAATTCGGGTTTGGATCTGGGATACTGACGGTACCACTGCAAACTTTGAACATAGCCACTGTAATTGCAGGAAAGTGTAACATCTTCTCTTGCCAAAAAATGCTGCTCTGTGAAGAATGGTGTTAACACATCTGCATTCGCATTCTCTGCCGAAAAAAAAAAGCATAAAATCATTAATGGGCTATTTAGAGTTTATAATCAGGTGGCTTACTGACACGTAAACAGTCAAAAATCAGTATTTTCCGATTTGTAAAATAATTCCTATAAATCACACACCTTTAATAAGAGAAAATACCATTAGGACCAGGAGCAACATCTACACCAACAACAAGAGACAAAAAATACTTCTAGTCAAGTCTTACAGCCTCCTAGAGTATAACTGACTCAGTTTGTTAGTGTGTGCTCTCATTTTGAAACCATTCAGCTGAGAGCTCCACCCTCTGGCAGAATGCATCTTATATTAGTGCTCTTGTGTGTAATATAGTGCAGGGTTCTTCAACCATTTTTGGATCATGTACCCCTTGTTGGGTAGAGAGATGGAGATGTCAAACCAGTTTAAGATGGACTTCCATCCATCCATCCATCCATCCATCCATCGTCAACCGCTTATCCTGTGTACAGGGTCGCGGGGGGCTGGAGCCTATCCCAGCTAACATTGGGCGAAAGGCGGGGGACACCCTGGACAGGTTGCCAGTCCATTTAAGATGGACTTTTCCAACACAATTCAAACAGTTATGGATTTTGTGTCACCTTTCAGAATGTAGTTTTATACCTGGTATTTGTGTAAAAAAATTTTTTTTACAGAATGACTTACAGTATCAAATTGAGTTGCGTTTTATGTCTATAAAACGTGTGGAGGCTATCATATTATAGTACATACTTCATGATATTTATATTGCAAAGCTATTTAAATACATGAGCCAGTTTGCAGTAATTAATAATGTTATCTGGGAGACCGGGCAACTGGGCATTGTAGTATTCCAGTCATGAAATGACTAGAGCTTGGATCTGGAGCTGTGCATCATAGATCAGAGAGGAATGGTCTGATTTTCCTGATGTTATAAAGCGTAAACTTGCAAGTCTGGGGCAGTTGATGAGATGTTGGCAGTGAAGCTAAGCTCTCAATAATCCACCACTACTCCCAATAATGTACTAACCTCCCTATGGCTATATATTGTAATATACAAAAAAAATATGTTTTAAAATTATTACTGTAGGTCTGGGAACACTGGATCGATTCCAAGCTTTATTTGAAGGAAATAACATTTATTTCTTGTATGCTTATTTTTATAATGTATTGCTTGTCTTAGTTAATTGTAGCCTATGTTAGTGTAGTTTTTTATTGATTGTGACTACCTTCTTTTAAAGTGACATTTTTATCTAGTTGGGACCTTCTTGCTGAATAAAGTCTATGAAATATGCAGCAAAATAGAAAGCTCCTCCCATTTTGTAATATACAATACATGCAAGACAGGTGTAGATGGTTTTTGTACAGTATGTTTGGGTTTCCTCTCACTGTGGGCTCCAGGGCACAGTAGTACATAGCCGAGTCTGTTACTGCAGCAGAGGAGATCTCCAGATCCACACCATTATCATTATGAAGTCTGATGGACATATGCGATTGCGGTGGAGTAGCCCGTATTAAAGTTTTAGAAGACCTAACAATCAGCACCAGAAACTCTGGTCTTGATCCATGCATCTGTCGGTACCAATGAAGACTGTAAGCTGATCCATCATCATATGTACATGACAGTGTGGTGTTGCTTCCTTCAGTTAAAACTACAGATTTTTTGACTGGTCTGATGGGATCCCCATTAGCTTTACCTGGAAAAGATAGAAGAATCAAGCATTGTAATTGATTACATTTAGGACAAAACAACTGGAATGTGCATGTTTTTGATTAAAATACAGTAATAGTCTTGAATAAAGTGCAAAATATGTACAGTATGAGTAACAGTACTTACAGTAGCTCAGGAGAACTATTATAATAGAAGAGGTGAGTATCATTTTCTGTGATTTAACTTTAGACTTCTGTCAGTATCTGAATTAAGAGAAGTCAGTGTTTTCTCTGTGACAGATTTTCTGTGAGCAAATCATTGAGCTCCTCCCACATATATAACCAGTATGTCCTTACTCACAATAACCTACAAAGAAACCTTTTTTTTTTTTTTTCAAAAGTTTATGCATTCTCCCAGTTTTAATGTGCATGTGTTTTTAATTATTTTAATTTTTTGTAATGTAAAATTCACTGACTATATTAACAAGCTGAATGTGTTTCAGCTGTAAAATGTAAGCAAGAATATTTCAATAAAGTACAGTTGTACACAATCATATGATTTCACACAAAAATAAAGCTTTACATGTGAGTTTAGGCTACTTATGGACTGTCAGGTGCAACACATCAGAATAGGTTCAAGTGTGTAAAGGTGGACATTTATTGGGCCCTTATTATCTGAAATATAATGCTTTTTATATTTCATTTTTATTTGTGATTTTGATTATCTGTGTCTGCTGCTTGCATATATAGCCCCATTGAGCTTTTGTGCAGTGCCATGGTGTTTCCTGTCACTGTGGGCACCAGGGCACAGTAGTACAGGGCAGAGTCTTCCACTTGTGTTGAAGAGATTCTCAGATCCATTCGTTTCATTCCTTTATCTGCCACAGCAGACAGACGAAGTTTGGACTCTGAGTGACCATTGCTCTCAGTGTGTAAAATTAGGAATTCGGGTTTGGATCTGGGATACTGACGGTACCACTGCAAACTTTGAACATAGCCACTGTAATTGCAGGAAAGTGTAACATCTTCTCTTGCCAAAAAATGCTGCTCTGTGAAGAATGGTGTTAACACATCTGCATTCGCATTCTCTGCCGAAAAAAAAAGCATAAAATCATTAATGGGCTATTTAGAGTTTATAATCAGGTGGCTTACTGACACATAAACAGTCAAAAATCTGTATTTTCTGATTTGTAAAATAATTCCTATAAATCACACACCTTTAATAAGAGAAAATACCATTAGGACCAGGAGCAACATCTACACCAACAACAAGAGACAAAAAATACTTCTAGTCAAGACTTACAGCCTCCTAGAGTATAACTGACTCAGTTTGTTAGTGTGTGCTCTCATTTTGAAACCATTCAGCTGAGAGCTCCACCCTCTGGCAGAATGCATCTTATATTAGTGCTCTTGTGTGTATAATATAGTGCAGGGGTCTTCAACCATTTTTGGATCATGTACCCCTTGTTGGGTAGAGAGACGGAGAGGTCAAACCAGTTTAAGATGGACTTTTCCAACACAATTCAAACAGTTCTGGATTTTTTTTTGTGTCACCTTTCAGAATGTAGTTTTATACCTGGTATTTGTGTAAACTTTTTTTTTTTTTTTTTTTTTAATTACAATATAAAATGGAGTGTTGCGTTTTATGTCTATAAAACATGTGTGGAGGCTAGCATATTATAGTATGTACATACTTTATGATGTTTATATTGCAAAGCTATTTAAATAATCTTTAAATTATGTACAGCAGCTTTTCAGAAATGAAGTGACATTTTAAATTTTCCTTGTTAATCACTGTTCTCCCTCCTTAATAATAAAACAGACATAATAAAATAAACTGTGGCTGTCATATGCTCAACCGCATTGTGTGAACAACGCAAAGCAGACTCGTTTTCTCACTCGACCCTCTATTGCAGCGTTGCTGAACCTGATATGTGCCGCGCTTTGAGCGGCTCGTAATGAGCATGCGCGTGTGAATGGTTTGTGTGCGCTTCTGCTGGCTTGCTCAGGTTCGTCACACTTTAATAGTGTTTAGAGTTCCAATCAGTTCATAATTAAAAACAACAGGATGCGCGAATGTGAACAAGGATTAAAAAGAAAGAGAAAGTTTTGGCCTGCACGTGCACGTAACTTGATTGAAATACAAATATATGTACGATAGTGCCTAAATGATTTGCAAGCACAGTGTAAGATTTGTAAAAGCTTAAATGAAGGTACAAGCATGATAGAAATGTTTGCATACACAGAGTAAGATTTGTAAAAGTGTAAATCCCATTGCAAGGGTAAAAATAAATTGCATGCACACAGAATGTATTGTAAAGGTGTAAATCAAATTGCAAGCGTAAGAAACAAATATTACCAATACTTTAATGCTTTGCTTAAGTGTAATTCATGTGTTGTGAAATTTACACAAAGTAAATTTGGTGTGCATTCTTCTACTTTGGCACTGTTTTTGCAACTAAATATGGCCTAAAACTTTTCAAACTTGCAATCAGCAATGTGCAATCAAAGAAAGAGTGTAATGAACATCAAAACGGATTGACCGCATCGAATCAGTCTGTATGTGTAAAATAAACTACTGAAAACTCGTAATCGTGCAAGTGTGAGTGCAACAAATGGAAGACGAAATAGTGTAGGCTATATTGTATTATTTCTGGAAAATATGTATGCCACAACACAAGTAATTTCCACGTTTGCAGTAGTTTATTTTACACAGAGACTGATTCTACACGGTCAGTCCATTTTGCTGTTCATTACACTCTTTTAACATAAAAAAAATGATTTGTCTGTCTTCTATGCTAGCATCTATGCTAAATGACTAAATGACTACTTTTATTTTACATTGTCAAATATGGCCACCTCCTAGAGCATTGAATATCTTTTTTAAATTGTTAAATAATAAGTGAACTTAAGTGTGAATTGGTTAAGTGCTTGTGGAAAAAAAAAGTTAGGCAGATTGTGTGGAGGTTGAAAATTCATTCCACCACAGAGGAACGGAGAAAGTGAAAGATCATGGAACAGACTTTGTGCCTCGTTGTGACGAGACCACCATGCAACCCTCGTTCATTGACTGCTGAGAGCGAGTTAGGACATAGACCTGGAGCATTGAATTGAAGAGGGTGCTGCTCCATTGGCTGTCCTGAAGGCCAGAGTCAAAGCCTTCAATTTGATGTGGCCAGCTACTGGTAGCCAGTGAAATCAAGAGTGGGGTGACATGAGCCCCTTTTGGCTGATTTAAGACCAGATGAAAGATGGTGCTGCAGCTTTCTGGACCATTTGTAGTAATTAATCATGTTATCTGGGAGACCGGGCAACATGGCATTGCAGTATTCCAGTCATGAAATGACTAGAGCTTGTATCTGGAGCTGTGTTTCATAGATCAGAGAGGAATGGTCTGATTTTCCTGATGTTGTAAAGTGTGAACTTGCAAGCCTGGGGCAGTTGATGAGATGTTGGCAGTGAAGCTAAGCTCCCAAAAATCCACCACTACTCCCAATAATATACTAACCTCCCTATGGCTGTATATTGTAATATACAAAAAAATTATGTTTTAAAATTATTACTGTAGGTCTGGGAACACTGGATCTATTCCAAGCTTTATTTGAAGGAAATAACATTTATTTCTTGTATGCTTATTTTTATAATGTATTGCTTGTCTTAGTTAATTGTAGCCTATGTTAGTGTAGTTTTTTATTGATTGTGACTACCTTCTTTTAAAGTAACATTTTTCTCTTGGTGGGACCTTCTTGCTGAATAAAGTCTATGAAATATGCAGCAAAATAGAAAGCTACTCCCATTTTGTAATATACAATACATGCAAGACAGGTGTAGATGGTTTTTGTACAGTATGTTTGGGTTTCCTCTCACTGTGGGCTGCAGGGCACAGTAGTACAGAGCCGAGTCTGTTACTGCAGCAGAGGAGATCTCCAGATCCACACGATTATCATTATGAAGTTTGATGGACATATGCGGTTGCGGTGGAGTAGCCTGTATTAAAGATTTAGTAGACCTAACAATCAGCACCAGAAACTCTGGTCTTGATCCATGCATCTGCCGGTACCAGTGAAGACTATAAGGTGATCCATCAAATCTGCAGGACAGTGTGGTGTTGCTTCCTTCAGTAAAAACTACAGATGTTTCATCTGGTCTGATTGGATTCTCATTGGCTTTACCTGCAAAAACATGGAAGATTCAAGCATTGAAATCAAATAAATTAAGATCAAAGCAAACTGAATTTTTTATATTTTTGATTTATGTACTTTTAGTGTTAATGTGTGGAATAAGGTGCATTATGTTCATGAGGAATAGTACTTACAGTAGCTGAAGATAAACATTAAAGCGGCAGAGATAAGTAGCATTGTTTCTGAGTTCAGATGATCAGTTTCTGTATTAAGGTAAGTCAGTGTTGTCTGATTGTTTTCTGCTAGAGTATGTAAAACATTGAGCTCCTCCTACACATGCTAGTTCATTTCCTTGTTCATCATAACCTAGAAATGTAGCTAAAGAGTAGCTTGTACATTATTCCTGGTCAAAGGTGTTGATAAAATGGTCGGAGATGCACTCATATCACTAATGAACTCACTTAACCGAGTCTAGGATCCATGTTAAGCTCTAAACAAAATGTTTTAATTTAGTATCATTTTACTATTACAGTATCATTTAAAGGGCTATTTCATTCAAATATTCCGTCATCATTTACTCTCCTTAATTGATGTGTCAAACCCATATTACTTTCTTTCTTCCGTGGAACACAAGGAGAAATTTTGAAGAATGTAGACAGTGTTCTTGTTTTCCATACAATGAAGTGAATGATGAGTGAGGCTGTCAGTTCTGCCTAACATCTCGTATGACTTTCTCTCCTCCATGGAACACATTTGAATATATGGAAAACAAGAGTCATATGGGGTTGAAATGAGTAAATTATGATAGAATTTTCATTTGAGTGAACTATCCCTTTAAGGGTTTTATTAATAAAGACTATGGCAAGAGGGAAATATACAGTATATAAGAATATGTAGCTAATCACAATGTTTCTTTAGGTTTGGTTGATAAACTCTACAGCATTAACCTTAATCTCATCTGTTTGGGGAAACATTTAACTTAGCTTAACTATTTAATTTTACAGTGTACAGTGGACATTTCATCTCTGAACTGCAGTGAAATGTGTAATGAACCATGCCTCATCATTTAGCAAAATGCAAGATTTTGTACAGAGGAAAGACGTTTCCTATCACTGTGGGCCGCAGTGCACAGTAGTACTGAGCAGAGTCTGTCACTTTAGCAGGGGAGATCTCCAGATCCATGAGCTTTCTGTCTTTATCAACTTTAGCAGATAGCCATTGTGCTGATGGATCAGATTTAACTGCATTTCCAGATTCAGTGATGGAGAGAAGGAGTTCTGGTTTGGATCTCTGATATTGACGATACCACAGTAGGTTATATACAGAACCACTGTAGTTGCAAGAGAGAATTGCACTGTTCCCCACTTGAGCATATTTTTCAGAACCATGAGAAGTTATTACATCTCCAAGAGAGTTTACTGTCAAACAGAAAATATAAACATGTAAAAAAGTTAATGAACTTAAAAATACAGTTCAGTGAAGCATTAAAATGTCATTCTCACCTGAAAGTGCTGAAAAGAACAGAAGTGTATAGACCCACATACTGGTTTATGACAGAATGCTTACTGTTGATGGAAGGAATGTGCTCTTCCTTGAGTGAAAGCCTTTTTGTAAAAATTTACAAGACCTAGAGCTCCACCTTCTGACTATGTTCTAGGATTACATATACGTTTTATTCTACAGCAAAGACACTGATTAACTAACTATCTCTAGTAGTAGATATATTCTAAATAATACCTCTGAAATAAAAAATAAATAAATAAAAATTGTTTCCAAAAAGTGACCCTTTTTTGTTTAATAGCATTATACAAAATTATACTATTGTTTAATAGTCTTTATTAACCTTAGTGGTTCCAAAGCACTTTACACTGTGACTCATTCAAACACACACCCACACACACACGCACACACACATGGCAGAGCAGCCATGCAAGGCGCTAGCCTGCCATTGGGAGCAACTTGGGGTTCTTGCCCAAGGACACTTCGGCATGTGGAGTCATGTGGGCTGGGAATCTAACCGTTATCCTGAAATTTGTGGCCAACCCGCTCTACCACCTGAGCCACAGCCGACCTGAATGTATGCTATTGTGGGCACAAAGGCACAGTATTACAGAGCAGAATCTTCTACTTCTGCTGAAAAGATGCTCAGATTCACATGTTTGGTTCCTTTCTCAGACACAGTTGAAAGCCAAATTGGCCATTGAGCTCATTGGCAAATATGATGAGCTCTGGTCGAGATCCTGGATATTGCCAATACCACTGCAAGGTGTTCACAATACCAGTGTAATAACAGAAGAGTGTAACATTGTCTCCTACTATAATATGCTTCTCTAAGGTCAGTGGTGTTATTGTGTTTGCATCAAGGATGCAAAACAAGGATTCGTTTTTTGATGGATGGAGGATCTTTTTTGGACTTCAAAATCTAAGGTACCATTCACTCCCATTATAAAGTTTGGAAGAGCCAGGATATTTTTGAATATAACTCCGATTGTGTTTGGCTGAAAGAAGAAAGTCATATACACCTAGGATTGCTTGAGGTTGAGTAAATTATGGTATAATTTTCATTTTTGGGTGAACTAACCCTTTAAACCCCTGACCCAAACCTAACCATAAAGTCTAACCCCTTACACAAACCCTACACCTAACCATGATTTTTAATTGGAAAATAACTTTTGTGTAGCATATAAGAAAGAAAATAGCGGTGTTCAGAACTAGACGAGGGAAGCGCATTGAAGGTTACTGAAATGAGTGATTTGTACTGTATTCTTTGAGTAACAAAATGTGTTTACTGATGTTTCCTGGCTTGAAATAAAATGTTGGATGGGATGCCAGCTAAAATCTGATGCCTGTATTTTATCGATTTGAAAATCAGTTTGTTGATTGGTCAGTCTGTATTGGAATATAAATTGTACCATTTCGTATAATTGACTAGTTTTAAGCTGGGATACGAGAGAGAGAATTTTTGCATTGAATATATTACACACATCACCTTTAATGTTTGTTGAAAGTTGATGTAATTTTGTACAGTGTAGCAGTATTTCCTTTTAATGTGGGCATCAGGCCACAGTAGTACAGAGTAGAATCTCCCACTTCTGCTGAAAAGATGCTCGGATTAATTTTTTGAGTCTTATATCAGTTACGGATGAAAGCCGTTGTGTGGGCTCTGACTGGCCACTGAGCTTAGTGTTAAAGATGAGGAATTCTGGTCGAGGTCCTGGATATTGTTGATACCAGAGCAAGACAGAACCAGTGTAATCACAGGAGAGGGTAACATTGTCTACAGCTATAATGAGTTTCTCTGAGGACAGTGGTTTTATTGTAAATGCATCAGCATTCTCTGTGTTAAAGGAGGATGAATATATAGAATCCATATGTGGTCACCACTCTAACGATTAATAAACATGGGATCAAATGACAAACATTTATGAATAACTGACCTTTGAGTAGAGACAAAATCTCTGGTAAGACAAAAAAGACCACAAAAGTCACTACTCTCACATTTCTAAGATGTCAGTGACTAGTAGGAGCTAGGAAATGAATAGACTGAATCATATACAGTAGCTCAAATCAAATCACTTTATTGTCACACGACCAAATACACAAGTGCAACAGTGTGTGAAAGTCTTGTGTGCAGTTCCGAGCAACACAGCAGTCATGACAGTGACGAGACATATACCAATTTACAATAAACAACATATTTACACAACATAATTTACATATCAAATGTATACATACACAACACAATAATAATATACAATGTACAGTAAACATGCTTGTACAGTAAACAATGTACAGCTCCCCCCCAGATTTGGAGTTAAGGAATAGTGTGTTTTGATTGTCAAGGTGAGATATACTAAATTGTTACTAAAGTATGTCAACAAAATCTCAAACAGTTTAGAATGTGGTTGGAATAATCTAAAAAAAAAAAAACATGCTTGACAAGGTGACAAATTATAGACCAAGTAAATTGGAATTTACACAAGTCTAGAATACTTACTGTTTGAAATAAATAAAAACACCGCTGTTTTCTTTCACATACACATCACACAACGCCCCCAGTTCTTGCCGCCTCCTTTCCTTTGAACTGCTTTACACTGGTGCCGAAACGCGGAAGGGAGGAGGCGAGAACCGGCTTGTCGATATAAACAATATTTTAATGATTAACTTAAACAAAAGACAAACACAAACACACACACACACACACACACACACACACACACACACACACACACACACACACACACACACACACACACACACACACACACACACACACACACACACACACACACACACACACACACACACACACACACACACGACGGACATGTCCATAAACTATCTCTCTCTCTCGCACCACCGTCCGCAATCGGCCTTTATCCCTCTTGGAGGCTTAATTAGCCTGATAAGGGACAGGGTGTGTATAATTAGCCTGATAAGGGACAGGGTGTGTATAATCACGACCCGGCCCCACCCTCCGCCCTGTCACAGTAATCAAGTACTCATTCAGCTTAAAATTTTCGACTAGTAAAAACACTAGTTGAAAATTGCAATTTGCCTGCAATGCACAACAATGAAACCTCTTCTCACACATAAATCTTGCGGTTAAAACTCAATTAATTAGTGCTGTTGATGTATGACGTAGTTAAAGGAATAGTTCACCAAAAAAGAAAATTCTATCATTATTTATTTTATTTAGTAATAATTATTTAGTATTAAGGAAGTGTATCACTTCAGAAGACTTGGAATTAATGTTTCTATGTGTGAATGCAAATGTTGTTTTTTTTGTGTAATTTTTGAATCTGGATGTTGTTGTTTATGTATAGTGCAAATTTTTTCATAAGAAAAACAGGTTCAAAGGTTAAACTTAAATGAAAAATTTCAAGAAATCAATAACTAATTTGAATTATGTCTTTGAGTACTCTACTACAAAATTACTCGATGCCCATCGCTATTCTTTAGAGATGTACAGTATTCATCTGTGACAAATAATCAGTAGGCTGACACTCAGGGCAGTAAATGGTCTGCACTTATATAGTGGTAAATGGTTTGCACTTATATAGCGCCTTTTTAACCGTAACGGTATTCAAAGCGTTTTACACTGTGATACATTCTCCCATTCACACACACATTCATACTAGCCTGCCATTGGGAGCAACTTGGGGTTCAGTGTCTTGCCCAAGGACACTTCGGCATGCGGAGTCGTGTGGGCCGGGATTCGAACCACCTGCGATTAGTGGCCGACCCGCTCTACCAACTGAGCCACAGCCGCCCGGCAGTAGAATGTCTAGTGACAGGAGCTATTTTCATATGATTAGAATATAATTGAAGCATACTTATGTGAATATAAGCCAAAATATATATATGGCACTTTAATGTGATATATTGGCTTTTGAGACATTATGATGTAAGCATTTGATATAGTCTTTATTTGTGTAGCTGTTCACAATCCATAGTTTCAAAGCAGCTTTACAGAAAAGCATGCTTTGAATATTCCATGTTCAATACAAGTTAAGCTCAATTGACTGCATTTGTGGCATAATAATGATTACCACAAAAATGTATTTAGACTCGTCCCTCCTTAAAAAAAGAAGCAAAAATCGAGGTTGGAGAGGCCCAATGGAAGTGAATGTGTCCAATTTTTGGAAGGTTTAATGGCAGAAATGTAAAGCTTATAACTTAATGAAAGCACTTATATTAATTATGCTGTTAAAAACTGTGTATTACTTGAGCTGTAACATTGTTTAAATTGTTTTAATGGTCATTTTAGGTTTAACAGCATTGCGTCGGATTGTAACGAAATTGTAAAATTGGCTATAACTTTACACAGAAAAGGTTGGTAAGCAATTTTATTACACTAAAATTGTGTTATATGTATTGTGACTATACTTTTGAAACAGTATTTTAACATACAAAAGAAACGAATTGGGGCCAATTTTTGAAAGTGCCTCACCCTAACCCAGATTTTTGCTTATTTTAAAGAAAAGTAGGACAAGTCGAAATAAATTTTTGAGGTAATCAGCGTTATGACACAAATGCTGTTGATTGAGCTTAACTTGTATTGAACTCAGAATATTCCTTTAACAACTCAAAGCCCCCATGTTATTGTGACTGTGCTTCAAAGTCTAAGTTAACGTGGAAGCAGAGTCATAAAGGTTGCACTACTTAATTTTCAAACTTTAGCTTAAAACACAAATCATGCACCATTTTTTTTCTACTTTTCAACTTGACTTGCAAAAACAACATAATGGTATAGAAGAAACTGAATATTAGAGAGCACACTGACTGCTCATCATTCTTTCCTATTGTATATGTCTCTATTTAAGAATGCTCATGATATTCTCCTGTCTTTTTTTTTTTTAAAGAATGCATGCAGTTTTGTCGGCAAGAGGTATGACAGAGAATTTTATGAGAAAAAAACATTTTACTTATTTTAAAATAATGGTCAAACAACATTTCTTGGCAAACAACAATTCTTGGCCATGTTTTTGTATTGTGTTGTAAGTTTTCCTGTCACTGTGGGCTGCAGGGCACAGTAGTACAGGGCAGAGTCGGTTACTGCAGCAGAGGAGATCTCCAGATCCACACGATTCTTATCATGGAGACTGATAGACATATGCGGTTGAGGTGGAGTAGCTTGCACTTGTAATTTTGTTGATTTATCAACCAGCACTAGAAACTCCATCCTTGATCCAGACTTCTGTCGATACCAGTGGAGTCGGTAAGCTGATTCATCATATATACAGGACAGTGTGGTATTGCTGCCTTCATTTAAAAATGCAGATGTACTAGTTGGTCTGATAAGATTCCCATTATTTTCACCTGCAAAGAATCCAACAATGTAATCGAAATCACAAAGTATTGCATTAATATGCATAATATATTTTAGTTTTATGTAAAATAAGGTGTCAAAAGATTGTGGCTTACCATAACTCAAGACAAATGTTAAAACAGAGAAGATGAGTATCATTGTTGTCAGTTGTTTGAGATAAATTTTCCATAAGTAGGTGTGTAAAGTAATGCCTCTTTGAGTTCTTCTGCTGTATAGAACATTAGGCTCCCCCCACTCAAACCTATGTGTGAGTTTGTGAGCCAGGTTCATTAGCTCACTACACAAGTCAATAGAAAGGTGCAAGGGCCACGTTTGTTAAAATTGTGTCATATGGTGAAACAAAATGTTGAAAACTAAAATGTAAGGACTTTCTTGAAGTCCACAATTGTTAAAATGGTAAATGGTTGGCACTTATATAGCACTTTTTTAACCTTAGAGTTTACCAAAGCGCTTTACACTGTGTCCCAGCCACCCATTCACATTCATACACACATTCATACACCAATGATAGCAGAGCTGCCATGCAAGGCACTAGCCTGCCATTGGGAGCAACTTGGGGTTCATTGTCTTGCCCAAGGACACTTTGGCATGTGGAGTTGTGCCAACCCTGCGATTGGCAGCCGACCCGCTCTTCCACCTGAGCCACAGCCACCCCTATGCTCAAATTGTGTTGTGTTGTGTTGTACTGATTTCTGTGAGGGTTAGGTTTAGTGGTAGGGTTAAGGTATAGAAATTATAATTGACTGTACTTCCATATTAAAACCAATGAGATGTCCTCACTAATATAGTGGGATAAAATATGTGTTGCATTAATCCTGAAATTCTTCTGTTACTGATGGCTGATTCAATAAAAAATAAAATAACACAGAGAATCAATGTGCATGTAAAGAATGATAATAAAAAACATGGCTGATTGCAACATAGTGTCAATATACAAAAAAAGATTTTGTACAGAGGAAAGACGTTTCCTATCACTGTGGGCTGCAGTGCACAGTAGTACTGAGCAGAGTCTGTCACTTTAGCAGGGGAGATCTCCAGATCCATGAGCTTTCTGTCTTTATCAACTTTAGCAGATAGCCATTGTGCTGATGGATCAGATTTAACTGCATTTCCAGATTCAGTGATGGAGAGAAGTAGTTCTGGTTTTGATCTCTGATATTGACGATACCACAGTAGGCTGTATACAGAACCACTGTAGTTGCAAGAGAGAGTTACATTGTTCCCCACTTGAGCATATTTTTCAGAACCCTGAGAAGTTATTACATCTCCAAGAGAGACTCCTAAAATAATAATAATAAAAAAAACATAATGTAACTTAACTAATATGATCAGATTGATTTTTATACCAAAGGAGTCGTGATAAATAAAATAAATGAATCTCACCTGCAAGCGTCGAAGATATTAGAAGTGCACAGAGTAGCATGATTGAATGAAATTACAGACTTGCATGGGTGCTTGCCTTTGACTGAAGTGAAACGCTGAGATTTACAGTAAGCCTGGAGCTCCACCCTGTGGCAAACAAGACTTTAGAGCTGTGAATTCTATAAGTTTGATAAAAGTAACTAGTCTTTCTCTAGGATCAGCTTGTTCACTGTTCTGACAGATTAAAACTGCTACACAGTGTTGGTACTATAAAACCTTATCAAATTTGCAATTGATAATTAAACATAAATAAATACATAAAATATCTAGGGATTAAATGCAATATCCTATCCGTTATTATGATTCATGTGCTAATGTTGTCCATTTTTTAACCACAATTAGATTTCTCTAGTCATTATTATAATCACTCGGTGCTCTGAGGCAATGCTTGGCTTATTTAAACATATTTAACGGACTGTTCCGGGTTCAATACAAAATAGGCTCAAACGACAACATAATGTTGATTACCAAAACAAATCTATTTTGACTCATCCCTTTTCTTTAAAAAAAAAGAGCAAAAATTGTGGTTAAAGTGAGGCACTTACAATGAAAGTGAATGAGGCCATTGAAAGTGAATAGGCCAATTTCTGGGGGGTTTAAACACAGAAAGTGTTATTATATAGATGTCTTTCTCTTATTTCATTATCCTATCTATCTTGCCAGTGTTTTAGCAAACACTCCTAACCATCCCTTTAATTCTGCTTTACCCAGTCTAAGTCTATCGCTTGATGTTTTACAGCTTGCTTTGCCACATAATCAGCCTCTTCATTCCCATCTAGAGTTAGATGAGCAGGTACTCATTATAAGCATATGACAATTCCTTGTCTGTTAATTCTAAATGTGCTTTGTAGAATTTCACAGACTATATCCTCTCTGGATGATGGCTGCCCACTTGCCAGACTTACCAATTCTGAATGTGAGTCAGTGCATACTAGAGCATTCATTGGTTGGACTTCTTCTACCCATTGCAGTGCTAATATAATTGCCAATAACTCTGTGGTATAAACTGATAAATGGTCTGTTATCCTATTATTTACATATATTTTAAAATGTGGGATAGATATTTCTGATGCTGTATGACCAGAGATAGGGTCCTTTAAATCATCAGTATAAATCTGTAATACTGAAAAATATTTCTGGTTTAATGTATATATTGTCTAGCCACAACCTCCTTTGAAATATCACATGGTTTATAGTTTTTTCCTGTAGCTGCAGATCCACATTTGGCATTGGAAACAACCATGTGGGTGTTGCAGACCAAACATTGGTGGGGCTAATCTCCATACTTGTCAGACACATTTCCTGAGCCATTCTACCAGCAATTCAACCAAAGCTTGTGACTTTGTTGTTTCCATGTTCCCAGCGATCCTCTAATATTTTTTTCACAGGATGATTATCTGCATGACCTCTAATTGAAACCCAACAAACCCAACAGACCAGTCTTTGGATGTTCAGCGGCATTTGTCCCATCTCCAATTGAATTGCCGGGACTGGAGATGTTCTAAAAGCACCCAACATATTCTCAATGACTGTGCTTGTATTAATTCCACTTTCTTAAGCATTCTTATGGACGCGGCACCCACCATAGCCATGACTATGTTCACCCCCACAGTTGCAGAATTTTGGCTCTTGATCATACTTCCATTCTCATGCTCACCCCCTTGCACAACATTGCATTCCTTTGTAAACAGCAGCCACGTGCCCATATTTCTGGCATTTAAAGAACCTCAATGGAGGGGGAACATTAACTTACCACAAAGCTGATGTATCCCAGGTACACGCTATCTTGCAATTTCTCTTCATCAAAATGAATCATTACTGGCAAACTATCCACTCTCTCATTATTTCTGATATATTTAAATCGTCTGACATTTAAGCACTTTCCCAGTTTTTAACTTTATCCACATCCATACTCGTAGGGACGCCAGTAATGACTCTTCTTACACATGTCTTTTGCACAGGGATTACACAATTCACCGCTTGACCGAGCACAGATTTCAAACCTAAGGCAATCTTTGCACAAAATCATGACCTTACCATCAGGTAACAACTTTGCACTGATAAAATTCCCTAACAATTTTTAAGTGATTTTGTAAGCTTCAGAGTGTTTATTGCACTATTATGTATTATGTTTAGAAAAATGTATTATTACCTTAAACTACTCCTCTTTCCTGACCATATAACTCTCCACTTTAGTATCCATGCTTGATCCTTGACTTCACTTTTACGATTATCTGCTATCTCATTTGATTACTACCCCAATTTCCACCATCCTCACCAAACAAATCATCCTCCATTTACAGATCACTACTGAAACAACCATCATTCCTTCCATCGATGTTCCAGTCACAGTCCAGTGTCTGCTGCATCCCGGTCTTCCAAGCGTCTTAAAAGCTGCCTCTGGAGGACTCTCACTAGGTTTTGGAACAGACCCATTATCTTGAGCCTTTCCTGATGATTTTATTTTTGAATTCATTAAATGTGCATGAGGAATACATAGTAGAGCAGAGTGCCCTCTTCTGGGTAAAGGTTGAGTGTCTTTTCAAACACAAAACACATTGGTGGATTGGTATTTTACTTTCTGATGCTTAATGTTTCTGTGAAGATAGAGAGACCTTAATCGCATGCATCCCTGTTTGAGCAGGTCTTGAGATACTTTCCTGGACAATAGTTTGTATAGCAGAGGTAAACAAAATAAAAATGTATATTAATTTCTATGTAGCTGAAGCTTTCTTACCAAAGGGGCTTACTAACAAATGTGTATTATACATGCAAAAATAAATTTGGAACACTGATAATGTAAAGATGCTTTTTATGATTCATGTAGCACTGAATAAATCCAGCTTTTTATACACCCGAAATATAGCTTAACAACTTGGGATGATCTAAAGGGTTCGGGTTGCTTTCGGTGGTGTTAAACTCAGTAAGAGTACAAAGTATCATGACTTGAATGAGGTTTTTGTACAGTGTTGCCTGGATTCCTGTCACTGTGGACCTCAGAGCGCAGTAATACAGAGCAGAGTCTGCCACCTCAGCAGAGGAGATTGTAAGATCCACTTGTTTATTGTCTTTTGTGTCTTTTGCTGACAAACGAAGAGAGGGCTCAGATGACTGTGAATTTTCATTGACAAGTAGCAGGAACTCTGGTCTAGATCCCACATATTGCCGATACCATTGCAGATTGTATACAAGCCCAGTGTAGTTACAGGAGAGAATCACAGTCTCCCCTATGAAAATATGTTTATCAGAAGACAATGGCTGTATTGTGTCAGCAAAGGTATTGCCTGCATAAAGGAAATGCAACTGTATTTATTAGATGGAAAGTCAATTTAAGGAACTTGTGCACTAATTTTTCTAAAATAAGATGTAATTAATGCAATATTTTTTAATAAACAAGACTAAGAGAATAATACATTATCTTACCAATGAATAATGAGAGTGCTGTCCAGAAAAACGGAAACATAATGATGGTACTTGAAAAAGAGTGCAGAATTGCCAAAGCAGAGTGAGTTTTCAATGGAACCAGCCTTTTAACACATTCAGACTCTTCATGAATTTGCTCCACCCTCTGGCAGAGTCTTTATATTCTGAGTTGTCCCCTTCGCAGTGTGAAAAAAAGACCTGTGTTTAATTTAGGTAGAGAAACTGAATTAGCTGTTGGATTAATTAGTGGCTGATTGGAAGATTGGGTGTCAACATTTCTGTGATATCAAGTAATGTATTAAGTTTGTGTGCAGAGCAGATGGGTTTCCTGTCAGTATGGGCTTCAGGGCACAGTAATGCAGAACAGGTCTGTCACTTCAGAAGAGGAAATCTCCAGATACACACGCAAGTTTTCATTTTTGGCCATTGCTTTGAGACGTAGAGTGGGTTCTAGGGTGGGTGTCGATATAATCAAATATTGATATATAGCGATAATGTTTCTTATGGTATTGTATTGATACTTAGATTCATGTATCATGATATTTTTAATGCAGTCAGAGACACTTCTATGAGGCACGAAAGAGACAAACTGATCCTGCAGGATTCAGAGTTTCTCTCACTGACATGCTGGACCTCTGTCACGCATTTGGATCTAGGGCCAGGCAAAAACGTAGATTTTTGACTTAATTGTTTGGATTTCACTCATCAGTGTTTGAGTGGTGTAGTGGCATTAATCATTTCACTGTGTGCTGAGAGTAAAGGTTTTGACTCTTTCCTTGTAATGTGAGACCAAAGACTAGATCCATGCAAACCATCTGATGTTTAATAAGATCTCTTTTAATATCCTTTCACAGTCAATTATTTATCAAAAACATAAAACAAAACATTTAATTCTAATCACATATAGCACGGATGCTGTAAAGAAGCCATTTGACCAAACAAACACTACTGTCAAAGTCCCTGCCTCAGGTCTTAAAGAGACAGTACCATTTTAGCACTGTATCTACATATTAAGTTAATACTGTATGTAAACATTAAACTTGTAAAAATATATTGTATATATGCATATATGCAATTTCAATACACCATATTTATTGATTAAAAAAAGACCAAAATGATGAAAAACTAATGACAAAATTTGTAAAAATGAAAATGTATAACAGCATTAGCCGAGAGAATGTCTGTCATACTGTATGCAAGCAAAATGAACATTATAACTGAACTATACCTAAATTAATTGAAATAAAAATCGAAATCAAACAATGATATTGTGATGTATTGCTTTATATTAAATCCTGACATTTGTATTGCAGTACATATCGTATCGTGAGGTGGTTGGCGATACGCAGCCCTAATGGGTTCAATGAAGCATCGTTCTTTGTGTGGAAAATAAGGAACTCTGTCTGGTTTGGATCTGGGATATTTTAGATACCATTTGAAGCTGGGAGCAACGTCACAGTAATTGCAAGAGACAATAGCACTTTCTCCAACTAAAGCATGCATTTCTGATGAGAGAGCTTCTATTGTATATGCATGAGCATTCTCTGTGAAAGAAGAGGAGAGAACATTTATTAAACTCCCATTAAAATTTAAACTGCAGTATTAATATGAATAATTCTAGACTACTGTAAACATGGTGGTTGTTCAGTAAACAATTGAATTCTGAAAGTGTCCCCCTCAACCTTAAATCAGCCACATTTAACTTGAGCTTTCAAACAAATTAGGCTGCAGAATGCTGCAGCTATGTTCATACAGAATGTGTTTTCACTGGTGAACAGTCATAGAAATAGACTAAATTTATAAAGAATACATTTGCCTTAAATTACAGCGTTAGTCCCAAATTACTACAATGAAACAGCCTCTAGAGGCAAACTCAGAAGAGTGCCCTCCTGTGGGTAATTAAGTTACTGGAGTTGTTATAGATTCCAGCTCAGTTTACTATTTGCATATTGTTTCTCTCTGATGATCTTATCTGTGTCTGTCAAGAGATGCATTTTTATCTATTTATTTTATTTTATTTATTTTTTAACGTGTAGACGTGTTTATTTACTTGAATTTATTTGGTCACACTTATTAGTCAATGTGTTACTGTTGTTCAATGAAATTGGAAAAGGTGTCAAATTGAAATTGAATGTATTGTTTGGTTTACTTTGATAATCTCAGCTATTAAAGCTTGTTGTCAAATGCATTTAGCATATATCAGGTTTTTGTACAGTGTTCCCAGGTTTCCTGTCACTGTGGGCTGCAGGGCACAGTAGTACAGAGCAGATTCTGTTTCTTCAGCAGAGGAGATCGTAAGATCCACACGTTTTATGCCTTTATCAGCTTTTGCTGACAGACGAAGTGAAGCATCAGATGCATTAGAAAATTCTGTGACAAGAATGAGTAACTCTGGTCGAGATCTCTGATATTGACGATACCATTGCAGATTTTGTACATCACCGCTGTAGTTACAGGAAAGAATCACATTTTCTCCTCTGAAAATCTTCTTTTCAGAGGATAATGGTAGTATTGTGTTTGCAAAAGAATGTCCTGTAAAAAAGAAACACTTATTTATTAATGAATTATAATGCAGAAGACTGCAGAGATTTGAGCAGAAAAAAGTCATCATTTGCTTTAAATTAAGCCTCATACCACATTCTCTGACTTTTCTCTTTCTTTATCAAGATATTGAATTTGGGAACACATCTTACCTATGGATAATAAAAATGATACCCAACAAAAAGTAAACATGATGAATGGTCTTCAGAGAAGAAGTGATGTCAGAGTCAAAGTGACTTTGAATCAACCCTTTGTGTGAGCTCCACCCTCTGCCTGAATCTTCATATTCTCTGATAAATACTTTGCTAGTCTCTATATGGCAGAACATATCACATTGATGCATATTAGAAGATGCTTGAATGTTAATGCTATGATGTCTGAAATAGATGTTTTTATCCATTTGTTTCAAAGGATATTTGAAACTCCTATTTATTGTTGTTGTTTACACTCCTTGGTGCTGATTTGACAAAATAGATAAGCCAGTTTCTTTGTTTTAAAGTGCACTTTACTAAATTGATCACCAAATACAAAATGGAAAATAAAGTGTTCTTTTAAATAATCCTGCAAATCTAAGGACGCCTACAGGAATTGTATTTACAGATATAATTCAATACTGCTTTTGAGCCACAACAGTTCAAATTGTGACTGATACTATTTCACATACAATTGATATACTATTACAACACAAATCAAACCTTTAGAAATGTTACAGGAGAGAAGGTCTTGTTCATATATTTTTCTAATGTAAAGAGTGTCATATGTTTTTGTACAGTGTAGAAGGGTTTCCTGTTACTGTGGGCTCCAGGGCACAATAGTATATTGCAGCATCTGTCATTTCAGTTTTGGAGATCTCCAGGTCAAGTTGTTTCTTGTCCTTATGAGCCGCAGCAACATGACGGTCCTTCTGTGCTGGAGCCACATTCTCTAAAGTCATTAGGAGAAATTCTGGGGCAGTGTTGGGATACTGTCTGTACCACTGAAGACTCCTTATAATACTTCCACTGTAGTTGCAGGAAAGAGTAACCTTTTCTCCTTCTAAAACATGATTTTCAGTAGAGATTGATGTTATTGGATTTGCAAAAACACTTTCTGGGGAAAAAGATCAAAAACAAAAGGAAAAAAGAAAAGTAATTTAATTCAAGTTCAGGAGTAGCATCTGTCCATTAATGTAAATATGTTATAGCATTGTAGTCTTCAGAATATACAGTGCAAGATATATTAACATATGACTTTAAATGTAAAAAGTAGGTACCTGAAAGAAGTGCAGATACTGTAAGGTAAAATAACATAATTATGACAGGGGGAGATCATACACACATTGACATTTAGAGCAACACACGAGCTGAGAACTGTTTATGAACTCATTCTGAACTGTTTTTCTAAGCTCCACCCAATGAATAGTGAAACTGTTGATATCTTTGCCACAGGTCCAACCCGCAGTAAATATATGAAGAAATTATATAAATATATACAGTATATATTGAAAATTGCATTTGGATATTACGTATTTTATTTTTCTTATATCTACATTAACCAATGTACAGAGGACATGAGCATCAAAGGTCTCCAAATCTAGATACATTAACAGTGACACCGCTGACTTTTCTGGATTTGGTTTCTTCCGAGATGTAAAGTAGAACAGTCGAATCGTGTTTTGTGGTCCGACAAGTCCCGGTTTCAAATGGTTTTTGGAAAGAAAAACAAAAAACAGCCATTGTGTTCTCCAGGCCAAAGAGGAAAAGGACCATCCAAGCTGTTATAATTATCAGGATCAAAAGTCAGTGTCTGTCAAGCCATCGGTGTGTGTTAGTGATCATAGAATGAATAACTTGCACATCTGTGAGGATGGCATTAATGCAGAAAGAATGTACAAATTTTGGAGCAACTTGAACTACCTTCCAGATGCCATCTTTTCCAGGGACATCCCTGCATTTTCCAGCAGGACAACGCCAGACCACATACTGCCCGGATTACAAGCGCATGGCTGTGTAAACAGAGAGTGCATGTGCTAGATTGTCCTGCCTGCAGTCCAGACCTGTCTCCAACTGAGAATTGTGATGTATTATGAACTGCACATTGTGGCAACGAAGGCCCCATATGATTGTGCAGCTGAAGAACTGTATAATGGATAAATGGGGAATATTCTGCTTAATATTGTTAAAAAACTTTTGTGTTTAGAGTCCAAAGCTTTATAAATTTTATTAGAAGAAATTGTGATGTTGCATAGAGGTAAACACTTCACTCTTCCCATTTCTTTGGAGCAAGTTGCAATCATCTGATTCAAAATGATTGAATATTTAAAAAAAATCACAGGGTAAAACATCAAATAATGTGTTGTTTTAGTGCTTTCTATTTACAAATGTACATATGACTCCTTTGTTTTTCTTAGCATTTTCAATGCTGTGTCCAAACATTTTCAGAATTGGGGTTGTCGATATTAACATAATATTGTAAATGAGCTACATAGTGTCCGAATCTGAATGTCTGTATGATCCGATATGTGCATCTCCACTATTGCATAATCAGTCCTACACAACATCACAAACTCCACCTCTGATACCAATGCATGTCTCTAGTATAGTTTTTCTTTGTCTGCAACTGCAAAGATTTTTTTTTAATTGGGAAAAAATTAAATCTCACAAAGAATATAGTCATTGCTGCCATCATAACAAACATGATGGAAAATATAATTAAATGATGGGAAAATATGTGTAAGAATAAGCTCCGTTTTAGATTCTCTAATTCAAAAACTTGTGAAAGAGCACCAACCCCTGGATTTCTGAGCATCTCTTTTTACTCTCATGATGCTGAGCCGTATCAGCTTGTTTTCTTTGATCTGTGACAGGGCAGAGTTGAAGAAGTTTTTGGATAAATTGAACACATATTCGATAATATTGATAAAATTGTGCATTTTCATAGATTTTATTGTTGATAATATTTGTGCCATCATACTTTTTTCACAGCTATGTCTTAAAAAATAAAATGCTCCAGAATTTTACATATAGGGCAGGACATTGCATCTTACATCATTATATTACTGTACAACAGGAGTTTGTTTTTTCTTTTTGTTGTTGTAATAGCTCCAGGATCAGAGAAAGAATAGTCAAAGGTTATTGCCATTCAGATTTGTGTACAGTGTAGAAGGGTTCCCTCTCGAGAGGTCTCTCCTATTGCATAAGTAGCTTACGCTATGGGAAAACTCAGTTTCTCCAGAAATATTGAAGTCTTTATGTAAATCGCATTGCAGCTGCACAGCAGACAGCAATGAGCGAGGCAGCTCGGTCATTGGCTGTGCTGCGGCAACTTGCTCGAACCAATGGCGGGGCGACTCTGAACGCTTCACGCTCGCGCGCTCAGAGCCCGCCAAGATGGGCGCCCCGTCATGAGAGTTCTTTAGATTTAATCTCCTTCAGCAAAGACCTTCTCTTCGCTGGATCCTCCGGATTATTGGAGTCTTTTCGCCCGCCGTCGACAAGCCTTCTGCTACGCCATCCGGCGCGCATCACCCTGATATCCTTTTGCTAAGCTACTTTGCAAGTGTTCGCCTCTGCGACGCTTTTTATATTTTAGTAAAAGAGCAATTTAGAGGCGTTGTTACAAATGCCTTCCACCTGCACCTCGTGCAGAGGCCTTCTTCCTGACGGGGACCGTCATATTATCTGCACTCGCTGCCTGGGACCCGACCATGCAGAAGCTGCTCTCACTCGAGGCGGATGCCCCGAATGTGACTCCCTGGGCCTCACCGAGCTGCGCGCTCGCTTTGCCGCCTTCGCCGCGAACGAGCCTGCTACCACCGTGCTGCCATCCCCTCTGTTCGAGCCGCGCAAGAAAAAGCGCCACTCACAGAGGCCGCCAGAGCACGCGGACTTCAGTGACGTCACGCCGGGCCAGTCCCCACGTGCTTCACCACTACCCGAGAACTCCCTGCCGCCAGTCCATTTCACGCAGGCGGACCAGCACCCCTCCAACAGAGCGGTGGGTCTCGTCTCATTCGGCGCGTCAGGGGACGACGGTGAAAAGGATGACAGCCTTTCCATTGACGCTGCATCCGACGACTGGCCGGGCTCGCCTTCGACCCCGCGCCGTCGACATTAGCGGACACGAGCACGGGCACCAGCATGGACTCGGAGATCGTCCGCATCCTATCTAAAGCCGTGGAAGACCTCGGGCTCGACTGGTCTTCTCCGGAAGAACCCGCCCGCAGCCGGCTGGACGAGTGGTTCCTACAGGGGCGCCGAAAGGCCCCTCGACAGAGACCCTCAACTTTCTTCCCCGAAGTTCACGACGAACTCACAAAGTCGTGGAAAGCCCCGCACTCTGCTCGCCTGAAGCCTTCTTTCTCTTCCTCGCTCTCCTCGGTAGACGGCGCAAGAGAAAGAGGCTACGAGGGAACCCCGCCCCTCGAGGAGGCTGTGGCCAACCATCTGTGCCCACCCTCCACCGCTGGATGGAAAGCCAAAGCTTCTCATCCCTCGAAGCCCTGCCGATCTACCTCAGCTCTCCGTCGGTCGCGCATACGCCGCCGCCGGCCGGCCAAGCTGCGTCAGCGCTTCATTCCATGGCTGTTCTGCAAATTTATCAGGCCAAATTTCTCCGCACCATGGACGAGTCTGGACCTGAACCTGAGGCTTTCAAGGACCTGCGCAGCACCACTGATGTAGCCCTGCGAGCCACAAAGGCCACCGCCCAATCCATCGGCCGGGCCATGGCTAACCTGACTGTCCTTGAGCGCCATCTGTGGCTGACGCTAACGGAGATGAAGGACGCGGATAAGGCGCCATTCCTTGACGCGCCTATCACTCCAAGCGGCCTGTTCGGACCGGCGGTAAGAGAGTTCGCGGAACGCTTCACTGAAGCTCGGAAGGATTCGCAGGCTATGCGTCACTTCCTGCCCAAGCGCTCCAGCTCGTCACAGAGCCGCCAGAGACAGAGCCAGAGTGGCGCCTCCCGTCTCCCAGCCAAAAAACAGACCTGAAACAGACGCTCAACGCCGCTCGCATTCCGCTAACTGAAAGCAGCCGCCTGAGCGACGGGGACCTTGGCCCAAGATCGTGCTGAACCCGGAGCCTCGTAAGTCTTCCTAGCCATAGGAAGAAAAAGAGAGAGTGCGTGTCTCGCAAAAGCCGGACCACTCTCTCCAAAACGTGTAAAACATTACCCAGTCCCCTTACAGGCGGCTGGAAATGTCTGTACAGCAGTCAATGGGCCAGTCACAGAACTCTCTCACCTGCAATCAAACGCCGTTTTAACGGCGACACACAAAAATCACAAAAAGAGTCATTTTCTGCTTGTGTCACTAAGGGGTCACGTGTCCACATGAAAGTGCGCATTCCCACATATCAATACTGTCCAAACAGTGCCGAATACTTCCCCAGCTCCAGCTGGACGCCCCATAAATGTAGATCGTGTGCCTATTGTCATGTATGCACCACTACACACAAGCACTGTTCCCACAGTTATAAACACTTCCTCAGTAAAAGCGGGAAATACTATAAAGGTAGCGCGTGCCTGCTGTCATGCATGCACCCCTACACACAAACACTGTATGCATGGCCAGAAACCCCCGCCATGCAGCCGGAGGCTTTATGAAAGTGGCGGCGTGCCTACTACAGTATATGCACCCCCACCCATAAGCCTGCCCATACAGTTTCAAACAGTTCTCTGGCTCATGCCGCGAGCATCACAGATGCGACGCCATGAGCTAAGAAACTCCCGCTAAGAGCGGAAGCTTTATGAAAGTGGCGCGCGTGCCTATTACAATGTATGCACCCCCACCCGTAAACACTGTCGATACAGTTTCAAACATTTCTCCAGCTCATGCTGCGAGCATTACGGAGATAGCACGCGTGCCTGTAATCTCACACGCACCCCTGCACTCGGCACTCTACCGAGAGCTGTAAGCTCAGTGTTAGCACAAGGCGATTCGCCAGTGGGGCCCATACATCACTGCGACACGCCCCCAGCCAGCATTCGGCCCATATCTGTGCGAGCAAAAGCCTGGGAAAAAATCCCGACATACCGAAATGGGTTTTGAACATAATAAAACACGGTTACTCGCTTCAATTCGCTTGCAGACCACCCCGCTTTTCAGCGGTGGTCGAGACGAAAGTGAGGAAAGATGTTTCACATGTTCTACGCACCGAGGTGCTCAAACTGATAGAGAAGGGCGCTATAGAAACTGTCCCTCCCTCTATGAGCGAGGCGGGTTTTTACAGCCGCTATTTCCAAGTCCCGAAAAAGGACGGTGGCCTCCGCCCCATCCTAGCTCTCAGACATCTGAACAAAGCTTTAATGATTCGCTCGTTCAGAATGTTAATGACCAAACATATCCTCGCGCAAGTTCACCCCGGGGATTGGTTTCTATCAGTGGATTTGAAAGACGCTTACTTTCACATTCGATAGCCTCATCACAGGCCTTTTCTGAGATTCAGCTTCGAGGGACAGTCATACCAGGACACAGTACTACCATTCGGCCTATCATTGGCCCCCCGTACATTCACGAAATGTATGGACGCAGCACTTTCCCCCTGAGACAGCGGGGAGTGCGAATACTGAATTACCTCGACGAATGGCTAATCATAGCACAATCAGAGAGTCAGTTAACAATGCACAGATCTTGGATTATCAGCCATCTAGAAGTCAAGTCAAGTCAAGTCAAGTGGTTTTTATTGTCGTTTCAACCATATACAGTTAGTACAGTACACAGCAAAACGAGACAACGTTCCTCCAGGACCATGGTGCTACATAAAAACAACAAAGGACCAACATAGGACCACATGAGACTACACAACGGAATAAAATACCTATATAAACTACCTATATATACCTATATAAAGTGCACGTGCAAACATGTGCAAAAAGTACAGGACAGTACAACAAATTACTGACAATGAACAGGACAATAGACAGTTCATTAGAATGCCTGGGTCTGAGAATCAATTTTGCAAAGAGCGTGCTATCCCCCAGCCGAAATATCTCTTTTCTGGGAATAGTGCTAGACTCAGTGCAGATGACGGCGCGCCTCTCATCAGAGCGCACGCTCGCTATTCGGCGCCTTGCAACATCATTCAGAGCGGGCGCGCACGCCCCCGTCAAACGATTTCAAAGGATGCTCGGTCTCATGGCCTCGGCATCAGCTGTACTCCAGCTAGGATTGTTGCACATGCGTCCTCTCCAACACTGGCTCAAGAGCCGTGTCCCCACTCACGCGTGGCGCTCGGGCCACTTTTTAATCAGAGCGTATCACGGCTGTATAAAAGCCCTGACGCCCTGGAAAGCCGTCGACTGGTATCAAACCGGCGTGAGTCTGGGCGTGAACACACGGAGGAAAATGATCACGACAGATGCCTCCAAAATAGGATGGGGGGCCCTTTACGAGGGCAGGCCTGTCCCTCCTCTCAGGGAACTGAGGTTACGTTAGTAACCGAGTCGTTTCCTGTTACTGTGGGCTCCAGGGCACAGTAGTACACTCACCTAAAGGATTATTAGGAACACCATACTAATACTGTGTTTGACCCCCTTTCGCCTTCAGAACTGCCTTAAGTCTACGTGGCATTGATTCAACAAGGTGCTGAAAGCATTCTTTAGAAATGTTGGCCCATATTGATAGGATAGCATCTTGCAGTTGATGGAGATTTGTGGGATGCACATCCAGGGCACGAAGCTCCCGTTCCACCACATCCCAAAGATGCTCTATTGGGTTGAGATCTGGTGACTGTGGGGGCCATTTTAGTACAGTGAACTCATTGTCATGTTCAAGAAACCAATTTGAAATTATTCGAGCTTTGTGACATGGTGTATTATCCTGCTGGAAGTAGCCATCAGAGGATGGGTACATGGTGGCCATAAAGGGATGGACATGGTCAGAAACAATGCTCAGGTAGGCCGTGGCATTAAAACGATGCCCAATTGGCACTAAGCGGCCTAAAGTGTGTCAAGAAAACATCCCCCACACCATTACACCACCACCACCAGCCTGCACAGTGGTAACAAGCATGATGGATCCATGTTCTCATTCTGTTTACGCCAAATTCTGACTCTACCATCTGAAGTTCTCAGCAGAAATCGAGACTCATCAGACCAGGCAACATTTTTCCAGTCTTCAACTGTCCAATTTTGGTGAGCTCTTGCAAATTGTAGCCTCTTTTTCCTATTTGTAGTGGAGATGAGTGGTACCCGGTGGGGTCTTCTGCTGTTGTAGCCCATCCGCCTCAAGGATGTGCGTGTTGTGGCTTCACAAATGCTTTTCTGCATACCTCGGATGTAACTAGTGGTTATTTCAGGCAAAGTTGCTCTTCTATCAGCTTGAATCAGTCGGCCCATTCTCCTCTGACCTCTAGCATCAACAAGGCATTTTCCCCCACAGGACTGCCGCATACTGGATGTTTTTCCCTTTTCGCACCATTCTTTGTAAACCCTAGAAATGGTTGTGCGTGAAAATCCCAGTAACTGAGCAGATTGTGAAATACTCAGACCGGCCTGTCTGGCAACAACAACCATGCCACGCTCAAAATTGCTTAAATCACCTTTCTTTCCCATTCTGACATTCAGTTTGGAGTTCAGGCGATTGTCTTGACCAGGACCACACCCCTAAATGCATTGAAGCAACTGCCATGTGATTGGTTGATTAGATAATTGCATTAATGAGAAATTGAACAGGTGTTCCTAATAATCCTTTAGGTGAGTGTATATAGCAGCATCTGTCACTTCAGTTTTGGAGATCTCCAGGTCCAGTTGTTTCTTGTCCTTATGAGCTTCAGCTGCAAGTCGGTCTTTCTGTGCTGGAGCCACATTCTCTAAAGTCATTAGGAGAAATTCTGGGGCAGTGTTGGGATTCTGTCTGTACCATTGCAGACTATTAATATTATTTGCACTGTAGTTGCAGGAAAGAGTAACCTTTTCTCCTTCTAAAACATGCCTTTCATAAGAGAAGGATATAATTTGATTTGCAAAGACACTTTCTGGAAAGGAAGAAGAAAAAAAGAAACATCACCTTAAAACTCTTTCAGTAGTTGCATCTGTCCGTCAATGTACATCTTTTATTGGAATATAGTTTCTTGTAAATACAGCACTAGATATATTATCACATGTGTTTACCTGTAAGAAGTGCCAAAACTCTGAGGTAAAATAACATATTTATGACTGAAGGAGATCATACACACAATGACGTTTAGAGCAACACAAAGAGCTACAGTAACTCATTCTGAACTGTTTTCTACTGTACCAATTAATACAAAGCTCCACCCTATGAAACTTTGTGTTTATTCAGGGCAGTAAATTGGGTTAACATGCTGAAGACATCTTCCCAGCTTCCCAACAATTTTTGGTTCTCAGAACATTCTGGAAACATTAATTTATGGTTACAAAAAATAGAACCTAAAGAGAATGTTCCTAGAATGTTAGGAATTGGTTCCCCAAAAAATAACCAAATGCGAACCAAATGCTAATGTTAGGGGAATGTTCTGTGTTTGCCTTAAGTAGATGAAGAAATGATGTGTAATTATTCTTGAAATATAATTATGCTCTTCTTTGAGCTTTTAAAGAACTAATCATTCTTGCTACAATGAGTTCTTGTCTAGTTTCTGTCTAGTCTGTTCTTCTTTCCAAGTGAGCAAGTGGAATAATTTCCCCTTTTTACTAATACACGTTTAGTATATATATATATATATATATATATATATATATATATATATATATATATATATATATGCACACACACAAACACACGCACACACACACACACACACACATATATATATATATATATATATATATATATATATATATATATATATATATATATATATACACATACACATTGTTAAAAAATAAAGAGAGGATGTACATGATGTACAATGTAGATAAAATCATCCAGCGTGTCAGTATTACAATTTAATTATTAATTTTTGCACTGCCCAATTTTCAGTGTTAAATATGAACAATATGCACTTAATTTTTCATCGTGTAGTGGAACATTGTGCTTATACATTCAAATTACTAATGTAACAGACATTGTACTGATCAGAACTTGATATGAATTGTTACTATAATGGGACTAGCTCTAAATTATTGTTGATCCATATAATTGATATAATGAATTGGATCTCCATATAGTGTAATGTGCAGTAGCAACTGGATCAGTGATAGGATCAGGTGAGTTTCATACAGGCTTGATTACAGTGTAAAAGGGTTTCTGTTACTGTGGGCATCATTGCACATAGTGTATTGCAGCATCTGCCACTTTAGTTTTGGAGATCTCTAGGTCCAGTTGTTTCTTGTCCTTATGAGCTTCAGCAGAAAGTCGGTCCTTCTGTGCTGGAGTCACATTCTCAAAAGTCATTAGGAGAAATACTTGGGAAGTGTTGGGATTCTGCCTGTACCATTGAAAATTGTTATTATTACTTCCACTGTAGTTGCAGGAAAGAGTAACATTTTCTCCATCTAAAACATTATTTTTAGTGGAGAGTGATGCGATTCTAACTGCAATGACATTATCTGGAAAAAAGACAACAAAATATGAACATGAACAACATTACTGAAGCATTTGTAAATTCAGGTAAATTATGTATATGTTCAACAACATATATAACTTTGTAATTAATAATAGTCAATTAATCACCTGTAAAATGGTCATAAATGTAAAGTAAAGAAACATCATTATGACTGAATATTACATTATCTTGTGATTTGTATGAGTGTTGAGCTCGTTATGACATTCAGAGTTGAGCAGAGCGCCCTCTTCTGGGTGACTGCTGAGCAACATTTCAGTTAGACATCTAACACATTCAAATTGTCTTGATTAATACGTTTTGGACAGTTATTTAACACTGATTTTTGTAATTATTTCTGCTGGGTTAATCTAATGTCTTTCAACTCTGGTTTATTACACCTCAGGTTTTTGTACAGTGTTCCCAGGTTTCCTGTCACTGTGGGCTCCAGGGCACAGTAGTACAGAGCAGAGTCTGTTTCTTCAGCAGAGGAGATCGTAAGATCCACACGTTTTATGCCTTTATCAGCTTTTGCTAACAGACGAAGTGAAGCATCAGATACTTCTGATGAATATTCTGTGACAAGAATGAGGAACTCTGGTCGAGATCTCTGATATTGACGATACCATTGCAGATTGTTTACATCACCGCTGTAGTTACAGGAAAGAATCACATTTTCACCTCTGAAAATATGTTTATCAGAAGATAATGGTATTATTGTGTTTGCAGAGGAATCCCCTGTAAAAAATTAAATGCATCTATTATTTATTAAGCAGAAGACAGATTTACTCATCAAAATTAACTTTGCCCATGTGTTACATTTTCTGGCATTATTTGTTTATCTTTGATGATGATGATTCGCTGACAACTGGATCATATCTTACCTATGAATAATGAAAATGATATCCAACAAAAGAGAAACATGATGGATGATCTTCAGAGGAGTGATGACAAAGTTAAAGTAGGATGATTTTAAATCAGCCCCTTGTACTGTACGTGTATACCCTTTTAGAGAAAGCTCCACCCTCTCTCTGACTATTCTTACTCTGATAATAGGATTGCCTCAAACTTCAAATTGATTTATTCATGATGGATTTTAGATGCAGTACAAGATTAACTTTAGAACACAGTTTAAAGGAGAATAGATGTTCATCATATATTTTCTAATGTAAGAAGTGTGTCATATGTTTGTGTACAGCGTAGAAGGGTTTCCTTTTACTGTGGGCACCACTGCACAGTAGTATATTGCAGCATCCATCACTTCAGTTTTGGAGATCTCCAGGTCCAGTTGTTTCTTGTCCTTTTGAGCTTCAGCAACAAGTCGGTCCTTCTGTCCTGGAGCCACATTCTCTAAAGTCATTAGGAGAAATTCGGGGTCAGTCTTGTGATTCTGCCTGTACCATTGCAGACTATTAATATTATTTGTACTGTATTTGCAGGAAAGAGTAACCTTTTCTCCTTCTAAAATAAGCCTTTCAGAAGAGATGCATATTATTTGATTGGTTAAGACACGTTTTGGAATGGAAGAAGAAAAAAAGAAACATCACCTTAAAACTCTTTCAGGAGTTGCATCTGTCCGTCAATGTACATCTTTTATCGGACTATAGTTTCTTTTAAATACAGCACTAGATATATTATCACATGTGTTTACCTGTAAGAAGTGCCAAAACTGTGAGGTAAAATAACATAGTTATGACTGAAGGAGATCATACATACAATTATGTTTAGAGCATCACAAAGAAGGTCAGAAGGTTAGAAGGTTCCCTGTATAATGTTTAACAGCATTAGCTGAGAGAATGTCTGTCATACTGTCTGCAAGCAAAATTAACATTATAACTGAACTATACCCAAATTAATTGAAATTAAAAGTGAAATCAAACAATGATATTAATATGTATTGCTTTATATCAAATCCTGACATTTGTATTGCAGTACATATCATAATGTGAGGTGGTTGGCGATACGCAGCCCTAATGGGTTCGATGAAGCATCATTCTTTGTGTGGAAAATAAGGAACTCTGTCTGGTTTGGATCTGGGCTATTTTAGATACCATTTGAAGCTGGGAGCAACGTCACAGTAATTGCAAGAGACAATAGCACTTTCTCCAACTAAAGCATGCATTTCTGATGAGAGAGCTTCTATTGTATATGCATGAGCATTCTCTGTGAAAGAAGAGGAGAGAACATTTATTAAACTCCCATTAAAATTTAAACTGCTGTATTAATATGAATTCTTCTAGACTACTGTAAACATGGTGGTTGTTCAGTAAACAATTGAATTCAACCTTAAATCAGCCACATTTAACTTGAGCTTTCAAACAAATTAGGCTGCAGAATGCTGCAGCTATGTTCATACAGAATGTGTTTTCACTGGTGAACAGTCATAGAAATAGACTAAATTTATAAAGAATACATTTGCCTTAAATTACAGGGTTAGTCCCAAATTACTACAATGAAACAGCCTCTAGAGGCAAACTCAGAAGAGTGCCCTCCTGTGGGTAATTAAGTTACTGGAGTTGTTATAGATTCCAGCTCAGTTTACTATTTGCATATTGTTTCTCTCTGATGATCTTATCTGTGTCTGTCAAGAGATGCATTTTTATCTATTTATTTTATTTATTTATTTTTTAACGTGTAGACGTGTTTATTTACTGGAATTTATTTGGTTATTAGTCAATGTGTTACTGTTGTTCAATGAAATTGGAAAAGGTGTCAAATTGAAATTGAATGTATTGTTTGGTTTACTTTGATAATCTCAGCTATTAAAGCGTGTTGTCAAATGCATTTAGCATATATCAGGTTTTTGTACAGTGTTCCCAGGTTTCCTGTCACTGTGGGATGCAGGGCACAGTAGTACAGAGCAGAGTATGTTTCTTCAACAGAGGAGATTGTAAGATCCACACGTTTTATGCCTTTATCAGCTTTTGCTGACAGACGAAGTGAAGCATCTGATACTTTAGAAAATTCTGTGACAAGAATGAGGTACTCTGGTCGAGATCTCTGATATTGACGATACCATTGCAGATTACGCACATCACCACTATAGTTACAGGAAAGAATCACATTTTCTCCTCTGAAAATCTTCTTTTCAGAGGATAATGGTAGTATTGTGTTTGCAAAAGAATGTCCTGTAAAAAAGAAACACTTATTTATTAATGAATTATAATGCAGAAGACTGCAGAGATTTGAGAAGTAAAAAAGTCATCATTTGCTTTAAATTAAGCCACATACCACATTCTCTGAATTTTCTCTTTCTTTATCAAGATATTGAATTTGGGAACACATCTTACCTATGGATAATAAAAATGATACCCATCAAAAAGTAAACATGATGAATGGTCTTCAGAGAAGAAGTGATGTCAGAGTCAAAGTGACTTTGAATCAACCCTTTGTGTGAGCTCCACCCTCTGCCTGAATCTTCATATTCTCTGATAAATACTTTGCTAGTCTCTATATGACAGAACATATCACATTGATGCATATTAGAAGATGCTTGAATGTTAATGCTATGATGTCTGAAATAGATGTTTTTATCCATTTGTTTGAAAGGATATTTGAAACTCATATTTATTGTGGTTGTTTACACTCCTTGGTGCTGATTTGACAAAATATATAAGCCAGTTTCTTTGTTTTAAAGTGCATTTTACTAAATTGATCACCAAATTCAAATAATCCTGCAAATCTAAGGACGCCTACAGGAATTGTATTTACAGATAGGTTAATTCAATACTGCTTTTGAGCCACAACAGCTCAAATTGTGACTGATACTATTTCACATACAATTGATATACTATTACAACACAAATCAAACCTTTAGAAAGGTTACAGGAGAGAAGGTTTGTTCAGATATTTTTCTAATGTAAAGAGTGTCATATGTTTTTTGTACAGCGTAGAAGGGTTTCCTGTTACTGTGGGCACCAGGGCACAGTAGTATATTGCAGCATCTGTCATTTCAGTTTTGGAGATCTCCAGGTCAAGTTGTTTCTTGTCCTTATGAGCTTCAGCAGAAAGTCGGTCCTTCTGTGTTGGAGCCACATTCTCAAAAGTCATTAGGAGAAATTCTGGGGCAGTGTTGGGATACTGTCTGTACCACTGAAAATTGTTATTATTACTTTCACTGTAGCTGCAGGAAAGAGTAACTTTTTCTCCTTCTAAAACATGCTTTTCTATAGAGATTGAAGTTATTGGATTTGCAAAAACACTTTCTGGGGAAAAAGATCAAAAACAAAAGAAAAGAAGAAAAGTAATTTAATTCAAGTTCAGGAGTAGCATCTGTCCATTAATGTAAATATTTTATAGCATTGTAGTCTTCAGAATATACAGTGCAAGATATATTAACATATGACTTCAAATGTAAAAAGTAGGTACCTGAAAGAAGTGCAGATACTGTAAGGTAAAATAACATCATTATGACAGGAGGAGATCATACACACATTGACATTTAGAGCAACACACGAGCTGAGAACTGTTTATGAACTCATTCTGAACTGTTTTTCTAAGCTCCACCCAATGAATAGTGAAACTGTTGATATCTTTGCCACAGGTCCAACCCACAGTAAATATATGAAGAAATTATATAAATATATACAGTATATATTGAAAATCGCATTTTGATATTACATATTTAATTTTTCTTATATATACATTAACCAATGTACAGAGGACATGAGCATCAAAGATGTCCAAATCTCGATACATTAACAGTGTCTAGAAACACCGCTGACTTTTCTGGATTTGGTTTCTTCGAATCGTGTTTTGTGGTCCGGCGAGTCCCGGTTTCAAATGTTTTTTTGGAAAAATAAAAATAAAAAACAGCCATTGTTTCTTAGGTCAAAAAAGAAAATTGCACAATGTGGCAACGAAGGCCCCATATAATTGTGCAGCAGAAGAACTGCATAATGGATAAATGGGGGAAAATTCTGCTTACTATTGTTAAAAAACGTTTGTGTTTAGCATCCAAAGCCTTATACATTTTCTTAGAAGAAATTGCGATGCTGCATAGAGGTAAACACTTCACTCTTACCATTGATTTGGAGCAAGTTGCAATCATCTGATTCAAAATTAGTGAGTATTTAAAAAAAAATCACAGGGTAAAACTTCAAATAATGTGTTGTTTTAGTGCTTTCTATTTACAAATTTACATATGACTCCTTTTATTTTTATTAGCATTTTCAATACTGTGTCCAAACTTTTTCAGAATTGGGGTTGTCGATATTAACATATTATTGTAAATGAGCTATAGTGTCAGAATCTGATTGTCTGTGTGATCCGATATGTGCATCTCCACTATTGCATAATCAGTCCTACACAACATCACAAACTCCACCTCTGATACCAATGCATGTCTCTAGTATAGTTCTCTTACGAGAGGTTCTCTCGTATTGCGTAAGCTAGCTTACGCTACGGGAAAGATTCATCTTTTCTGAGATATTGAAGCCAAAAAATTATCCTTAATTTTGTATCATTTGTCAACGCAGTGCAGCAACTGCAGACCTTGAGCGGGCTAGCTAGCGAGCTCATTGGTTGCTCTGTGGCAACTGCTGCAGCCTATAGACGAACTTGGGCGAACTCGCGTCCAATGAGAGGCGTCCGCGCGCTTACTGCATCAAAGCCCGCCAAAATGGGTGTGGCTAGAGTGCATATAAGCGTAGTTCGTAGGCTGGAACCCTGATTTTCATCTCTTCAGCGAAGCTCTTCGCATCTCTGAACTGGAAGCCGCGTCGCCATTCGAGGGGCATCTAGCAAGCTTGGACAGCGCTCGAAGAAGCCGGCCATCTCCGCCACCTTCAGCCATCCTGCGAGCTACGCCATCCGGCGACGTATCCTTTTTTAGAGCAAGCTAGTTCTTAACGAACTTCACAAAAGAGTAGCGAGCGTCTTTTTTAAGATGCCTCGCACCACTTGCACTTCATGCCGCGCCCCTCTCAGCGCCGGAGACCGCCACATCATCTGCGCTCTCTGCCTGGGACTGGGGCATGCAGAGCTCGCCCTCGCTGAAGGCGGATGCGACCTCTGCGAGGAGCTCGACTCGAAACGCTCAGAACCGAAGCCGCCGCGCCGCCTTCCGTTCCGCCGTGCAGGAAAAAGCACCGCTCCCAAAGGCTGCCAGAACCGGTGATAGAAGCGACTGCCTTGCCGGAGCCTCTCCCTCGAGCATCGCTCTCACCCTCCCCGCCCCCCCGGGACACGCAGTTGCCGCCCAGCGGCCGCACTGCTGCCATCTCGGAGGACGAGGCGGAGGATAAGGGCTGTTCCATCATGGCTTCGGACAGCGAGGAGTGGTCAGGCTCCCACGCCTCCTCCTCGGCCCAGGAATCCAGCAGGACCCGCGCCGGAGTCGAAGGGGAACTAACACGCCTCCTCACACAGGCCGTCGACCGCCTCGGGCTCGAGTGGTCACCGCCCCCTGAGCAGGCTCCCAACAGACTCGACGGCTGCTTTCTTCAGAGCCGTCGCCGCGCAACACCCGCGGCCCGGGCCGCTCCCTTCCTGCCGGAACTCCACACTGAGCTTGCAAAGTCATGGAACGCGCCTTGCAAAGTCATGGAACACGCCTACTCCTAGAGAAGGGCTACTCCTCCATCCCCCCGGTCGAGGATTCGGTAGCAGCACACCTTTGCCCGCCCTCCGCGAGATGGCGGTCTAAGCCAGTGCTCCCGTCTAAGGCCTGCAGAGCGACTTCCGCCTATGTTGGCCGCGCCTATTCCGCCGCCGGCCAAGCCGCATCTGCTCTGCACTCCATGGCCGTCTTACAGATCCTCCAAGCGGACCTTCTTCGGGAGTGGGATGAGAAAGGCAGGCACCCAGAGGCTGTTACAGATCTAAGAAGCGCGACGGACCTCGCCCTTCGCGCCACCAAAGCTGCAGCCCAAGCTCTAGGGAAGTGCATGGCCTCGCTGACTGTGACCGAGAGACATCTGTGGCTAACGCTAGCCGACATGGGAGAAGCAGAGCGCTCCACGTTCCTCAACGCACCGCTCTCTCCGACCGGTCTCTTCGGCTCCGCGGTGAGTGGCATTGTTGACTGCTTTTCAGAAGTCCAGAAAGCCACCCAAGCCATGAACCTCTTCCTGCCGCGTCGCGCTAGCTCCTCTGCAGGTCGGCCATGTGACCAGCCTCCTGCACGAGCCTCTTCACAGCGCCCAGCTCAACAAAGTCAGACTTCTCAGCGTCGACAGGGCGGCCGCCCTCGATCGCGCTCAGACAGCCACCGCAGACCGCCGCCCCCCCGCGGGCCTCGGTCTAAGGTTGCGCTGAAACCTGAGCAACCGAAGTCCTCCTAGCCTTGTTGAAAAAAAGACGGCTCAGTCCCGCCGCGGCCGGATCACCGTCAAAGCTTCGCCCCCTGTCAGTCCCCCTCTCTCAGGCTACTACAGTGGTGGATTCAGCAGCCAACAAGCCGGTGATACTGCCCGCTTGCCTGCACTCAAACGCCATTTTCACGGCGACCCAAAGAAATCATGTAAAGAGCAAACATGCCTTATGTGTAGAAAATGTGCCCACAATCCAGTGTTCACCCCTACACACAAGCATTACACTTCCCGTGTTCCTATCAGAGCCCACTCACATAAAGCGGACACAGCCCGCTCGAGTGTTAGAGTCAATAAACGCGCCCACGAATCCGTGCGCGCGTCCCTTCTCTGGCCGCTCTGTCACACGACCAACCTTATGTGTAGAAAATGTGCCCACAATCCAGTGTTCACCTCTACACACAGGCATTACACTTCCCGTGTCCCGATCAGAGCCCACTCACATAAAGCGGACACAGCCCGCTCGAGTGTTAGAGTCAATAAACGCGCTCACGAATACGTGCGCGCGCCCATTCTCTGCCCGCTCTGTCACACGGCCAGCAAACACTTCTCTGTATGTAAGTCCCGTGCCCGTGACTATGCTCGCGCATCACTTAACAGATGTGACTCTTTCCCCATTCACCTCAATCGGGAAGTCACTCACAGAACAGCCTGTCCCTGCTGTCTGCGAGCAGTCATGCATAAGCACAGTAAGCGCGCTCACACATTCTGTTCAGCGCGCTGTGTGCGGCAATCAGGGCGATTTGGCCATTCACCCTCTAGCGTTACGCTTCAAAGCGTGGGAAGCTATCCCAGGGATATCCAAATGGGTGTTAAGCACAATAAAACAGGGCTATTTGCTACAGTTCGATTGCCGCCCTCCCCGCTTCAGAGTGCGGCTCGAAACTATTGTGAACACGGAAGCAGCCTGCATGCTTCGTTCAGAAATAGCAAACCTTCTGTGCAAAAGGGCCATAGAGAAAGTGCCGCCTTCGCTGAGCGAGTCGGGGTTTTACAGCCATTATTTTCTTGTTCCCAAGAAAGACGGCGGCCTCAGACCAATATTAGATCTCAGGGGTTTGAACAAGGTGCTTGCAAAAAGACCGTTCAAAATGCTTACAATCAGGAAACTCCTCGCGCATACGCGCCAGGGGGACTGGTTTATCTCTCTCGATCTGAAAGATGCCTACTTTCAGATTCAGATAAATCCCCGTCACAGGCCATTCTTGAGATTCGCCTTCGACGGCCAGGTTTATCAATACACCGTCCTTCCGTTCGGCCTGTCTTTAGCACCCCGTACTTTCACGAAGTGCATGGATGCGGCGCTCGCACCCCTGCGGAGTCAGGGCTTGCGAATTCTGAACTATTTGGATGACTGGCTGATTATGGCACAGTCACATACGGAGCTTCTGTCTCACAGAACAGTTCTCCTCAGCCATCTGAACAGTTTGGGTCTTGCAGTCAATTGGACCAAGAGCTCACTACAGCCCAGTCAGGCAATTTCCTTCCTTGGAATAGAACTAGACTCCGTGGCAATGACGGCTCGCTTATCTACACAGCGTGCACGCCGTGTTCAGCGACTAGCCGCGTCCTTTCAGATGAACAGCCTCACGCCTCTGAAAAAATTTCAGAGAGTGCTAGGTTACATGGCCTCAGCCGCAGCAATACTTCAGCTGGGTTTACTGCGCATGCGCCCGCTTCAGCATTGGCTGAAACACCCGTGCGTCTCGCCGGGCTTGGGCCACAGGCCGCCAGCCGATCAAGGTGACTCAGACCTGTATTTCAGCTCTGCAGCCCTGGACAGTGGCCGAATGGTATCAGCGGGGAGTGACGATGGGAGCTGTATCTCGCCGAAAAGTCATCTCGACAGACGCGTCCAACACGGGTTGGGGTGCGGTCTGCGAGGGCTCTCCGGTTTTTGGCCTATGGTCAGTTCAGGAAAAGCTCCTTCACATAAATTGTCTGGAAATGTTAGCGGTCGAGTACACGCTTGTGCGCTTTCTCCCGGTCATTCAGGGTCACCACGTCCTGGTCCGTTCGGACAACAGATCTGTGGTATCCTACCTAAACCGTCAGGGCGGTGTCAGATCCAGGAACCTCTTCCATCTGACGAAACGCATACTGAGTTGGTCCCAGTGCCACCTGCGCTCGCTGAGGGCGACGCACGTGCCAGGCCACCTGAACGACGGCCCAGACAGACTGTCCAGAGACAATATTCCTCCAGGGGAATGGTCCCTGCACGCTCAAACAGTCCAGAAGTTATGGCGCATATTCGGCAGAGCAGAGATAGACCTCTTTGCGTCAGAAGAGAACTCTCACTGCCCAATATTTTTCTCGAAAGCGAGGACGCGCTGGCCCAGGACTGGCCCAACCGCCCGCTTTACGCCTTTCCTCCCGTCTCGCTATTGCCACAGGTAATGCAGAGGATCAGGGAAACGCGTCACTCGGTGCTCCTCATAGCCCCGCGTTGGGAGAATCAGACATGGTTCCCGGAGCTTACGCAGCTGTCACTGACAGCGCCGTGGCCCATCCCAGTGAGAGCAGATCTCCTCTCTCAAGCTCGCGGCACGATCTGGCATCCCCACCCAGAGCGCTGGGCGCTGCACGCGTGGGTGATCAACGACTACCCGTCGCTCTGCCAGAAGGGGTAATAAACACCATCATACACACTAGAGTCCCTTCCACGAGAAGACTCTATGCCTCAAAATGGTCTGTGTTTTCAATATGGTGCACCAACAGAGACCTGGACCCACGGACATGTGGGGTGTCGTTGCTGATCATGTTTTTACAAGAGCTGCTGGATAAGGGCAGATCCCCATCCACGCTCAAAGTGTATGTGGCGGCCGTCGCGGCGTTCGCCGAACCCCTGCACGGCCAGTCACTGGGAAAAAACGAGCTGGTCATCCGCTTCCTCAAGGGAGCTAGAAGGATGAACCCCCCGCGCCCCCCATCGGTTCCTATCTGGGATCTTTCTATAGTTCTCGAAACTATGAAAGCCCCCCCCTTTCGAACCGCTTCAATCCGTGGATTTGAAATACCTTTCACTCAAAACCATTTTTCTGACTGCCCTGTCATCAGTCAAACGTGTGGGAGACCTTCACGCGCTGTCTGTCTGCGCTGCGTGTCTTGAGTTTGGACCAAGTGACTCCAAGGTCATTTTAAAGCCTAGACACGGCTATGTTCCCAAGGTGATCGGTACTCCTTTCAGAGCACAGGTCATTTCCCTATCGGCGCTGCCATCATCCGATAGCGAACGCGACGCCAATCTCCTTTGCCCGGTCAGAGCACTGAGATTGTATACTGCGCGCTCCGCCTCTTTCGTTTCGTTCGGAGGGCGCACCAAAGGTCTCGCCGCCTCGAAACAGACACTGTCTAGATGGATAGTGGACGCTATTGCTGCCGCATACGCGTCAAAAGACCTGCCATGCCCGTTGGGCATTAGGGCTCACTCCACTAGAGGCATGGCCTCATCTTGGGCATGGTCCAGCGGGATTTCCATTCACGACATATGTGTGGCAGCGGGCTGGGCTTCCCCCTCCACCTTTGTCAGATTTTACAATCTGGAAGTGCCCGCCCTGCAGGCAAAACTACTAGCGGTTTAATACGCTACAGCTCCCCGGTGACCTGCACTGATGGGACTCATTCCACACAGACCGGCACCGCCGCTCTGTCGTTCCCTTCCCACTATGTGCTTATGTATTACACACACACTGGCCCGCACTCTTGCCGGCCAAATATTATTTCCCCACTCGCAAGGGCTCCCCCGGGTCCCCCCACCCCCGGGGCTCATGCAGTGGATGCTTGGCGTGCACGGCGTTGACAATGGGTTCCCGTAGCGTAAGCTAGCTTACGCAATACGAGAGAACCTCTCGTAAGAGAACGAATCGGTTACCTAACGTAAGCTCGGTTCTCTCTAGATGAGGGAACGAGTATTGCGTAGCCGGCCATGCTCGTGCCACGAGCGACTTTCGCTTCATTCAATGAAAACCAGGGTTCCAGCCTACGAACTACGCTTATATGCACTCTAGCCACGCCAATTTTGGCGGGCTTTGATGCAGTAAGCGCGAGTTCGCCCAAGTTCGTCTATAGGCTGCAGCAGTTGCCGCAGAGCAACCAATGAGCTCGCTAGCTAGCCTGCTCAAGGTCTGCAGTTGCTGCACTGCGTTGACAAATGATACAAAATTAAGGATAATTTTTTGGCTTCAATATCTCAGAAAAGATTAATCTTTCCCGTAGCGTAAGCTAGCTTACGCAATACTCGTTCCCTCATCTAGAGAGAACCGAGGTTACGTTAGGTAACCGATTCGTTTTTCTTTGTCTGCAACTGCAAAGATTTTTTTTAATTGGGGAAAAAAAAAAAAGATTTCTTGCAAAGAATATAGTCATTGCTGCCATCATAACAAACATGATGGAAAATATAATGAAATGGCAAAATATGTGTCAGAATAAGCTAGTCCGTTTTAGATTCTCTAATTCAAAAACTTGTGAAAGAGCACCAACCCCTGGATTTCTGAGCAACTTTTTTTACTCTCATGATGCTGAGCTGTATCAGCTTGTTTTCTTTGATCTGTGACAGGGCAGAGTTGAAGAATGGACAAGTTTTGTGCAAGAGAGAGAGATAGTTTACAGACATGTCCGTCGTGTGTGTGTTTGTCTTTTAAGTTAAACTATTATTTATATTGACAAGTCGGTTCTCGCCTCCTTTCCATTGATTTCTTTCACACACACACGCACGCACGCACACACACACACGCACGCACGCACGCACACGCGCACAACAATTGAATTATTAATTATTGCACTGCCCAATTTTCCGTGTTAAATTTGAACAATATGCACTTATTTTTTCATTGTGTAGAGAAAAATTGTTTTTATACATTGTAATTATTAATGTAACAGAGACATTTTACTGATCAGAGCTTGATATGAATTGTTACTGTAATGGGACTGCTCTAAATTACTGTTAATGCATATAATTAATATAATGAATTGGATCTCCATGTATTTTCATATACAGTAGCAACATGATCAGTGATAGGATCAGGTGAGTTTCATACAGGCTTGAGTACAGTGTAAAGGTTTCTGTTACTGTGGGCACCATTGCACTACAGCAGCTGCCACTTTAGTTTTGGAGTTCTCCAGGTCATGTTATGTCTTGTCCTTATGAGCTTCAGCAGAAAGTCGGTCCTTCTGTGCTGGAGCCACAGTCTCAAATGTCATTAGGAGAAATTTTGGGGAAGTTTTGGGATACTGTCTGTGTAACAGAGTAAAAGTCTGTTAATTTAAAATAAATTAAGTTTCAAATTCCCAGCCACACCAACACAGCGAGAAAGACACAAGAAATTATATAATATATATATATATATATAAAAAAAAAAAAAAAAAGTATTTTAAGAGTTAAGTTGACAATAACATCGCAAAAACCCAGGGAGACAATAAAACCATAGATTGTCCAATGTTCTGTCCCAGGGTGAACCAATACCCGAGTCCAGTCCAGCCTGGAGTCAGCTCCATGTACCACTGTCCGGCGCACAATATCTTGCTTCAGCGGGACTTCAAACAGCCTATTCCAAATCCAGAGCCAGGAATTCCGCGGTGCCGCTCCGCTTCGCTTCGCTTCGCTTCGCTTCTGTCAGTGGAGAAATCGTAAAATCAATGGGCAGCCTGCTCGTAGCCGGTGTTCCTTCACAGAAATGAACAACTACTAAACGACTCCTTTAGCTCGAATGCAAAGAAATCGCGCACACACACACACGCATCAGTGTGGGAGAAAAAGAACCACTTCCCTTTAGTCGGAGCTTTGTGAGCGTTGATACTGTAAAGTCCAAGAGTCGGCTCCACCAAGGCACAAAAGATCCAGACAGCAGCAACACCGAGGGGAAAGAAGATTCGCAAACCAGTCCGCTACCACACACCGCCCATCCGTCCACAGCGTTTCACTCGTCGGTAAGAGATCTAGCCTCCTTTTATTAGGAATGATCTAATCAGCTGGAAAATTAGATCGCTGATGGGAACGGGGTTCTACAGGTGTGTCAATTAGTGTTTGTTGTTGCAGTTTGTGAAAGAGGGAAAACAGTACTATCAAATGTCCAGCAACATCACAGCAAACCGTAAGGAAAAACACAGCAAACAAATAAAGTTTTTAAAAGAAACAAAAATCACTATATTAATCAATAATAATTCCCAAATTTAAATAAGGTTAACCATCAATCACACTGCTCCACTAGTTTTATATTATGACATATGTACCACTGAAAATTGTTATTATTACTTCCACTGAAGTTGCAGGAAAGAGTTTTCTCGTTTTCTCCATCTAAAACATTATTTTTAGTGGAGAGTGATGTGATTCTAACTGCTACAAAATTATCTGGAAAAAAGACAACAAAATATGAACAAGAACAACATTTCTGAAGAGTTTGTAAATTCAGGTAAATCATGTATATGCTCAACAACAACTTTGTATAAATAATAGTCATATAATCACCTGTAAAATCTGTCATAAATGTAAAGAAAAGAAACATAATTATGACTGAATATTACATTATCTTGTGATTTGTATGAGTGTTGAGCTCATTATGACATTCAGAGTTGAGCAGAGCGCCCTCTTCTGGGTGACGGCTGAGCAATATTTCTTTTAGGCATCTAACACATTCAAACTTTCTTGAATAATATGTTTTGGACAGTTATTTAACACTGATTTTTGTAATTATTTCTGCTGGGTTAATCTAATGTCTTTCAACTCTGGTTTATTACACCTCAGGTTTTTGTACAGTGTTCCCAGGTTTCCTGTCACTGTGGGCTCCAGGGCACAGTAGTACAAAGCAGAGTCTGTTTCTTCAGCAGAGGAGATCGTAAGATCCACACGTTTTATGCCTTTATCAGCTTTTGCTGACAGATGAAGTGAAGCATCAGATGCTTCTGATGAATATTCTGTGACAAGAATGAGGAACTCTGGTCGAGATCTCTGATATTGACGATACCATTGCAGATTGTTTACATTGCCGCTGTAGTTACAGGAGAGAATCACATTTTCACCTCTGAAAATATGTTTATCAGAGGATAATGGTATTATTGTGTTTGCAGAGGAATCCCCTGTTAAAAAAATAAAATGCATCTTTTATTTATTATGCAGAAGACAGATTTACTCATCAAAATTAACTTTGTCCATGTGTTATATTCTCTGGCGTTAATTGTTTGTCTTTGATGATGATGATTCACTGACAACTGGAACATATCTTACCTATGAATAATGAAAATGATATCCAACAAAAGAGAAACATGATGGATGATCTTCAGAGGAGTGATGACAAATTTAAAGTAGGATGATTTTAAATCAGCCCCTTGTACTGTACGTGTATACCCTTTTAGAGAAAGCTCCACCCTCTCTCTGACTATTCTTACTCTGATAATAGGATTGCCTCAAACTTCAAATTGATTTATTCATGATGGATTATAGATGCAGTACAAGATTAACTTTAGAACACAGTTTAAAGGAGAATAGATGTTCATCATATATTTTCTAATGTAAGAAGTGTGTCATATGTTTGTGTACAGCGTAGAAGGGTTTCCTTTTACTGTGGGCACCACTGCACAGTAGTATATTGCAGCATCCATCACTTCAGTTTTGGAGATTCTCCATGTCCAGTTGTTTCTTGTCCTTTTGAGCTTCAGCAACAAGTCGGTCCTTCTGTTCTGGAGCCACATTCTTCAGTCTTGTGATTCTGCCTGTACCATTGCAGACTATAGTAGTTGCTGGAAAGAGTAACCTTTTCTCCTTCTAAAATAAGCCTTTCAGAAGAGATTGATATTATTTGATTTGCAAAGACACGTTTTGGAATGGAAGAAGAAAAAAATAAACATCTTAAATCACTTTCAGGAGTTGCATCTGTCCGTCAATGTACATCTTTTATTGGACTATAGTTTCTTGTAAATACAGCACTAGATATATTATCACATGTGTTTACCTGTAAGAAGTGCCAAAACTGTGAGGTAAAATAACATATTTATGACTGAAGGAGATCATACACACAATGACGTTTAGAGCAACACAAAGAAGGTCAGAAGGTTAGCAGGTCCCCTGTATAATGTATAACAGCCAGGCGCGGAGCATTGCCCCCCCTGGTGGCTGAAACGGGTAATTGCATTTTTTCAACAAAAAAACATATTGCATTGTTTAAAAAAAAGATATTATAAATATTTTAAATAAAACAAAACAACTAAATGGTGGTAGGTAATACATCTGATTTTATATACTGCTTTGGTAAAAAAAAAATCAGGGCTCTGGGTCATGTGATAGGCTAACGTAAATCCAGCGATTCTCAGCTACCATGTAATAGCGCAGTTATGTGGTCGGACTCGTTACACCAAAATATGGGCATAAGGAGATTTTTAAAACGTCGAGCTCCAAATGACACAAATAGTCAGTCATCGGGATCTAAGGATACAACACAAACAACAGTAACCGATGATGACGATATGCAAACAGACACTGCTGTGAAATTGGAGGGAACACCGAGCAGCTCTGGATCAGCAGCAGCAACCGCTAGCAGTCCTGACGTTCACTCCACGCCCACAGATGCGCTAGCTGCAGGTAACCCCAACAAAGATGATCTTGGAGAAAAACACAGCTGTCCCAAATGTTTCATGAAGTAGGCTACAACAAAATGCGAAATATAACTTTGCCACAATGTGTTTCAAAAGTGGAGAGTATTGTGTGACTGTTAATTTTTCCCTCTCAAAATGTTTTAAGTGTTTCATGAAGTACAACAAAATGCGAAATATAGGCCTAACTTGTTTTTTAATCCCTCTCATTACCACAATGTGTTTTGAAAAAGGAAAGAAAAACTTTAAAAAACTTTTCGTTTTGGATGAAGATAATATTTTAACAGTGCAAAAGTGGTCCACATTTCATTGATCCTAATTGTGTCCGAAGTTCCGAACGAAGATGCGATGCGAAGTCAAGTGGCTGTTTATGCGAAGTTCTACCGGTTTACAAATATGATTGTATTGTAGGCCTACTGTTTTTTTCTTGGGTTAAAAATAAATATGTGTTTATTTAGCATGTTTGTTTTGTCCATATGTGCTAGTGCTGAGTTCCCCAATAGACCTTTTTCACAGACGGCGATGACGCGTTTCCGCCTTATGTAGCAGCGTAAATCTCACGAATAATTTTATTTTATTAATTTTTAAAATATTGAGAGTAAATTTATAACATTATGCTTTGTGTTATATTACCATGGAATTCGTTAAAAATTAATTACCACAGCTGTGAGGGGGTTTCTATTAAAGCTGTTGAGGGAGTGACAGTAAATTTGGCATCATCTGAAATTTTAACGTCTTATTCCACCACTCTCTATTTTTCTCCTTTTCTGGAAAGTCATTCAAACGTAATAGTTGATTTTTTCTTTTGGTCTTGGGGCAAATGGGTAAGTGAAAATAATATTTGCTGTGATCTCCCATTCACCGCTGTCGAAGTTTACCCTGCAATCGTTTACTTCCGCGTTCCAAAACCTGGAGTGTGAAAAAGGTCTATTGATAAGCCATGCAGGTCCCAGCTGCTACAATGATTTTTTTTTTTTTTTGCCCCCCCTGGCTCGAATGTCAAACTCCGCCTATGATAACAGCATTAGCTGAGAGAATGTCTGTCATACTGTCTGCAAGCAAAATGAACATTATAACTGAACTATACCCAAATTAATTAAAATTAAAATCGAAATCAAACAATTATATTAAGATGTATTGCTTTATATCAAATCCTGACATTTGTATTGCAGTAAATATCGTATCGTGAGGTGGTTGGCGATACCCAGCCCTAATGGGTTCGATGAAGCATCGTTCTTTGTGTGGAAAATAAGGAACTCTGTCTGGTTTGGATCTGGGATATTTTAGATACCATTTGAAGCTGGGAGCAACGTCACAGTAATTGCAAGAGACAATAGCACTTTCTCCAACTAAAGCATGCATTTCTGATGAGAGAGCTTCTATTGTATATGCATGAGCATTCTCTGTGAAAGAAGAGGAGAGAACATTTATTAAACTCCCATTAAAATTTAAACTGCAGTATTAATATGAATAATTCTAGACTACTGTAAACATGGTGGTTGTTCAGTAAACAATTGAATTCTGAAAGTGTCCCCCTCAACCTTAAATCAGCCACATTTAGCTTGAGATTGCAAACAAATTAGGCTGCAGAATGCTGCAGCTATGTTCATACAGAATGTGTTTTCACTGGTGAACAGTCATAGAAATAGACTAAATTTATAAAGAATACATTTGCCTTAAATTACAGGGTTAGTCCCAAATTACTACAATGAAACAGCCTCTAGAGACAAACTCAGAAGAGTGCCCTCCTGTGGGTAATTAAGTTACTGGAGTTGTTATAGATTCCAGCTCAAGTTTACTATTTGCATATTGTTTCTCTCTGATGATCTTATCTGTGTCTGTCAAGAGATGCATTTTTATCTATTTATTTTATTTATTTATTTTTTAACGTGTAGACGTGTTTATTTACTTGAATTTATTTGGTTACACTTATTAGTCAATGTGTTACTGTTGTTCAATGAAATTGGAAAAGGTGTCAAATTGAAATTGAATGTATTGTTTGGTTTACTTTGATAATCTCAGCTATTAAAGCTTGTTGTCAAATGCATTTAGCATATATCAGGTTTTTGTACAGTGTTCCCAGGTTTCCTGTCACTGTGGGCTCCAGGGCACAGTAGTACAGAGCAGAGTCTGTTTCTTCAACAGAGGAGATCGTAAGATCCACACGTTTTATGCCTTTATCAGCTTTTGCTGACAGACGAAGTGAAGCATCAGATTCATTAAAAAATTCTGTGACAAGAATGAGGAACTCTGGTCGAGATCTCTGATATTGACGATACCATTGCAGATTTTGTACATCACCACTATAGTTACAGGAAAGAATCACATTTTCTCCTCTGAAAATCTTCTTTTCAGAGGATAATGGTAGTATTGTGTTTGCAAAAGAATGTCCTGTAAAAAAGAAACACTTATTTATTAATGAATTATAATGCAGAAGACTGCAGAGATTTGAGAAGTAAAAAAGTCATCATATGCTTTAAATTAAGCCTCATACCACATTCTCTGACTTTTCTCTTTCTTTATCAAGATATTGAATTTTGGAACACATCTTACCTATGGATAATAAAAATGATACCCAACAAAAAGTAAACATGATGGATGGTCTTCAGAGAAGAAGTGATGTCAGAGTCAAAGTGACTTTGAATCAACCCTTTGTGTAAGCTCCACCCTCTGCCTGAATCTTCATATTCTCTGATAAAAACTTTGCTAGTCTCTATATGACAGAACATATCACATTGATGCATATTAGAAGATGCTTGAATGTTAATGCTATGATGTCTGTTTTTATCCATTTGTTTCAAAGGATATTTGAAACTCATATTTATTGTTGTCCTTGGTGCTGATTTGACAAAATAGATAAGCCAGTTTCCTTGTTTTAAAGGTGCACTTTACTAAATTGATCAAATACAAAATGGAAAATAAAGTGTTCTTTTAAATAATCCTGCAAATCTAAGGACGCCTACAGGAATTGTATTTACAGATAGGTTAATTCAATACTGCTTTTGAGCCACAACAGTTCAAATTGTGACTGATACTATTTCACATACAATTGATATACTATTACAACACAAATCAAACCTTTAGAAAGGTTACAGGAGAGAAGGTCTTGTTCAGATATTTTTCTAATGTAAAGAGTGTCATATGTTTTTGTACAGTGTAGAAGGGTTTCCTGTTACTGTGGGCTCCAGGGCACAGTAGTATATTGCAGCATCTGTCACTTCAGATTTGGAGATCTCCAGGTCAAGTTGTTTCTTGTCCTTATGAGCTTCAGCAGAAAGTCGGTCCTTTTGTGCTGGAGCCACATTCTCAAATGTCATTAGGAGAAATTCTGGGGCAGTGTTGGGATACTGTCTGTACCACTGAAAATTTTGATTATTACTTCCACTGTAGTTGCAGGAAAGAGTAACTTTTTCTCCTTCTAAAACATGCTTTTCAGTAGAGATTGATGTTATTGGATTTGCAAAAACACTTTCTGTGAGAAAAAGATCAAAAACAAAAGAAAAGAAAAAAAGTAATTTAATCCAAGTTCAGGAGTAGCATCTGTCCTTTGATGTAAATATTTTATAGCATTGTAGTCTTCAGAATATACAGTGCAAGATATATTAACATATGACTTCAAATGTAAAAAGTAGGTACCTGAAAGAAGTGCAGATACTGTAAGGTAAAATAACATCATTATGACAGGAGGAGATCATACACACATTGACATTTAGAGCAACACACGAGCTGAGAACTGTTTATGAACTCATTCTGAACTGTTTTTCTAAGCTCCACCCAATGAATAGTGAAACTGTTGATATCTTTACCACAGGTACAACCCACAGTAAATATATGAAGAAATTATATAAATATATACAGTATATATTGAAAATTGCATTTGGATATTACGTATTTTATTTTTCTTATATCTACATTAACCAATGTACAGAGGACATGAGCATCAAAGATCTCCAAATCTCGATACATTAACAGTGTCTAGAAGCACCGCTGAATTTTTTGGATTTGGTTTCTTCTGAGATGTAAAGTAGAACAGTTGAATCGCGTTTTGTGGTCCTACGAGTCCCGGATTCAAATGTTTTTTTGGAAAAATAAAAATAAAAAACAGCCATTGTTTCTTAGGTCAAAAAGGAAAACTGCACAATGTGGCAACGAAGGCCCCATATAATTGTGCAGCAGAAGAACTGCATAATTGAAAAATGGGGGAAAATTCTGCTTACTATTGTTAAAAAACGTTTGTGTTTAGAGTCCAAAGCTTTATACATTTGCTTAGAAGAAATTGTGATGTTGCATAGAGGTAAACACTTCACTCTTCCCATTTATTTGGAGCAAGTTGCAATCATCTGATTCAAAATGTGAGTATTTAAAAAAAATCACAGGGTAAAACATCAAATAATGTGTTGTTTTAGTGCTTTCTATTTACAAATTTACATATGACTCCTTTTATTTTATTAGCATTTTCAATACTGTGTCCAAACATTTTCAGAATTGGGGTTGTCGATATTAACATAATATTGTAAATGAGCTCATAGTGTCAGAATCTGATTGTCTGTGTGATCCGATATGTGCATCTCCACTATTGCATAATCAGTCCTACACAACATCACAAACTCCACCTCTGATACCAATGCATGTCTGGATACAAACATGATGGAAATTATAATGAGATGATGGCAAAATATGTGTCAGAATAAGCTAGTCTGTTTTAGATTCTCTAATTCAAAAACTTGTGAAAGAGCACCAACCCCTGGATTTCTGAGCAACTTTTTTTACTCTCATGATGCTGAACTGTATCAGCTTGTTTTCTTTGATCTGTGACAGGGCAGAGTTGAAGAATGGACAAGTTTTTGGATAAATTGAACACATATTCGATAATATTGATAAAATTGTGCATTTTCATAGATTTTATTGTTGATAATCTTTGTGCCATCATACTTTTTTCACAGCTATGTCTTAAAAAAAAAAATGCTGCAGAATTGTACATATAGGGCACGACATTGCATCTTACATCATTATATTACTGTACAACAGGAGTTTGTTTTTTCTTTTTGCTGTTGTAATAGCTCCAGGATCAGAGAAAGAATAGGCCAAGGTTATTGCCTTTCAGGTTTTTGTACAGTGTAGAAGGGTTTCCTGTTACTGTGGGCTCCAGGGCACAGTAGTATATTGCAGCATCTGTCCCTTCAGATTTGGAGATCTCCAGGTCCAGTTGTTTCTTGTCCTTATGAGCTTCAGCTGCAAGTCGGTCTTTCTGTGCTGGAGCCACATTCTCAAAAGTCATTAGGAGAAATTCTGGGGCAGTGTTGGGATACTGTCTGTACCATTGAAGACTATTAATATTATTTGCACTGTAGTTGCAGGAAAGAGTAACCTTTTCTCCTTCTAAAACATGCCTTTCATAAGAGAAGGATATAATTTGATTCGCAAAGACAATTTCTGGAAAGGAAGAAGAAAAAAAGAATATAGTTTCTTGTAAATACAGCACTAGATATATTATCACATGTGTTTACCTGTAAGAAGTGCCAAAACTGTGAGGTAAAATAACATATTTATGACTGAAGGAGATCATACACACAATGACGTTTAGAGCAACACAAAGAGCTACAGTAACTCATTCTGAACTGTTTTCTGCTGTACCAATTATCACAAAGCTCCACCCTATGAAACTTTGTGTTTATTCAGGGCAGTAAATTGGGTTAACATGCTGAAGACATCTTCCAAGCTTCCCAACAATTTTTGGTTCTCAGAACATTCTGGAAACATTAATTTATGGTTACAAAAAATAGAACCTAAAGAGAATGTTCCTAGAATGTTAGGAATTGGTTCCACCCAAAAATAAACAAATTCGAACCAAATGCTAATGTTAGGGGAATGTTCTGTGTTTGCTGTGTTTGCCTTAATTCCAGCCCACAGTAAAGATATGAAGAAATGATGTGTAATTATTCTTGAAATATGATTATGCTCTTCTTTGAGCGTTTAAAGAACTAATCATTCTTGCTACAATGAGTTTTGTCTAGTTTCTGTCTAATCTGTTCTTCTTTCCAAGTGAGCAAGTGTTATCATTTCCCCCTTTTGACTATTACAATTTTAGTGTATATATATATATATATACACTAAAATTGTAATAGTACACACCCGATCCCGTATTATGCTAATCAAGCCTCCCGAGAGGGATAAAGGTCGACTGCAGAGGATCGTCATGGGAGAGAGAGATAGTTTACTGGACATGTCCGTCATGTGTGTGTGTTTGTCTTTTGTTTAAGTTTTATATTAAACTATTATTTATATTGACAAGCCGGTTCTCGCCTGCTCCTTTCCATTGATCTCTTTACAATACACACACACACACACACACACACACACACACAAACATATAAATATGTATATATATATATATATATATACACACATACATACACATTGTTAAAAAATAGAGGATGTACATGATGTACAATGTGTCAGTATTACAATTGAATTATTAATTATTGCACTGCCCAATTTTCAGTGTTAAATTTGAACAATATGCACTTATTTTTTCATTGTGTAGAGAAAAATTGTGTTTATGCATTGTAATTACTAATGTAACAGACATTTTACTGATCAGAACTTGATATGAATTGTTACTGTAATGGGACTAGCTCTAAATTACTGTTAATGCATATAACTGATATAATGAATTGGATCTCCATGTATTTTCATTTACAGTAGCAACAGGATCAGTGATAGGATCAGGTGAGTTTCATACAGGCTTGATTACAGTGTAAAAGGGTTTCTGTTACTGTGGGCACCATTGCACATAGTGTATTGCAGCATCTGCCACTTTAGTTTTGGAGTTCTCCAGGTCAAGTTATGTCTTGCTCTTATGAGCTTCAGCAGAAAGTCGGTCCTTCTGTGCTGGAGCCACATTCTCAAAAGTTATTGGGAGAAATTCTGGGGAAGTGTTGGGATTCTGCCTGTACCATTGAAAATTGTTATTAATACTTCCACTGTAGTTGCAGGAAAGAGTAACATTTTCTCCATCTAAAACATTATTTTTAGTGGAGAGTGACGCTTTTCTAACTGCAACAAAATTATCTGGAAAAAAGACAACAAAATATGAACAAGAACAACATTACTGAACTGTTTGTAAATTCAGGTAAATAAAGCATATGCTCAAAAACATGTTTAACTTTGTATTAATAATAGTCAATTAATCACCTGTAAAAACGGTCATAAATGTAAAGTAAAGAAACATCATTATGATTGAATATTACATTATATTGTGATTTTTATGAGTGTTGAGCTCATTATGACATTCAGAGTTGAGCACAGCGCCCTCTTCTGGGTGACTGCTGAGCAACATTTCAGTTAGACATCTAACACATTCAAATTTTCTTGATTAATATGTTTTGGACAGGTATTTTTCACTGATTATTGTAATTATTTCTGCTGGGTTAATCTAATGTCTTTCAACTCTGGTTTATTACACCTCAGGTTTTTGTACAGTGTTCCCAGGTTTCCTGTCACTGTGGGCTGCAGGGCACAGTAGTACAGAGCAGAGTCTGTTTCTTCAACAGGGGAGATCGTAAGATCCACACGTTTTATGCCATTATCAGCTTTTGCTGACAGACGAAGTGAAGCATCAGATGCATTAGAAAATTCTGTGACAAGAATGAGGAACTCTGGTCGAGATCTCTGATATTGACGATACCATTGCAGATTGTTTACATTGCCGCTGTAGTTACAGGAGAGAATCACATGTTCTCCTCTGAAAATCTTCTTTTCAGAGGATAATGCTGCCCTGCAAAAGCAAAAGACCTTAACTCACTAGAGTGTGAAACTGAGAAAAATGACTTTAAAGTTTCTGTTTTGTCCAGACAAAAGTATTATGGGTAGGACTCCCAAAATTTCACAACTAGTTGCTATACTGAAGAAATGTTTGTATGCAAAAACTCTTGAGCTCAAAATTGACCTTTGACCCTTGTTTGGCAGTTAATGTACTCTGCCTTTGTATCATGTGCCAAAAATCAGGAGTCATGCAAAGGCAAAAGGCCATAACTGACATATAATCAATATTTACTTGTTGTTCACCATACTTACATCCATTATAAGAACACCTAACCAAGGTCTAGTCATCATGGTATTTGTTTTAAATTATATAGAAGACCTTTGGTTGTTCCTATTTAGTGCTATAATGATCAGGATAGTGCGGCAACACAGACACAGTTAAACAGTATAACAGATAAGTTAATTTGCAGTACAGTATGTACAGTATGAATAAATACAATAAATATTTTCACAATAAAGATAATTTAATTATAATTGAATACAAAGGTATATGTATTTAAATGCAAGATATAGAGTAATAATTAATTAAACATTGGACCAATACGTTAGAGATTAGAGACTGCTCATTCCAAGTTTTTTACTGCACCCAAATAAAATCTTACTGAAAGCTAATTTTTTGAGATATCAACCTAAAATTTGGAACACAACTTGTCCATAGGTATATATGACAAAGCATTCTTGAAATACAACCATTTAAGTTTGGATAGTGATTTTCATGTCTATGCGAAAAAAGGGGGAGGGGTGACAGTTAAAGGGTTAAGGGTTAAGGGCCACCAAACTGCTCAAGATGCTCAGTCAACGAACTCGACTTGGATTACTACTTTTTAATTCTGAGATATATAGACAGAGTATACCGAAAAAAGTTGGAATTACTTTTACTATTTAGGTTAGCCTACTTTGTACGGACGTTAGCGTATAACCAGCTGTAAAATCTGACGTGAACACCTGCAAGAAGGAAATATGGCTCAAACATGTATGGATTGTTGTGGATACAGCAGATGACGTGCATTGCTATGGATTATATCTTCTATGGATTATATCGGATTACATGGAAAGGTAGGATGCCTCTGTATTTAATATTTGGTTTTCAGCATCTGATGTGAGGCGAGTGTCAGCGTCAACGTTAGCGCTAATTTACGTGACACAGATTAAATTTAGCAAGCTCCGGGCTGTCACTGACATTGACAGATCTGAACCATCGCCCTATCACATCGCTATCACAGAGTAATAATACAAACAAGCAGTCGGCGGTCTACACTTTATTTCAAAGATGTATCGTGTGTATGTTACGCGGTTTGGTGACAATAAAAGAGCGGTAATCTTTGACAGTATGACAAAGCCAGAGTACAGTAACATCACAGCGGCACCGTAACATCTCTCTTGATGCCAGGCGAAACAAAGTCAGAACACCTTAACTAAACTTCAGCGTGCCGGAACAAAGGCTAAGAACCGTAACAACTGTTACGGCGTTCTGCTGTGGTTTCTCGTATGGTTTTGGATGTTACGGTTGTCATAGCCCTTTAATTTCTCATTAAAACAATCAAATTGACTCACGATATTTATTCACATGATAAAGGAGGTCTTGAATACCCCAAAAATGACATTAACTCATTTTTGACCAAACATGATGTTATGGCGTTTTGTTTTGTTTGGCAGAATGGTAGAATTGTGTTTGCAAAAGAATGTCCTGTAAAAAAGAAACACTTATTTATTAATGAATTATAATGCAGAAGACTGCAGAGATTTGAGCAGAAAAAAGTCAGAATTTGCTTTAAATTAAGCCACATACCACATTCTCTGACTTTTCTCTTTCTTTATCAAGATATTGAATTTGGGAACACATCTTACCTATGGATAATAAAAATGATACCCAACAAAAAGTAAACATGATGAATGGTCTTCAGAGAAGAAGTGATGTCAGAGTCAAAGTGACTTTGAATCAACCCTTTGTGTAAGCTCCACCCTCTGCCTGAATCTTCATATTCTCTGATAAAAACTTTGCTAGTCTCTATATGACAGAACATATCACATTGATGCATATTAGAAGATGCTTGAATGTTAATGCTATGATGTCTGAAATAGATGTTTTTATCCATTTGTTTCAATGGATATTTGAAACTCATATTTATTGTTGTCCTTGGTGCTGATTTGACAAAATATATAAGCCAGTTCTTTGTTTTAAAGGTGCGCTTTACTAAATTGATCACCATATTCAAAATGGAAAATAAAGTGTTCTTTTAAATAATCCTGCAAATCTAAGGACGCCTACAGGAATTGTATTTACAGATAGGTTAATTCAATACTGCTTTTGAGCCACAACAGTTCAAATTGTGACTGATACTATTTCACATACAATTGATATACTATTACAACACAAATCAAACCTTTAGAAAGGTTACAGGAGAGAAGGTCTTGTTCAGATATTTTTCTAATGTAAAGAGTGTCATATGTTTTTGTAGAGCATAGGAGGGTTTCCTGTTACTGTGGGCTCCAGGGCACAGTAGTATATTGCAGCATCTGTCACTTCAGATTTGGAGATCTCCAGGTCAAGTTGTTTCTTGTCCTTATGAGCTTTAGCAGCAATTCGGTCCTTTTGTGCTGGAGCCACATTCTCAAAAGTCATTAGGAGAAATTCTGGGGCAGTGTTGGGATACTGTCTGTACCACTGAAAATAGTTAATATTACTTCCACTGTAGTTGCAGGAAAGAGTAACTTTTTCTCCTTCTAAAACATGCTTTTCAGTAGAGATTGATGTTATTGGATTTGCAAAAACACTTTCTGGGGAAAAAGATCAAAAAGTAATTTAATCCAAGTCCAGGAGTTGCATCTGTCCATTAATGTAAATATTTTATAGCATTATAGTCTTCAAAATATACAGTGCAAGATATATTAACATATGAATTTAAATGTAAAAAGTAGGTACCTGAAAGAAGTGCAGATACTGTAAGGTAAAATAACATCATTATGACAGGAGGAGATCATACACACATTGACATTTAGAGCAACACACGAGCTGAGAACTGTTTATGAACTCATTCTGAACTGTTTTTCTAAGCTCCACCCAATGAATAGTGAAACTGTTGATATCTTTGCCACAGGTCCAACCCACAGTAAATATATGAAGAAATTATATAAATATATACATTATATATTGAAAATTGCATTTTGATATTACGTATTTTATTTTTCTTATATCTACATTAACCAATGTACAGAGGACATGAGCATCAAAGATCTCCAAATCTCGATACATTAATAGTGTCTAGAAGCACCGCTGATTTTTCTGGATTTGGTTTCTTCTGAGATGTAAAGTAGAACAGTCGAATCGCGTTTTGTGGTCCGACAAGTCCCGGTTTCAAATGGTTTTTGGAAAGAAAAACAAAAACAGCCGTTGTGTTCTCCAGGCCAAAGAGGAAAAGGACCATCCAAGCTGTTATAAGTATCAGGATCAAAAGCCAGTGTCTGTCAAGCCATCGGTGTGTGTCAGTGATCATAGAATGAGTAACTTGCACATCTGTGAGGATGGCATTAATGCAGAAAGAATGTACAAATTTTGGAGCAACTTGAACTGCCATCCACATGCCATCTTTTCCATGGACATCCCTGCATTTTCCAGCAGGACAACGCCAGACCACATACTGCCCGGATTACAAGCGCATGGCTGTGTAAACAGAGAGTGCATGTGCTAGATTGTCCTGCCTGCAGTCCAGACCTGTCTCCAACTGAGAATTGTGATGTATTATGAACTGCACAATGTGGCAACGAAGGCCCCATATGATTGTGCAGCTGAAGAACTGTATAATGGAAAAATGGGGGAAAATTCTGCTTACTATTGTTAAAAAACTTTTGTGTTTAGCGTCCAAAGCTTTATAAATGTTATTAGAAGAAATTGTGATGTTGCATAGAGGTAAACACTTCACTCTTCCCATTTATTTGGAGCAAGTTGCAATCATCTGATTCAAAATGTGAGTATTTAAAAAAATTCACAGGGTAAAACATCAAATAATGTGTTGTTTTAGTGCTTTCTATTTACAAGTTTACATATGACTCCTTTGTTTTTATTAGCATTTTCAATACTGTGTCCAAACTTTTTCAGAATTGGTGTTGTCGATATTAACATATTATTGTATTGTATTGTAAATGAGCTACATAGTGTCCGAATCTGAATGTCTGTGTGATCCGATATGTGTATCTCCACTACTGTATAAACACAACATCACAAACTCCACCTCTGATACCAATGCATGTCTCTAGTATAGTTTTTCTTTGTCTGCAACTGCAAAGATTATTTTTAATTGGGGGGAAAAAAAAAAGATTTCTTGCAAAGAATATAGTCATTGCTGCCATCATAACAAACATGATGGAAAATATAATGAGATGATGGCAAAATATGTGTCAGAATAAGCTAGTCCGTTTTAGATTCTCTAATTCAAAAACTTGTGAAAGAGCACCAACCCCTGGATTTCTGAGCAACTTTTTTTACTCTCATGATGCTGAACTGTATCAGCTTGTTTTCTTTGATCTGTGACAGGGCAGAGTTGAAGAATGGACAAGTTTTTGGATAAATTGAAAACATATTCGATAATTTGATAAAATTGTGCATTTTCATATATTTTATTGTTGATAATCTTTGTGCCATCATACTTTTTTCACAGCTATGACTTAAAAACAAAAAAAATACTGCAGAATTTTACATATAGGGCACGACATTGCATCTTACATCATTATATTACTGTACAACAGGAGTTTTTTTTTCTTTTTGCTGTTGTAATAGCTCCAGGATCAGAGAAAGAATAGTCAAAGGTTATTGCCATTCAGGTTTTTGTACAGTGTAGAAGGGTTTCCTGTTACTGTGGGCTCCAGGGCACAGTAGTATATTGCAGCATCTGTCCCTTCAGTTTTGGAGATATCCAGGTCCAGTTGTTTCTTGTCCTTATGAGCTTCAGCTGCAAGTCGGTCTTTCTGTGCTGGAGCCACATTCTCAAAAGTCATTAGGAGAAATTCTGGGGCTGTGTTAGGATACTGTCTGTACCACTGAAAATTGTTAATATTACTTCCACTATAGTTACAGTAAAGAGTAACGGTTTCTCCTTCTAAAGCATCCTTTTTAGTAGAGAGGGATGTTATTTCATTTGCATGAACATTCTCTGGAAAAAGACAACAAAACATTAATGCTGCATCTGCAAATTAATGAACAACTTATATAGCTCAATAATAACAACAACAACAAGTACTGTATGACTTTGAAATAAATATCAATATCAGTTAATCACCTGCAAGAATAGCCATAACTGTAAAGTAAATAAACATCATTCTGTCTGATATACAGAAAAAGCTACAGCAGTAAGTAGAGCCTCCAATATTTCTGTTGTACTCTTCCTCATAAAGCTCCACCCTGTGAAAGACTTCTTACTCTCTTTTTTGTTCTGGGCAACTGATAGTAACAGGATAACTGTGGGTGCATGATGTCATAGATATGTTGTTTATTATTTAGGATGAAAAATATATTTCCTTTCTTTTTTTTACATTATTTATAGCTTTTCATTATATTATATGTGCTTCCCACACTCTCAGAACTTATGGTAAAACACAAAATGTTCTTGTAGTTTGCTCATGTAAATTATTTAAGCTAGTCAGTATTGCTTCTTTGAACTATACTATTTATTGTATATCACATTAAACTGCTGTCAATAAGTCTATATTAGTGCTCACTTTTTCTAAACATGGCACAGAATTGAATTGTGCCAACATTGTATTGTCTTTGAGTTTGCAAAACACTCTTAAAAATACTGTACTTACATTATATGGGAGAGAGTAACATTGGTACTTTCTTAAGCATATTTTTAAGAACTATGAGTTGTTGTAACATTTCCAAGAAAAAAGTAAATGTATTTTTTTGATCAGTTAGATTGAATGTCAATATGGTTGGTGATAGAGTAAAGACAGGATAGATTGGAATTGGTGATAAATAAAATAAGTAAATCCCATCTGTAAGCATTGAAATATTGCAACTGAACAGATTAGCATGATGGAATGAAATTACACAAAGTGCCTTTCCACGCATGGATCGCCACCATGTGGGGAAACAAAATATTTGAGCTGTCTTTTTTTTTTTAAGCCTGAAAGAAAAGCTTCTCTATTGCAAGCTGAGAAACCGCTAACTGCACTACATAGTGCTGGACTACAAGCTAACTTGGCAATTGTGGAATCGATCATTTAAAGGTATAGATCATCCAAAAATTTTTATTCTCTCATGATTTACTCACCTTCATGCCCTCCCAGATGTGTATGTTCTTCTTTCTTCTGCAGAACGAAGATTATGGTTTTTAGAAGAATATTTCAGCTCTGTAGGTTCTCACAATGCAAGTGAATGGGTGCAAAATTTAGAAAAAAAAAAAAAAAAGTCGAGATTGACTGAGCATAGACGAGAATTTAAAGTAAAAATGTACTTAAATATTGATCTGTTTCTCACCCAAATCTATCAGATCATGTCAGAATACATGGATTTAACTACCAGAGTTGTCTGGGTTACTTTTTATTTTTCACTTATGTGGATTACGGATTTAAACATTTTTGGAACCCATTCAATTGTATTGTATGTACCTACAGAGCCGAGAATGTATTCCAAAAATCTTCCATTTTGTTCAGAAGAAGACAGAAAGTCATACACATCTGGGATGGCATGAGTGTGCGGAAATGATGAGATAATATACATTTTTAGGTGAACTAATCCTTAAAGTCTCTATTCAATGTTTATTATCTTTGGTTAATCTGGAAATGTTGCTCTAAATTAAATATTATAACATTACATACAGTGATAAACTGATCAGCATTTAGATTATTCTGGTCATTGTTAACCACTCAATGCTCTGAGGCAATACTTGGCTGATTGTACTTTCTACATTATCTTGCAATTTGTGTAAGCATTGAGCTTTACACCGATCAGCCACTACATTAAAACCACCTGCGTAATATTGTATAGGTCCCCCTAGTGCCCCCAAAACAGCGCCAACCTATTCTACTCATCACACTCACACAGAGTGGTTATTTGAGTTACCATAATCTTTGTCAGCTCAAACCAATCAGGCCATTCTCTGTTGACCGCTCTCTTGAACAAGGCGTTTCCATCCCCAAAACTGCTGCTCACTGGATGTTTCTTTTTTTTTTTGGCACCATTCAGAGTAAATTGTAGAGACTGTTGTGTGCGAAAATCCCAGGAGATCTGCAGATACAGAAATACTCAAACCGACCCATCTGGTACCAACAATCATGTCATGGTCCAAATCACTGAGATCACATTTTTCCCCATTCTGATGGTTGATGTGAACATTAACTATAGCTCCTGACTCAAATCTGCATGATTTTATACCCTGCACTGCTGTCAAATGATTGGCTTATTAAATAATTGCATGGATGATTGTTGGTGCCAGATGGGCTGGTTTGAGTATTTCAGTATCTGCTGATGTTCTGGAATTTTCACACATAACAGTCTCTAAAATTTACTCTGAATGGTGCCAAAAAAAAAACATCAAGTGAGCAGCAGTTCAGCGGATAGAAATGCCTTGTTCAAGAGAGAGTTCAAGAGAGAGGTCAACAGAGAATGGTCTGACTGGTTCGAACTGACACAGTCTATAGTAACTCAAATAACCAATCTGTACATTTGTGGTAAGAAGAATGCTATTCTGATAAGCGGGTTGGTGCTGATTTGGCGGCACGAAGAAGAGATACACCAAATTAGGCAGGCGGTTTTAATGTTGTGGCTGATTGTGTATGTTATATACATAGTAGAGTACAGCGCCCTCTTCTGGGTAAAGGCTGAATGACTTCTCTTGTGAGATATCAAACACATTGCTAGGTGGTTTGGACTAGTATTTTGGTCTTTGATGATCTTCTTCTGGGTTTATCAAATGTCTTTTAACTGTAGGTGTAATACATTTTAGGCTTTTGTACAGTGTTCCAGGTTTCCTGTCACTGTGGGCTCCAGGCACAGTAATACAGAGCAGACAGACAAATGACGGATCAGGTGGATCTGAATATTCTGTGACAAGAAAGAGGAACTCTGGTCGAGATCCTGGATATTGACGGTAACATTGCAAGTTGTTTACGTTCCCACTGTAGTTACAGGAGAGAATCAAATTGTTACCTAAAAAAATATAATGTTTATAGGATAATGGTATTATTGTGTTTGCAAATTAATCCCCTGTAAAAAAGAAAACAAAATGAAAGAAATGCAACTTTTATTTATTATGCAGAAGACAGATTTACTCATCAGATGCTCTAAAATTATATTTATACAAGTGTTTCATTTTCTGGCTTTGAATCTTTATCTTAGATCATGATGATTCGCTGACAAATGAAACATTTCTTAAATACAAATAATGAAAATGACATCCAACAAAAGAGAAGCATGATGTATGACTGTCAGAGGATTGATGACAAAGACAAATTAGAGTGACTCTAAATCTTCCTTCTTGTACATTTATACACTTTGTGAGAGAGCTTCACCCTCTCTTATTCTGATAAATACAGGGCTTTTCTATACATGTCAACACTTCAAAGTGATTTGTACTTGATTGATGTTAGAATATGTTCGAAGAATAACATTAGAACACCATGATATTTTATAAGATGTTGTTTAGATATTTTCTAATGTAAGGTGATTGTTGTCTCTGATTTTTGTACAATGTAGAAGGGTTTCCTGTTACTGTGGGCACCAGTGCACAGTAGTATATTGCAGAGTCTGCCGTCTTAGTTTCGGAGATCTCTAGGTCAAGTTGTTTTTTGTGCTTTTGAGCTTTAGCAGCAAGACGCTCCTTCTTCTCCGGACCCATATTCTCAAAAACTTGTAAAGTAAATTCTGGGGCAGTGTTGGGATACTGTCTGTACCACTGAAGACTCCTTATATTACTTTCACTCTAATTGCAGGAAAGAATAATGTTTTCTCCATCTAAAGCATGCTTTTCAGTCGAGAGGGTTGTTATTGGATTTGAAAAGACACTTTCTGGAAAGAACATTTAAAACAAAAGAAGAAAAGTCACCTTAATTGAAGTTCAGTAGCTGTATCTGTCCAGTAATGTAAATCTTATTCTAGTTATATTAACATATGACTTTAAATAGCAAAGTTTAGTACCTGTAAGAAGTGCCAAAAGTGTGATGTAAAAGAACATCATAGTGTCTGAAGAAGAACTGCACAATGACATAGAGTAGTAACACAAGAGCTGCTTCTGTGGAAATGTTCTGAACTCATCTCTGCTGTACCCATTCTCACAAAGCTCCACCCTAAGAATTGTGAAACTATTGGTAGAAACTAATTTGCCTTTCATTTCAGTGAAAAGAAATAAGGAACTCTCATCCAGATCTGAAATACTACTGCAAATCCTTTAATTGATCTTATTTATTGCAGTGAAAATCCAACACGATTGTGGATCTCCACATAGTAACATGTAGCACAAGGATCTGAGACAGAACAGTACAGTTGGTAAGTGTTATATCACAGGTTTTTGTACAGTGTAGAAGGGGTTTCCTGTTACTGTGGGCACCAGGGCACAATAGTATATTGCAGCATCTGCCACTTCAGTTTTGGAGATCTCCAGGTCAAGTTGTTTCTTGTCCTTTTGAGCTTTAGCAGCAAGTCGGTCTTTCTGTGCTGGAGCCACATTCTCAAAAGTCATTAGGAGAAATTCTGGGGCCGTGTTAGGATACTGTCTGTACCACTGAAAAGAGTTAATAGTACTTCCGCTATAGTTACAGTAAAGAGTAACGGTTTCTCCTTCTAAAGCATCCTTTTTAGTAGAGAGGGATGTTATTTCATTTGCATGAACATTCTCTGGAAAAAGACAACAAAACATTAATGCTGCATCTGCAAATGAATGAACAACTTGTATAGCTCAATAACAACAACAACAAGTACTGTATGACTTTGAAATAAATATCAATATCAGTTAATCACCTGCAAGAATAGCCATAACTGTAAAGTAAATAAACATCATTCTGTCTGATATACAGAAAAAGCTACAGCAGTAAGTAGAGCCTCCAATATTTCTGTTGTACTCTTCCTCATAAAGCTCCACCCTGTGAAAGACTTCTTACTCACTTTTTTGTTCTGGGCAACTGATAGTAACAGGATAACTGTGGGTGCATGATGTCATAGATATGTTGTTTATTATTTAGGATGAAAAATATATTTCCTTTCTTTTTTTTTACATTATTTATAGCTTTTCATTATATTATATGTGCTTCCCACACTCTCAGAACTTATGGTAAAACAGAAAATGTTCTTGTAGTTTGCTCATGTAAATTATTTAAGCTATTGCTTCTTTGAACTATACTAATTATTGTATATCACATTAATCTGCTGTCAATAAGTCTATATTAGTGCTCACTTTATCTAAACATGGCACAGAATTGAATTGTTCCAACATTGTATTGTCTTTGAGTTTGCAAAACACTCTTAAAAATACTGTACTTACATTATATGGGAGAGAGTAACATTGGTACTTTCTTAAGCATATTTTTAAGAACTATGAGTTGTTGTAACATTTCCAAGAAAAAAGTAAATGTATTTTTTTGATCAGTTAGATTGAATGTCAACATGGTTGTTGATAGAGTAAAGACAGGATAGGTTGGAATTGGTGATAAATTAAATAAGTAAATCCCATCTGTAAGCATTGAAAATATTACAACTGCACAGATTAGCATGATGGAATGAAATGACACAAAGTGCCTTTCCACATGTGAAACACTGTGATTTAAGCATGGATCGCCACCATGTGGGGAAACAAAATATTTGAACTGTCTTTTTTTTTTTAAGCCTGAAAGAAAAGCTTCTCTATTGCAAGCTGAGAAACCGCTAACTGCACTACATAGTGCTGGACTACAAGCTAACTTGGCAATTGTGGAATCAATCATTTAAAGGTATAGATCATCCAAAAATATTTATTCTCTCATGATTTACTCACCCTCATGCCCTCCCAGATGTGTATGTTCTTCTTTCTTCTGCAGAACGAAGATTATGGTTTTTAGAAGAATATTTCAGCTCTGTAGGTTCTCACAATGCAAGTGAATGGGTGCAAAATTTTAATTTTTTGAGATTGACTGAGCATAGACGAGAATTTATAGTAAAAATGTACTTAAATATTGATCTGTTTCTCACCCAAATCTATCAGATCATGTCAGAATACATGGATTTAACTACCAGAGTTGTCTGGGTTACTTTTTATTTTTCACTTATGTGGATTACGGATTTAAACATTTTTGGAACCCATTCAATTGTATTGTATGTACCTACAGAGCCGAGAATGTATTCCAAAAATCTTCCATTTTGTTCAGAAGCAGACAGAAAGTCATACACATCTGGGATGGCATGAGGATGAGGAAATGATGAGAGAATTTGCATTTTTAGGTGAACTAATCCTTTAAGTCTATATGCAATGTTTATTATCTTTGGTTAATCTGGAAATTTTGCTCTAAATTTAAAATTGTAAAATTACATACAGTGATAAACTGATCAGCATTTAGATTATTCTGGTCATTGTTAACCACTCAATGCTCTGAGGCAATACTTGGCTGATTGTACTTTCTACATTATCTTGCAATTTGTGTAAGCATTGAGCATTACACCGATCAGCCACAATATTAAAACCACCTGCCTAATATTGTGTAGGTCCCACTCGTGCCCCCAAAACAGCGCCAACCTATTCTACTCATCACACTCACACAGAGTGGTTATTTGAGTTAGCATAATCTTTGTCAGCTCAAACCAATCAGGCCATTCTCTGTTGACCTCTCTCTTGAACAAGGCGTTTCCATCCGCAGAACTGCTGCTCACTGGATATTTCTTTTTGGCACCATTCAGAGTAAATTGTAGAGACTGTTGTGTGCTAAAATCCCAGGAGATCTGCAGATACAGAAATACTCAAACCGACCCATCTGGTACCAACAATCATGTCATGGTCCAAATCTCTGAGATCACATTTTTCCCTATTGTGATGGTTGATGTGAACATTAACTATAGCTCCTGACCCATATCTGCATGATTTTATACACTGCACTGCTGCCAAATGATTGGCTTGTTAAATAATCGCATGGATGATTGTTGGTGCCAGATGGGCTGGTTTGAGTATTTCAGTATCTGCTGAACTTCTGGAATTTTCACACATAACAGTCTCTAAAATTTACTCTGAATGGTGCCAAAAAAAAACATCAAATGAGTGGCAGTTCTGCGGATAGAAAGGCCTTGTTCAAGAGAGAGGTCAACAGAGAATGGTCTGACTGGTTCGAACTGACAAAGTCTACAGTAACTCAAATAACCACTCTGTACATTTGTGGTAAGAAGAATGCTATTCTGATAAGCGGGTTGGTGCTGATTTGGCGGCATGAAGAAGAGCTACACCAAATTAGGCAGGCGGTTTTAATGTTGTGGCTGATCGTGCATGTTCTATACATAGTAGAGTACAGCGCCCTCTTCTGGGTAAAGGCTATACACATAACTGGTAATCTGGTAATCAGAAGGATGCTGGTTCGAGCCCCACAGCCACCACCATTGTGTCCTTGAGCAAAAGCACTTAACTCCAGGTTGCTCTGGGGGGATTGTCCCTGTAATAAGGGCTCTGTAAGTCATTTTGGATAAAAGCACCTGCCAAATGCATAAATGTAAAGGCTGAATGACTTCTCTTGTGAGATATCAAACACATTGAAACACAATGCTAGGTGGTTTGGACTAGTATTTTGGTCTTTGATGATCTTCTGGGTTTATCAAATGTCTTTCAACTGTAGGTGTAATACATTTTAGGCTTTTGTACAGTGTTCCAGGTTTCCTGTCACTGTGGGCTCCAGGCACAGTAATACAGAGCAGACAGACAAATGACGGATCAGGTGGATCTGAATATTCTGTGACAAGAAAGAGGAACTCTGGTCGAGATCCTGGAAATTGACGATAACATTGCAAGTTGTTTACGTTCCCACTGTAGTTACAGGAGAGAATCACATTTTTACCTAAAAAAATATAATGTTTATAGGATAATGGTATTATTGTGTTTGCAAATTAATCCCCTGTAAAAAAGAAAAAAAAAATGAAAGAAATGCAACTTTTATTTATTATGCAGAAGACAGATTTACTCATCAGATGCTCTAAAATTATATTTATACATGCGTTTCATTTTCTGGCTTTGAATCTTTATCTTAGATCATGATGATTCGCTGACAAATGAAACATTTTTAAATACAAATAATGAAAATGACATCCAACAAAAGAGAAGCATGATGTATGACTGTCAGAGGATTGATGACAAAGACAAATTAGAGTGACTCTAAATCTTCCTTCTTGTACATTTATACACTTTGTGAGAGAGCTTCACCCTCTCTTATTCTGATAAATACAGGGCTTTTCTATACATGTCAACACTTCAAAGTGATTTGTAGTTGATTGATGTTAGAATATGTTCGAAGAATAACATTAGAACACCGTGATATTTTATATGATGTTGTTTAGATATTTTCTAATGTAAGGTGATTGTTGTCTCTGATTTTTGTACAATGTAGAAGGGTTTCCTGTTACTGTGGGCACCAGTGCACAGTAGTATATTGCAGAGTCTGCCGTCTTAGTTTCGGAGATCTCTAGGTCAAGTTGCTTTTTGTGCTTTTGAGCTTTAGCAGCAAGACGCTCCTTCTTCTCCAGACCCATATTCTCAAAAACTTGTAAAGTAAATTCTGGGGCAGTGTTGGGATACTGTCTGTACCACTGAAGACTCCTTATATTACTTTCATTGTAATTGCAGGATAGAATAATGTTTTCTCCTTCTAAAGCATGCTTTTCAGTCGAGAGGGATGTTATTGGATTTGCAAAGACACTTTCTGGAAAGAACATTTAAAACAAAAGAAGAAAAGTCACCTTAATCGAAGTTCAGTAGCTGTATCTGTCCACTCATGTAAATCTTATACTAGTTATATTAACATATGACTTTAAATAGCAAAGTTTAGTACCTGTAAGAAGTGCCAAAAGTGTGATGTAAAAGAACATCATAGTGTCTGAAGAAGAACTGCACAATGACGAGTAACACAAGAGCTGCTTCTGTGGAAATGTTCTGAACTCATCTCTGCTGTACCCATTCTCACAAAGCTCCACCCTAAGAATTGTGAAACTATTGGTAGACCCTAATTTGCCTTTCATTTCAGTGATAAGAAATAAGGAACTCTCATCCAGATCTGAAATACTACTGCAAATCCTTTAATTTATATATTTTTTTGCAGTGAAAATCCAACACGATTGTGGATATCCACATTGTAACATGTAGCACCAGGATCTGAGACAGAACAGTACAGTGGGTAAGTGTCATATCACAGGTTTGTGTACAGTGTAGATGGGGTTTCCTGTTACTGTGGGCACCAGGGCACAGTAGTATATTGCAGCATCTGCCACTTCAGTTTTGGAGATCTCCAGGTCAAGTTGTTTCTTGTCCTTATGAGCTGCAGCAACATGACGGTCCTTCTGTGCTGGAGCCACATTCTCAAAAGTCATTAGGAGAAATTCTGGGGCAGTGTTAGGATACTGTCTGTACCACTGAAAATTGTCATTACTTCCACTGTAGTTGCAGGAAAGAGTAACCTTTTCTCCTTCTGAAATATGCTTTTCAGTCGATTGTGATGTTATTGGATTTGCAAAAATGCTTTCTGGAAAAAATTATAAAAAACAAACGAAGTCACTCTACGTTCATTAGTCACATCTGTAAAATCTTTTAAGAATAGTCTTTAGTAAATACAATTCCAGATATATTAACATTTGACTTTAAAAATCAATATTGGGTACCTATAAGAAGTGCAGATACTGTAAGGTAAAATAACATCATTATGGCAGGAGGAGATCATACACACATTGACATTTAGAGCAACACAAGTGCTGAGTGCTATTTCTGTATTCCTTTTGCTGTTCCCATTCTCACAAAGCTCCACCCAGAAAATGGCCAAACTCTGTTCTGTGAACTCAAACAAATTCTGTGCAGTGAATAGAGGTAACATGCCGAAGGCTTACATATACAGTCTACAGTAAATATCTGACAAAATAATTCTAATTGTGTCCTTTTGTGCTGGAGTCACATTCTCAAAAGTCATTAGGAGAAATTCTTGGGCAGTGTTTGGATACTGTCTGTACTATTGAAAAGTTGTATTATTACTTCCACTGTAGTTGCATGAAAGAATTTCTCCATCTAAAACATCTTTTTTAGTAGAGATTGATGTTATTGCATTTGAAAGATACAACAAAATATAAATTATGCATCTGTAAATAAATGAAAATATTTTAGATGTAAATGAAAAAACTTGAATGGCTTTGAAATAAATACCAATATCAGTTAATCACCTGCAAGAACCTTAAGAACTGTTAAGTAAAAGATCATCATCTGGACTGAATACAGAAAGAGCAACAGCAGATACAGCAAGAGCCTCCTGTATTTTTTGTCATAAAGCACCACCCTGTGAATGACTACTTCCTCTACATTTGTTCAACTGATAGTGCAGGATGACTGAGTCTGGGTGAAGTCAAAGGTTTTGTTTTGTTTGAGAGAAAATAGATCTGAAGATACACTATAAGCTTTTCATTATACTAGATGTGCCTACTACACCATGGACTCAACTATTGTTAAATAGTTCATGCTTTGGCAGTAGACAGTATAATAATAGTCAGTAATGCATCTTTGAACTCTTCTGTTTGTTGTATCCCACATGCTTCTGCTAATCATTTCTGTCTATTTTCTTGCACATGAACATGACAGAGAAATTAATTGTTCCAACATGAAGTTGTCTCTTAAGTTTGCATAATAAATACAGTATCATATAGGAGAAGAGTAAGAGAGATGTTATTATATTCCCAAGAAAAAAGTATTTTCTACATAAATTCACTATTATAATCAGATGCAGGTGCATCAGTCATGGAAAATAATTTTTAGAATGAATCGAAAGTACAGTAGTGAATATACATTTTCCTTGCTTTAAAATATTTAAAATGAAAGAAAATGCTGTTGTTAAGTGTAACCTGTGAATTAAATTATTAAACCCTTTCCAGTAACCACAAACTATTGGACAAATCATGGAAATTAATTGGTCAAAAAGAGATTTTTTTTTAATATAAAGTAATTATATTAAAAGAGGTCAGTATATATCAAAAAAAAAAAAGAGATAATAATAAGTTGGTGATAAATAAAATAGCATATGTGAGCATTGAAAATGTTGGAAGTAAACATAGCAGCATGATGAAATGAAATGAAAGACTCAGATGTGCCTTGTCTCAAGTGAAACAATATTATTTAGGCATGGAGCTCCACCCTGTGGGAGAAGAGGAAAGCTCTCTATAAGCTTCTTCACTGTTCTGTGCAGAGCAACCATTAACTTTTCAACAAAATGCTGCTATTGTGCTACATATACACTTGGCAATTTTAGAATTGATATTTAATCTATCTATTGCATATACTGTAGATTTAAATCACAAAATATTGTTCCAAATTTAAAATTGTTCAATTACAAACATAAACCGTAATGAACAGACCTGCATTTAGATTTATTTTGTCATTGTTAAGCACTCAAAGCTCTGAGTGAATACCTAACTTCTGGTACTTTTATACATTTTCTTGTGACTTATATTGAGTGTGTGGAACCATTTACTGTGTGTGCATGAGGACTACAGAGTAGAGCATGTCAGCCTCTTATGAGAAAAATCACATTCAAACTTTTGTGATCTTAATAATGTCTGTAGGGTTAATCTAATGTCTTTCAAATCAGGTGTAATACATTTTTGTACAGTGTTCACATTCCTGTCACTGTGGGCTCCAGGTCACAGTAGTACAGAGCAGAGTCTGTTTCTTCAGCAGAGGAGATCGTAAGATCCAGACTTTTCATGTCTGTTTTAGCTTTTGCTGACAGACGAAGTGAAGGATCAGATGCATTAAAAAATTCTGTGATAAGAATGAGGAACTCTGGTTGAGATCTCTGATATTGACGATACCATTGTACATTGTTTACATTCAGTACAGATTACATTGTAGTTACAGGAAAGAATCACATTTTCTCCTCTGAAGATCTGTTCAGAATCAGTGGGAAATGGTAGAATTGTGTTTGCAAAGTAATTCTCTCTAAAACAAAAAAAAGAATGCATCTTTAATACTGATTTAAGCAGATGCTCTAAAATTAACATTTTAGTCATGTATCACATTGTTTGGCTTTTATTTTTTATCTCGTATGTATCATGATTATACCCTGACAACTGAAACTTATCTTACCTATGAATAATGAAAATGACATCCAAATTGATTACAAATTGTTGCAGGAGTGTATACAGTATGTTGTTTACATATTTTCTAATGTAATGCGAGAGTCATTCCAGGTTTTTGAACAGTGTAGAAGTCTTTCCTGTTACTGTGGGCACCAGTGCACAGTAGTATATCACTGAGTCTGTCACTTCAGTTTTGGAGATTTCCAGGTACACATGTTTTTTGCCTTTATTAGCTGCTGCAACATGACGGTCCTTCTTTGCTGGACCCGTAGTCTCTGAAACTTGCAAGAGATATTCTGGGGCAGTGTTGGGATACTGTCTGTACCACTGAAGGCTATATATATTACTTCCACTGTAGTTGCAGAAAAGAGTGACATTTTCTCCTTCCAAAGCATGCTTTACAGCAGAGAGGGATGTTATTGTATTTGCAAAAACACTTTCTGGAAAGAAAAAAGAATCAATCAGTGCACCCTCAATAATTAAATAACTTCATTAATCTAAATTTGGTATAAGAATAGAGTCTTAAAAATACTACATATAAATATATCAACGTGTGGAAATATAAAATTGAAATACCTGTAAGAAGTCCCAAAATGACAAAACAAACGAACATTATGAAAGCAGGTGATATTCAAAATGAGATATGGAGAAACACTGGAGCTGAGTGGCTCTTTTGTGGAAATGTTTTACATGACATTCAACATAAACTTCCTTCAGCTCTACCCATTCACACAAAGCTCCACCCTGAGGAACCCTCTGTTGATTCTTCATTATTAATAGTGGCAACAGGCGGCAGGTATAGAGCCACAGATACTTGTCACAACAGAACTGAATGACTAGACCTTATTATACAAATTTTGTCATTTTATATTCAGTTTGATATGCATAAAAATGGCAACTTTCTTTGCAGAATAGTGAGCATTCAGTTACATGATATACAGTAATTGCTTAGTTATTAAACTTATAATAATCAAAACATAAAATGCCCTAAATCTTAATGTCACAAAGTTGCAAAATAGATTATTATAACATTAAGTAATCTCACTCAAATAAATCCACAAACTGATAAGTGACATTATGGTTGAAAATCTGAATGACTGTCATCAGATATGTGCAACTCCACTATCTACAGAACATACAACATCATAAAACCAGATGCATGTGTCTAGCCATGCATTTCTTCTCCCCCTCTAGCATGTTTAAGATCATGCCAACATGTTTCTATTTTAATGATAAGCATTGCCACTATCCTAAGAAATGTAAAGATGAGATGTTCATTGTTATAGTACTGATATAGAATCTACTAATTAGCAAATTTTCTGTGGTGAAGAGGTAACTACTGTATAATTCAATTGTCACAGAATTTTAAAGGGCTAGCTCTTCAGGATTGCATGGCTACTCATTTTTACTAGTCAAGTAACCATCCTAAAAAGTAACCAATTACTAAGTTACTCAGCAGCACAATGTTTCCCTTATGTAAATAGGTGTGTCCTAAACCGTACACTTCTGCACTCTTCTACATCAGTGTACTCTTCTACAGTAGTGTAATTAGTGCGAGTAGTATGTTTACACTGATCATGCATCAAAAAGAAGTGTACTGTGAATACCTGGATGATGCATGTTTTCAACCGTCAAAACGGAGCGTGGAATATTGGCAGAGATGGACAGTAACAAAATACATTTACTTCAGTACTGTATTTAAATACACCTTTTGAGTATCTGTACTTTACTTGAGTATTAGTTTTTCTGGAAACTTGTGACTTTAACTTCACTACATCTGAAAGACAAATATCGTACTTTTCACTCCACTACATTTCAATCAAGGTACTCGAGTAGAAAGTTGTTACTATGTAGCAGGTTTGAAAATCAGTGGAGGATTTGTTTTTCTTTTCTAAAACGTGATTGTTTTTTAACAGGTGACAGACAGCCTATCAGTAATCACTCTTGTAGGGTCATGTGTCGTGAAGTTTAATCATTTCCCAGCATTATTTTAACTCTGATCAGTTGGCAAAATGGAAGACGGCGGTTCCTCGGCGCAGTGAACTATGGCCATACTTAGAAAATATGTTCCAGTTTTTTGAAAATGTTAAAGATTAGTTTCGTTAAATGTTTTTGCCTAAAACGAACCATATCACAGCCTTCAAAAACTCGCCGTCCAACCTGCCGAAGCATATTGAGATATGTAAACTTTTAATTTCTTGTGAAAGCTTGAAATTATCTGTGCTTAAGAGCTACAGTTTCAGTATGAAGTATGGTCAGTAGAATAATTTTTTATTGATTTGCCAACCAAGTTGACATAGCCTTGTGGATACGCCGCTAACGCATAGGTAACGTTCAACAATGACGTTAGTTAGCATGCAAAAGCGTGAATTCAAATATAAATTGTAAGTATTACAACAATGCAACAATAAGAAAACAATGCGTTGACATAAAAAAGGAAATTAACTTTTGATACTTAAGTACTTTTAAAACCAAGTGCTTCTGTACTTTTACTTAAGTAAAAATCTGTCTTTACAACTTTCACTTGTAATGGAGTAATATTTGACCAGAAGTATCTGTACTTTCACTCAAGTAATGGAGTTGTGTACTTTGTCCACCTCTGAATATTGGACACTTGATGCACTCAGCACTCATGGCTTGCCATACAAAGTGGAAGGGGTGGAGTTACCTTGCTGCATTGCTGGTCTGACAAAACAATTGTAAAGAATGCCACTATCCTATGAGATTTAAAACAAACAAACAAACAAACAAAAAACTTAAAGTTAGAAACTTCAGCCAAGACAGCACCTTACAAATATTAGTTGAATGTTTTATCATTACCACATGCTGTGTTATTATGCAAGTAGTTTGAGATACAGGTGTTGTTCAGAGGTTGGCTAATGCGCTAAAGCTAGTGGCAACACATTGCTTGCGTTTGAAACGTCACTTTAATCAGCTGTTAAATGGCGGATTCCGCATAATTAAAAACTGTTGTAGCGTTCCATTTGGGACAATAATACACTTTTAAAATGCATACACTACATGGCTAGATTGTTAGTGCATAGTGTAGGCTGTAGTGTGTCATTTAGAACACAGCTCATGACTCTGAGGTTGTGTTAACCTAAGTGGTTTCACTTATTTCCACATTTTAAAGGTGTACTTACTAACTTTTTGTTCATGTCATCTTGGAATTACAGTGACAGCAGGTCATGTGACTCTAAATTGGCAGCTCCCATAGGGGCTTGTATGACTAGAGTCCTCATCTCATGTGAGTGGTCATGATTTTATATATATATATATGTTTCGAAATTGCAATTCATTCCTATTTTTTAATGGGAAAAAATTACTGATTGCACCTTTAAGAAGATTGATGGATAATTCCAAATAACATCTGTCTATTTCACAGATAAAATATATGTTAGAAAGCCATATAAACCACAGCACGTTCATTTTCATTTAACCAGTTTTTCTGTACGTACTGCACATGGTATGTTTATAGCTTCACTAAGTGAGTGATTGAAGAGAAAGTCCAAGCAACTGAAATGACGCAGATCACGGTGAGAAACGAAAGCATGCAACAAGTATCTCCATTGACAGCTATGTTGCTTATAAACATGGTGTTGTCATACACAGTACAAAAACAGTAATTTCCCTAAAGTTTCTTGATTAATTTCAGGGCGCATCACAAGAATTTAATGGCTTGCATGTGAAAAATAAAACTTTTAATGTCCACAGTGCGATTCCCTCACACATGCTTCATAAACGCAAAGTGTTGAGGTTAACTTAATTTATAATGTATAAATATCTCCTTTCCTCCCAATTTGGAATGCCCAATTCCCACTACTTAGTAGATCCTCGTGGTGGTGTGGTTACTCACCTCAATCTGGGTGGTGGAGGACAAGTCTCAGTTGCCTCCGCTTCTGAGACAGTCAATCCAAACATCTTATCATGTGGCTAGTTGTGCATGACTCCGCGGAGACTCCCAGCATGTGGAGGCTCATGCTACTCTCTGCAATCCACACACAACTTACCACGTGCTCCATTGAGAGCGAGAACCACTAGTTGCGACCACAAGGAGGTTACCCATGTGACTCTAACCTCTCTAGCAACCGGGCCAATTTGGTTGCTTAGGAGACCTGACTGGAGTCACTCAGAACACCCTGGATTCGAGCTTGCGACTCCAGGGGTGGTAGTGAGCATCAGAACTCACTGAGTTACTCGTGCCCCTATTCATACTTTATTAATATTTATACTAGCACAATTAAAATAAATTTTTTTTTTAGATAAGATTAGATTCAACTTTATTGTCATTGTGCAAAATACAAGTACAGAGCCAATGAAATGCTCTGCGTCCCAATTTGTAGACTTGTAATTTTCCTCCTGATATCACCATATGTAACAATAGCATCTGTAATCATGTGATCCACAAGTACTTGGCACATACCCAACATGTTGACTTTTGACAAAACTAACAGACTAACCGAGAAGTCAACTCTTAGGTTCAACAGCTACAACTTGCCAAAACTGTCATTATTTATTCACCCTCATGTTTTTCCATTTCAATAAGTGTTTCTTTCTTCCAATGAACACAAAAGGAGATGTTAGGCAGAATGTTACCTTCGGTCACAATTCACTCTCATTGCTTCCTTTTTCCATACAAAAAGTAAATGGTGACTGAAGCTGTCAGCATCCTTACATTCTGCCTCACACATAACCTTTTATTTTCAGGTGGTCATAGATTTGGAACAACATACTGTAAAGGTGAGTATATAGTGAACATTTTGGGGTGAACCATCACTTTAAGATAGTGGTCTTCAAACAGGGGGCCTCAGCAAACTTTCGAGGGGGCCACACGATGACTAATTAAAAAACAAAAGTTTATTATTCATCAATTAATGAATTTGCAATGGGGCCCTTGGAGTTAAAAAGGCTGAGAACCTCTGCAGAGGAAGAGTAATGAAAATGTTTTATCAGAAGACCACTAATGTACAAAATCTTTGTACATGAGCTCCACCCTGTGGCTGAATGCATTTTGTATGTGATTGTATAGGTTCAGGAGATCTTTCAGCATGAGTTTTGTTTTAAATGTAGCCCTGCTAAAATATTAGTGTAGACCTGTTCAAATGTTATAGTGTAACCTTGGTAAAACATTAAGGTATCTTAATTGATTGTTTATTTATATATTTTATTTTCTGTATGTGTTAAAAGAATATACATGGTTATTTGATGTTGCATTGAAAAAATAAACAAAAACATTGATGTGAAGGTTTACATGTACATAACTGTGAGCATGTCTGTGATTGGTTAAGAAGGAGGGGCGGGGAGGAACGAAGTAGAGAGCGAAGGGGAAAAGAGAGTGAGTAAAGTTTAGAGAGAGCTAAAGCTATTCTTTAACTACTGTAAAGGACGCTTTTAATAGATTATTGTGTGATTGTTTAAGCAGTGAGAGATAGCAATTTCTCTCATAAGTGGTTTCAAGCAGATCGAGATTGTGAGTGTTATAGACCATAAATTCACTTCTAGAACAACGAAGTGAATGGAGTTGACCACTTCTTGCCGAAGAGTCTTAGGAAGAACCAGATAGCACCATGAGATCCAGGAAATTATCAGTGGTTCCTCTGGCAACGGTGGAATGTTTGTGATATCTGTGTTCAAAGGACCGATCGCTCATGAAATGTGAAGGGTATGAAGAAAAACTCGGATTGCTAACAGTGAGGTATCCATTTTGTTCGAAGCACTTGCACCATCAAAGTAACAGGACTGCAAGTTTTATTTAATTTTATTTCAAAGAGTTTGAGTGTAAGTTTGACACGATCACGTGCGTATTGACATTCCAAAGGGTGAAACCTCTCTACAATAATGCCAATATTCTAATATTGGCAATGGTGTTTGAGCCCCACCTGTTTTGGCGCGAAACTGACCGCTCGTTGGCGCGAAACTGACCGCTCGTTTTGGCATGAACTGACCGCTATAAAACAGGTGCATTCCCTCAGAATCTCTGACTGAGAACAAGGAGCGCATTGCTGGTGCCTCAAGAACTCTGAGTCTTGTGGTGTGGCTAGCGTTTGCAATGTCTCATTCCCTTCGTCTCAGGGAACCTAGGTTATGTACGTAACCAAGACGTTCCCTTACGACTTCAGTCCACTTGACATCACGTTTACTAACGCATATGGGGAACAGAATCCCATCACGCTGCTCTACATGACATAACTTCCTAAGGAGGAAACATGGCAGCGTAGTCTTATGGGACGACGACCGACATGTGTATGCTGCAGTGAGTGAACCTCATGATGGCAAGGAGGAGAGCACTCATAATTAATATATGAGTTATGGCCATATAGTATGAATTACTCTTTATGAACAAGGCCAGGAGGGGAGTTTATTTATAATGAAGTGCTTGTGACTTATGGAATTTTAACAGCCTTGAATGCAGGCGGTTGTGTAAATGATGTGGAGCCCGTACTTAAAAAGGGGGCATAAGTATATAGATATCTATCTATCTATCTATCTATCTATCTATCTATCTATCTATCTATCTATCTATCTATCTATCTATCTATCTATCTATCTATATATATATATATATATATATATATATATATATATATGGCAGGGTGGAGGGCGGGGCCGGGATGTGATTATACACACCCGGTCCCTTATCAGGCTAAATAAGCCTCCGAGAGGGATAAAGGCCGATGACAGACGGTGGTGCGTGGAGAGAGAGATAGTTTACGGACATGTCCGTCATGTGTGTGTTTGTCAATCACCTCTGTTCTTCCAAACTCTCTCCATTGCTTGGCGAAGCAGCTCCCTGTCAGTGGTGCGTACACGGTCCTCGCCCTCAGAACGAGGGTGATTCGTGAGCGAAGCGACTTGAGACTCATGTCCTCACAGTGAGGACAGTCTGTCTCCATGAGAGCTGACTCTGCGTGGGCACGGCCCAGACAGAAAACGCAGCTCTCTCTGACGGTGGGATGTGTCTCTCGCACAAGGAACATGAAAAAGATGCGAACCCGTAAGTGGATCTTCTAGATATATAAATATAAATGTACAGTCAGGTCCATGAATATTGGGACATCGACACAATTCTAATCTTTTTGGCTCTATACACCACCACAACAGATTTGAAATGAAACAAACAAGATGTGCTTTAACTGCAGACTTTCAGCTTTAATTTGAGGGTATTTACATCCAAATCAGGTGAACGGTGTAGGAATTACAACAGTTTGTATATGTGCCTCCCACTTTTTAAGGGACCAAAAGTAATGGGACAATTGGCTGCTCAGCTGATCCATGGCCAGGTGTGTGTTATTCCCTCATTATCCCATTTACAAGGAGCAGATAAAAGGTCCAGAGTTCATTTCAAGTGTGCTATTTGCATTTGGAATCTGTTGCTGTCAACTCTCAATATGAGATCCAAAGAGCTGTCACTATCAGTGAAGCAAGCCATCATTAGGCTGAAAAATCTAAACAAACCCATCAGAGAGATAGCAAAAACATTAGGTGTGGCCAAATCAACTGTTTGGAACATTCTTAAAAAGAAAGAAAGCACCGGTGAGCTCAGCAACTTCTTTCCCTGGTGAAGAAAACACCTTTCACAACAGTTGGCCAGATCAAGAACACTCTCCATGAGATAGATGTATGTGTGTCAAAGTCAACAATGAAGAGAAGACTTCACCAGAGTGAATACAGAGAGGGTTCACCACAAGATGTAAACCATTAGTGAGCCTCAAAAACAGGAAGGCCAGATTAGAGTTTGACAAACAACATCTAAAAAAACCTTCACAGTTCTGGAACAACATCCTATGGACAGATGAGACAAAGATCAACTTGTACCAGAGTGATGGGAAGAGAAGAGTATGGAGAAGGAAAGGAACTGCTCATGATCCAAAGCATACCACCTCATCAGTGAAGCATGGTGGTGGTAGTGTCATGGCGTGGGCATGTATGGCTGCCAATGGAACTGGTTCTCTTGTATTTACTGATGATGTGACTGCTGACAAAAGCACCAGGATGAATTCTGAAGTGTTTCGGGCAATATTATCTGGTCATATTCAGCCAAATGCTTCAGAACTCATTGGACGGCGCTTCACAGTACAGATGGACAATGACCCGAAGCATACTGCGAAAGCAACCAAAGAGTTTTTAAGGGAAAGAAGTGGAATGTTATGCAATGGCCAAGTCAATCACCTGACCTGAATCCGATTGAGCATGCATTTCACTTGCTGAAGACAAAACTGAAGGGAAAATGCCCCAAGAACAAGCAGGAACTGAATACAGTTGCAGTAGAGGCCTGGCAGAGCATCACCAGGGATGAAACCCAGCGTCTGGCTATGTCTATGCATTTCAGACTTCAGGCTGTAATTGACTGCAAAAGGATTTGCAACCAAGTATTAAAAAGTGAAAGTTTGATTTATGATTGTTAATCTGTCCCATTACTTTTGGTCCCTTAAAAAGTGGGAGGCACATATACCCTATATGTAAATACCCTCAAATTAAAGCTGAGGATGCTGAGGTCCGTTCACCAGCGAAGCGTCAGTCGGCGAGGTGGAGTGATGTTCACCGGAGCAATGCAGGGGAGCGGAGAGTCTTCTCGCTGCCGTGAAGATTCTGTCCGCTGACTGGTGTGAATCGACGGCGAAGGTAGAGGGCTTCGAGACAAGAGGTAATCGCTGTCTTGAAGGAAGTCAGTTTCGGCGCCAAAACAGGTGGGGCTCAAACACCATAGCCAATATTAGAATATCACCTGAAACAGGCAAGCAAACATCATTGTTGTCATCAACACAAATCACAAATGATTAATGTCTGATTACCTGTATTTGAAACAAGGAATATTTAATTAAAAAGACTGTTTGCCCGAAAATGAAAAAAAAAGACAAAAAAAAAAAAATGTACGTTCTGATTAACGTTTTCCTTTGTGTTCCTCAGAAAAAAGTTGTACTGTTTTGAAATAATCTGAGGGTAAGTAAATGATGACAGAATTTTTTTTAAAGTATTCCACTTGAATGTCAAGTATCTTACCTGCAAAGAGAGGAATGAGCCAGATACTGCATAGGAACATCATGACTGATAATCTCAAGCTGCTACAACTTGATACTGCATAGGAACATCATGACTGATAATCTCAAGCTGCTACAACTGTAGGGTTGACTTATTTTGACTGATCCAACTCACTTCTTCCCTTATTTAGCTGTTAGACCCAATGTAATTGTTTACATTTTTCTGTGACCACTGTCCTCTACTGTACATGTTTAACTATTGCATTAATTAACTTTTGCAATGACAAGAAGCTCTACTGATGCATTAGGTGATTGCTGTTTTCCCACTGAATGGTTCTAGGCTTACATATATATATATATATATATATATATATGTATGTGTGTGTGTGTGTGTACAGTATATATATATATATATATATATATATATATATATATATACATACTGTATATATACATACAGTTTTTCCACTTTCTTGAGAACAGAAGGTGATCCAACTGATGATCGAACAACACATTGTGGTATTTGCTCTTGCTCCTGTGACGCTCTTGTTCTACCCGCTTCGTACGGGACTCCAAACCAAGGTCTCCGGCGTGGGAGGCGGGTGCTCTAACAAGGATGCTAAAGGCTACAGCCTCTAGCGTCAGTCGCTAGTGCACCTCTTGAGGTCAGGAGAGTGAGGTTTACACACTGCACAGCTATCTACCAGCTGGCTCCCGTTACACTCCCATGAATTGTTCTCTCTTCATAGTGCTATTCAAAGTTATGATCAGTGGCAGTTACAACACAGCCAGACACGCTAATCAGATGTAGATGAAGGTGCATTCTCGTTCAAAATTAATGCAGTAAGTTGTGAGCCATACATTTTTCTGGTCTGTTTAGCCGGAAGAGAGAGACTGCTGATTTTTAATGCTTATATGCTCAAAAAAATTTTTGTCAACTTTTAGAAAACACTAGTATGTAGATGGCCTGAAAACTGATTGATATGGACTAAAAGTTTTTATTTTACTAAATATTAGTTAATATTAAATGGAAGTTTTATTGAGTAAAATGTCCCATCCTAACCTTTAACCTTAACATAAACCTAACCAATAGTGTCCTGAAAGCAAAGCAGAGGTGAACAAAACAGACATCCTTACCCTTAACTAACACCTTAACCTAAAGGCGAATTCAAATTTACCTTTGCATGGCAAAATTCCCCGGGCGAAATACAGTTATCTTAATGGGAATCCCCACTGTTGTAAATGTTGCCAATGAACATCTAGTGGCAAAGATTTCCCCTCGTTGATTTCTTGTGGAGTTCAAGTTGGGTAATGTTCAACTGGGGAATTCACCGCATTGACCAATAGGAAGCTGCTTGGTTTGTCAGTGACCTCTGTGTGTACACAGTTACACTGGATATTCACAGTGGACAAGGAAATAATTTAGTGGTGACTTTCTTTTTAACTTAACTTTACCATACTAATATAAAGTGCAGATTTAAAAAGTATTTTTTTCACCGTCCGCCCACGCCTTCTTCGCCAGCGGAATTTCGTCATGCAGTGGCAAATGTAACAGTGCTTTTACCGATAGTGTCCTAAAAGCAAATCAGAGGTAAAGAAAACAGACATTTAAAATAAGAAATAAAAGCACTTTTTAAGAAACTATTTACAAGCTTGCATGCTTGTGTAACCATACCAACCCGTATAATAGAGAACCAACTGATATACTCAAAGTCTAGATAAATGTTTTAATGCAAAGAGGAACTTGACGATAGATTTGATTATTATGACTATTATAACACATCAAAGTGTGAGTAATATAGTGAAAAATAAGTGTTTATAAATTCATAATCAGCCATTGCACAGTAATTGTAGCACCTAGTGTTGATTTCAACAGAAAACTGCTGCAAAATGCACACACACAAAAAAATGATTTTTCAAATTTTCTGTGATAATTGTGGGGGGTCTGTGAGAATAACACAGTAAAATATGCTGAGAGAACAATTATTCTTGTCAACAACTTGTCTTATTGATAACTTAAAGCGAAATAAAATTATTCAAAGTGTTGAATAAATGAAACTACAAGGAGCTGGTAGAGTTGGTACAAAGAGGAAGAAGTTTTCATAGACGTTTTTGTACAGTGTTGTTGTGTTTCCTGTTACTGTGGGCTGCAGGGCACAGTAGTACAGAGCAGAGTCTTTTACTGCAGCAGAGGAGATCTCCAGATCCACCTGCTTATCTCCCAGTTCGCCATCCAGTCCTGGGATAGGGGGGTCCGCATATATTACATTCCGTTTAGATGACACAATGACAAGGAGTAGAAATTCAGGCCTGGACCCAGGAAACTGTCGATACCATTGCAGACTGTCTGCATTTCCATCATATTTGCATGAGAGAGTGATATTTTCACCCTCAGTGGCATACATTTTGATCTGCAATGGTGTTATTGACTGTGCAAAACCTGCATTTGTATATTGAAAATAAGTATTTCAGTTAACAGTCACAAAATGTTTACAAAATGTAAATCAGTTAGCAGATGATGAAATAATGATAATTCATTACTATGTACTAGCATATATATATTTTTATTGATACAGTTTATTACTGTAACACATTTGAGCAAACTTTCACTTACCTTGCGTTACTGTTAACACAAACAGACAGCACAGAAACATCATCTTTGCACAACAGCAAGCAAATGGAAACTGATGACAGATCTGATGTGCAGTTTTGTTTGATCTTTCAAAGCTCCACCCAAAACTACCAGTGTATCTTTCAGAGAGTGAAAATAATCCGATATACAGTATAACAGGTTATGTGTGCACCAGATTCATTTTGATGTTGAAATATATTTGATATACTGTATATTGTTTTTCATGAATTGAAAGGGGGTCATATTGTGAGGAATACAATTTTCTATGATCTTTTGAGATATTTTAGAAGAACTTTATCAAGACATTCTGTACTTTAACTTCCAGAACTCAAACTTCCTCCCCAGTCCAAATTGAGTATTTATTACAGTGCCCTAACTTAACCCCTAACCCTAACTGTGAATCTTCTAAAATTAATGCCGCAACCACTTAGAGCAGAGGTCTTTGACAGAGGGTCCACAAAGGTCCTGCAGGGTGTCTGCGAATTAGGTTTTGATCTCAAACAAGTTTTTGTGAAAACTTCAAACGTGTTAAACTAAATTTCAAAGTTAAAGGAATAGTTAATCCAAAAATGAAAATGTTCTCATCCTTTACTCACCCTAATGCCATCCCAGATGTGTATGACTTTCATCTGTTGAACTCAAATTAAGATGTTTAGAAGAATTTCAAATAATTTTTGGTCCATACAATGCAAGTGTGAATGGGTGCCAACATTTTGATGCTCCAAAAATCACTCAAGTCAGCATAAAAGTAATCCTTAATACTCAAGTGATTAAATCAATGTCCTCAGAAGTGATAAGATTGGTGTTTAAAAAAAAAATATATATATATATGGTATATGATATATATAGGCTGATATATATATATATATATATATATATATATATATATATATATATATATATGGTCTTCCTTGCTCAGTCAATCTTGACTTTCACTTTCACATTTTTTTTCTGTTTATGGTTATTCACATTATTCATGCATATTGTCCCCTACTGGGCAGGGAGAAGAATTTCTAGCAAAAAAAAAAGGACTTAAATATTGATATGTTTCTCACCCACACCTTTCATATCTTTTTTGAATGTAAGGATGTCATATGGATTACTTTTATGATGCCTTTATGTGCTTATTGGAGTGTCAACATTTTGGCACCTATTCACTTCCATTGTATTCCTTTAATTTAACTTAATAAATCAAAGCTAAAGTTAAGAAGCTAAAGATCAGCTAAATGTTTCATTGTGCCTCCCACACTAAAATATTTTAAGTCAAATTAAAATCTAATGTATAAGTTTAATGACTCAATATATAAATAATTATTACTTTAATGGATATTTAATGGTAATATACGTAAATTATCATAATGTAAATACATGAATATGTTACTATATGCGTGTAATTATGAGCAAGGATAAAAAAATAACACTCAGATTTCTCAGGCTTCCTGTCACTGTGGACTTCAGGGCACAGTAATACATAGCAGAGTCTGTGGTTGCAGCAGAAGAGATATCCAGATCCACCTGCTTATCTCCCATATTCAGTTTGCCATCCAGTCATTGAATAGGATGTATGACACTCTTTATGGATGACTCGATGACAAGGAGCAGAATTTCAGGCCTTGATCCAGGATATTGTCTATACCAGTGCAGACTCTTTGCACTGAAAGAATGACTGTCTCCTGCTTCATGACAATGACTGTCTCCTGCTTCATGACATGCATTGTGTTCTGCAATGGTGTTATTGACTGCGCAAAAGATGTATCTGCATATTGAAAATAATGTCTTCAATTAGCAAGAATGATAAGTTAAAGAAGTTACACAAAATGGAAATTGTTGTGGAACCTAACTATGCGAGAGCTCTGTGTACAATTGTGTTGTTACAATTGATCCATCACAGATATAAAGTATTTTCAATTGGCTTATACAGAAATCAAATAGCAGATGATGCTAATTAAAAGCTTTTCATACAGATTACTGTATGTTTACTAGCTTTTAATGAATGACGTCACCTACCGTGTATTACTGACAACACAAGCAGACAGCATAGCATCATCATCTTTGCACCATAAATAGGAAATGAAAGCTGGAGATAGATCAGATGTACACTTATGCCATCCCAGATATGTGTGACTTACTTTCTTCAGCAGAACAAACGTTAAGATTTTTAGAAGAATATCTCAGCTCTTCTGGTGTATATATAATGCAAGTAAATGGATGGCACAATTTGGAAATTTGGAAAGTCACATAAGAAAGCATAAAAAGTAATCCATAAGTCTCCAGTGGTTAAATCAATGTCTCCAGAAGTGATATGATAGGTGTTGGTGAGAAACAGATCAACATTTAAGTCCATTTTTACTATAAATTCTCCTCCCGGCTCAGTCAGTCTCCACTTTAACTTTCACTTTCACATTCTTCTTCTTGTCTTTATGGTGATTCACATCCTTTATGCATATGGCCCCCTACTGTGCAGGAAAAATTATTTCTAGCAAAAATTTACAAAACGTTCATATGTATCATATACAGTATGTATCATATCACTTCTGAAGATATGGATTTAACCACTGAAGTCATATGGATTTTTGGCACCCATTCATTGATAAATTCAAGGAGAACAAGGAAGCATACTCAGAAGAGCAAGGCGAGCGCTTCCATCAGGATATACTGGACTTTGAACAAATAACGAGAACATGATGGGAGACTACATTTGGGGGCTGATTCGTGAAAGTGATTTACAGTTTAATCGTAAATCTGTAGAGTAAATACACATTCATTTGGATTGATATGTTGTTTTTTCTGACTTCATGTGAATGAAAAGACACAATTCCATCCGTTTTTCTCATTGGAAATATGTAAATTTCAAAATATCAGTGTCCTGGTCACAAAAGCAAAGTTTGTGGGGAATAATAGCCATTTTCTATACTTTTAGGCATAAGCAATTTGTAAATACCATTTACTACCCAGGAACAAAAATTGTGTTACATAGTGTTATTAATGATATAAGTGGACCGCAGGGAATAAAATGAACCTTGAATCTGAAGCATAAAGTTGAATCAAACCTCCAAAAATCTTGATTTCATGCAAATTGCAGTCATTTAAACAGACAATGCCAATATTGGAGCTAAAGCATTGATAATAGATTAGTTGGAATGTTAAGGATACATGGAAGGGACTGTCACTTAATAATAATATTAGATTATAATAATATACTGTGGAACCACTCCATAAGATCCAATCCCTATCACAGAGGTTTTCTGTACAGTGTGGCTGCTTTTCCTGTCATTGTGGGCTCTAAAGCACAGTAGTACAATGCAGAATCTGTGACTGCAGCAGTGGAGATCTTCAAATCTACCAGCCTCTCCACCTTATTCACTGTGGCATCCAGTCTTGGGAAAGGGGGATCTGCATGTAATGCATTACTTGATGATTCATAAAGAAGCAGCAGGTATTCAGGTTTGGATCCTGGATGCTGTCGATACCACTGTAAACTACGTGCTTGGCTATCATATTTGCATGATAGAATGATTGTGTCTCCCTCCATGGCATGTTCTTTGGTCTGCAATGATGTTATTGACTGAGCAAAAGATTCATCTGCAAAAACATATAATACTATATCAACCATAATATCTGTAATATTATAACAAAACTATTTCAAAATAAATTAAAAATCTAATTTATTGATCAATTATGTTTGATATTCACCAACTATTATTAAGGAGTTAAAGAAAGATTATATCACTCACCATGTATGACTAATAGCACAACCAACATACAAAGAGACATCATGTATGCACTGCTGGTGAAAAAGTTCAAATAAATAATAAATCATGATTGACAGAAAAATGTCTCCACCTGTAGACCTCTAGAGGCTCCACCCACACATCTCAGGATGATACATTTTTTATTTTTTTAGGCTTGTACCACTAACAGTTTTGTGACTACTGAGGCCACAAACACATCAGTATGTTTTAGGGTTGAGATGTTAATGCCTCGCACACTGGAATGGCATTATATTATCCCAGTCAGCAAGTGAGCCCATAAATGGTAGCATTTGAGTCATTACACTTGTGTCTAATTTTTATAAAGAGCTGACATCTCCTGCAACTGTGGGCTTCAGAGCAGAGTAGTAGCTACAAAGCAGAATCGGTTTATGCAGTGGTTGAGATCTCCAAACCAACTCAGTTTTTCCTCATTTAATCTAGATATTCCAGGAATTGTAGGATCAGCTTACTGCTCAAACTTGGCTTCTTTAACCACATACAGGAACTGTGGTCTGAATCTTTTTGAGTACTGACGATACCACAGGAGAGTATCTGTAGTGCCTGATCCTTTGTAACTGCAGGACAGGGTGACAGATTCACCTTCAGACTCAAGTTCATTAGGGAAATTGGTGCAATTCCTTCACTAGAGGCTCACCTAATATAAAAGGAAGGGAAAAGGGTAACAATGAGTGGAAAAGAGGGAAAAATAAGTCTTCAAGGAACTAAACAAAAACACAATCAGCTCACATATATTCAAATAGCATAATGTATTACATTTAAAATCTTTCATTCCCATCTGTTTGATTGCATTTATCTGACCTGTTAAGAGACAAGCCACAGAAGTATCATGTCTGACAAGGAACTTATAAAAATTAAGATAAACTATCTATAACTTCTGCATGTCTCAAGTTATTGCCTTATTTCTCCTACCCTTGTGTGTCCTTAAATAATTTTCTTTACATTTTTATTCAGTTTTGGGTGAAGAGTGTCCTCTTGTGGATCATTTCAGCTATCACATCACAGGTATGTAAACATGTTAATTTCACATTTGATAGAGGAAATACATTTCTTAGTAAGGGAGACCATAAAGACAGCTCACAGTGTACATTATGGCAAGGGTTTTCAAAATGGGATCCGCAGAACCCCAGAAGGATGCTAGGGGGTCTGCCTAAAATATTTTATAGTTTTTATAAATTATAAATTTTAACAGTGATAACCTAATCTGCATATCCATATTGCATTGTATTTTATTTGAGTCTTTTTAGAATTTATTTATAGGAAAATAGAGTATAGGCAAGTTGGGGTGACACAGCTCTGATAAAAAAGAAAAGGCAAATTATAATATTTGTATTAGTTATATAGTCACAATTTTAAAGTAAAAGCAATGAATTAGAGTATGTCACATACAGACACATTTAAGTTACTTTTATTGAGATGGAATTTGGAGTCTGACTGTGACTGCAGCAGAGGAGATCTCCAGATACACCTGCTTATCTCCCAGCCAAAATGTTGGAAAAAAGAATGATTGGTTAATTATTTGAAAATAATAGGTGCATATAACAATATAGAATGCTATGATATATATGATTTATAATATTTTACATATTATAAATGGTCTCTTACATTGTATAACTGACAGCAGAAGCAGAGAGCACAGAAACATCATGATTGCACAGTAAAAAACAAATTAAGCTCAAGACTGAATGTCTCTCTAAACTCCACCCACAGATCTCATCTCTATGTTTAAAGGTTAAAGATGTAATTGACCAGGATAAATAAATTGTGCAAGAAGAGAGTCCTACTGTCAGGAAAACTGAACTACAGTATGACTGTCTGAGAGTGGGGCAAATTACCTTTTGGACAAACTACATTCACACTTACCTCTCTTTTTGCTTATTATGATTTAAAATTACATTAAAGCTGCTTCTTGGCTCATTAAAGTATACAAGAAAGCGATCTATTAGTTGTCACAAATTAAAAAGGAATAGTTCACCCAAAAATGTAAATGTTCTCATTATTTACTCTCCTTCACACCATCCAAAATATGTATGACTTTCTTTTTTCTGCAGAACACAAATTATGATTTTTTTAATAAAATATCTCACCTTTGTAGGTCCATACAATTCAAGTGAATGGGTGCCAACATTTTGACATGACAAAATGCAAATTAAGGCATCATAAAAGTAATTCATACCACTCCAGTGTTTTAATCCATGTCTTCTGAAGTGTTATTATAGCTGTGGGGAGAAACATCAATATTTCAGTCCTTTTTTTCTCCCTGCATGAAGAATGTGAATCACCAAAAAGACAAGAAGAAGAATGTGAAAGTGAAAGTGGAGATTTACTGAGCAGGGAGGAGAATTTATAGACTTTTTGATCTGTTTCTCACCTACACATATTATATAGCTTCTGAAGACATTCATTAATGGATTACTTTTATGCTGATTTTTGTGACTTTTGGAGCTTCAAAATATTGGCACCCATTCACTTGCATTGTACGGCCCAAAACAGCTGAGAAATTCTTCTAAAAGATGAAAAGTCTTTCTTCAGATGAAAGTCATACACATCTGGCATGGCATAAATTTTTGGGGGTGAATTATTCATTAAAACAGTTAATTTAATCAGGAATTTTTATTTACTCAAAAAGCATCTTGCTGTCTCATAAGTATTTCCTTTATTGCCTAAACCATTGTCCTTATATTTAAATGATATCTCTACAACCCTCCTGGGTGCCTTTAACCCATATGTGGGATAATTTTCTCCCCAAGTGTGGGGTAAAAGTCTCTGCCAGTTTTATTATATATATTTTTATTATCAATTTTAATCAAAATAATGTTCTGCTATTATTTATTTTCACACAATTATGTTGGTCCATGTCCATCAATATTGAATTCAAATATTTGTATTTTTTCAACTTGATACACTTTGTGGCCAGACAAAAAAGCACTTTTGGCATATTATGAAGTCATGAAAGTGATCTATTCATTAGCAATATATATTCACCAATTCCATAGATGTTGAATTTATCTTAAGCTACAAACAGTGCAAAATAATCATTTTATCCTCATTGTGTTAATGTTAAATATAAAATACATTTCTCTGTTTCAAGTTTTTGTACAGTGTTGTTGTGTTTCCTGTCACTGTGGGCTTCAGGGCACAGTAGTACAGAGCAGAGTCTGTGACTGCAACAGAGGAGATCTCCAAATCAATCTGTTTGGTGTCTTTATTAATTCTTGGTGATAAACGTGGTGGTATGTCTTCACTCTTCATCCCACTTTCATAGATGTAAAGGAGGAACTCTGGTGCAGATCTGGAATATTTACGGTACCACTGGAAAGTACTTCCAGGGTCTGCGCTGTAGTTGCATGTGAGCGTTACACTCTCACCTTCTAAAACTTGTTTTTCTGAGCCATGGGAAATTATTGTGTTTGCTAGGATGTTCCCTATGAGAACAAACAAACAAACAAACAAACAAATGAACAATATGGTAAAGACCTAAAGTAATTTCTTTTCAGAAGGAAAATAGTATTTTCATTGAACACAAAACATTGCATTCTATTAAAAGGACATTTTGTTTAATTTATTAAATCCAAGTAATTAATGAGAAATTAATAATAACTCACCTATTTGAAGAACCAAAATAACAATGACAAGAAAGCACATGCTGGTTGATGCACTGAAAAAGAATGACAGTGAACTGATTCAACAGACAACAAGCCAGATCAAATAACCAGAGAGCTCTTCATCTTCACAGAAGGCTGTACCCACTGGAAGAGAGAGAGAGAGAGAGAGAGAGAGAGAGAGAGAGAGAGAGAGAGAGAGAGAGAGAGAGAGAGAGAGAGAGAGAGAGAGAGAGAGAGAGAGAGAGAGAGAGAGAGATTGATTGATTGATTGCCAAATTAGATAAGGTGACACATTTCAGGAATAGCAGGTGGGTTTGTTGGAACCGAGATCAAGATAATAGGCAATAACAAAACATAAAAACAAAAACACATCCAATGCAAACATTATTGATTAGTGAGTTGAAATTGCATACATTTTTTCGACACTATATTTACGCCTCATTTCCAAACTGGAACTGTAAACTATTCAGGTTTGGGGGCAACGTTCAGCCTCTGCACCTCAAAGATAAACCGCTAATAGGCTACAGATAGAGATTGGTGTCAGTTCAAAACAGTGCTACAAGGAAGTTATTTTTGAACATCAAAGTACAATGACAGGTGATGGGCACAGTGCTTAGTAAGAAGACGAGAAACAAGAAGATTTTAGTTTGCACAATGGAATTAGCACAGCAATGCATGGATACAAATAACTATTTTCAACTTTTATTCAGTTGGTGGTTCATATAGAGAAGGTAATATGCCATCTGTAGGCTGGAATGTGACACAACAACTGGAAAAACCACTGAGTGCAAGCATCTGACACCAGTTAACACCCTACTGGCTGGCAAACTGAACAATTAACATCTTAGTGTGTGGTAAAATAGCGTTTGGAGAAACTACAGTGCTCTCACATTTAACTTTCTTATTCTTTATTCTTTAAGTACAGACCATTTTATTCACAGAATGTCTTATTTAAAAATGAACATAGCTAACAAAGACAAAAAAGCACTTTTGGCATATTATGCAGTCATACAAGTGATCTATTCATAATCAATGTATATTCACCAATTCCATAAATATTTAATTGATCTTAAGCTACAAACAGTGCACAATATTCATTTTATCCTCATTGTGTTAATGGTACAAATTTTTTGTACAGTGTTGTTGGGTTTCCTGTCACTGTGGGCTTCAGGGCACAGTAGTACAGAGCAGAGTCTGTGACTGCAACAGAGGAGATCTCCAAATCAATCTGTTTGGTGTCTTTATTAATTCTTGGTGATAAACGTGGTGGTATGTCTTTATTCTTCAGCCCACTTTCATAGATGTAAAGGAGGAACTCCGGTGAAGATTTGGTGTTTTTGCGGTACCACTGGAGAGTATCGGGTACACCGCTGTAGTTGCATGTGAGTGTTACACTTTCACCCTCTAAAACTTGTTTTTGTGAGCCATGGGATGTTATTGTGTTTGCGAAGATGTTCCCTATGAGCACCAGTAAAATACAAACAAACAATCTTGTAAAGAACAAAATCACTGCATAAAGCAATAAAGCAAGTATTTTCATTGAGCACAAACACTTTGCATTATTTTGAAAGGTAATTATGTTCAATTTCATTTTTTATTAAATCCAAGTCATAAATTTTATTAGAAATGAATCGTAACTCACCTGTATGAAAAACCAAAATAACAATGACAGGAAGACACATGTTGGCTGATGCACTGACAGAGAATGACAGTGAACTGATTCAACAGACAACAAGCCAGATCAAATAACCAGAGAGCTCCACCTCATGACAGAATGTTGTACACACTGGAAGAGAGAGAGAGAGAGAGAGAGAGAAACGCTTTATTTTGACAAATTTTGACATCCCTGATTCAAACATCATATCCCAACAATATTCAAATGGAATAAAAAAATAAAATAAAAAACATATTCTTTTAAAAACCGAAGACCAATTGATCATCATGTACAACACATAAAACCTCATTAATACACCAAATTTCACAAAAAGCAGGTACATTATTTGTAAGACTGTAATATTCAAATTCCGTTCTCAATCTTGCTGCCACCAGACTCATACACATTGCTTTAGAATTCATTGCTGCCAACTCTAGGCCCTTATTCTTTCTTGTCTTCCATATGGCCAATTTTGCTGTTCCTATTAGATAATTAAATAAACATACTCTCCTTCTTAATAAAAAACTATATTTCAAACCCCCTATAAATATTTTGTCTGAAAATTCTTCAGCAAACCCCTGAAACCAAGTTGCAAGTAATTCAAACAAAAAATTTAATCTATTACATTTTAAAAACAGATGCTCTAAATCTTCACCCTCACCACAAAACCTACACTGCCCCCCCACTGCTGGGTTCAGGTGTGCCACATGCCTGTCCGTAGCTATCGCCCCATGTATGATCCTCCACTGCAGATCACCAGTTCCTTTTTCTACAGGGAGTTGAAGTCTGGTCCCAACAACCCTAGCCATCTGGAAGCTTTTTGTCTCTTCAGTGATTTCTGATGTATCACCTTAACTGCTGTGTGGTAAAGTTCTCTCTTTGAAGCACAATCCAGATACTCCAGTTGTGGTGTCTGGAAATTCAAAATTGAATCGGGAACTTCCCCTTCATTCTCATCACACATTTGTGACGAAATGTCACTCTGGTTTGACATTTGTCCTATTAATATACTTTCTCCATAAGTTCTTTGTATTGCCAGCGAAATTTCCTCTATCAGTTTTGAAACAAGTCTCTGTGATCGTAAACCAGTCACTTCCTTAATAGTTTCGACAGATTTCCATCCATCTTTATCCATTAGATGACCCAGCTTCACGATACCATTCCTGAGCAGACATGCACGCACACTCACGGAGGACAAAAGACTTGTTTGGATCATGTCATTAAAAAACAATGGTTCCTCAGGAGCCCAGTGAATAGAACTTCTCCTATCTCTGTCCACCTTTAAAACACTCCTCCACACGTGAAACATTGTCCGATAAAAAGGTGTAATTTCAGACAAATTCATACCTTCCAGTCTCATTAAAAACAGGTGTTTATCAAGACCAAGCCCACCTGCCCTCTGCAAGATGGCACATGCTGTAGGAGTCCATAATAAGTCTTTTTGATAAAGGAATCTTTTTGCTGCTTGTAATCTGAATGCGTGGATACGACTCTTAACATCCACCAAGCTATGTCCTCCCTCGCAAACTGGCAAAAAAATCACTGATGCTCGGACCCAGTGCTCGCCACTCCAGAAAAAGTTGACCAATTTCCTCTGAATTTCACATATAATGTCCTCAGGTGGATCCATGACTACACACCTGTGCCACAGTGTAGAAGCTGCCAGGTTATTGGCGACCAGAACTCTCCCCCTATAAGACAAGATGGAGTGGTGGTGGCGTAGTGGCTAAAGCACAGGGCTGTTAATCAGAAGGTCACAGGTTCTAACCCCACAGCCACCACCATTGTGTCCTTGAGCAAGACACTTAACTCCAGGTTGCTCCGGGGGGATTGTCCCTGTAATAAGTGCACTGTAAGTCGCTTTGGATAAAAGCGTCTGCCAAATGCATAAATGTAAATGTAAATAAGACAACTGTGGTAACAGCCATTCCCACTTAGACAATCGGGCAGACACCTTATCCAGCATACCCTCCCAATTCTTCATTTGATATTGTCTATTGCCTATAAAAACACCCAAAACTTTTAAACCTTCCCTTCCCCATCTCAAGCCACCTGAACATTTTTCTTTTCCAGGTTAAAAAAATAAGAACTAGGGGCATCCATGTCTTTAATAGAGCAAAACCTTGCTCTAATCAGTGCTCCCTTAGTCCGTTCCTGTAAAAAAGATCCAAGTTCCATTCTCATGTTTTCCAAAAAGTCTTTCTGCACAGTTCCAGAATTATCAAGGGGTTCTTTTTCTAATTGCAAAATGTCTCTTTCCAGTCTTTGTACCGTTACTTTAATGTGAGATGAAGAATGCAAGGTATAATCCTGACAAAAAACTCTTATTTGGGCTTTTCCCACTTCCCACCACTGGCTAATATTCTCAAAAAAACTCTTTCATTTTCCACTGATTCCAAAACATTGTAAATCTTTCACAAAACAAAACATCTTGTAACAGTTTAACATTAAAATGCCTGTAATATGTACGTCTCGACAATTCTTTCATGTTAAGATCTAAACCAACCATATGATGATCTGAAAAGGCATTTGGTGAATGAAAAACATTCATTATTCTGTTGTTCCATATTTTTCCAAGACAAAACCGGTCCAATCTAGCCCCACAGACAATATTGTCAGTCACTTTAACCCATGTGTACTGTCTTTCCCTTCCATTCCTTACTCTCCATATATCTACCAAACCTCTTTTTCCCATTATTTTGGATAGTACTAAACTAGATTGATTATGTGGTTCTTCACCATTTCTATCAACAGTGAAATCTGTTGTACAGTTCCAGTCTCCCCCTAAAATAATACACACACCATCATCAATTTTTTTACGGGGCATATACATTAACAAAAGCAAACACAAAACCTCCAAACTCTATTTTTGTTATTATAGCCCTCCCCTTTTCAATTTCCTCAACATTTAAAATATTGACATTCATGCTCCTTGAAAATAAAATGGCAACCCCAGCACTATTACTTGACCCATGACTTACAACGAGCTTTCCATCCCACCACATACCCCATTCTATTTCATTATTATTATCAGTGTGCGTTTCTTGTAAAAAGGCAACATTTATTTGTTTCATTTTCAAGAATTCTGAAACCATTGCCAATTTCTTCCTGTCTCTACCCCCATTTATATTTAAGGAGCCAACCCTCAGACACTCCATAGAAAAATGAAAGGATAAAAGGACAGAACAGAAAAAAAAAACCATAGTAAGAGAGACACCCTGTGCAACTTAATCATTACTTTAATAATTTGAAGCACAAGATTTACCTTGACGTAATTTCGTTAAGAATTTCTTCAAACGAAATCTCTTCTTCTTACTTAGTTCATCATAGCTTACCGTTCTCTGTAGCATAATAACCGAAGAAATAAACTTATCCACATCTGGGAAGAAATCATTTACTTCAACTATTTTACCAAAAGTTACATCCAAGAAATTATTTATTTCCTGCAATGTATACAAATCTCCCATAACTTGGGAACCAAATTCAGAAATTTCTGAACAAGCATCGTCATCCACCATCTCATTGTCATCGTTACTCATTTCAAAACCCTGTGATGTTCCAGGTTGTGGCTCAATTTCACTTCCACCAACTTCACCAATCACCGTTTCTACACCTACTCCACTTACTTCTGCTGTCACTGTAACTTCATCAGCCCTCATCATTCCCTCAATATCCCTGCTTTGGTTCACATTAACAGTAGGCTCCTCACTAGGCCTCATATCACCCACAGCAACGCCACTATCATGTACTTCACTCACAGCCTGAGGTTGTATTTCTCGATCTATTTCATGATCTCCATCATCAACAACATTGCTGCGTATTCTCAACATTCTGCTGCGTATTCTCAACATTCTGAGCCTTATGTGGACATGCAGCCCTCTTATGCCCAATGTCTCCACATTCAAAACATTTATTGTTCCCTGTACTCGCATATACCAAATACGATTTTCCTTCATGCCATAGTCTAAAGGAAACATTCAAATCTTGTTCATTCAGAAACATAAAAACTTGTCTTCTGAATGATAACACGTGCTTCAAGGCCTCATTTTTACATCCAAGAGAAATCATTTTAATTGGACTAGCAAACTTTCCGCAACTTGCAAGAACTCGTTCAATTTCACTATTCTTAATGAATGGCGGCACATTTGATATAGTCACTCTAGTAGTGGGTGTAACCAGCGGTGAAACAGTAATATAAGTACCACTTACCACAACACCGTTGCTTATCAGACGATTAACCAAATTTTCTTCTTTCACGAAAATCACCACTGCCTTATTCATTCAAGAAGCCGAACAAATATTGTCGTAACCGATCTGCTCCCCAGCCGCGATCAATACAACCTCCACATTTACGCCAGGTTCTGCCATGCACCTGACGCCATGACGGAGCGAGAGAGACGCTGCACTCCCCTCAGGAAGGGATGCCATCTCGGCTCCGTCACACTTTCCAAACAACTCACGAAAACTTTCAACTCACCTATCCAAAATAATTAATATCCTTACTTATCCGTCGTAACTTCCAAGTAAAAGAAGTAAAAAAAAAAGGAAATAGGAAAAAATCCGCCCTCTCACCACATTCACCCTTGCACACACCCAAACGCTCCCCACATACACAGAGAGAGAGAGAGAGAGAGAGAGAGAGAGAGAGAGAGAGAGAGAGAGAGAGAGAGAGAGAGAGAGAGAGAGAGAGAGAGACACTGATGGAGATTGCCAGATAAGGTGACACCCATCAGGAATAGCAGGTGGGTTTGTTGGAATTTAGGATGATCAAGATAATAGGCAATAAAATAACATTTATGTGACAGGGTAGGGGGCGGGGCCGGGTAGTGATTCTACACACCCGGCCCCTTATCAGGCTAATCAAGCCTCAGAGAGCTATAAAGGCCGACTGTGGACGGTGGTGCGACAGAGAGAGAGGGCTTTAACGCGCAGCTGTCCATCATATATGTGTGTGTGTGTGTGTGTGTGTGTGTGTGTGTGTGTGTGTGTGTGTGTGTGTGTGTGTGTGTGTGTGTGTGTGTGTGTGTGTGTTGTGTCTTTTCGTTTAAGTTCTTTATTAAAAATTTGATTTATATTGTCAAGCTGGTTCTCGCCTCCTCCTTTCCCTAAATCCTTTTACACGGTTGCTGAAATCCGGGAAGGTGGAGGGACCCCAACGGAGCAGCCGTGGTAAGAAGAAAGAGGTAAGAACCGGCGAGTAAGTGTTTTTTTTCCCTCTCTCTCTCTCCCACTGCCACTCCGCAATGGCCTTTTTACAGCGTTTATTTTTTGGGGGTACTGGACTGTTACATGGAGTACCCCCTATTCTAATAATTATTGTTTCCCTCCCCCGTCCCCTCCCAGAATAAGGCAGGTGAGGATGAATTTTATGCTATTTTTTTCTCACAGTGTGTTACACTAGATAAAGTTTTATACATAATTTGACAGTCGATGTAAATAAAACGTGGGTACAACATTCTGTCAAGAGGTGGCGCTCTCTGGTTATTTGAGTTGGCTTGTTGTCTGTTGCATCAGTTCACAAGTGGAGTTTGGAAGTTAAAACCTAAACCATAAATATGAATTTAAGGCAGAAACACTGAATGACTACGTAGAGCCAAGTTATAAAGACACTGAAACTAAATCACTGAATAGAAATTATTTTAAATCACATGTCAGGAATATCCCAGTCAGCATGTAACTAAATGGTAGTGTTTAAGTATCTACATTTGTGTGTCTAATTTCTGTGCAGTGCTTATATGTTTCCTGCCACTGTGGGCTTCAGAGCACAGTAGTACAAAGCAGAATCGGTTAAAGCAGTGGTTGAGATCTCAAGATCTATTCGATTTTTCTCCTCATTTATTTTAGTAGATATTCCAGGAACTGGAGGATCAGCTGGCTGCTCAACTTTCGCTTCATTAACCAGATACAGGAACTGTGGTCTGGATCTTTTTGGGTACTGACGATACCACAGGAGAGTATCTGTAGTGGCTGATCCTTTGTAACTGCAGGACAGGGTGACAGAGTCACCTTCTGAGACAAATTCATTAGGAGAGAATGGCGCTATTCCCTCACTGGAGGCATCACCTAATAAAAAAGGAAGGAATGGAAAAAGGGGGATGAGTGGAGGAGAGTGATAGAGAAGTGCTGAAGGAACTGAACAAAAACACAACCAGCTCACATGTATTCAAGTAACACAATTTAATACATTTTAAACCTTGTATTCCCAGCTGTTTGATTAATTGCATTTATCTTACCTGTTAGGAGAGAAATAAGCCACAGACTAAATGGTACTATCATGTCTGACATGGAACTAATGAGAAATGATGTTGAACTATCTCTGTAACTTCTTTATGTCTGATTAGTATGTATTCACTAATCTAATATACCCTCCCTTAATGTACTCACTGGATGAACTTTATCTCAGTCTTTATACATTTTTGGGTGAAGTGTGCCGCCTTGTGGATTATTTCAGCCAGCACAAGTATCTTTGTACATGTACAGTATGTGCAAATCAATGTAATTTCACATTTGTCTTGAGACAACACATTTTTCAGTGAGGGAGACTATCCTGTGTCCTTAGTTTTTCAAGCTCTGAGAATAACAGAACTTTGTAAAAGTGCTTTTACGAAACCATAAACCAGTTACTGTATCTAACTGTACTGTAAATTACAGGATATATTACTTACAGATATGCATGATTGTATAGGCTTATGGACTTATTTTTTGCTCATGGAGCAGTTGGTTCTGTATTGAAGATGCTCTACAGTGTAAACATTTTTGCAAGTTGTTTTTACACCAAAGGAGGACTTCCTTCACTACAGTAGTGTGATTTCCATTTATACACAGATTAGCAATGTACAGTTTTTTTTTTTTTTTTTGAAAAGGACAACTGTAATGTATTATAGTTATATTTTTATTATTATGTTTACAGTTTTGGGTTACTTTTTAGTATAATGTATGATGTTATGATCACAACTGTACAGTTAAATCAATAGTATGCAGCAGGGACATGTATATATATATATATATATATTTACTCTACTGGTCAAAAGTTTTGAAACACTTGACTGAAATGTTTCTCATGATCTTAAAAATCTTTTGATCTGAAGGCATATGCTTTAATGTTTGAAATTAGTTTAGTAGACAAAAATATAATTGTGTCATCATATAAATTTATTTCATTATAAAACTACAATTTAATTAAAAAAACTTTTTGAAATTGATGACCAAATAATAAATAAAAGCAGCCAATACATGCCCAACAGAGATGAGAAATGCATCTCAGGATGATAATTCAAGAAGTTGGTTGAGAAAATGTCAAGAGTAGATGTCTGCAAATTTTAGGAAAATGGCGACTACTTTGAAGATGCTAAAATATAAAACAGTTCTGATTAATTTTGTATTCTGTTTAGTCACAACATAATTCCCATAGTTCTATTTATATTATTCCATAGTTTTGATGACTTTACTATTATTCTAATATGTGAAGAATTAAAAATATAATAATAAGTAAGTGTTTCAAAACTTTTGACCGGTAGTGTATATACTGTATATGTACTATATACACTATACTGTATATAGAGTTCTGTATTTGCATAGGTTCATAAAGATTTTTGTACAGTGTTGTTGTGTTTCCTGTCACTGTGGGCTGCAGGGCACAGTAATACAGAGCAGAGTCTGTGACTGCAGCAGAGGAGATCTCCAGATCCACCTGCTTATCTCCCATATTCAGTTTGCCATCCAGTCTTGGGATAGGAGGAGATGCATATATTACACTCCTTTTTAATGACTCAATGACAAGAAGCAGAAATTCAGGTCTGGATCCAGGATATTGCCGATACCACTGCAAATTCTGTACGCTCCCTTCATATTTGCATGAGAGAATGACTGACTCTCCCTCGGTAACATGTGTTGTGCCTTGTAGTGGTGTTATTTTCTCTGCAAGGCATTCATCTGCAAAATGTTGATAAAAAAGAATGATAATCTGAAGTATGAAAGGCATAAATCATACTGGTGAACTCTAACAGGTGCATGATAGAAGGAATCCATATACTGTATTTAAAATAGTAATATATATATATATATATATATATATATATATATATATATATATATATATATATATATTGTTTTAAAAATAGTCTCTCACCCAGTATTGCAGACAGCAGAAGCAGAGAGCACAGAAACATCATGACTGCACAGTAAAGACCAACTGAGTCTCATGGTAAGAAATAATGTCTGCATGTGAATGTCTCTGTAAGCTCCACCCACACATCTCTTTATTTGAAGTTTAAAGATTTGAATGTGATCAGCCATGATAAATAAAAGTTGCAAAAAGAAAGAGAAAAGAGTGAATGATTTTATATGAATGATTACACTGTGATGTGGGTGATAATCAAAGTATTATTTCTGTTCTTAAAGTTCTTAAAGAGCTTCCTTTAAAAAGCTGTTTGTTTTTAATTTCAGATCTGTTGCTTTAAAAATAGAGCGATTGATTGATAGTAAGTTTTAGCATAAATAAATGTCAAACCTTTAGATTCTTGTCTATTATCCTTGTTTTGTTGGAAAATTAGTTTTTCATTGGATTACAGAGCACATTAATACAATGCCAAGTTTTCTTGTTTCTTCAGAAGATAACAATTACAGATCAAACCTCTCAGTTGTTTTCATTTTCAACTTTTTCATCATGTGGAGGAATGGGGTTACTCTATCTATGGTCTAGAACAAAGACAAGCTACGACCTTATGAATCTCTGTAGGGTTACTTGTTTTTTGTGCAGTGTGATTGCATTAATATACCACAGAGTCTGTTACTGTAGCGCAAGAGACTTCAAATCCACATGCCTTATTGTATATTTAACTCTTGGTGTTAAACGTTGTGGTATATTTTCACTTTTCAGCCCTTGTTCATTGATGTAAAGGAGGAACTCTGGTCTAGATCCGGGATATTTGCGGAACCACTGAAGAGTGTTGGGACTTCCACTGCAGTTGCAGGTAAGAGTTATCTTTTCACCCGCTAAAACTCGCCTTTATGAATAATATGGTGTTATTGTTTTTGTAATTGTGAAGCATAAAAATCAAGAGAGATGAAAAAGCTGTAAAACAGTGTAGTTTTTGTTTTGCCATTTTACACAGCTAAAATAATGGATTTGTTTATCAAGCATATGAAAAACTTGCTCACCAATGTGAAGCACCAGAATGATCACACTAGTAACTAACATGTTGGCTAAGCTGCAAAATGGGTAAATTATTCCTTAGAAGAACAGCCATATGAGGTCATGCGGAGCTTGAACACAGAGTTCCACCATTATCTTACTGTAAAACAAGCTAGAATTCAAGTACATTTAATAATAAACAAATTAAATTCTAAATTAAAACATTTTGATAATGCATGTTAATTACTTTGTCTAGTTTGTCAAAATGTGATAAAATGAAAAATTTTGAGCAAAAGAGGTGTGTTTTACTGTCATAATTGAACTCAAATATGTGAAGTGCAATTCTCAATTTTAGACTACTTTGATAGCTTGATACTTGAAGCAACAACTGAATGCATGCATACTTGATAAACACACAAAGTATTGATTGACAAAGATGCCTTTGCCTTTTTTTTCTAACTGATACCTGTATGAATGGCCTAATAAAATAAGATGATGCGTAAGACAAGACTTGTTTTTCCATTCTGTATAGAAATTCCTCTGTAATGGCCTGATCTCAAGGGCTTTTTTTCTTAAGTTAATAGAGTGAATAACTTTAACATACATGTCATACATTTCAGTTTTTGACAACTGCAGGTGTTACCACAAGCAATTTATGTCCTAATTTGCCTGTAAACTATATCAGGTTTGGGGGCAACTTTCATCATCTGCACCTCAAAGATAAACCGCTAATATGCTACAGATAGAGATTGGTGTCAGTTCAAAACAGTGCTACAAGGAAGTTATTTTTGAACATCAAAGTACAATGACAGGTGATGGGCACAGTGCTTAGTAAGATGACGAGAAACAAGAAGATTTTAGTTTGCACAATGAAATTAGCACAGCAATGCATGGATACAAATAACTATTTTCAACTTTTATTCAGTTGGTGGTTCATATAGAGAAGGTAATGTGCCATCTGTAGGCTGGAATGTGACACAACAACTGGAAAAAATACTGAATGCAAGCATCAGACACCAGTTAACACCCTACTGCATGGCAAACTTAACAATGAACATTTTAGTGTGTGGTAAAATAGCTTTTGGAGAACCTACAGTAGGCCTACTCACATTTAACGTTTTTAGTTCTTTATTCACAGAACGTCTTATTTAAAAAGGAACAAATCTGCTTCTTGGCTAATTAAAGGATATAAGCACTGGATTCATTGTTGGTTACATATTTGCAACCATTAATAATTTAAAGCTAAGCCATACCAGGAAATCTTATTTATGTAACAGTATAAAGGGATTCCATGCATGTTCGGTATTAATTTATTCACAAATTCTACTTGAGATGTTGAATTGAATTAAAGGTATTGACAGTAAAATATTCATTTTATCCTCATTGTGTTAATGTTAAATATAAAATACATTTCTCTGTTTCAAGTTTTTGTATAGTGTTGTTGTGTTTTCCTGTCACTGTGGGCTTCAGGGCACAGTAGTACAGAGCAGAGTCTGTGACTGCAGCAGAGGAGATCTCCAAATCAATCTGTTTGGTGTCTTTATTAATTCTTGGTGATAAACGTGGTGGTATGTTTTCACTCTTCATCCCACTTTCATAGATGTAAAGGAGGAACTCCGGTGAAGATTTGGTGTTTTTGCGGTACCACTGGAGATTATCGGCTACACCGCTGTAGTTGCATGTGAGTGTTACACTTTCACCCTCTAAAACTTGTTTTTGTGAGCCATGGGACGTTATTGTGTTTGCGAAGATGTTCCCTATGAGCACCAACAAACAATCTTGTAAAGAACAAAATCACTGCATAAATCACTGTTGAGCACAAACATTTTGCATTATTTTGAAAGGCAATTATGTTCAATTTCCTTATTTATTAAATCCAAGTCATACATTTTATTAGAAATGAATCGTAACTCACCTGTATGAAGAACCAAAATAACAATGACAGGAAGACACATGTTGGCTGATGCACTGACAGAGAATGACAGTGAACTGATTAGACAACAAGCCAGATCAAATAACCAGAGAGCTCCACCTCTTGACAGAATGTTGCACCCACATTGTATTTACATCGACTGTCAAATGATGTATAAAACTTTATATAGTGCAACAGATTGAGTGGAAAAAGGGGTAAAACTATGTAAAAAACAAAAAAGATAGAATTTTGAGGCATTAGCCAAAATGCTAAAACAAATGTTCAATCTATTTAGATTGAATCCTGACTATATGCCTTAAAAAAGTTCAACAAATCTGTGAAAAATCCTTCAGTGGGCACATAGATATTACTTGCACGCTTAAAGCATTTTAAAACACATAATTCGGACCAAAATAGAGGGTCACAAGTCTTTGCCTATTTATTTAAAATTAGTTCATTATATTACTTACCAACAACTCTTCACAAATACAGAAATAAAAAGCAAATCTTATCTCAAATATTTGTTATATACATAAAGAAAAAAGAAAAAAATCCTCCAAAACAAAAAAAATCCAACAAAGTGTCTTATGCTATGATGGTCAACCTCCTGTTTCCTCAATACAATAAATATTTAATTTAAATGGGTCAGCTGTAATTTCACTTATGAAAAATTAATAGATAAAAAAAATTAATATGCCTGAACAGATGTAGTAAACCGCTGTGTCAGAAGACACATTAGCAAGTGGGTATGTTGTTTTATAGTCTTTTTTCATATAGTCAAGTCAGCAACACGTTTTTGTACGGTGCTGTCGAGTTTCCACTCACTGTGGGCTTCCGTGCACAGTAGTACACTGCAGTGTCGTTTACTTTCACAGAGAAGATCTCAAGATCCATAGACATTTTCTTTTCATTTAATTTCATTGACATTCCATGTTTCATGTTTTCAGACTTCCCGGCGTTCTCCAGTAGCAAAAGAAGGAACTGGGGAGTTGATCCTGGATACTGACGATACCAATATAAAGAAAAGGCTGAGGAGTAGTTGCAAGACAGTGTTATTTTAGTTCCACTCTCCCCATACACCTCAGTGTGGACAGGATTAATGATCTCTCCACAGCTGCCATCTGAAAAAAAGTGGCACTTTTGTAAATAAACGGTTATCTTTGATGGTCTTTGTATTTTAGGGGTCCATTGGGAACCTAAACTCTGTATTATTACTATTATTGTTCTAATAATATCTCATAAAAAACTTTATAATGTGTTTGGTTATAAAATAGAAGTTATCCAAAAATTGACAAACAAATCAATTGTATATGTTCTTACCTCCAAGCGTGTAAAGAAAACTAAGCAAACATAGTAACATTTTTCAGGCTGATCCTTTGACTGACAGCTCAGCATTTACCTAATCTATCTTAAAACCACATCCTCAGGATGGCCTAGATGGTGTCAGAACACTGAAGCCCCTCCTACTGACCCAGAACAGACGTATTAAGGTTTCGAGTCAGGGGTCCAGTCTTAAAAGACATTGTAAAATGATTAAACAAACATAAGATATTAAATCTTAAATGTTGTTTAATTGTTGCAGCATTTTTATAACCATATTTATTTTAAAGGGCTTTTCGGTCTTTGCAGTGCCCCTCAGATGACAGAAGTCATCTTCTTTAAAGTCAGCTTCTTTAAAGCCAACAATATTAACAACAACAATTCTATGATATTACTACTAATAGGCTTATTAATATGAAAACTAATATACATTTTTCTATCTATCTATGATCTATGATGGACATTTTGAGATTTCTAACTTACAAAAATAAAACAAAAAACAAATTCAATTTAATATTTTTTCTTGTCAAAGCATTCTGTGCTCATGAAGATAAAAAGAGATCTGTTAAAAATAAAATATTAGGGAGTTTGGCATAATCTATCATTATTATGTCTTTTAAAGAAGCAGTTTTGCTTAAAAAGTTATTAACAACGTTTGCCAAACGTTTACTTAGGGCAATGTGACGTTTATTTATTTATTTTTAATATAGAACATTCAAATATATCTTAGAATATTGTAAAACAGTTTATTTTCTATATCATTTATATTCTTTTGCACATGGGCAAATTTAAGGACTTTTCAGGTGATAAATAATTATTTTGGATCAAATGGCATTATTTAATTGACAAAATAACTCTAATGACTGACTCTGAAATTATGCAGTATTCAAAGTATTTCACATGCCAGAAGAGGATATGTATTACCTGTTGCTAATTTAGCTCATAAACCGCGATGCTAAAAACAAGGGGTTGCTTCCCTTGTATTTGAAAGATTTAATTAAATATATCTTATTCAGGGGCATCTTTATAAAAATGTACTGTATCTGCCTGAGAGATTTTGGTCAAGATTATAGGAAAATATAGTAAAAGCATCATCTGGATAGTGGATACTTAAATATTCTTAATTTCAACATCATACTGTTTTCATATTGCAAATGCTGTTTCATTACAATCATTGGCAGGTGTACCCACATACCGTGTGATGCCAGAGTGGTTATGCAGATAATGAATTTGGGTTTTGATAATACTTTTTTATTTATTTCAAAAGGAATATTAAGCATTGGAGTTTTTGTACAGCTTCTTAGAGACTTTGTATCACTGGGTCTACCAAAGCACAGAAGTAGAGAGCTGTATCTTTCAGAGCAGCCTCTTTAATAATCAGTTCAGTGGATGTTCTGGTTGTAGATGATTCAAAATGAGGATCTGGTATATTTTCTTCACCAGCTCTTGATCGTGCACCTTTCCACAGTAAATACTGTGGCCCACTGTTAGGATATTGTCTATACCAGTAAAGATAAACATATTCACTGCTTGCTTCATATGAGCAGCTCAGTGTCACCCGGTCTGTTTCATTTCTAACAATAACAGCTTGGTTTGGTCCAATGCTATCACCAAGAGAAACTGCAAAGGAAGTACACAGTTGTATGTGACAGCTTTTTGATTATTACAAATCTTCATTCTATACAATTAGACATTTAAATTTGTAATCCATATAAATTATGTATTGCGTACCTGATATAGTAGCCATGAGAATAAGTATCACTGATCCCCCCATCCTGAATTTGCACATCAGTTCTGTGCTTCTGCTCACAATCTTCAGAGCAATTGCTTTAGAAGTTTCTGTGTCATCTTGTGGTTGAAAGCGCAGACATAAGAAAACAGGAAGTGATATCATGATCGATATGGTAGACTATGCATCTCTTAATGTTGCTTATTTTTCCTAATTGTTTCACTTGTCATGAACTTAAGAATGGCTCCATCCACTCATCAATTTTTTATTTTTTTCTGTGACTGTTCATAGTTATGGTTAAATACACAAATTAACAATTTCAATCCATAATTTTAGTTTGTTGATTTGCTAATTGTCATTTACCTCACATCGTTGTGCAAGCTAGCATTAGACAGTTTAAGAACTGCGGTACAGTATTTTACACAGGTTATTAAATGAACTGTCCTGCTAAAGGCTACTGTAATGATAGATCAGGACCATGACTTTAGAAACTGTTCAGGGTATGTATCACTCATGTCTGTGAAAACACACCAAACATAACACTGCAGTACCAAATATGTGCAGTCTCAGAACAAATAGCAAGAATGCCAGCATTTACTGGGTGTTTCTCATAGACTTTGTATCACTAAGTTCCATATTTTAGAGAACAGCAGAAATGAATATGTAAATTCATTTCTTAAAATTAATTATTTAAATGCCATACATGACATACATATGTAGGTGTTGCAGGTGTAAATTGCTACATACTATAATTAGTAAATATTGTGATGGAGATTTTAATGTGTTAAGTCATCTAAGATCATGATTTATGAGTCTTGTTTCCAGCATCTACTGTAAGTGCAGTCAAGAAATGCCCTATTTGTAGCTTTTGTCTGATTTTATGGATTCAATTCACTGTTTGATTTATTTTAATTCTATCAAATAATTTTCAGAGCAGTTATTTCCATCTAATTATCACAAAACTGAAAACAAGTGTTTTGTGTATAGTTTCTATGGATTAATGCAGACACAATGTACATAAGCACACATAGAATTACTGGAGCCCATAATATTATTTTTGGCAATAATCATGCAATATTTTCTGCTCCACCTCAGGACTAAATCAAACATTAAAGTTGTATCCTAATTTATGATTGCCAGGGATTCACTTAATAAGAGCATTATTTTCACTTAACATGAGATTTTCGGTCTGTGAGGTGGAATAAATTCTGTAACACTTTACAATGAGATTGTCTTTGTTACATTAGATATAATAAAATAACAATTATTTTTTACAGTATTTATTCTTCTTTGTTAATGTTCATTTATCAAAATACTATTGTTCTATGTTAGTTCAAATTGCATTAATTAATTTTAACATATACAACTTTTAATGTAACAAAATATATTAGTATATGTAGAAATGTTCAAATGAATCAAAATTAAAAAAAATGCTGTTATAGGATTGTTCATGTTAACTAATGTGTAATGAATGTTAACGAATGTAACCTTGTTGTAAAGTGTCACCCAACTTCTTTAGCATCTATAGCATAATTTAGCTCTGTGTAGGTTTTTGTATGGTGAAACTTGGTTTCCTGTCACTGTGGGCTGCAGTGCACAGTAATACAATGCAGAATCCTTCACATCTGCAGGGAAGATTTCCAGATACACCATCTTGTTGTTTTTTAAAACTGAGGCTTTCAGTCGAGGGTTAGGAACTGTAGCGGACTGATTTTGTCCCGACTCCATGATTAGAACAAGGAATTCTGGCACAGTGTTGGGATACTGACGATACCACTGCAGGTTATTCATTGATACAGTGTACTGGTATTTACAAGAAATAGTAACTTTTTCATTCTCCTTTGCAATGACTACGGGGGATGTTGGAGTAATGGTGTCTTGTATACTGGCACCTGAGAAAAAATTAGAAAAATATTATTATATATTACATATTATTTTTTATCATAAAAGGGATAGTTCACCCCAAAAAATGAAAATTTGTTTATCATTTACTCACCCTTGTGCCATCTGAGGTGTGCATGACTTTCTTTCTTCTGCAGAACACAAATGAAGATTTTTGAAGAATATTTAATCTCTGTTCGTCCTCACAATGCAAGTGAATGGGTTCCAAAATGTTTAAGCTCCAAAATCCTCATAAAGGCAGCATAGAAGTAAACCATATGACTCCAGTGGTGAAATCCATGTGCTCAGGCACAATATAATAGGTGTGTGTGTGAGAAAGAGTCAAGTAAGTAAGTGTAAGTAATTTTTTATCATAAATTCTCCTCTCTTTCCAGTAGTTGGTGATATGCATGAAGACTGCGAATCACCCAAAACAGAAGGATAATGTGAAAGTGGAGATTGACTGAGCAGGGAGGCGAATTTATAGTAAAAAGTACATAAATATTTATCCTTTTCTCACCCACAACTATCCAATCACTACTGAAGACATAAATTTAACCACCAGAGTTGTCTGGAGTACTTTCATGCTGCCCTTGTGTGGACTTTGCAAATTCAAAATGTTGGCACCCATTCACTTGCATTTTGAGGACCTACAGAGCTGAAAGAATCTTCTAAAAATCTTCATTTGTGTTTCTGCTGAAGAAAGAAAGTCACATCTGGGATGGCATGAGGGTGAGTAAATGATGAGAGAATTCTTTTTTTGTTGAACTATTCCTTTAACTAATGGCACTGTTAACTAAAAGTATGTCCAAATTTACAACAAATTAGCTCTTCTTATCTGAAAAGAAAGGTAATGTAATGGTAATTGATCGCACATATAGAATTGAAATCTTACCAATGAATGCTAGTAGAAGCAGGAACAAACAGAGAGACATTTTGTAAATAATGGCTTCCTCAGTGAGCTTTGCAGAACATCAACAGCCCTCATACACAACACAACTGAACCTCTCAGTCAGTCCTTGACTTGTAACATCCAATTACTGTGCAGTGATGTCTTTTGCAGGCGTTGCCAAAAGCAAAATGCTGAAAGGGGCTGTTACAGACTCTGGGGTTAATGTTCCTGTGATCTCAAGTACTGTGAGGGAAATAAAATGTCCTATAAATGCTTATAGCTGAAATACTTTAAGATAATATAGTAGTGTTCAAAAATTTTAGAACACTAAGAAATTTTTCTGTTCACCAAGGATGCATTAAATGGAACTATTTAGAATCAGTGAGATGTCTGTTTCTCAAACTAGGGACTCAGATATGCTTGTCCTCTTTTTGTTGAGTAACCCCCCACCAATTTTAAAACTGTTTGACTTGCAAGAATAAAGTGAGTTGTATGAAATGCACATGTAAACAAGCCCTCAGAAACTGGAAGTAGACACTGTATTGCACTGTAGAAAAAACGTAATTTACATGATCACAATGGCACTGTAAAAATTATTATGTTAAATTTACATAAAAAAAATATCATAAACCTGTTATTAACCTTCTGAAGCTTTTTTTTTACTTTGTACGGTATTGTTATCACTGTAAAACATGAAGTTCACCAATAGTGGCTCTTTCCAGGAGCAATGACCAATAAAAATGTAGAGACAGAGCTCAGTATAACTCAAACAACACCAAACACCATCAGGGTAACACATGTGAAATATAAATAATGCAGAAAACATGAACTAATCTTCAAATATAAAACAGATCACCCCAGTGTATGTAATTGATATTAAAAATAAGAAGAAACATAACTATTCCCATAAAATACAATTAAATATGATGGATCATGCAGGGAATTGTGGGAACACCCGATTATTATATTATGTCATTTTATCAATAATTTACTTTAAAAAGTGCATGTACTCCCTTATTAAACAATGTACATTTTCACTATTAATTATACAGGAAAATCTAAATTTTTACATTTAAAACATTTAATTTTTACAACGTTTTATTGTAAAAACTACTGTTTCGTCTTTAAAATATATGAACTTTTTTACTGTATATTTTACAGTTATTAACGTTTTAATTCTGTAGCATTTTTACAGTCTTTTACTGTTAAAATAAAAATATAATCAATCAAATAAAAATAAAAATATTAAACTAATTTCAAAAGTAATAATATTTGCAACATTATCAGTGTTTTGACAGTATTTTGATCAATTTTATGCATCCTTGGTGAACACAAGCATAAAAAAATAGACTTAGTGGTCTGAGACTTTAGAAAGATTGTGTATATGTTTACCTGAACATGAAGACATTAATATGACAGTTTCTAGTGCTCTTTAAACACAGTCATATAGCAAAACTAAACATTAGTTTGAAACAAGTAGTTATTATAGATTGCAGATTAGCTGTGTTTGTTACTTTTTTCGAGGCATTGATCTGTTGTTAAGTTTTATCTGTTTGTATTAGTTCTCCACTGGATTTTTGTGTATTTTTGGATGTCCATATAGATGCAATTTCATTTTTTTTATAATGAATTTCCATCATATTTTCAGAAGAAATAAGTGTATGTTGTAATTATGTTATATTATGAACATTCAATAATCATTGAATTGTAAGTTGACGTTTTAAGAAAAAATCATGTGAATTAACTTTGATTTTAAGTTCATAGTTTTATGTGTATATGTAAAAAAAGTGTTGTTTTTTGACAGACAGTGGCATAATACAAATATTTAAATATTGCACTCTGTGGGTTGAGAATGCCATGTTTTTGTTAGAATATTCAATATCCTGTTTTCACTGTGGGCCTCAGAGCGCAGAAATACACAGCAGAGTCAGACAGATGAGGGCTCTGAATAGTCAGTGTGAATCTTCTTGATGCAGAATCCAATTGGGATTGGAATCTTTTGTTGGGGAAGTCTTTAGCATTACTTCCATTTCCAAACTTATGTCTTACTAATAAATACTCTGGAGGTAAATTAATTTCTTGTCTGTACCACAGCAGGGCAGGCATTGTGTCTGTTGTATTATAATCACAGTTCAGGGTTACCCTCTCTCCTATAAATGCTGAAGTATAAGTTGTCGGCTGGTGTACAGTGTGTTGTCCTCCGCATTCTGTAGGGAACACATGATACTGTATCACTTAACCCAATCTGTCTCTCACATAACATTGTCAAACACAGTATGGAAATGTGAAATTAAAAAGTTATGTTCATCACCTAGAAAGGATAGAACAATAAGTAGTTCCCTCAGCCAAGTTCTCATCGTGGTCCAAAACCAGTTTGCAAAGAAGATCTTAAAGCAAAAGCAACAGTTAATCATGGACCCGAGGCACACTCTATTAGTGTCTGTGCAGCCTCTCAAGGTTATATATAATTTCACACAACATAACTGACTATTTTACAGGTCAAATCTCTGGGTGCTCCCTGCTGGTATAATGTAAAAATGCAACCATCTGCTCTAATGGGCATCCATGCTGGCTGTATAAAATGTAATTATCTTGAGTACTGTTGTACACTACAAATCAGCAATGTGGATACTTGACTGAATTTGTGTTTCTCATGGTCTTAAACCTTAAGTAATCTTCACTTAAGGCATAGAAGCTTGAAGCTTAAATGGTTGAAATTAGTGGGAATACTTTACAATAAGGTTCCATTTGTAAACTTTATTAAGTGCATTAGATATAATTGTACAGCATTTGTTCATATTTAATGCTATTTTTTGGAAATACAATTGTTCATTGTTAGTTCATGTTAGTTCATAATGCCTTAACTAATGTTAACCTTTAGAACTAAAGTATTGTTAATGTGGAAATTAATATTAACAAAGATTAATAAGTTATTAAAATAAAATTATTTAAACTTAAATATATTTTCAGTATATAATATTTATGTTATATAGATATATGTAAGTTATATTAATTTAAATGTTTTAACTTTATTTTTGAGTGTTGTTTATGTTCATAATGCATTAACTAATGTTAGCATATGCAACTTTTTATTTTAATACATCCTTGTTGTTTTAAAGTGTTACCAAATTAGTTTTGTTGACAGATATATATTGTGCCAATAAAACAACATTTTTAATGGGGAACAGATGAACTGTATGAGTTGGACCAGCTAGTGAAGGAAAAGCTGTGAAAAAGTACCCAGCTTCATGAAGTTTTTTTGAGAGAATGCAGAGCTGTAGTCTAGGCAAAGAGTGGCAACTATAAAGAAGCTAAACTATAAGATAATTAAATAATAAATTATTAATTATAATAATTTCCATTTGTGTTATTTCATAGTTTTGGTGACTTCACTATTATTTTAAAATGTGTCAATGTGGAACAATCACATGAAAGAATGAGTTCCGCTTTGCATTTTGCTATCTGATTTTTGTACAGTGTTGTTGGTTTTCCTGTCACTGTGGCTCCAGGGCACAGTAGTACAGAGCAGAGTCCATTACAGTAGCTGAAACGATCTCCAGATCCACTTCTTGGGCTTTATTTCTATGATTAATGGATATCCCTTGGATTGGAGGTTCAGCTTTTACTATACTCCCAGAATAGTCCAGCATGAGGAACTGAAAGTGTGAACCCATATACTGACGATACCAGTGAAGACTACTCACATAACCACTGTAGTTACAAGAAAGAATAACTCTTTCCCCTGAAGTGGCTAACATATGATCCCTCTTTGAGGTGATGACATCTCCAGCACTTTTACCTGCAAAAATCAACAGCGAGTCAGCCACAGGACCACAGAGAAAGCTTTACACAATATTGTCAAAACATAAACATAACAAGATTTTTGCATGATGTTAAGTCATTTTCTCACTCAGCCAATGACAATATATTGTGCATTGTAGTACAATCATTAACTTAGTTTATTTGTTTTTGTGGTCTTTAATAATACATCTGCTTACCTCTAAGTGTAGAAAACAACAGTAAAGTTAAAAGCAACATAATGATTCAGATCTCACACACAGGAGTAAGGCACTGATCTCTTCTGTATGACTGCTTTGAGATGTACTGTAACTCCTCCTCCTCGCCTTATATTTTACATTTGCTCATGCCAAAAATAGACATCACATTATTTCTTCCAGATTTCTTTGTACATATCAAAATTTATTTATTATATTTATTTATTTTTTGGTCTTTGTTTTGTTTGCTTTCATGATCTGTTTTTGTACAGTGTACATGTTTATCTGGCTCATCTGGACAAAAGAACAGATAGCATCTCAAATACTCTTTTGTTGCCCTTAGCATGGATATTAAGGTTTTGTTGTTGTGTTTATAGATTCAAGAACATAATAATAATAATAATTACACTAGCATGATAAATACATAATAAAATAACAGAGGAATACATGGATTCCAATCTTTTGAAGAGATATTTATTCATCTATTTGGAAACTAACATTTTTTCATTGTATTTATTTATTTATTATTTTTTGTGTACTTACTGGTACATAAGTAAATCATTGATGTCAGAAAGCATAAGGAAAGTAAAAATTTCCCAGGTCAGTGTACTGAGCCTAATGGTCCACCAGGTGGCAGATTAATCCTACAGAGTCAAAAACATGGCTAGATGGAGTTTAATTCATGATCTATATTATCTTTTCTCTTTATCATTTTCATAATATAATAGCATATTGTTGTAACTCTTTATCTATGTAAGAACTTCATGTTTTTTTAAGTAGATTATCAGAGAACATGTTTGTGTGTTTTAAGTCCAAAAATCCTTTGCTTTCATGAATAAAGAACATGATGCTAATTTTGCTTGGAGAAAGTTATTTATTTTATTTCTTAGTTGATCTCAGATTACTATGTATATGTGAACATGAAGAATATTTACATATTTACATAAGGGCACACATGTCCTCATGTCACTGGACATTTATTGGAAAGAAGAAGGCTTTAACAAATAGGCAAAGTTATAAACATGTGGGTTAAAAATATGAAACAAGTTCAGAATCTGATTGATTCTTAGGCAAATATACTGGATTATGTCTCCTCTGCACTTGTCAGGTTTTTGTACAGTATGCAAAGGTTTCCTGTCAGTGTGGGTGACAGGGAACAGTGCAGAGTCTTCCACTTTGACAGAGGAGATCACCAGATCCACACGGGTTTTATTTTCATTCAGTCTCGCTGAAAACCGAAGATCTAAATTCTCTGCGCTCTGGATACGTTCCATGGTTTGCAGAATTAATAATAAATATTCAGGAGTGGATCTGGGATATTGCCGATACCACTGTAAACTAACTGCTGAGGAGTAGCTACAGGACAAAGTTACATTGGCACCCTCCTCTTTATAGACCTCAGTTTGGTCTGGTGTAATGAGACTCTCAAACCTTCCACCTGAGAATGGCAATAAATGTAATTACATTTCAGCGAATTACATTACAATTGTATTTATAAACTATAACAATCCTTCATCAGTTGTATACTATACTTTGTTTTCTTTGGGACTGTTTATGTAAATACATTGTTATGAATGCAATCAGGCAATTCAACAAAAATTGACATTGTTAACAGTGTAATCATTTTCACATATGGTTCTATTAAAACAAACACCAGAATTAAAAGTATATAGGATTTGTACTCACATGCAATAGCACAGAGCAGAATAACTGCGTGGAGCAGCATTATGTTGAGATGATGGCTGTGGTGCCACTGCACTCATCATTTGCTTATGTTGAGATCTTTGGTTGAAGCACCTCCTCCTAAGTTTGAATAATATTTGAGTCAAATTTTTTCCTAGAGCATCATAAATCCATTTAGATTTAGAAATTGACATACTATATACAGTACATGTATTGTGAATATGAGTAGATAAAAATCATTATTTTAATATTCAAAATTTTAATTTGTGCATTTATTACAAGATTTTGTGCTTACCCACAGGCTGCATAAATTACGCTTGCATTGCCCAAAATATTATTTTGTGTCACCAGTTAAGTACTGCAGCATTGTTGACCTCTGCAGAGCAAAATAACAGAAACTGGTGAGTGACAGAAGTGTAACATTTTGGAAGCTCCGCCTGCTTGCTTACAATGTTATTTGAAAGATTGGATGTGGCTTGAACAACTTTTTTATACCTTGTGATATTATCTAAAGTAACATTTCAGAATAGAGCCTAGCAATCATATTATCTGCTGATTGCTTATTCTAAAGCACATTATGATTTTATTATCTTCATTTGCCAGATGTATTCACTTTGCCAGATGTATTCACTTTGCCAGATGTATTCACCTATTTTATTGTTCTCAAAATGTGGGAAGGAAATTATTTAATCAGTCTTTGGTTTTGAAAGACAGCATGTGTATAAATTAGATTTTAAGCAGCTTAATAAACACATTTCACCACAGTGTTCAATCTCTTCAAGCACACAGTGGTAGGAAGTGTCTTCTAGCTTTAAATCTTTAATGATGAGATGAGTGGATGTCTTTGAAGTTGCAGAATCATAGTGAGGATCACTGGTATGATACCGTGCATCTGATCAAGAACCCCTAAGCAACAAATACTGAGGTGCCTTCATTGGGATCAGCCTACCCCAGTAGAGCACAACAGAAGAACTGCTTGATTCAAACAAGCAGGTGAGAGTCACATATTTCCCCTCTGTACTGATTGCACGTGTGCCTTCTGCCTTTGGTCCAACATGAGCACTGAAATTGATTTCTGCAAAAACACAAATGGATATTTAAGCAAGGAGAGGCTAAGTTGAGTGATGTTGAAGTATTATAATACAGTGCATTTGTAACTGCCAGAAATGTGAGACAGATGAGGAGTGATGAAGTCATCTTTGTATTGCTCAGTGAATCATTTGATAAGCAGCTGTTTATAAATTCGAAGGCCTCCAGAACAGGAGTTTCTGCTAGTGTCTGATTGGCTCATCCATGAAGCATGTTAACACATCATCTTAATGTATTATCAACAAAGTCCCACAATCTGTCCCAACAACATTCTCGACTTCAATGTCCACTTTCTTATATTAGATTAGAAGGCATCCTACACGCATTTATGCATTCTCAAAAGGTAAGGTAAAAAGTTAAATATATTAGCCCTGGGATGTAGTTGATCCAAATCGAATGTCTGTTATGTTCTCGTAGCTGTTTGATCGTCTACCCCTCACCAGTATATATTGTGGCTCTGTGTTAGGGAAGCACCTATACCAGTAAAGAAAAACATAATTGCTGCTCGAATCATATGAACATTCCAGTGTTATAAAATCTCTCTGCTGGAGTTGCTTCATAAGGGTTTGTAAATGTTATACAATGCACTTAAAATGTGCAAATTAGCCTTTGTTTTCATGAACATTTGCTGCAACTTGAATGTTACTTTACATTTTTTTTCTTAACTTATCTTTCAAATAAGTAATGCTCAGTACAATTGTATTTTACAATCATCTATTGTTGTTGGGAAGGTTTTTGTACAGTGTTCTAGTGTTGGGTTAAAGTCCACCGTTTGTGAATCTGAATTAAAATTGTAACCATAAAATCAACATAAATTTTTTAAGCTTATTTTAAACTTCACAACTACGAAAAACAATTTGTCAATATAAATGCAACAAAAACACCTGTTGGATTTAATATTCAGATGTTATTAGTATCCTGCTGAACAAACTTCAAATTGCTTTAAGAATGAAAAAATATGCTTTATGTGTGCAAAGACAAAACTGTCCTTCAACACACTTCTTAATGTATTCTGTTGAATTTTTCAATAATTTGATGATTTTCCCCTCCACTCAAACATAGTTTAAAGAAACTGAAAGCTTTATTAGTCATTACAACCAGTTATTATTATTTTAAAAAAAAATAATAATAATTCTGCTTCATTTTCAGTTTGTCAACATTATGGGTGAAATACATGTAATTTAATTAATTATATACATTTAATATGTTTAATATATTTAATAAATGGTCATATTAAAACATTTAATAATGCCCATAAAATTAAACAGAAAATAAAAACAGAAAAGTTCAGATACCATTAGAAATGTATTTTTATTCTACTACACTTCACACCTTTCAGTACTCCTGCTTTGTCAAGTCAATTTTATTTGTATAGCGCCTTTCACAACACATCGTTTCAAAGCAGCTTTACAGAAGATAAGACATTAACAGAACATAAAACTATGTCTATAATGTCGATGACTCATCGATGTGTAATTGTAATTTTCCCTAAAGTTAAGATCACAGTGTTTATGACAAACTCTCCTTGAGCTGACGTGTTGTTCTTTTCACATTATATTTAGTATGGATAATAGGTGAATGTCCCCTCTACTTCTTTCTGAGTCACCCAGCCCCCCCTGGGTCTGGACGCGATGGCACATACATGGCCCAGAATGCGCCTTATGCTTCCCCCCGGTTTCTCTGCTCCCGGGAGTCTTGGCTAGAATTCGCCAGCAAGGGTCCTGAATCTTACTGATAGCGCTGCACTGGCCGAACAGGATATGGTTCTCTGAGATAATGTCTCTCCTCGACGGCTCGCCTTGGGCGATTCCGGATAGGAGGGACCTTCTGTTTCAGGCACAGGGGACTATATTTCATCCCCGGCCCAAGCTGTGGAACCTTCATGTTTGGCCCCTGAAGGGTACCAACTGAGGGACACTGGGCTTTCACCTGAAGTTATCGAGACCTTTCTAAGTGCTAGGGCTACCTCTACTTGGAACAAATCTGGGTGAGATTTTACAGGGCAGAAGAAGATACGCCAATAAATGGGGTGTCTTTAAAGCTGGTGCAGTGCACATAATGCAGATCCAGTTAACTGCCAGATTGCTTCATTTCTGGACTTTCTGCAGGAAAAAGTGTCAGCAGGCATATGTCCCTCCACTCTCAGGGTCTATGTGGCCGCCATTTCGGCTTGCCACGCCTTGATGGACGGGGTGCTGTTGGGGAGACATCCTCTACTCGCTCTCTTCATTCGCTGAGCTATGCGACTGGTAGCACCAGGACCCCTTCATGGGACTTATCAATAGTCCTTGAGGGTCTGGTTGAGACTCCCTTCGAACCTCTAGAGTCAGCGTCTGATAAACTTCTGACTCTCAAGATGGTTTTTCTTATGGCGATTACCTCTCTAAAGAGAATTAGAGATCTAAAGGCTCTGTCTGTCTTGCCAGCCTGCTGAGATTTTGCCCCAGGAATGGCTAAAGCAATTTTGCACCCTCATCCGGACTACCTGCCTAAGGTGCCTTTCTCGAACTTACATCCGGTCACTCTCGAAGCCTTCTGCTCCTCACTGTTTACAACGCCAGAGCAGGAAAGACTTCACAGACTTTGTCCAGTACATGCCCTCCAGACTTATGTCCACCGCACTAGCCAGTGGCGTAAGTCAGGGCAACTATTCATTTGCCATGGGGGCCGCAACAGGGGTGCGGCCACCACCAAGCAGACTGTGTCGCATTGGGTGAGGAATGTTATTGCCCTGGCCTACGAGGTGCGCGGTCAAGCTTCGCCAGTAGGTATCAGGGCTCACTCTACCAGAGAGGTTACCTCCTCTAAATCCATGGCTAGAGGTGTCCCTCTGCAGCATGTTTGTGATGCGGCAGGCTTGTCCTCTCTGCACACATTTATTAGATTTTATAGTTTGGATGTTCATGCCACTCCGGGCTCTTATGTCCTTGAGTCGATATCACCAGCTCATGTCTGAGACCTCACGCGCTCTTGTGAGCACACTACACAACCGTAAGGGGTCCGGACATCCACAGTGCAGTGGCGTGGGACTTCTCGTTCCCAAAGCACTAATTCAGTGCAGCATCATAAGTGTAGCTTTTTGAAAGGGAACGTCTCGGGTTACTTGACTGTAACCCTTGTTCCCTGATAAAAGGCGGAACGAGATGCTGCGCTTCATTGCTGCACTGGGATGCCCCAGGACTGCTCTTCAGACAAAATACCTGACAATGCACCTGTGACACATCTATTTATAGCCCTGCTACAGGTGTATCAAATGATGTCACCGTCAGAGGCTATAAATTCCGGTCAATTTTCATTGACGTGTTGCACAAATATTCACAGCTGGTCACATCTAAAGTTGTTCCCAAAGCGCTAATACAGTGCAGCATCTCGTTCCGCTTTTATCAGGGAACAAGGGTTATAGTCAAGTAATCCGAAACGTTTTGTGGACAAACATTACTCTATATAACAAACTTGATATATACATTAATTGTTACAGGCTATTACAAGCTTTCCAATATTATGTTTTTTTACAAGAGACAAAAAAATTAAAGGTAATTTAGATGAAGACATTTTACAAGGCATAAAACTTCACAACAGCCTGGGCGACTGAAAATATTTGCAGTCATCTCACAAATATTTTCATAAAGAATTACTTCAGAAACCTCTTCAGCCAGAGAAACTCATATAAATGACAAAAAAAAAAAAATCTAAATTTCATCTTACAAAGTTTTCTTGTGCCACTAAAGCATAACCAAGGAATTAAAATGTACTTATTCATAGTAGTAATAACCCAGTGAAAGCTTGTTATCCTCTGTTCATCTCATTTAAATTCTAACAGGTATTACCATATCCTTACATCAATAGAGGTTTTGTGGTTCACCAAAATAATAACTGTGGATTGAGTCTTACTTTATTAAATACTGTTCAAAGTAATAAAAAAAGCCTCTCAGTCACTTTGTTTCACTGAGCACAGTAATAGAGAGCCGAATCTGACAGAGCTGCTTTTGCAATATTAAGTTCAGTGGACGATCTGGATGTAGTTGACTTAAACCGATGGTCTGGTATATTGTCATAATTGCCATTTAATCGAGCACCTTTCAGAAGGATAAACTGAGGTCTGTGTTCGGATACTGTCTGTACCAGAAAAGAAATACATAATCACTGCTTGTTTCATATGTGCAGCTCAGTGTCACAGATTCTCCTCAACTCCTGAGTATATCCACATCCTTGTCTTTTGGACCAATGCAGTCAGCAAATACACCTGCAAGGAAATTATTTCATATTTCACAAGAGTTAGAATTAGACATCTGTCACATCATTTGGTAAATTAAAATATCACAAATAAACAACATTAACAATTATACAGTATATACACCATATGAAATGTGTCCTCTAATTCAAAGCTAGTAGAAATATGAACACGGTCAACATACACTGACACTATTAAAAGAATGAGAAGAATGTATCTCGTGTTGATATTTCCCTCTAATACACTACATCATTACTGTCTTTATGAACTGAATATTTAAGGCAAATGTACGGCCTGTTGTGTAATTATTATGTAGGTAAGTGTGTGTGTGGTTTCTGATATTTAGACTACCCTCTATCTTTAATTAGTAGAAACTGGGATGATTGTGCCATATGCCAAACCAGCACTTTCTCTTGTCTCATAGTTTTTATGTTAACACTTCTAGTAACATTTACTGTAAATATACCATGCAATTTCTGTATTCAGAAAAAAAATGCTCATGTATTTTTTTCTGCTCTCCCAAACGTTAATCAGGTATACACTAAAATACATTTTTTATATTAAAATTTTGAAAGTCATAATGTTGATATCTGTGCCCTGGAGAACACATATGGTTGTGTATTCAGACTAAAGTTTGCTTTAGATTTGTGTGTTCATATATTATTAAATTTCTAACCTTTACAAGTTTACTAACCCATCTCATTGCAGAAAGAACCCTTCTATTGTGACTGATACATCTTGATACTGATCTGCAGAATGCACTGAAAATGTGTAAGTACTTGACAGTAAAGTGATGTATGCTCGTCTTTCCTCTTTCTGTGTTAGAGTGGGTTTTTGTTCATTGCAGTTAGATTTCCTGTCACTGTGGGCGTCAGTGCACAGTAGTAAAGAGCAGAGTCTGTTACTTTAGCTGGGGAAATCTCCAGAATCACTTTCTTTTCATTCACTTTTCCAGAGAATCGAGTATCTAGAGTAACAAACTCTGACTTTTGTGAAACTTTCCCAGTGGCATGTAGAATGATGAAAAGATATTCAGGAGCTGATGCAGGATATTGTCGATACCACTGTAAAGAATTTGCTGAAGAGTAGTTACAGGACAGAGTTACATTTTCTCCCTCTTCACTGTACATCTCATTTTGGACTGGAGTGATGACATTTGCAAAAGAGTAATCTGCAAAATAAAAAGTCAAAATGTCATGCATGTAAAACTGTATGGAAACAACATTTTAACACGTGCTAGTATCAATCACAAAAACAGATTTTCAGTCTTCATAATATTTCATAATACTTACATACAAAAGAACAAAGTAAAACATGTAAGCAAAGCTTCATTTTGAAGGATGATGTATTCAGCACAAACTCTGTTGTTCAGTGTTCAAAATAAATAGTAATTCCATGTCAAAGAAAGGATGTCTTAAAATAACTCCTCCTCTTAAAGATGAAGTGTTTTATTTTGTCTATGTTATGAAAAACGTTCTATTTTTAGAAATGTAACTTTTAACTATATCATTCCTGACATACAGAATGACATGTACAAAAGTGACTCATAGCAGTAATTATTCAGCAAAATCATTTTGTATTTTTATTCACCTCAGCTCATTTACAGGGGTTTCGAGGTTCACTTAAAATAACTGTGGTTTGATTCTTACTTGATTAAAGACTTTTCAAAGCAATAAATGTGTTTATGTTTTTTTTGTAAATAAAACGTTTTATCTCTAGGCTCCTACACTAAGAGCAAAGTGAGAGCTGAATCTGACAGAGCTGCTTTTACAATTGTGAGTTCAGTGGATGATTGGGATGTAGATGACTGAAAACGGTGGTCTGGTATATGCAGACCACTGAATGATCGAGCATAGGGTCCCGTATTTCAAGATAAAATTCTGCGTCCTGTATTGAATCAATCTGTTCCATGTTTAAGCTGGTCGGATGGCGTCAAGGTGAAATTGTTCCTGATCGGCAATTTAACATTGATATTAGTTGGAAAAACTGCCTATGGTGGGTAAGGGACTGTCTGAAAAGTCCACAAATGTTGTTAAAACTGTGGAGTTTTGTTCTATATAAACGTTCAATAAGATTAAAAAACATTTATGAATAAAATAATAAAGACAAGTACAGGTGAAGGAAAAAATAAACAACTAAAATAAATAAAAATTATAATAAAATAAAAAATATGTATAAACATTCCAAAATGTATACATAAATGAGGTATATAAGACAAATAATAAAAATAAATAAAATAAATACAATTTTAACATATAAATGATGTAAGTCATGTGTCAGGAAAGTTCTCATTTTAGCATATAAGGATATACAATTATTTTTATTAATAATGCATATTAACTCAACACATTAACCTGCCATTATTATAATAATTATTAGAATATATCTTCACAAGTTGATTTTTTCCCCTTATAGACTGCATTATAACTTGCTTATGAAATGAATCTTTAAGGTTAAAGTATGGCCTGTTGTGTAACTATAATGTAGGTGGTAATTGTGAGAGGGGTTTGTGACAATTAGACCTCCATATGGAAACTGAGATGACTGTGCCAATATCAAACCAGCAATTCCTCTTCATGCATTGTACAGTACGATCAAATCAGTGTTGCAGTTTTTCTTCTCACTGCATTGAGTTAGTAACACCTAAATATACCATGTGATTTCTGTATTCAGATTTAGTCAAAATAAAAAGTGAACCACGTCTTTTTGTGATGCTTCTATTAATCTTTTGCCTTCTGATTTGACCTAAGGGTAGGATTGAGCCAACTGTGCGTAACTTAGGATGTAAAGTTAAAACTAAGGGCTTAGAAACTACTAGTAAGTTTGTAACCCAGTCAGTGCTAATTTGGATGCAACTGCAGTTCTTAAGGCAAGACTTAGCATGTAGGTATTAAGCTGTTTGTATAGTAACATTTCATCATATAATAAAATTATTACCATTATTGATCCAGTAAATAATGGGAAACATACACTCACATGTGACCATGCGAAAAGGAGAATGCCAACCAAAGGAATGCTGCTCATCTTTATAGGGGACTAAACCAATTGCTGCTTTCAAATGTGCAGGTGAATAAACTGGAAGGCTTATTTAAAATCTTTGAGTATACAGCCTACAGTGAAAGGCAACCAGGAGCAGGGATACAGTAGTAGTGTAATTCTATGAAACTAGTTTGTGCCATGTTGAGAAAGGAGATGTATGTAGTGGAGAGATGGCCCATTTTGTGTTATGTGGACTAATGTGAATGTGACTGTCTGCAGCACTCTTACATCTGTCTTACAGCATAAACACTGAATAAAGTGACTTATAGTAGTACATTTTCTGCAAAATAATTTGGTAACTTTTAGCAGGTGTTTCATATCTTGCCATGAACAGGGGTTTTGCAGTGTGCGTAACATAACTGTGGTTTGATTCTTACTTGATGATTAAAGACTGTTCAAAGCAATAATTTTGTGAGTTTTTGTAAAGCCTCACAATCATTTTGTATCATTGTGCTGCTCTAAGAGCACAGTAATAGAGAGCTGAATCTGACAGAGCTGCTGTTTCAATAATGAGTTCAGTGGATGAATCGGATGTAGTTGCCTGAAAGTGACGGTCTGGTATATCATCAGAACCGCTATATGATCGAGCACCTTTCCACAGTAAATATTGAGGTTCTTTGTTGGGATATTCTCGATACCAGTAAAGCATAACATAAGTGCTGCTTGTATCATATGTGCAGCTCAGTGTCACAGACTCTCCTTCACTCCTGATTATTTTAGAATCCTTGTCTTTTGGTCCGATGCTGTCAGCAAAAACACCTGCAAGGAATTGGTTATATTTCAGAAGACTTTAATCAAATATCTCTATTTTTATTGTACATAAATAAATATAACAAACATACCAAAATATGATATTCTGTGATGTCTATATTCTAAGATCTGGTAGTTCACATATTAGAGTTTGACACTGAGATTTTAAATGCACTTTACCTGGTACTATTATAAGAATGAGTGGAACATATCTCTCCATGTTCATTTTAGTATACACATATATATAATTAATGTCTTGGTGAATTAAAGTAGATAAATGTATGCAGAGGAGAGATGACTTGATGTGAAGCTGTAATATGGGTGTGGTTTCTAACATTTGGCCCAGCCTCTCTTCTTCACAAATACTGAGATAGTAAGTCAACACTCAGCTTCCTGTTGATGTATTTATTATACAAGAAACTCAGTGTCAAACGTCTTCTTGTCACTACATATATGTATCCTCCTCCACTGGTCCAATTTTATTGGCACATGTGGTAATAATGATGTTTTCTGCTTAGATAAATAAGAAAAGTTGAAGCTCATGCTGTGTTGTCATTTCTCCAAAAACTAAATTTTAGGTTTAAGGATTTACAGTGAAATATCTTTGAGATGAGCTTTTGTACTTTATCTGCTTTTCCAGATTGGTGTTTTGATAAAATATTGAATATATTTTTGAAAGTTATAATGTTGATGTCTGTATCCGGAGAGTGGGGCTTGAACTTGTGGCATTGTGTTCACATCCTAATATTACTGTCTCATATTTGTGTCTTATTGTACCACACATCAAGAAGAAAATAAAAAAGGATTAATTGTCATGAAAAAATCTCATATTGCAAAAAATCTTTATGCTCCTACATATACGCTTCATTTCCTGATGGAGAAGAAGACGAGGCAGCTGATTTTAAGGAACAATTTCACTCAGTTTTAAGTTCAGCAGAAAATTCATCATGGTACAATAATCTATACGTACATCATTAATATTTTGTGCAGTATAAGATTTTTTTCATGACAATTAATATATATTTTTTTTTACCCAAGTAAAGGATCAATATTCTATACGAGTTCAAAAACCGAACCATGTGTTTACATTTCAACTAACTTTATGATCATGCATTTTCAATTCTTTATAAAGAATTTATAGAGCAATATGGCCATCTGCTGATGCGTACTGAACATGTGAATTCATACAGATAAAATGGTGTGGTCTATCTAAAGTGTTTGAATATCTCTGATAGAATTTCCCCCCCCTAGTGGTGCTGTGAAATTAAGACTTTCTCAGGCAACATCTGCACTGACAATAGACAAATTTGTAAAACTGATCAGAAATGGTAATTATAGTCTAATATATAATCTAAATCTATAAGTATTAAAAATAAACTGATACAAAATTATTAAGCTACTTTTACCTTGGGGAATCTTCATGACATTTTTTCTGATATTGTTTCCCCATGTCTGTACACTGAATAGTCAAATCTGAACTGTTACGAAAGCATTTTAATTACTGATATTTTACCATACATGACTGCATGCTTCAGAACAAAGTCTGATGGTCTATCAATGCTAATTTGTATCAACTTATTCAATAATATCAATTTACTAATTAATGAAAACAAAATGAATAATTCTGTTTTATTAACATTTTAAAAGTAAATTTAGTGCATACAACAACCACAGCCAGAAAGCTTTAAATCTAATATCAGATATTAAACATAGAATGTATAGTGATTATGTGTTGTTAACTGCTGAGTCGTGTTTTTTATGGTGTGAAGAGTTTTTCCTGTCACTGTGGGCTGCAGGGCGCAGTAGTATAGAGCAGAGTCTGATACTGCAGCAGAGCAGATCTCTAGATCCACACTAGTGCTTTCTTTTCTGTGTTTGATGGAGATTCCAGAAACTGGAGGACGAGCTTCATTAATAAATCCTGAGTAATCCAGTATAAGGAACTGTGGAGGCAAACCTGTGTATTGCCGAGACCAGTGAAGACTATCAACAGAACCAGTGTAGTTACAAGAGAGTGTCACATTCTCACTCTCAGTGGCAATTATTGCATCGCTATACGGCATGATAACATCTCTGGCTCTGTTTCCTACAAAAAAACAATCAAGCATAATTACAATATTCTGTATATATAATACATTTATTTACAGTATTGCAAATGTATGTAATATTGTGATGTAATGATACTTGTAATATTTTACCTTCAGTTAAAGTCAGCAATATAAGTATAAAAGCAAACATGGCAGTAGATAAAGTACAGGTTAAATCAAACATCTGCTGCTTCTCCCAGTGATCTGTGATGTGGATTCCTAGTTTAACTGATAATGTTTTACCTGCCTGTATTAAGCTCCACCTCATAATATACATGTAGCCTTCTAAAATGAACATACATTAGGTACAGTTAGACAGGAAAAAGTGACTGATGGATCAATATTCCACATCCAAATCAGCTTAAAAGAAATCTGATATTTAGGATTATGTTTAGGAAGATCATGTTTAGGTCTCTCAGGCTGAGAGGCATGCGGTGGCGCAACACGGCACTGATAGTGTCAAATTTATATAAATATACAAACAGTGATTGAATGTGTGACAGCCATATAATCTCAACCTGGACCCCTAATCAGAGTACCAACTTAAATAATTTATGTATTTGAACATATCTGCACTTGGCTTCCTTACATGTAGCCAACAGCCGGGGTTGGGTAGTAACGGAATAGATGTAACGGGATTACCTATTTTAAATACAAAATATAAGTAACTGTATTCACTACAATTACGATTGAAATAATTGGTAATTAGAATACAGTTACATTCAAAAAGTATTTTGATTACTGAAGAGATTACTTTGCATTTTATTGTCATTTGTTTCATTTAATATTTAGTGCTTTCAGATGGAAAACATTTATACATATAAATTATGTGATCCAAAGTGCATTTGAACAGCGGTGAAAATAAATTTTTTTACACTTACATTTTGAAAGTCATAATGTTGATGTCTGTGCCCTGGAGATCACCTATGGTTGTGTATTCAGACTAAAGTTTGTTTTAGATTTGTGTGTTCATATATTATTTAATTTCTAACCTTTACAAGTTTACTAACCCATCTCATTGCAGAAAGAACCCTTCTATTGTGACTGATACATCTTGATACTGATCTGCAGAAAGCACTGAAAATGTGTAAGTACTTGACAGTAAAGTGATGTATACTTGTCTTTCCTCTTTCTGTGTTAGATTGGGTTTTTGTTCATTGCAGTTAGATTTCCTGTCACTGTGGGCGTCAGTGCACAGTAGTAAAGAGCAGAGTCTGTTACTTTAGCTGGGGAAATCTCCAGAATCACTTTCTTTTCATTCACTTTTCCAGAGAATCGAGTATCTAGAGTAACAAACTCTGACTTTTGTGAAACTTTCCCAGTGGCATGTAGAATGATGAAAAGATATTCAGGAGCTGATGCAGGATATTGTCGATACCACTGTAAAGTATTTGCTGAAGAGTAGTTACAGGACAGAGTTACATTTTCTCCCTCTTCACTGTACATCTCATTTTGGACTGGAGTGATGACATTTGCAAAAGAGTAATCTGCAAAATAAAAAGTCAAAATGTCATGCATGTAAAACTGTATGGAAACAACATTTTAACACGTGCTAGTATCAATCACAAAAACAGATTTTCAGTCTTCATAATATTTCATAATACTTACATACAAAAGAACAAAGTAAAACATGTAAGCAAAGCTTCATTTTGAAGGATGATGTATTCAGCACAGACTCTGTTGTTCAGTGTTCAAAATAAATAGTAATTCCATGTCAAAGAAAGGATGTCTTAAAATAACTCCTCCTCTTAAAGATGAAGTGCTTAATTTTTTCTATGTTATGAAAAACGTTCTATTTTTAGAAATGTAACTTTTAACTATATCATTCCTGACATACAGAATGACATGTACAAAAGTGACTCATAGCAGTAATTATTCAGCAAAATCATTTTGTATTTTTATTCACCTCAGCTCATTTACAGGGGTTTCGAGGTTCACTTAAAATAACTGTGGTTTGATTCTTACTTGATTAAAGACTTTTCAAAGCAATAAATGTGTTTATGTTTTTTTGTAAATAAAACGTTTTATCTCTAGGCTCCTACACTAAGAGCACAGTGAGAGCTGAATCTGACAGAGCTGCTTTTACAATTGTGAGTTCAGTGGATGATTGGGATGTAGATGACTGAAAACGGTGGTCTGGTATATGCAGACCACTGAATGATCGAGCATAGGGTCCCGTATTTCAAGATAAAGTTCTGCGTCCTGTATTGAATCAATCTGTTCCATGTTTAAGCTGGTCGGATGGCGTCAAGGTGAAATTGTTCCTGATCGGCAATTTAACATTGATATTAGTTGGAAAAACTGCCTATGGTGGGTAAGGGACTGTCTGAAAAGTCCACAAATGTTGTTAAAACTGTGGAGTTTTGTTCTATATAAACGTTCAATAAGATTAAAAAACATTTATGAATAAAATAATAAAGACAAGTACAGGTGAAGGAAAAAATAAACAACTAAAATAAATAAAAATTATAATAAAATAAAAAATATGTATAAACATTCCAAAATGTATACATAAATGAGGTATATAAGACAAATAATAAAAAATAAATAAAATAAATACAATTTTAACATATAAATGATGTAAGTCATGTGTCAGGAAAGTTCTCATTTTAGCATATAAGGATATACAATTATTTTTATTAATAATGCATATTAACTCAACACATTAACCTGCCATTATTATAATAATTATTAGAATATATCTTCACAAGTTGATTTTTTCCCCTTATAGACTGCATTATAACTTGCTTATGAAATGAATCTTTAAGGTTAAAGTATGGCCTGTTGTGTAACTATAATGTAGGTGGTAATTGTGAGAGGGGTTTGTGACAATTAGACCTCCATATGGAAACTGAGATGACTGTCCCAATATCAAACCAGCAATTCATCTTCATGCATTGTACAGTACGATCAAATCAGTGTTGGAGTTTTTCTTCTCACTGCATTGAGTTAGTAACACCTAAATATACCATGTGATTTCTGTATTCAGATTTAGTCAAAATAAAAAGTGAACCACGTCTTTTTGTGATGCTTCTATTAATCTTTTGCCTTCTGATTTGACCTAAGGGTAGGATTGAGCCAACTGTGCGTAACTTAGGATGTAAAGTTAAAACTAAGGGCTTAGAAACTACTAGTAAGTTTGTAACCCAGTCAGTGCTAATTTGGATGCAACTGCAGTTCTTAAGGCAAGACTTAGCATGTAGGTATTAAGCTGTTTGTATAGTAACATTTCATCATATAATAAAATTATTACCATTATTGATCCAGTAAATAATGGGAAACATACACTCACATGTGACCATGCGAAAAGGAGAATGCCAACCAAAGGAATGCTGCTCATCTTTATAGGGGACTAAACCAATTGCTGCTTTCAAATGTGCAGGTGAATAAACTGGAAGGCTTATTTAAAATCTTTGAGTATACAGCCTACAGTGAAAGGCAACCAGGAGCAGGGATACAGTAGTAGTGTAATTCTATGAAACTAGTTTGTGCCATGTTGAGAAAGGAGATGTATGTAGTGGAGAGATGGCCCATTTTGTGTTATGTGGACTAATGTGAATGTGACTGTCTGCAGCACTCTTACATCTGTCTTACAGCATAAACACTGAATAAAGTGACTTATAGTAGTACATTTTCTGCAAAATAATTTGGTAACTTTTAGCAGGTGTTTCATATCTTGCCATGAACAGGGGTTTTGCAGTGTGCGTAACATAACTGTGGTTTGATTCTTACTTGATGATTAAAGACTGTTCAAAGCAATAATTTTGTGAGTTTTTGTAAAGCCTCACAATCATTTTGTATCATTGTGCTGCTCTAAGAGCACAGTAATAGAGAGCTGAATCTGACAGAGCTGCTGTTTCAATAATGAGTTCAGTGGATGAATCGGATGTAGTTGCCTGAAAGTGACGGTCTGGTATATCATCAGAACCGCTATATGATTGAGCACCTTTCCGCAGTAAATATTGAGGTTCTTTGTTGGGATATTCTCGATACCAGTAAATGTAAACATAAGTGCTGCTTGTATCATATGTGCAGCTCAGTGTCACAGACTCTCCTTCACTCCTGATTATTTTAGAATCCTTGTCTTTTGGTCCGATGCTGTCAGCAAAAACACCTGCAAGGAATTGGTTATATTTCAGAAGACTTTAATGAAATAGCTCTCTTTTAAATATAACAAATATATAAAAATATGACATTCTGTGATTCTATATTCAAAGATCTGATATTTCACATATTTGAGGATGACACTGAGATTTTAAATGCACTTTACCTGGTACTATTATAAGAATGAGTGGAACATATCTCTCCATGTTCATTTTAGTATACACATATATATAATTAATGTCTTGGTGAATTAAAGTAGATAAATGTATGCAGAGGAGAGATGACTTGATGTGAAGCTGTAATATGGGTGTGGTTTCTAACATTTGGCCCAGCCTCTCTTCTTCCACTGAGATAATAAGCCAACACTCAGCTTCCTGTTGATGTATTATACAAGAAACTCAGTGTCAAACGTCTTCTTGTCACTAAATATATATATCCTCCTCCGCTAGTCAATTTTATTGGCACATGTGGTAATAATGATGTTTTCAGCTTGGATAAATAAAAAAAAGTTGAAGCTCATGCTGTGTTGTCATTTCTCCAAAAACTAAATTTTAGGTTTAAGGATTTACAGTGAAATATCTTTGAGATGAGCTTTTGTACTTTATCTGCTTTTCCAGATTGGTGTTTTGATAAAATATTGAATATATTTTTGAAAGTTATAATGTTGATGTCTGTATCCGGAGAGTGGGGCTTGAACTTGTGGCATTGTGTTCACATCCTAATATTACTGTCTCATATTTGTGTCTTATTGTACCACACATCAAGAAGAAAATAAAAAAGGATTAATTGTCATGAAAAAATCTCATATTGCAAAAAATCTTTATGCTCCTACATATACGCTTCATTTCCTGATGGAGATGAAGACGAGGCAGCTGATTTTAAGGAACAATTTCACTCAGTTTTAAGGTCAGCAGAAAATTCATCATGGTCCAATAATCTATACGTACATCATTAATATTTTGTGCAGTATAAGATTTTTTTCATGACAATTAATATATATTTTTTTTACCCAAGTAAAGGATCAATATTCTATACTGAGTTCAAAAACAGAACCATGTGTTTACATTTCAACTAACTTTATGATCATGCATTTTCAATTCTTTATAAAGAATTTATAGAGCAATATGGCCATCTGCTGATGCGTACTGAACATGTGAATTCATACAGATAAAATGGTGTGGTCTATCTAAAATGTTTGAATATCTCTGATAGAATTTCCCCTAGTGGTGCTGTGAAATTAAGACTTTCTCAGGCAACATCTGCACTGACAATAGACAAATTTGTAAAACTGATCAGAAATGATAATTATAGTCTAATATATAATCTAAATCTATAAGTATTAAAAATAAACTGATACAAAATTATTCAGCTACTTTTACCTTGGGAAATCTTCATGACATTTTTTCTGATATTGTTTCCCCATGTCTGTACACTGAATAGTCAAATCTGAACATGAATATGAACTGTAAAGCATTTTAATTACTGATATTTTACCATACATGACTGCATGCTTCAGAACAAAGTCTGATGGTCTATCAATGCTAATTTGTATCAACTTATTCAATAATATCAATATACTAATTAATGAAAACAAAATGAATAATTCTGTTTTATTAACAATTTTAAAAGTACATTTAGTGCATACAACAACCACAGCCAGAAAGCTTTAAATCTAATATCAGATATTAAACATAGAATGTATAGTGATTATGTGTTGTTAACTGCTGAGTCGTGTTTTTTGCATGGTGAGAAGAGTTTTCCTGTCACTGTGGGCTGCAGGGCGCAGTAGTATAGAGCAGAGTCTGATACTGCAGCAGAGCAGATCTCTAGATCCACACTAGTGCTTTCTTTTCTGTGTTTGATGGAGATTCCAGAAACTGGAGGACGAGCTTCAGTAATAAATCCTGAGTAATCCAGTATAAGGAACTGTGGAGGCAAACCTGTGTATTGCCGATACCAGTGAAGACTATCAACAGAACCAGTGTAGTTACAAGAGAGTGTCACATTCTCACTCTCAGTGGCAATTACTGCATCGCTATACGGCATGATAACATCTCTGGCTCTGTTTCCTACAAAAAACAATCGAGCATAATTACAATATTCTGTATATATAATACATTTATTTACAGTATTGCACATGTATGTAATATTGTGATGTAATGATACTTGTAATATTTTACCTTCAGTTAAAGTCAGCAATATAAGTATAAAAGCCAACATGGCAGTAGATAAAGTACAGGTTAAATCAAACATCTGCTGCTTCTCCCAGTGATCTGTGATGTGGATTCCTAGTTTAACTGATAATGTTTTACCTGCCTGTATTACATGCTCCACCATACAATAATATACATGTAGCCTTCTATTATTAACCTGAACATACATTAGGTACAGTTAGACAGGAAAAAGTGACTGATGGATCAATATTCCACATCCAAATCAGCTTAAAAGAAATCTGATATTTAGGATTATGTTTAGGAAGATCATGTTTAGGTCTCTCAGGCTGAGAGGCATGCGGTGGCATAACACGGCACTGATAGTGTCAAATTTATATAAATATACAAACAGTGATTGAATGTGTGACAGCCATATAATCTCAACCTGGACCCCTAATCAGAGTACCAACTTAAATAATTTATGTATTTGAACATATCTGCACTTGGCTTCCTTACATGTAGCCAACAGCCGGGTTGGGTAGTAACGGAATAGATGTAACGGATTACCTATTTTAAATACAAAATATATGTAACTGTATTCACTACAATTACGATTGAAATAATTGGTAATTAGAATACAGTTACATTCAAAAAGTATTTTGATTACTGAAGAGATTACTTTGCATTTTATTGTCATTTGTTTCATTTAATATTTAGTGCTTTCAGATGGAAAACATTTATACATATAAATTATGTGATCCAAAGTGCATTTGAACAGCGGTGAAAATAAATTTTTTTACACTTACATTTTGAAAGTCATAATGTTGATGTCTGTGCCCTGGAGATCATATATGGTTGTGTATTCAGACTAAAGTTTGTTTTAGATTTGTGTGTTCATATATTATTTAATTTCTAACATTTACAAGTTTACTAACCCATCTCATTGCAGAAAGAACCCTTCTATTGTGACTGATACATCTTGATACTGATCTGCAGAAAGCACTGAAAATTTGTAAGTACTTGACAGTAAAGTGATGATGCTTGTCTTTCCTCTTTCTGTGTTGGAGTGGGTTTTTGTTCATTGCAGTTAGATTTCCTGTCACTGTGGGCGTCAGTGCACAGTAGTAAAGAGCAGAGTCTGTTACTTTAGCTGGGGAAATCTCCAGAATCACTTTCTTTTCATTCACTTTTCCAGAGAATCGAGTATCTAGAGTAACAAACTCTGACTTTTGTGAAACTTTCCCAGTGGCATGTAGAATGATGAAAAGATATTCAGGAGCTGATGCAGGATATTGTCGATACCACTGTAAAGAATATGCTGAAGAGTAGTTACAGGACAGAGTTACATTTTCTCCCTCTTCACTGTACATCTCATTTTGGACTGGAGTGATGACATTTGCAAAAGAGTAATCTGCAAAATAAAAAGTCAAAAAGTCATGCATGTAAAACTGTATGAAAACAACATTTTAACACGTGCTAGTATCAATCACAAAAACAGATTTTCAGTCTGGAAAAATAATACTTACATACAAAAGAACAAAGTAAAACATGTAAGCAAAGCTTCATTTTGAAGGATGATGTATTCAACACAGACTCTGTTGTTCAGAGTTAAAAATAAATCATTCCATGTCAAGGAAAGGATGTCTTTAACTCCTCCTCTTAAAGATGAAGTGTTTAATTTTTTCAATGTTATGAAAACTTTCTATGTTTTGAAATTTTACTTGTAACTATATCATTCCTGATGAGCAAGAAATAGAAATACAGCAAGAAATAGAAAAAAGTAACTAATATCAGTAATTGTTCAGCAAAATCATTTAGTATTTTTATTCACCTCAGCTAACTTTCTGAAGGTGTTCCAAATCCCATCATGTAGAGGGGTTTTGAGGTTTACATAAAATAACTGTGGTTTAATTCTTACTTTATTAAAGACTTTTCAAAGCCATAAACAGTGTTTATGTTTGTTATAGGGCTGTCAATGTTAACTCATTAACGCATGCGATTAATCGAAACATTTTCAGCGTTATTATTTTTTTAAAGCAAATTAATCATTTGATCAAGTATGACCCCAACATCTTCCCGTGATCGCAGCGTGGGGATGGTTACAAAGCTTTCTGTGATAAGGGCATGGCAATGAAGTGATGAACTGTCCTTCCACCGAAACACAACAAGTTTGAGGTACCATCTTCGGGCAAAACACATTTTTTCTGATGTTAGCAAAGATGCTAGTGCTGAGTCAGTGTCAACAAGCCGTGCTCGTCAAACGACACTGGCGGCGTGCAGTCGGGGCAAATTTGTCAACAAAACAACAACAGCAAAGCTAACTAGTGCAATCGCTAAATGGATCGCCACAGACTGCAGGCCCATCAACATAGTTCAGGACAGGGGGCTTCAAGACATCATTCAGATCACCACAGGCAAACCATCATTCAAGCTACCTTTGAGGGGAACTATTGTTGAGGTGTGGCAAAATCTGGGTGAGATGCTGAAGTATAGAGAACCATGCGCCACAGACCTGTGGAGAAAAAGTGGAGCCAGAGCCACCAAACAAGAAGATGGCCCTCCTACTGATGAGATCAGAGTCAGAGTCTGATGATGAGGTACTGTCCACAGATAAATCGCTAGAGAGGTACAAGGCAGAGCCCTGTGTCAGCATAGAAACAAGTCCACTACAGTGGTGGTTGTCACAAGCAGGTGCATATGGTAAGTTGTCCCAAAGGTACTTGGCTACACCTGCCTCAACAGTAACATGTGAGAGCCTGTTCTCTTTGGCAGGCTACAATCTGCAGAAGATGTCAGCTCTATCATCTGAAAATGTGAACAAGCTAGTCTGCCTAAGCAAATGATTGAAATAAGAGTAGACTGTATGATTGGTTGACAGGAGGCATGTTGCACAGATGCACACTGAATGTAGAAACTGTTCCCTCTGTCTCTTCACAGACATTATGGCATTCCATTACAAAAACAGGCCTATTATTCTTGCATTCATTTGAGTTGACTTTACTATTCAAAAATTTTACAGGTAAGCTATTTGTTATTTTGTAGCAGACATAACTTCGTAACATAAGATGGTTTCTGCTAAATATGTCTGCAGTTCATACGGATGCTTCAACAAATTAAGAGATTGTTATTGAACACTTGTTAAATAAATGTTAATGGTTGATATAATAAAACTGATGTATATACAGACCACTGAATGACTGAGCATTGGGTCCCGGATTTCAAGATAAAATTTTGCGCCCCGTATTAAATCAATCTGTCCCATTTTTAAGCTGGTCGGATGGCGTCAAAGTGAAATTGTTCCAGATCAGCAATTTAACATTGATATTAGTTGGTAATTGTGGGAGTGGTTTGTGACAATTAGACCTCCATATGGAAACTGAGATGACTGTCCCAATATCAAACCAGCAATTCATCTTCATGCATTGTACAGTACGTTCAAATCAGTGATGCCGTTTTTCTTCTCACTGCATTGAGTTAGTAACGCCTAAATATACCATGTGATTTCTGTATTCAGATTTAGTCAAAATAAAAAGTGAACCACATCCTTTTGTGGTGCTTCTATGACTCTTTTGCCTTCTGATTTGACCTAAGGGTAGGGTTGAGCCAACTGTGCTAACTTAGGATGTAAAGTTAAAACTAAGGGCTTAGAAACTACTAGTAAGTTTGTAACCAAGTCAGTGCTAATTTGGTTGCACCTGCAGTTCTTAAGAAAAGACTAAGCATGTAGGTATTAAGCTGTTTGTATAGTAACATGTCATCATATAATAAGATGATTACCTTTATTGATCCAATAAATAATGGGAAACATACTCTCACATGTGACCCTGCAAAAAGGAGAATGCCAACCAAAGTGCTCAACCTCAACAAAGGAATGCTGCTCATCTTTATAGGGGACTAAACCAATTGCTGCTTTCAAATGCTCTGTTGAATAAACTGGAAGGCTTATTTAAAATCTTTGAGTATACAGCCTACTGTGAAAGGCAACCAGGAGCAGGGATACAGTAATAGTGTAATTCTATGAAACTAGATTGTGCCATGTTGAGAAAGGAGATGTATGTAGTGGAGAGATGGCCCTTTTTGAGTAACGTAGCTTTATGTGGATGCGATTGTCTGCAGCACTCTTACAGCAGTCTTACAGCATAAACACTGAATAAAGTGACTCCTAGTAATTTTTCAGCCAAATAATTTGTAATTTGGTAACTTTTAGCAGGTGTTTCATATCTTGCCATGAACAGGGGTTTTGCAGTGTGCATAAAATAACTGTGGTTTGATTCTTACTTGATGATTAAAGACTGTTCAAAGCAATACATTTGTGAGTTTTTGTAAAGCCTCTCAATCATTTTGTATCATTGTGCTGCTCTAAGAGCACAGTAATAGAGAGCTGAATCTGACAGAGCTGCTGTTTCAATAATGAGTTCAGTGGATGAATCGGATGTAGTTGCCTGAAAGTGATGGTCTGGTATATCATCATAACCACTCGATGATCGAGCACCTTTCCGCAGTAAATACTGAGGTTCTTTGTTGGGATATTCTCGATACCAGTAAATGTAAACATAAGTGCTGCTTGTATCATATGTGCAGCTCAGTGTCACAGACTCTCCCTCACTCCTGATTATTTTATAATCCTTGTCTTTTGGTCCGATGCTGTCAGCAAAAACACCTGCAAGGAATTGGTTATATTTCAGAAGACTTTAATCAAATATCTCTATTTTTATTGTACATAAATAAATATAACAAACATACCAAAATATGATATTCTGTGATGTCTATATTCTAAGATCTGGTAGTTCACATATTAGAGTTTGACACTGAGATTTTAAATGCACTTTACCTGGTACTATTATAAGAATGAGTGGAACATATCTCTCCATGTTCATTTTAGTATACATATATATAATCACTGTCTTGGTGAATTAAAGTAGATAAATGTATGCAGAGGAGAGATGACTTGATGTGAAGCTGTAATATGGGTGTGGTTTCTAACATTTAGACCAGCCTCTCTTCTTCCTCACAAATACTGGGATAGTAAGTCAACACTCAGCTTCCTGTTGATGTATTTATTATACAAGAAACTCAGTGTCAAACGTCTTCTTGTCACTACATATATGTATCCTCCTCCACTGGTCCAATTTTATTGGCACATGTGGTAATAATTATGTTTTCAGCTTAGATAAATAAAAAAAGTTGAAGCTCATGCTGTGTTGTCATTTCTCCAAAAACAAAGTTTTAGGTTTAAGGATTTACAGTGAAATATCTTTGAGATGAGCTTTTGTACTTTATCTGCTTTTCCAGATTGGTGTTTTGATAAAATATTGAATATATTCAAGAAAGTTATAATGTTGATGTCTGTATCCGGAGAGTGGGGCTTGAACTTGTGGCATTGTGTTCACATCCTAATATTACTGTCTCATATCTGTGTCTTATTTTACCACACATCAAGAAGAAAATAAAAAAGGATTAATTGTCATGAAAAAATCTCATATTGCACAAAATCTTAATGCTCCTACAAATAAGCATAATTTCCTGATGGAGATGAAGATGAGGCAGCTGATTTTAAGGAACAATTTCACTCAGTTTTAGGTCAGCAGAAAATTCATCATGGTCCAATAATCTATACGTACATCATTCATATTTTGTGTAGTGTAAGATTTTTTTCATGACAATTAATATTTTATTTTTTTACCCAAGTAAAGGATCAATATTCTATATGAGTTCAAAAACAGAACCATGTGTTTACATCTCAACTAACTTTATGATCATGCATTTTCAATTCTTTATAAAGAATTTATAGAGCAATATGGCCATCTGCTGATGCGTACTGAACATGTGAATTCATACAGATAAAATGGTGTGGTCTATCTAAAATGTTTGAATAACTCTGATAGAATTTCCCCCCCTAGTGTTGCTGTGAAATTAAGACTTTCTCAGGCAACATCTGCACTGACAATAGACAAATTTGTAAAACTGATCAGAAATGATAATTATAGTCTAATATATAATGTAAATCTATAAGTATTAAAAATGAACCGATAAAAAAATACTTCAGCTACTTTTACCTTGGGAAATCAGCTTGATATTTTTTCTGATATTGTTTCCCCATGTCTGTACACTGTATAGTCAAATCTGAACAAGAACATGAACTGTGACGAAAGCATTTTAATTACTGATATTTTACCATACATGACTGCATGTTTCAGAACAAAGTCTGATGGTCTATCAATGCTAATTTGTATCAACTTATTCAATAATATCAATACACTAATTAATGAAAACAAAATGAATAATTCTGTTTTATTAACAATTTAAAAGTACATTTAGTGCATACAACAACCACAGCCAGAAAGCTTTTAATCTAAAATCAGATATTAAACATAGAATGTATAGTGATTATGTGTTGTTAACTGCTGAGTCGTGTTTTTTGCATGGTAAGAAGAGTTCTGTCACTGTGGGCTGCAGGGCGCAGTAGTATAGAGCAGAGTCTGATACTGCAGCAGAGCAGATCTCTAGAGCCACACTAGTGCTTTCTTTTCTGTGTTTGATGGAGATTCCAGAAACTGGAGGACGAGGTTCAGTAATAAATCCTGAGTAATCCAGTATAAGCAACTGTGGAGGCAAACCTGTGTTTTGCCGATACCAGTGAAGACTATCAACAGAACCATTGTAGTTACAAGTGATTGTCACATTCTCACTCTCAGTGGCAATTACTGGATCGCAATACGGCATGATAACATCTCTGGCTCTGTTTTCTACAAAAAATTATTGAGCATATTTAAAATATACAGTATGTATAATACATTTGTTACAGTATTGCACATGTGATGTAATGATACTTGCAATATTTTACCTTCAGTTAAAGTCAGCAATATAAGTATGAAAGCCAACATGGCAGTAGATAAAGTACAGGTTAAATCAAACATCTGCTGCTTCTCCCAGTGATCTGTGATGTGGATTGCTATTTTTGCTGGTAATGTTTTACCTGCCTGTATTACATATATATAATATAAAATAATATATATGTAGCCTTATGTTATTAGCCTTAACATACATTAGGTACAGTTAGACAGGAAAAAGTGACCGATGGATCAATATTCTACGGAAGCGTATTACATTCACCATTGAAAACAAAATGCTGACACCATATCTCGTAATACTGAGAAAAGATCTCGTAATTTTGAGAAAAGATCTTGTAATTACGAGAAAAGATCTCGTAATTATGAGATAATTTTAAACACCTGGAAGGCGGCATATCAAGCTAGTTGTCAGTAGGGCACGGTTCAGTGATCAACTGTACCACCGAAAGGTAACATTAAATTCAGCTGGCTTAAATTAGCGTGATACTTATAATGTAACTTTATAGTATTAGTTAATGGACATGTCTTTGCTCGTAGATTTAAGGTTTGTAGATAACGGTTTTATGATTGTGCTTTTTGTTACCTTTGGTCGACGTGGTCCGTGGGCAACAGAGATGACTAACTTTAGCTAACAGGCATGACTGAGTCGATGTTGACGTTAGCATATAGCCTAGTAAGTAGCCTAGCTACAAGAGAGTCTTTGATGTAACGTCAGTTTAACCTGTTAAAGTTATGCCTCTCTTAACTATTCGGTAACGGCAGTGGGAAGCGGAATGGCGGACCAAATGCCACACCAACATAATGGTCTGTGGGATTTTCTCTGAAAGCGAGGTGTTGCTGAACAAAACATCAACCAGATGCAACAAGACAAGGTAATTCCATTTTCATTGCAATAACGTAGACTATACTTCCCTTGGAATTATTATAATAGCTAAGGTATTCGTCATTAAAAGTTTTTAGAAACATTTTAACTATTTTTTATTTTTTTTTATTTAACCATTATTTAACCAGAAGAGCTCTCTGAGATTAAAAATCTCTTTCACAGGAGTGTCCTGGCCAAAATGTGCAGCAGTACAATCAGTTCCATCACAGATAAACATCACACAGACAGACTAAAAACACTTAAAAGCAATTGCATAATGTTAGGTCAGCTTCTATTCGCCGGATAACTGATTTAAAACGGTCTAGAGTCAGCAGATTTTCTAATTTTAATTTAGATTGGAAAAGATTCCAATCAAACGGCGCTGCGTACATAAAAGACTTCTTACCTAACTCAGTTCGAGTAAAAGGAACAGAAAGAGTATAGAAGTTTTGCGAACGAAGAGAATAATTCTTGATAATTTTCTGCTGCATAAAACAACAGAGATAGGAAGGCAACAACCCCAAGATAGCTTTGTAAATAATTAAGTACCAGTGCATTTTTCTTCTGGTAGACAGAGAAGGCCAACCTACTCTATGGTACAAGGTGCAATGATGGGTTGAAGATTTACAATTTGATATGAACCTTAAAGCACCATGATAAACGGCATCTAAAGAAGAAAGAAGATAAGAAGGTGCAAACTGATATACAACATCACCATAATCAAGGACAGGGAGAAAAGTAGCAGAGACTAATTTCTTTTTTACATTAAAAGAGAAGCAAAACTTGTTCCTGTAATAAAACCCAAGCTTAATTTTCAGTTTATTCTTCAGTTGAGTGATATGAGAACTAAATCATGGGAGCTCCAGTGCCCATTCAGCTGTCGTGGACCTAACTGATCTTACCTCCCTGTCTCATGATTCAGGGGTCTTCATAGGTAGCCTGTAAGCTCTATCCTCTGAAAGCCACCTGGATGACACTCTTCCAGTGCTCCTTTCCACAGAAGAAATCACCAGTGTTGCCCTTACTGCATCCACTCCTGTTTTAGGAGATTGCTGTCTGACCATGCTGTCTATTTAAGTGGTAATGAACACTATGACCCACTCTCAGAGATCCAAAAGGATGACACTGTTTCAGTTTTCAATTCAACAGAGGAAGTCATCAGTGTTGCCCCCTTCACATCCACTCCTGTCTCAGAGGGCCATGTTGAACATACTGAACATTCAAGTTTTGATGCAGGCTACGAGCTAGTAACAGCAGGGGCAAAAATTTCAGCAAAATATTGGGGGGGACAATAAACATAACAATTCTCAAGAGCAATTTTTGAAGGGGACACCAAGGTTTTTTTTGTTGTTGCCCCGTTTGCATTTGTATTATCTTATTTCTTAAACAATTATTTTAAGAATATATCATTATATTATTTACAATACACATATTTTAATGATATTTTAGGGGGGGAAACCCTCAGATAGGGGTCCTGACCACCCCGCGATTTCCGCCTATGAGTAACAGTAAGTATCAAACTCCACAGAGTTAATATGTTAGAGGAAATGATTTGTCAGTTCAAAGATGAGTTGATTCTAACAACCCATTAAAGTATAGCTTTATTAATGAAAAGGGCACAGATGCAGATGGCATGGCCAGGGATATGTATGCAGCTTTTTGGACTGAATTTTTGGATTGTGCAGCAGAGGGGGCAGAAAAGAGAGTATGCCTGTCACTAAAGTGGCAGGAAGAGGAATGGAAGGCTGTGGGACGAATATTAGCCAAGGGATTTCTGGACCGAGGATACTTTCCATTGTGCCTTGCCCCAGCATTTACCACAGCACTGATATTTGGGGAGCATGCTGTGTCTCCTGATTTGCTGTTTGAATCTTTTTGCTGTTGTACCGGAGTCAGTGTGAGAGAGCTCTTATAGCCACTGCTTTACAGGAAGACATTGACAGGGATGGCCAGGATGAGTTATTGGATCTACTGGATCGGCTGGGAGTCAAAATGGTTCCATCACAAGATAAGCTTAAAGCAGTCCTCCAAGTAACACACAAACAAATAATTCAGCAACCAAAGTATGCTCTTGACAACATGTCCGCAGTTGTAGGACAACTCCTGAGGACCAGCATAACCACAACAGCAAAAATACAGGTCATGTGTGAAGACAAAAGACCAACTTGCAGGAAAGTCCTGAAGATGATTGAAGCAAGTCCAGTTACTCCAGCTGAGAAACAAGCCTACAGATTTCTACAGCAGTACAGGGTTTCCCGCAGCACTTTGAAACTAAGGCGGCCGCCTAAGCAACACACGCCTGCCGCCTTAACTACGTTGTCAAAAATATATATATGAGCAATATTCGCCGTGTTACTCTGTCCTGTTTTCTCCCTTTCCATCTTTAAATATGTGATAAGCCTTCGTGTTCGCTTCAGTCTTGCTCGCGTTCTTCCGCAGCGGCGCCGAGCGTGTGTGTGTGTGTGTGTGTGTGTGTGTGTGTGTGTGTGTGTGTGTGTGTGTGTGTGTGTTCATCTGAGCCTCATTGGTCTGTCACTGCTCGTCAATGTCAGAATATTTGAGATGACCAATCAAATCAAAGTAGGCGGGCTTTATGTTCACAGCGCGAGTTTTAGCAGAGCGACTCGACATGAGCGACTCGACGCGCTTGGTCGGTCAAGTGCGAGATAAGATGTAAGTTGCTAAACTAAACATTTGCTATTTGACAGTTTTTTTAGGTCATAAATGTTAAATGAATCACAAAAATAATCAGACAAATTAATAAACTTTTGTCGATTTTCGCCATTTTGAACTGAAAATAGACCACTATGTGACGTGAGTGATGTAATGTAGCCTAATAATTAATTTACTGTCATTGTGAGGGGACAAGACACATTAACCAGCGTACCCGCAGGATCTTAAAAGCATTGAAAAATAATCTCAAATTAAGGCCTTAAAAGCCTTGGATTGTTACTAATGCAGGCTAATTAAAAATTCATGCAACGTTGAGTGCATCCCGCACTCCACGTCATAGCAGAAAGCGCGAAAGCGTGCGCACCGTTACTATGGTTACTAGGCAAGCGAATTGCAGAACAAGATAGTAGCCAAGCGTAGTTTGTCGTCTGAAGTGGGAACGTTTCAGTTTAATGCCAGAATTCAATAATTTAAACCCCAAATCAGAGCTTTTCTGTTAAAAGAACATGTTTTCTACCCGGTCTTTTCAATAGTATCTGGCAATCATGCGCGCGCGCTCTCTAACGCAAGAAGCGCGGATGATCTGAAAACACAGACGAGCTGGAGTTCAGCAATCTTCATTTGAGATTGTCAACTTAAATTGAAGTGTCATTCAGTCGGCCTGTGTTCTGTCACGAGCCGCTTGCGCTGTTTGTGCGAACAAAATGCAGGCTGATATCCCAGCAGTGTTTTTAATGTTGATGCAATGTTTCCCGAATATCCACACGATTTCAAATGTGACATTGATTTTATACAACAGTTAAAAAAACAAAACAAAAGGCTAACATTAAGTGATTTACTACATTTAAAACAGTATAGTCAGGCTTATTGCTCTATTTTGCAATTAAATCTGTGGCTTTGAACGAATCGTGAGATTCAATGAATGACTCGATGACTCACAGATAAAGACAATGAGTTACCGCCACCTACTGGCGATTTTAATATACTTTTATATAATATTTTTTAATATATAAACGTATATTATTTATATATATTTATATTTATATAATATTTTTATTAATATTAAACGATTTTAACATTGCCTATTTATTGAAAATTGTTTTATTTAAGGCATTAGTTATTTTTTTTAAAGGTATTACAAAGGTAAAAAATGAAATGGGAAAATTGATTAAAGGGAGCAAATATTGTCCCTTAATGGAAAAGGTGTGACTGCAGTCTAAGTGGAAGAGGGGTACGGCACTCTAAAAAATTGGAGAACCACGGAACTAAGGAAAAGGTATATGTAGACTTGCACAAGTGCCAAATACACACATGCTTTGTAGTAACTTGAAAAAAAATGGCCAACTTAACCCCCTATTGTCTGACCTAAATTTAGGCAATGTATAGGATCTTCACACTTAAGAATGCCCACTGACATTTTTTCCATTCCCCCCATCACATTAACTTTGTGTGGGGGAACAAAGTTGACTTTGACATTAACTCTCAGGGATACAGCAGGACATTTAATGATAACAAGGCAGTAAGTATACTGTATGATATGACATTTTGAAAAGGAACCACGATGCACAAAATTGCTATGTACACAAATTTTACTTAAAGGGATACACTTTAATGATTGCAGGATCCGTACCTTAATCTTGCATACGCAGCACAGTCTGTGCATGCGCATTGTCTTGTGATGTTAGATACGGAAGAGGATTAGTACGGAAGAGGATTAGGGCCAAGCAATAATAAAAAAATAAAACCATCTCGAGATTAAAGTCATTCTCGATATTTAATGAGTTTATTCTTAAGATTGTATTTCGACTTTTTCTCGAAATTTAACGAGTTTAATCTCGCATTATAATGACTTTATTCTCGATATTTAATGAGTTTATTCTCAAGATTGTATTTCGACTTTTTCTCGAAATTTAACTAGTTTAATCTCGCATTATAATGACTTTAATCTCGAGATGGCTTTATTTTTTTTTATTATTGCTTGGCCCTAATCCTCTTCCGCACAATTACCGACAGTGTTTCAAGTTATTCTAAAGATAACTTGTGACAGACTCAAAGACTGAAGTTACACACTTTAGTTGTTGTTTGTTGATGTCTGTGAGGAACAGATAGTGCTCAGTTTAACGCGAGAATCGAGAGTTTGCCGGCCGCGCACCGGAGGACGATATCCTGGAGGCCTATTATCGTGTGTGTGTGTGTGTGTGTGTGTGTGTGTGTGTGTGTGTGGGTGTGGGTGGGTGGGTTTTGGTTATCATTCATATGTGGTTATTCAGTGCACTTAAAAACTGATTTATTGCATATTTGGTGTGATATTGTGTCCATTGGTGATTTGAGATAAAAGTGACTGCGTGTTTTAATCACATACTGTTACTTTGTGTATGAACGCATTTGATATTTTTTTTATTTTATACAAATTAAATTCTTTAAATTGTTACTTTCAAAGAGATGTATTCTTTCACAAAGAGTTTATACTGAACCATTTAAGAGTAATTGAGTATAGATTTTTATTATAATTTTCATTCAGGTAAATTAATTAATTTAGTGACACCAGAGGGGCCTAACTTCAACATCTGTAGGCATATAGTTAATGAATCTGGAGCGCTGTCCTACTTGATTACTAGAGACAGGTAGGGGGCGTTACAGCAATAATTGTGTTTATGTTTTTTGTAGGGCTGTCAATGTTAACGCATTAACGCATGCCAATAATCTAAACATTTTAAGCGTTATTATTTTTTTTAAAGCAAATTAATCATTTGATCAAGTATGACCCCAACTTCTTCATGTGATCGCAGCGTGGATGGTTACAAAGCTTTGTGTGATAAGGGCATGGCAATGAAGTGATGAACTGTCCTTCCACCGAAGCACGACATGTTTGAGGTACTATCTTCGGACGAAACGCATTTTTTCTGATGTTAGCAAAGATGCTAGTGCTGAGTCAAGGTTAACAAGCCGTGCTCGTCAAACGACACTGGCGGAGTGCAGCCGGGGCAAGTTTGTAAACAAAACAACAACAGCAATCGCTAAATGGATCGCCACAGACTGCAGGCCCATCAACATAGTTCAGGACCGGGGCTTCAAGACATCATTCAGATCACCACAGGCAAACCATCATTCAAGCTACCTTCGAGGGGAACTATTGTTGAGGTGTGGCAAAATCTGGGTGAGATGCTGAAGGATAGAGAACCATGTGCCACAGACCTCTGGAGAAAAAGTGGAGTCAGAGCCATCAAAGAAGAAGATGGGCCTCTTACTGATGAGGTCAGAGTCTGATGATGAGGTACTGTCCACAGATAAATCGCTTGAGAGGTACAAGGCAGAGCCCTGTGTCAGCATAGAAACATGTCCACAACAGTGGTGGTCGTCACAAGCAGGTGCATATTGTAAGTTGTCCCAAAGGTACTTGGCTACACCTGCCTCAACAGTAACATGTGAGAGCCTGTTCTCTTTGGCAGGCTACATTCTGGAAAAGATGTCAGCGCTATCATCTGAAAATGTGAACAAGCTATTCTGCCTGAGCAAATGATTGAAATAAGAGTAGACTGTATGATTGGTTGACAGGAGGCATGTTGCACAGATGCACACTGTTTGAATAATTCTCTTTAACCAAGAATGTAGAGACTGTTCCCTCTGTCTCTTCACAGACATTATGGCATTCCATTACAAAAACAGGCCTATTATACTTGCATTCATTTCAGTTGACTTTACTACGCAAAAAATTTACAGGTAAGATATTTGTGATTTTGTAGCAGACATTACTTCGTAACAGAAGTTTGTTTCTGCTAAATATGTCTGCAGTTCATGTGGATGCTTCAACAAATTAAGAGATTGTTATTGAACACTTGTTAAATAAATGTTAATTGTTGAGATAATAAAACTGAAAAATCTGTTTCCTTAAAACAGTTTTTCATGCATTTATTTATTTCAACACTGCACGTTTAAAAGTAAATCCAAGTATTTAAATTTGCGATTAATCGTGATTAATCACTGCCCATATTTTTATTGATTGACAGCACTAGTTTTATGTAAAGAAAACATTTTCTCTCTAGGCTCCTACTCTAAAAGCAAATTGAGAGCTGAATCTGACAGAACTGCTTTTACAATAGTGAGTTCAGTGGATGATTGGGATGTAGATGCCTGAAAACGGTGGTCTGGTATATGCAGACCACTGAATGATCGAGCATAGGGTCCCGTATTTCAAGATAAAATGATGCGTCCCGTATTGAATCAATCTGTCCCACGTTTAAGCTGGTTGGATGGTGTCACAGTGAAACTGTTCCAGATCGGCAATTTAACATTGATATTTGTTGGAAAAATTGCCTATGGTGGATAAGGGACCGTGTGAAATGTCCACACATAATGCTAAAATGTGTTGTTGCTGTGGAGGGTGTGGTAAGCAACTGTCTGAAAAGTCATTATGTGGCGAGGGAGGATTTTACAGTGTTTTTTTGGGGGGTACTACACCTGCCGGCAGAAGGGGCAAAGGCACACCCTCCCCAGGAAAAGAGGGGTGGGGGGGTGTACGTCATGCCAGGTGCTCCCTGACTGAAAGAACGAGGGAGGAATGTGGCAGGGTGGAGGGTGGGGCCGGGTCGTGATTATAAATCACATGTCCGTAAACGATCTCTCTCTTCCGTACCACCGCCCTAATCGGCCTTTATCCCTTTCGAAGCTTAATTAGCCTGATATGGGACCGGTGTGTATAATCACGACCCGGCCCCATCCCCAGTGTAGTACCCCCAAAAAATTGTAAAATTTAAATGAGAGGGAAAAGGCCAATGCGGAGCGGCAGTGGGAGAGAGAGAGGAGAGAGAGATGAAAAACTTACTCGCCGGTTCTCTGAAACACTGTCGCATGGTCCTCGATCACTCCTCCAGCCTCTCAGGCAGACGACAGCCGCTCCTTCTTGGGTGGACCGAGTCAGACTCCACGACCCCGGCGGTCAGAACACCCCTCCGCGTTCTCAGCGACCAGTGGGGACACTCCTCCGCCCCTGGCAGCGGCCCTACCGCTCCAGGTGGTCGGGAGACAATTGCCTCCTCCCTCGTGGACAGCGGTCTTCCTTCGACCCCTCCACGTTTCTGGGGATGGCAGGGCTCTTCTCCGACCCTGGCAGGTCGGGAGTCCAGTCCCCACTCGCCTTGCGTCCGGGCGGTTTGTCTACTCCCTCCCCAGTGGATAGCAGCGGCTCCCCTGCGTGGGCGGCAGTGTCGAGGACTCTGCAGCGGGCATCCCTCCTCCTTCCGGGCTTCGGCACCAGTGTAACTTAGTTCAATGGGCAAGGAGGAGGCGAGAACTGGCTTGATAATATAAATAATAGTTTAATATAAAACTGAAACCAAAGACACACACACACATACAAACAAAAAACAAACAAACAACCGCCATTCGCCACTAAGTGGCGGTGACGTCACCACGACGCTTGTGCCAGGCTATGTGCACGTTAAGGCCACGTGAAGTGTCGAACACCCGCTGGCAGGAGGTCACGGGACAGATCCAACCGGTGACATGGGTCGAATAACTGAGATGACTGGTTGATGCACCACCTGTGCCCCCTACTGTGCCAACTTGCTGTGCTTTAGCCACCCTGCGCTCTGCTCGTTGTTGTAAGCGTCGCTCCTCTGCCCTCCGTTGTTGTTGGAGGGCGACTGCCTCCAACTGGCCAGCAGCATCCTTCACAAGCCTCCTCCAAAGAGGCCGATCTTGACACTGCTGGTACCAGTCATTGGCAAGTCCACTCAGCTCCAGATCCTCCTGTACCACATCACCCCATCTCTTCTCCAGCCCGTGCCGCGCCCGCTTAGCCCCCTCTATCCGGCCAAACAATAACTGTTTAGGCATGCGGTGGCCGGGCATGCGGGCTACATGACCCAGCCAACGCAACCTTGCCTGCCGGAGGAGCTCACCGATGGGACTTTGTCCACATCTTTCAAAGACTTGTGAGCTCCTCACACAATCCAGCCTGGTTAAACCCAGGATGGATCTTAGGCAGGCCAGCCTAAATGTTTCTAGCCGGCGATGATGTTCCATTAGGGGGTCCACGTTTCGCAAGCATAGAGAAGGGAGGGAATGACCGTGGTCGAGAATACTTGAAGCTTTGTGCGGAGCGACAAACCGGGTAGCTTCCACACAGCATTACGCAGCCGATGAAAAGATAATGCCGCTCGACTGATTCGGAGTGAGACCTCTGCTGTCAAACCGGAGCTGGTCATAAGCACACTTCCCAGGTATGGAAAACACTCCACTCTCTCCACAACTGCCCCATCACCAATTGGGAGCTGTGGGGGTGTAGTGTCCGTTGGTACATAATACCCAGGAAGGTGCTTAGTTTTGGTTGGGCTGATGGTCAGGCCCCATCTCTTAGTGGCAAGCTCCAGGTTCATCAGCAGCGCCTCCAACTCCTCCTCTGAGTGAGCAGCAATCACCAGATCATCAGCATACATAATGTGGTTGACCAATAGGGAGCCATCCCTTGACCGCACCCGGGCATCGATCAACCTCCCATTATATCTGTACCAGATGGAAATTCCTCCAGTACAGCCATCGAAGGCTTCACGAACCACATGGTCAAAATAGATATTAAATAATGTGGGGGCCAGAGGACATCCCTGTCGCACTCCAAGGTGAACAGGGAATGGCTCCGACACACATACATACATATATATGACAGACATGTCCATAAACGATCTCTCTCTCCCGCACCATCCTCCGCAGCAGAGGCGGGTGCCATCACAACTTTTTATTCGCTGGCAGCGCGCACAGTTTTCAAATGGACAACGAGCCGAGGACGAGAGAATATAGTTGCAAGATACAGAAGAATAAGAGAACGTCATATTTGAAGTAAGTTAAGGTTTAGCATCATGTTTGTTTGCTGAATACATTTTATGAGATGCTGTGTGAGTTAATAAGGCTCCAATAGGCTACAGGTTAATCAGATTAGAGAGATCGTTTTGCAATTTAGCATAACAATCCTTACGATTACATCTGCGCTAGTAATACATGCATATATCGTGCAGTATGGTAGTTACAGTATGCTAATGTGGGGAAGTAGGATACAGCTTCAGTGAGTAAACATTTAACAGTTTGAAATCGATTAGCTAGTTCAGTTACTTCAGTTCAGAGGAGGGCTAGCAATGATCAAACTGGTAACTTAGACTGGTAGTTGATTTTAATGTACAGATATGAAAATGAGGATTTGTAATTAAGATAAAAATTTTGGTATTTGGATGATTAGATGTAACCATAGGCTGACAAATTTTTGCACAGGATCAATTAAACATGAAAAGAAATGGAGAGATATGTTTTTAAAGGGAGAGTTCTTTTAAAGAAGCACAAACAGGCAGATCAGGTACAAACAGACCCCATACCTGCATCACCACTGGACCCCAGAGCAGCTCCTAGCTGAGGCTAGTCAGAATCAGTGTGGTCAGACTTCAGGACCACCAACAGGTCAGAGCATCTACCAGACACAGGCAGTCAGTCACATGCCAGGAATTTACGTTGAGATGATTTTGTCAGATTAAAAGGGTAGTTCACCCAAAAATAATATAATAATCATTTACTCACCCTCATGCCATTCCAAACCTGTATGACCTTCTTCTGCTGAACACAAAATATTATATTTTGAAGCATGTTGGTAACCAAATAGTTTTGGGTTCCCGTCGACTATGTAAGTTATTGGGAACCAAAACTGTTTGGTTACCAGCATGCTTCAAAATATAATATTTTGTGTTCATCAGAAGAAAGTCAGTCATACAGGTTTGGACGTTTAAAATGTTGGTTCATGTGTGTTCTTGCTGTTGATGGCTGTGGCATTTATATTGTGATTATACACGAATTGTTCTTGTGTTATAAAAAGATGTATCAAGGGATGACACAGAGACCTCTTGTTCTGAGAAAGACAGGGAGCCAGAGCTGCCAGGAGATGTTCAACACTTATAAACACTTGTAAATTATTTCCTCTCTGTAAGTACTGTGTGAAATTATTTTATGTATTTTTTTGTAAATGTGAGGTTTTTTGTAACTAAACCCAGCATTTAATGTAACAGACACATGCTACTCTACCTTCTCTCCTTGGTACTTAAGCTTTATTTTCTGAAAATATTTAGGATGTTCAACACTTGTAGACACAAACAGAGTGACACAATACTTTCCTCTATGTGAATACTGTGTGTGTGAGTGTGTGTGTGTGTGTGTGTGTGTGTGTGTGTGTGTGTGTGAGTGTGAGTGTGTGTGTGTGTGTGTGTGTTATTACTATCAATACCAGAAAAACAGCTTGTAAATCATACATACCACATTTTTTTACATTTATGTATTTAAGTGATGGATAGGTTTAGGGGATAGAAAATACAGTTTGTACAGTATAAAAATCATTATGGAAATTCCCCATAAAACATGGAAAACCGACATTGCGTGTGCGCGCGCACGTGAGTGTGTGGACCCCCTGGCAACCCCAAATATAAAACTCTAGTTCCGCCACTGCTCCGCAGCAGGCATTTATCCCTTTCGGAGGCTTGATTAGCCTGGTAAAGGACAGGGTGTGTAGAATCACGACCCGGCCCTGCCACAGTCCACAAATGGTGTTAAACCTGTGGAGTTTTGTTCTATATAAATGTTCAATAAGATCACAAAATGTATGATTAAAATAATAAAGACAAGTACAGGTGAAGAAAAAAAAATTATAATAAAATAAAAACATATGTAGAAACCTTCCAAAATGTATACATAAATGAGACAAATAATCGAAAAAAATAAAAGTAATATAAATTTTACATATAAATGATGTAAGTCATGTGTCAGGAATGTTCTCATTTTAGCATACAAGAAAGGATATACAATTTTGTATTAATAACGCATATTAACGCAACACATTTACCTGCCGTTGTTATAAGAATTAGTAGAATATATCTTTACATGTTATTTTTTTTTTCCCTTATAGACTGTATTATATCTATAGTATGGCCTGTTGTGTAACTATAATGTAGGTGGTAATTGTGGGAGTGGTTTGTGACAATTAGACCTCCATATGGAAACTGAGATGACTGTGCCAATATCAAACCAGCAATTCATCTTCATGCATTGTACAGTACGTTCAAATCAGTGATGCCGTTTTTCTTCTCACTGCATTGAGTTAGTAACGCCTAAATATACCATGTGATTTCTGTATTCAGATTTAGTCAAAATAAAAAGTGAAGCTACCACATATTTTTGTGGTGCTTCTATGACTCTTTTGCCTTCTGATTTGACCTAAGGGTAGGGTTGAGCCAACTGTGCGTAAATTAGGATGTAAAAATAAAACTAAGGGCTTAGAAACTCCTAGTAAGTTTGTAACCCAGTCAGTGCTAATTTGGATGCAACTGCAGTTCTTAAGGCAAGACTTAGCATGTAGGTATTAAGCTGTTTGTATAGTAACATGTCGTCACATAATAAGATGATTACCTTTATTGATCCAATAAATAATGGGAAACATACTCTCACATGTGACCCTGCGAAAAGAAAAATGCCAACCTAAGTGCTCAACCTCAACAAAGGAATGCTGCTCATCTTTATAGGGGACTAAACCAATTGCTGCTGCCAAATGCGCTGGTGAATAAACTGGAAAGCTTATTTAAAATCTTTGAGTATACAGCCTACAGTGAAAGGCAACCAGGAGCAGGGATACAGTAATAGTGTAATTCTATGAAACTAGATTGTGCCATGTTGAAAAAGGAGATGTATGTAGTGGAGAGATGGCCCATTTTGTGTTATGTGGATTAATGTGGATATGATTGTCTGCGGCACTATTACAGCAGTCTTACAGCATAAACACTGAATAAACTGACATAAAGTAGTAATTTTTCAGCAAAATAATTTGTAATTTGGTAACTTTTAGCAGGTGTTTCATATCTTGCCATGAACAGGGGTTTTGCAGTGTGCGTAACATAACCGTGGTTTGATTCTTACTTGATGATTAAAGACTGTTCAAAGCAATAATTTTGTGAGTTTTTGTAAAGCCTCTCAATCATTTTGTATCATTGTGCTGCTCTAAGAGCACAGTAATAGAGAGCTGAATCTGACAGAGCTGCTGTTTCAATAATGAGTTCAGTGGATGAATAGGATGTAGTTGCCTGAAAGTGAGGATCTAGAATTTTATCATAACTGGTCAATGATCGAGCACCTTTCCGCAATAAACAATGAGGTACTTTGTTGGGATATTCTCGATACCAGTAAAGCATAACATTACTGCTGCTTGTATCATATGTGCAGCTCAGTGTCACAGACTCTCCTTCACTCCTGATTATTTTAGAATCCTTGTCTTTTGGTCCGATGCTGTCAGCAAATACACCTGCAAGGAATTGGTTATATTTCAGAAGACTTTAATCAAATATGTCTCTTTTTATTGGTACATTAAAAAATATATCAAAATATGACATTCTGTGATTCTATATTCAAAGATCTGGTAGTTCACATATTAGAGTTTGACACTGAGATTTTAAATGCACTTTACCTGGTACTATTATAAGAATGAGTGGAACATATCTCTCCATGTTAATTTTAGTATACATATATATAATTACTGTCTTGGTGAATTAAAGTTGATAAATGTATGCAGAGGAGAGATGACTTGATGTGAAGTTGTAATATGGGTGTGGTTTTTTAGACCACCCTCTCGTCTTCCTCACAAATACTGAGATAGTAAGTCAACACTCAGCTTCCTGTTGATGTATTTATTATACAAGAAACTCAGTGTCAAATGTCTTCTTGTCACTACATATAAATATCCTCCTCCACTGGTCCAATTTTATTGGCACATGTGGTAATAATGATGTTTTCTGCTTAGATAAATAAGAAAAGTTGAAGCTCATGCTGTGTTGTCATTTCTCCAAAAACTAAATTTTAGGTTTACGGGTTTACAGTGAAATATCTTTGAGATGAGCTTTTGTACTTTATCTGCTTTTCCAGATTGGTTTTTTGATAAAATATTGAATATATTTTTGAAAGTTATAATGTTGATGTCTGTATCCAGGAGATTGGGGCTTGAACTTGTGGCATTGTGTTCACATCCTAATATTACTGTCTCATATTTGTGTCTTATTGTACCACATATCAAGAAGAAAATAAAAAAGGATTCATTGTCATGAAAAAAATCTCATATTGCACAAAATCTTAATGCTCCTACAAATAAGCTTCATTTCCTGATGGAGATGAAGACGAGGCAGCTGATTTTAAGGAGCAATTTCACTCAGTTTTAAGGTCAGCAGAAAATGCATCATGGTACAATAATCTATACGTACATCATAAATATTTTGTGTAGTGTAAGATTTTTTTCATGACAATTAATATATATTTTTTTTACCCAAGTAAAGGATCAATATTCTATAGGAGTTCAAAAAGAGAACCATGTGTTTACATTTCAACTAACTTTATGATTATGCATTTTCAATTCTTTATTAAGAATTTATAGAGCAATATGGCCATCTGCTGATGCGTACTGAACATGTGAATTCATACAGATAAAATGGTGTGGTCTATCTAAAGTGTTTGAATATCTCTGATAGAATTTCCCCCCCTAGTGTTGCTGTGAAATTAAGATTTCTCAGGCAACATCTGCACTGAAAATAGACAAATTTGTAAAACTGATCAGAAATGATAATTATAGTCTAATATATAATCTAAATCTATAAGTATTAAAAATAAACTGATAAAAAATTATTCAGCTACATTTACCTTGGGAAATCCTCATGACATTTTTTCTGATATTGTTTCCCCATGTCTGTACACTGTATAGTCAAATCTGAACAAGAACATGAACTGTGACGAAAGCATTTTAATTACTGATAATTTACCATACATGACTGCATGCTTCAGAACAAAGTCTGATGGTCTATCAATGCTAATTTGTATCAACTTATTCAATAATATCAATATACTAATTAATGAAAACAAAATGAATAATTCTGGTTTATTAACAATTTAGAAGTACATTTAGTGCATACAACAACCACAGCCAGAAAGCTTTTAATCTAAAATCAGATATTAAACATAGAATGTATAGTGATTATGTGTTGTTAACTGCTGAGTCGTGTTTTTTATGGTGTGAAGAGTTTTTCCTGTCACTGTGGGCTGCAGGGCGCAGTAGTATAGAGCAGAGTCTGATACTGCAGCAGAGCAGATCTCTAGATCCACACTAGTGCTTTCTTTTCTGTGTTTGATGGAGATTCCAGAAACTGAGCTTCATTAATAAATCCTGAGTAATCCAGTATAAGGAACTGTGGAGGCAAACCTGTGTATTGCCGATACCAGTGAAGACTATCAACAGAACCAGTGTAGTTACAAGAGAGTGTCACATTCTCACTCTCAGTGGCAATTATTGCATCGCTATACGGCATGATAACATCTCTGGCTCTGTTTCCTACAAAAAAACAATCGAGCATAATTACAATATTCTGTATATATAATACATTTATTTACAGTATTGCAAATGTATGTAATATTGTGATGTAATGATACTTGTAATATTTTACCTTCAGTTAAAGTCAGTAATATAAGTATAAAAGCCAACATGGCAGTAGATAAAGTACAGGTTAAATCAAACATCTGCTGCTTCTCCCAGTGATCTGTGATGTCAAGTCAAATCAAGTCAATTTTATTTGTATAGCGCCTTTCACAACACACATCGTTTCAAAGCAGCTTTACAGAATATTAGCATTAACAGACGATAAGAACTGTAATATCTATAAAGTCGATTAATCATCATTGTGTAATTTAGATAAAATACGAATTTTAATAGTGTTTATAAATAATTAAATGATAATTGTATTAATAACCCCAATGAGCAAGCTGTAGGCGACTGTGGCAAGGAACACAAAACTCCATAAGATGTAGATTAATGGAGAAAAATAACCTTGGGAGAAACCAGACTCACTGTGGGGGCCAGTTCCCCTCTGGCTATGGGTGGATGTGGATGTGATGTGGATTCCTAGTTTAACTGATAATGTTTTACCTGCCTGTATTAAGCTCCATCTTATAATATATATGTAGCCTTCTAAAATGACAGAAATGAACATACATTAGGTACAGTTAGACAGGAAAAAGTGACTGATGGATCAATATTCCATATCCAAATCATCTAGATATTTAGGATTATCTTTAGGAAAAGCAAGTTTAGGTCTCTCAGGCCTGTGGTTGCAGAAACACTGAAAATGCCAAATTTATATAAATAGACAAACAGTGATTGAATGTGTGACAGCCATGTTATCTCAACCTGGACCCCTAATCAGAGTACCAACTTAAATAATTTATGTATTTGAACATATCTGCACTTGGCTTCTTTACATGTAGCCAACTGAAGATATGCTAAAATATATGTCTGTGTGTTTTTTGGTCATGTCTGAAGACCCTCTTTGTGATTGTATTTTCTATGATTATTTTAAATAATATTCCCCTAAAAGCTTCTCTTAAGTGTTTTGCATGAGTAAAATTTGTAGTGGTCATTAGCTAAAGCCTGATTGTAAATTGTTAGTTATCAGCTATCCCTTGCACAGAGTAGATATAGGTAATATAATAAATTGATCCCAATTGCTTGAGCAGTAGTGCATCCAAAGCATACAGCATTATTGATACTACCAGTATGAAAAATGCTGGAAATACTGGAAAATTATAAGGGATTTCTACAGTGGCTTATTGTGTTAATGATTTTCCTGTCACTGAGAGCACCAGATCCCCATAGGTATTCTTTTCATTAACTTTTCAAAGAATCGAGGATCTAAATCTACAATTTTGGAATGTTGTGAAACTTTCCCTGTTGCATGTAGTATGATTAAAAGAAATTCTGGAGCTGATCCTGGATATTGACGATAACTGCAGACTAATTGCTGAGGTGTAGTTACAGGACAGAATTATATTTTCTCCCTCTTCCCCAGACACCTGAGTTTGAACTGGCATGATGACATTACCAAAGCTGTCATCTGCAAGCAGGAAGATAAATAACAAATTCATGGCATTTTATATTACATTTTCTTAATATTCTGAAGGAAGAGCAAAGAAAGAAAGGAACACAGTTGTGACATTCAGGAATTAAATGCTTACATGCTAAAGAACAAATTAAAGGCAAATCAAAGCACATTATTTTTCAGGATTATGTATTCGTTCAGCTGCTGCACAAACTGATAATGAAGTAAACATTAATTCATGTGTCTATCAGTGGACGTTTCAAGTTACAGTAGCTCCTCCCCTTAAAACTGCAATACATAATTTTTAAAGCAGATCACCACAGTGGTGTTAAAAAAGAAAATATAGAATCTTAACATCTCTCCTACCAGTATATATAAAATTATATACATACTGTAAAACCAGTATGAGGCTACGGGGTACAGAAATCAGTATGTATGGCAGCAGTGATGAGTAACAATGACAACCAGTGCCTATAAATTACCAACTGTATTTTAATGGTATCAATAACTTTCTTCCAGTGCTGTGGTGGATATTAGCTGGACAAGGGGTCAGATAAATTTGCATCTTTATCTACATGCGCTGGTCATATAATATAGAATATCATCAAAAAGTTGATTTTTTTCCGTAATTCCATTCAAAAAGTGAAACTTGGATATTATATTCATTAATTACACACAGACTGTTATATTTCAAATGTTTATTTCATTTAATTGTGATGATTAAAACTGACAACTAATGAAAATCCCAAATTCAGTATCTCCGAAAATTAGAATATTACTTAAGACCAATACAAAAAAAGGATTTTTAGAAATGTTGGCCAACTGAAAAGTATGAACATGAAAATTATGAGCATGTACAGCACTCAATACTTAGTTGGGGCTCCTTTTGCCTGAATTACTGCAGCAATGTGGCGTGGCATGGTGTCGATCAGTCTGTGGCACTGCTCGGGTGTTATGAGAGCCCAGGTTGCTCTGATAGTGGCCTTCAGCTCTTCTGCATTGCTGGGTCTGGCGTATCGCATCTTCCTCTTCAAAATACCCCATATGTTTTCTATAGGGTTAAGGTCAGGCCAGTTAAGAACAGGGATACCGTTGTCCTTAAACCAGGTACTGGTAGCTTTGGCACTGTGTGCAGGTGCCAAGTCCTGTTGGAAAATGAAATCTGCATCTCCATAAAGTTGGTCAGCAGCAGGAAGCATGAAGTGCTCTAAAACTTCCTGGTAGATGGCTGCATTGACCTTGGACCTCAGAAAACACAGTGGACCAAATCCAGCAGATGACATGGCACACCAAACCATCACTGACTGTGGAAACTTTACACTGGACTTCAAGCAACGTGGATTCTGTGCCTCTCCTCTCTTCCTCCAGACTCTGGGACCTTGATTTCCAAAGGAAATGCAAAATTTACTTTCATTAGAGAACATAACTTTGGACCACTCAGCAGCAGTCCAGTCATTTTTGTGTTCTGACGCTGTGTCTTGTTCAAGAGTGGCTTGACACAAGGAATGCGACAGCTGAAACCCATGTCTTGCATACGTCTGTGCGTGGTGGTTCTTGAAGCACTGACTCCAGCTGCAGTCCACTCTTTGTGAATCTACCCCACATTTTTGAATGGGTTTTGTTTCACAATCCTCTCCAGGGTGCAGTTATCCCTGTTGCTTGTACACTTTTTTCTACCACATCTTTTCCTTCCCTTCGCTGAACAGCCAGCCTCTTTAGCAATGACCTTTTGTGTCTTGGCCTCCTTGTGCAAGGTGTCAATGGTTGTCTTTTGGACAGCTGTCAAGTCAGCAGTCTTCCCCATGATTGTGTAGCCTACAGAACTAGACTGAGAGACCATTTAAAGGCCTTTGCAGGTGTTTTGAGTTAATTAGCTGATTAGAGCGTGGCACCCGGTGTCTTCAATATTGAACCTTTTCACAATATTCTAATTTTTGGAGATACTGATTTTGGGGTTTTTCATTAGTTGTCAGTTATAATCATTAAAATTAAAAGGAATGAACACTTGAAATATATCAGTCTGTGTGGAATGAATGTATACATTATCCAAGTTTCACTTTTTGAATGGAATTCCAGAAATAAATCAAACTTTTTGATGATATTCTAATTATATGACCAGCACCTGTATCTGTTGCTCCTTCAGTTGTTTGTAAACACATTGGAGATACGTAGAGATTGTGCCAAGTCCAAAGTTGACACAAGATATATGTGATTTTATACCCAATGTTTTAGGTTCACACACATTATAGTTTGTACAGCGCAGATTCAACTGAAAAACCCAATAATAAAGTCTCAATTCCACTCAGTCAGTCCCGACCAAGTGCACATTCTGCAATTTAAATATTGGATCACTTTCGACCACTTTCTTAGATCTTAAGCAATGCCAATAGGGAAGTCATGTGAATGTCACATTTATTGAATAATAGTGCTTTTGTTTCCCCTATCCTTTTTTACATTTATTTTCAGCTGGTGTTGTCATATCTTATGTTCAGAAGTTTTGTGGCTCATATACCTGTGGTTTTAATCAAATTTGATTATAGCAATTTCAAAGCAACATGTGTGTGAGTTTTTGTAAAGCCTCCCAGGCACTTTACTTCACTGTGCTTCTACTCTTAGGGCACAGTAATAGAGAGCTGAATCTGACAGAACTGCTTCATCAATAGTGAGTGAAGTGGATGTATCAGAAGTAGTCGACTGAAATCGTTTGTTTATTGTAGCCTGATTGCTGCTCCGGTATCGAGCACCTTTGTACAGTAAATATTCAGGTTCTCTTTTTGGATACTGTCTATACCAATAAAGATAAACATAATTGCTAAGTGTATCATATGAACAACTCAGTGTCACACGCTCTTCGTTCCTGTAAATATTAGTCTCTTTGTCTGTAGGTTGAATACTGTCAGAACAGACATCTGAAAGAGAAAAGGTCAGATTTTAAATATCTGTATTATCAACTCGAGATATCAGGGTTATCATTGAAAAACATAATCAACAAATGTAGTTTTCTTTCCAAAGCCATATGATTTCAGTATTCTAATCCAACATAATTAAATATGCGCATGGTCAAAACATTTTAATCTACAGCATATTTGAGTCCCATGCAGATTAAAATCTTTCTTGGTACCTGGTATTATTAAAAGAATCAGTAGAGTAAATATTTCCATGATGAGAACATTAGCTTTTAAACCATGTCATAACTGGCTTTATTAATTGAATTCGGAAAGGTAAATGCAGTTGAGTGATAGCCTGTTGTGTAGCATTGATGTGGATGACTGTGGGTGTGGTCTCTGGCATTTAGAACACCCTCTGTTTTTTCACAGTAAAGTACTCCCTCTTGATGTTATACATGAGGAACTCGGTGGTCCAGTTCAGATCAGTAAACATCCTTTCAATATGATGTTTAATTTTATCTTGATCTAATTGGAAAGAAAGCCCATTATTTTACTAAATATGATCTTAAAATATGCAGTGAATAAATTCAGATTTAGATCAAGACACATGATTGTATTTCAGTACATAAACACTCTGCAAAATAACTGACTGCTTTGCTTATTAATAAAATGTATTCTTACCTCAACATGCTGTGAGACTCATTAATATGCACTTCTATAGCACAAGAACATCATCCGGTGTTCATTGTTTATGTGATATAAGTAATGAAATGCTGGTTCAAGGATTTTAAGATGGGAGCTACCATTTTTTATAAATTTTACCCACTAAAGGTTTTGTAGGCAGACTTGAATGTATAACAAATTGATCTGTGAATGTAAGAATTTCCCATAATAACATTAACTAAAATGTAAGTTTTGCTTTACTATAAGCTACTATTCAGAATACAATAATATGGTACAAAGGAAATAAGATTCACAAGTCATGTGGTGTGGTAAATTGTCTTTAATAAATAATAATACAACAATGAAGAGTAAAAGCAAAAGAGTAAGAGTAAAGTGAAGGTATCATGCAATGTATAACTGATAAATTTTTGCAGTTGTCCAATTCTTCATAAATCTTCAGAAAGAAATTAAATGACCACTTTTTGAAATCCTGTACAGTACTACCACTAGAGCATACATACTGAATAACTTTCACTTCATACAGTAGTAGTATTTGAAACCTTTTTTAAATATTTCTTTATTCACCTCAACTCATTTTCAGCAGGTGTTTCCATATAATAGCTACACGGTGCATGTTTATTTTTTGTTTTGTTTGCTTTGTAGATGACTAAAACTGATGGCCTTGTATATCGATATAACTGCTGTATGATTGAGCACCTTTATCCAATAAATACTGAGGTCCCTTGTTAGGACAATGTACCAGCAAAGCCAAACATGGTTGCTGCTAGTGTCATGTAAGCAACTCAGTGTGACAGACTCTCCTTCACTCCTGATTATAGTGACATCCATGTCTTTTGGTCCAGTGTTGTCAACAAGTACACCCGTAAGGGCATAAAATGAAATTTCGCAAAAGTTCAGTTAAACCTGTCATTTACATTGGAACAGTAAATATCAGTGTTATGAATGAACAACATAAACAATGATACAAAATATTTTACAATATGTTATGTCAATATTCTATAATCTAGTTTAACATTAACATGGTTTGAAGTCAAAACCAACATCATAATTGAGCGTGAATATGATACATTAAGGACACTTTACCTTGTACTATTATAAGAATCAGTATAATGTGCAGTATCTCTACATGGTGAGAAGATTTACTAATAAACATTATCATTATTGGCTTTAGGAATTTAGGTTGAAATATAAATGTATAAATGTAAAGGGGAAATGACCTATTCTTCAGCTATAGTGTGAGTAAATATGGTAGTGGTTGGACATTTAGACCACCTTTTGTATATTTTGTATCAAATCAACAATCGACTTCAGCTACAGTTTTTGTTGTAATTGCTTCCCCTAGTGGCAGATTTCAAATATAATTTTTTTTTATTTTGCTTTTACAAAAATCGATGAATTCATTGATTCATAATGGATCAATTATAATGGAGCAAAACTGTTCCAACTAAGCAGCCATTACAGGAGCTAGAAATGGTACAATAATTTAAATGTATGACTTTAACAACATTTATCATTGCCACTAAAACAATTTTATAATTGTAAAACCAGTGTGATAAATAATATATTTTTATTTATAAATAAATAATCTCATAAGTCTTTATCTTTTTTTACTTTGGTAACATATTTGTGGATTTAAAATCATGGTTAAAAAGCATGACGGCACATTTCAAAATAAAGTTTGGTCTTCTGCAGACATAACATTGAACAGTCCTTTTTTATAAATAATTTAATTTGAACAAACATTAATGCAAATTTAACATTGTAACATTGTTACTCTCAGAGCAGAGTAATTTGTAATCAAAGAGAAAACTAGCATTAGATATTCAAAATAGGCACATTTGCAATTATTTGCTATATTGCGTTAAGACTGTCAGTCAGGTTTTTGTATGGTGTGCAGAGTTTTCCTGTCACTGTGGGCTTCAGGGCGCAGTAGTATAGAGCAGAGTCTGATACTGCAGCAGAGGAGATCTCTAGATCCACACTAGTGCTTTCTTTTCTGTGTTTGATGGAGATTCCAGGAACTGGAGGATCAGCATATCTAGATTTGCCATAGTATTCCAGTATGAGGAACTGTGGAGATGAACCGGTGTATTGCCGATACCAGTGAAGACTATCAACAGAACCAGTGTAGTTACAAGACAGAGTCACACTCTCACGTTCAGTGGCAAATGCTGCATCACTATATGGGGTGATGACTTCTTTAACACTGTTACCTAAAAAAGAAAAAACATATTTGAAAGATTCAGCATATTTAAATAATGAGAATACTGTGATGATATATGTTTAATTTTACCTTCAGTTAATATCAGTAATAAAAGAACAAAAGTCAACATTGTGGTAAAAGAAAAAGGCATAGTGTGCCTCTGCTGCTTGCCTCAGTGATCTGTGATGATGAGCTCCACCCCTGAACATAACTCTCACAAAATGTAAATGACAGGAAGGAACACACTAGGTATAGTTAGAGATTAAATACCAATAGAAACCAACATGGGTTAACTAGGTTAAAACGTAAAGAAAATAAACACAACCAAGAAGTGTACTTAAAACAAGGATTGTGGTCCCGAGAAAGTACAAACATAGCACCAATGTGCAATCAATCAATTTAGGCTAATTCTTTTTAAAATGAGAAATGTTTGAACAACAGCAATAAAAACAGTAATAATATTTCAGTGAAAAGACATTGGAATGTTTTAATTGTAATTTTTTTATTTATCTTACTTAGTGCCCACCAGATGGCAATCAAATCTTATTGGAAGAGGACTACTTGAATTGTAACTATTCCATTCTGAAAATATATATGGTATCTCTATTTTATAGACACTTGAAAGACAATGTTTGTTTGTTCCTTTTGTCAATGTAGAATGAAAGGTTTCTTTTTTTTTTGTACATGTGAACGCACTTGACAGTGAATTGTGCTTCAGACTCTTTTTATGCATGCGTGGGTTTTTGTACAGTGTAGTTCATTTTCCTGTCACTGTGGGCTCCAGGGCACAGTAGTACATTGCAGAGTCTGTCATTTTAGCTGAGGATATCTCCAGATCCACGTGGGTTCTCTTTTCGTTCACATTTGCAGAAAACCGAGGATCTAGATCCACAACTTTAGACTTCTGTAAAACTTTCCCAGTGGCATGTAGAATGACAAAAAAAATTCAGGAGATGATTCAGGTTATTGCCGATACCAAAATAGACTGCTTGCTGAAGAGTAGCTACAGGAAATAATTATGTTTTCCCCCTCTGCTTCATGCATCTGAGTTTGAACTGGTATGATGACATTTCCAAAGCTGTCACCTGCAGAAAAAAAGGTTGTCAATACTTGTAAATCTCATCAAGAAAAACAAAAACAAATGTGCAAAAAAAATAAAAAATACAATATGAGTGTTAGGAATAGAATAATTACATGCAAGAGAACATAGAAAAACAAAATAACAAAGCATCATTTGTTTTTCAGAATGTAGTATTAGTTCATCTGCAGCACAAACTATAACTGATTTTCTTTTTTTGTGTGTCTAGCATAGGATATCTCCAGCTAGCACCTCCCCTTAAAGCCGCAATCCAGAATTACTAAAGAACCATCTTTCTTATCCAACAATGCATGTGTTAATGATATTGAAGAACACGGATATCTGAATTTGACATTGACTAGAAGCTGTATTTATTTAAATGAAATATACATAATGGGTGACATGGTAATATAATACCTTCAGTTGATGACAGCTGTATAATAATTTGGATCAACATGTTTAATCACTAAACTGGCAGGCCCAAGCTAAATACAGAGATGCTCCACATAGAATTGTGTAATGCTGAACTTTACCAGCTCTGTGCTATAATTTCTGTGCTCAGCTCCTGCTCTTGTCATGCTGCTACATTGATTATCTATTAGAAAGGCTGAATTCAGCAAAAATGTCACTATCCATTTTATCTGTATTGTGGGCAGAGGTTTTCTGAGTTAATCTGGCCCTTGTTACATGCCTATGATTGACAAACTTGACCCATTACCTATCTAGTAAAGGGGATGTATTTAGATGGGCTCCTGGCAGGAATAAATGCTCTTTGGTGTAGATGGCACTCATATACTGTAAAAAGTGTTTGAAAGTGATAGGACTGATCAGTAAGGTTCACAGTTTTGCATTTCAATGCTAAAGAATTTCTTTATAATTAACATCCAGAAGACATTTTTCTACAAGAATGTGTGCGTATCTTTTGTTTCTTGTCGTTTTATTGATTTCTGATTAAACTGTAGAAATGTATATAACATGAGATAACGTGAGAATTATGAGACAATAAATGCTGAATAATAATCTTACATTCCCCCCTATTCACAGGTGTAACCACATTCTCTTTACAGACCCTTTGTGTTTTACAAAAAAATGTATGTGGTTTGATTAAATAATGTTCAAAGCAAAACAAATTTTGTGAGTTTTTGTAAAGCCTCTCAGGCATGTTGTATCACTGGGCTCCAACTCTAAGTGCACAGTAATAGAGAGCTGAATCTGACAGAGCTGCTTTTACAATAGTGAGTTCAGTGGATGATTGGGATGTAGCTGACTTAAATCCATCTGGTATATCCTCATTTCTGTATGATCGAGCACCTTTATACAGTAAATATTGAGGTTCTCTGTTAGGATACTGTCTGAACCAGTATAGCATAACATTACTGCTGCTTGTATCATATGTGCAGCTCAGTGTCACAGACTCTCCTTCGCTCCTGATTATTTTAGAATCCTTGTCTTTTGGTCCGATGCTGTCAGCAAATACACCTGCAAGGGATTGGTTATATTTCAGAAGACTTCAATCAAATATCTCTCTTTTTATTGGTACATTAAAAAATATAACAAATATATCAAAATATGACATTCTGTGATTCTATATTCTAAGATCTGGTAGTTCACATATTAGAGTTTGACACTGAGATTTTAAATGCACTTTACCTGGTACTATTATAAGAATGAGTGGAACATATCTCTCCATGTTCATTTTAGTATAGATATATATATAATTACTGTCTTGGTGAATTAAAGTAGATAAATGTATGCAGAGGAGAGATGACTTGATGTGAAGCTGTAATATGGGTGTGGTTTTTTAGACCACCCTCTCTTCTTCCTCACAAATACTGAGATAGTAAGTCAACACTCAGCTTCCTGTTGATGATTATACAAGAAACTCAGTGTCAAACGTCTTCTTGTCACTACATATATATATCCTCCTCCGCTGGTCCAATTTTATTTGCACATGTGGTAATAATGATGTTTTCAGCTTAGATAAATAAGAAAAGTTGAAGCTCATGCTGTGTTGTCATTTCTCCTAAAACTACATTTTAGGTTTACGGGTTTACAGTGAAATATCTTTGAGATGAGCTTTTGTACTTTATCTGCTTTTCCAGATTGGTGTTTTGATAAAATATTGAATATATATTTTGAAAGTTATAATGTTGATGTCTGTATCCAGGAGAGTGGGGCTTGAACTTGAGGCATTGTGTTCACATCCTAATATTACTGTCTCATATCTGTGTCTTATTTTACCACACATCAAGAAGAAAATAAAAAAGGATTCATTGTCATGAAAAAATCTCATATTGCACAAAATCTTTATGCTCCTACATATACGCTTCATTTCCTGATGGAGATGAAGACGAGGCAGCTGAGTTTAAGGAACAATTTCACTCAGTTTTAGGTCAGCAGAAAATTCATCATGGTCCAATAATCTATACGTACATCATTAATATTTTGTGCAGTATAAGATTTATTTCATGACAATTAATATAGTTTTTTTTTTTACCCAAGTAAAGGATCAATATTCTATATGAGTTCAAAAACAGAACCATGTGTTTACATTTCAACTAACTTTATGATCATGCATTTTCAATTCTTTATAAAGAATTTATAGAGCAATATGGCCATCTGCTGATGCGTACTGAACATGTGAATTCGTACAGATAAAATGGTGTGGTCTATCTAAAATGTTTGAATATCTCTGATAGAATTTCCCCCCCCCCCTAGTGGTGCTGTGAAATTAAGATTTCTCAGACAACATCTGCACTGACAATAGACAAATTTGTAAAACTGATCAGAAATGATAATTATAGTCTAATATATAATCTAAATCTATAAGTATTAAAAATAAACTGATACAAAATTATTAAGCTACTTTTACCTTGGGGAATCTTCATGACATTTTTTCTGATATTGTTTCCCCATGTCTGTACACTGAATAGTCAAATCTGAACTGTTACGAAAGCATTTTAATTACTGATATTTTACCATACATGACTGCATGCTTCAGAACAAAGTCTGATGGTCTATCAATGCTAATTTGTATCAACTTATTCAATAATATCAATATACTAATTAATGAAAACAAAATGAATAATTCTGTTTTATTAACATTTTAAAAGTAAATTTAGTGCATACAACAACCACAGCCAGAAAGCTTTAAATCTAATATCAGATATTAAACATAGAATGTATAGTGATTATGTGTTGTTAACTGCTGAGTCGTGTTTTTTATGGTGTGAAGAGTTTTTCCTGTCACTGTGGGCTGCAGGGCGCAGTAGTATAGAGCAGAGTCTGATACTGCAGCAGAGGAGATCTCTAGATCCACACTAGTGCTTTCTTTTCTGTGTTTGATGGAGATTCCAGAAACTGAGCTTCAGTAATAAATCCTGAGTAATCCAGTACAAGGAACTGTGGAGGCAAACCTGTGTATTGCCGATTCCAGTGAAGACTATCAACAGAACCAGTGTAGTTACAAGAGAGTGTCACATTCTCACTCTCAGTGGCAATTATTGCATCGCTATACGGCATGATAACATCTCTGGCTCCGTTTCCTACAAAAATAACATTTGAGCATAATTACAATATTCTAAATATATAATACATTTGTTACAGTATTGCACATGTATGTAATATTGTGATGTAATGATACTTGTAATATTTTACATTCAGTTAAAGTCAGCAATATAAGTATAAAAGCCAACATGGCAGTAGATAAAGTACAGGTTAAATCAAACATCTGCTGCTTCTCCCAGTGATCTGTGATGTGGATTCCTAGTTTAACTGATAATGTTTTACCTGCCTGTATTAAGCTCCACCTCATAATATATATGTAGCCTTCTAAAATGACAGAAATTAACATACATTAGGTACAGTTAGACAGGAAAAAGTGACTGATGGATCAATATTCCATATCCAAATCATCTAGATATTTAGGATTATCTTTAGGAAAAGCAAGTTTAGGTCTCTCAGGCCTGTGATGGCAGAAACACTGAAAATGCCACATTTATATAAATAGACAAACAGTGATTGAATGTGTGACAGCCATATTATCTCAACCTGGACCCCTAATCAGAGTACCAACTTAAATAATTTATGTATTTGAACATATCTGCACTTGGCTTCTTTACATATAGCCAACTGAAGATATGCTAAAATATATGTCTGTGTGTTTTTTGGTCATGTCTGAAGACCCTCTTTGTGATTGTATTTTATATGATTATTTTAAATAATATTCCCCTAAAAAGCTTCTCTTAAGTGTTTTGCATGAGTAAAATGTGTAGTGATCATTAGCTAAAGCCTGATTGTAATTTGTTAGTTATCAGCTATCCCTTGCACAGAGTAGATATAGGTAATATAATAAATTGATCCCAATTGCTTGAGCAGTAGTGCATCCAAAGCATACAGCATTATTGATACTACCAGTATGAAAAATGCTGGAAATACTGGAAAATTATAAGGGATTTCTACAGTGGCTTTTTGTGTTCATGATTTTCCTGTCACTGAGAGCACCAGATCCACATAGGTATTCTTTTCATTAACTTTTCAAAGAATCGAGGATCTAAATCTACAATTTTGGAATGTTGTGAAACTTTCCCTGTTGCATGTAGTATGATTAAAAGAAATTCTGGAGCTGATCCTGGATATTGACGATAACTGCAGACTAATTGCTGAGGTGTAGTTACAGGACAGAATTATATTTTCTCCCTCTTCCCCAGACACCTGAGTTTGAACTGGCATGATGACATTACCAAAGCTGTCATCTGCAAGCAGGAAGATAAATAACAAATTCATGGCATTTTATATTACATTTTCTTAATATTCTGAAGGAAGAGCAAAGAAAGAAAGGAACACAATTGTGACATTCAGGAATTAAATGCTTACATGCTAAAGAACAAATTAAAGGCAAATCAAAGCACATTATTTTTCAGGATTATGTATTCGTTCAGCTGCTGCACAAACTGGTAATGAAGTAAACATTAATTCATGTGTCTATAAGTGGCGTTTCAAGTTACAGTAGCTCCTCCCTTAAAACTGCAATACATAATTTTTAAAGCAGATCACCACAGTGGTGTTAAAAAAGAAAATATAGAATCTTAACATCTCTCCTACCAGTATATATAAAATTATATACATACTGTAAAACCAGTATGAGGCTACGGGTACAGAAATCAGTATGTATGGCAGCAGTGATGAGTAACAATGACAACCAGTGCCTATAAATTACCAACTGTATTTTAATGGTATCAGTAACTTTCTTCCAGTGCTGTGGTGGATATTAGCTGGACAAGGGGTCAGATAAATTTGCATCTTTATCTACATGTGCTGGTCACATAATTAGAATATCATCAAAAAGTTGATTTATTTCAGTAATTCCATTCAAAAGTGAAACTTGGATATTATATTCATTCATTACACACAGACTGTTATATTTCAAATGTTTATTTCATTTAATTGTGATGATTAAAACTGACAACTAATGAAAATCCCAAATTCAGTATCTCCGAAAATTAGAATATTACTTAAGACCAATACAAAAAAGGATTTTTAGAAATGTTGGCCAACTGAAAAGTATGAACATGAAAAGTATGAGCATGTACAGCACTCAATACTTAGTTGGGTCTCCTTTTGCCTGAATTACTGCAGCAATGCGGCGTGGCATGGAGTCGATCAGTCTGTGGCACTGCTCGGGTGTTATGAGAGCCCAGGTTGCTCTGATAGTGGCCTTCAGCTCTTCTGCATTGTTGGGTCTGGCGTATCGTATCTTCCTCTTCACAATACCCCATAGATTTTCTATAGGGTTAAGGTCAGGCGAGTTTGCTGGTCAATTAAGAACAGGGATACCATGGTCCTTAAACCAGGTACTGGTAGCTTTGGCACTGTATGCAGGTGCCAAGTCCTGTTGGAAAGTGAAATCTGCATCTCCATAAAGTTGGTCAGCAGCAGGAAGCATGAAGTGCTCTAAAACTTCCTGGTAGACGGCTGCATTGACCTTGGACCTCAGAAAACAGAGTGGACCAACATCAGCAGATGACATGGCACCCCAAACCATCACTGACTGTGGAAACTTTACACTGGACTTCAAGCAACGTGGATTCTGTGCCTCTCCTCTCTTCCTCCAGACTCTGGGACCTTGATTTCCAAAGGAAATGCAAAATTTTCTTTCATCAGAGAACATAACTTTGGACCACTCAGCAGCAGTCCAGTCCTTTTTGTGTTCTGACGCTGTGTCTTGTTCAAGAGTGGCTTGACACAAGGAATGCGACAGCTGAAACCCATGTCTTGCATACTGTCACGAACCCCTTTCCTCTGCCCCATCTCAGCTTCCTCACACACGCACACATACACTTCCCGCTCCCTCGCTCCGCCCCCTTGAGCGCGTACGCTCTTTTTTTCCTCCCTCGAGCACTCACGCTCTTTATGCTATTACGAGCTCTCGCTCGTAAACTCTCTCCCCCCTCTGACTCATGTTCGCACTCGCTATCAGCCTGAACATTATGACCACCTACACTCACGCGCATCCAATCCCCACACATTGGATTCACCTGCACTCGTCTCGTCACCTGTCATTGTTTGCACCTGCACTCGCCCCTATAAATTACACTATCCTTCCGTTTGTATCTTGTTGGTTATTGTTCTAGTTTACCCCTTCGCTTTGCCACCGCTAGTGTTCCCCTAGTTCCCTTGTTTTTTCATCCCGCTAGTCCCGTCTAGTTCTGCTTGTTTCCTGGCTTCGACCTCCCGCTCTCGTTGACCACTCTCTCCCGGATTTGCCCCTTTGTTCTGCTCTGATTCCCCGGCTCCGACCTCACGCTTCTCGTTGACTACTCTCCATCTGGATTTTCCCCACTGTACCTTCGCCTGCTTTTTTTGCAAATAAAGCAGTTTTGATTCTCATTGTGACTGTCTCGTCTTGTGTGTGTGTGTGTGTGTGTGGGTCACAGAATAACCAACCGCACCGAAGACAGTCACAATGCATCACGCAGTGGATGTACGCAGCTCACTAGAGCGGATTTTTTCTGCACGCTCTGCAACAGGATCTACTGTTGGGAGTCATGATCGCGCGCTCACAGCCCAGGGACAGCAGGTACGTGCGATTTTTGTCACCCTGGTCTACCTGTGTCTGTCCCTGAGCCCGTTTATGCTCCCAATGCATTTCTGAGCGCCGTGAGCCTTCAACCCCCTGAGAGGTTTGACGGCTCTTCGGGCGCTTACCAAGAGTTTGTTATGCTGGGCAGCGGTTATAGAACTAATAGCCGTGCCCTTAACATTATGGACCCAGCGGCCCAACTCTTGGTTTTGCGTCAGGGGAGTCAACCCTTGGAGGCTTATGTTGTGGATTTGTGCCCTGGCTAACCAGGTGAATTTTGATGAGGTGGCTCTAAAAGACATTTTTCAATTTGGACTGAATGAGCCAGCCTCATCATTCATGCCAGGTGGTCGCTGCGCTCTCAACCTGGCTCAGTTTATTGACCTCGCCCTACTGTATGCTGGTTCCTCGTTTACTGTGGGGGAGGCAGATACTGAACCAGCGCTCCACACCACGGCCCCCGCTTCGAAGCCTACCACGGCCCCCGCTTCGAAGCCTACCACGGCCCCCGCTTCGAAGCCTACCACGGCCCCAGTCCCTAAGCCTGACACGGCCCCAGTCCCTAAGCCTGACACGGCCCCAGTCCCTAAGCCTGACACGGCCCCAGTCCCTAAGCCCGCCACGGCCAACGAGCCAGCGCCCATGCCCGCCACGGCCAACGAGCCAGCGCCCATGCCCGCCACGGCCAACGAGCCAGCGCCCATGCCCGCCACGGCCAACGAGCCAGCGCCCATGTCCGCCACGGTCAGCGAGCCAGCGCCTGTAGCCTCGACCGCCCCAGAGCCAGCGCCTGTAGCCTCGACCGTCCCCATGGCCACATCCCCTATGGGCCGAAGACGTAAGAGAAGGAAGAGGGCCCCTTCTTCCCAGTCTCGTCTTGTGCTCAAGACCACAGAGGTTCCCCCAGAGTCTTCCACGGCTCTGCCGACCTCTGCTCCGCCCCCAGAGTCTTCCACGGCTCTGCCGACCTCTGCTCCGCCCCCAGAGTCTTCCACGGCTCTGCCGACCTCTGCTCCGCCCCCAGAGTCTTCCACGGCTCTGCCGACCTCTGCTCCGCCCCCAGAGTCTTCCACGGCTCTGCCGGGTTCTGCTCCGCCCCCAGAGTCTTCCACGGCTCTGCCGGGTTCTGCTCCGCCCCCAGTATCTACCACGGCTCTGTCAGCCTCTGCTCGCCCCTCAGAGCCCTCCCGGGCTCCGCCTCTCGAGCCTCCCAGGGCTCCTCCTCTCGAGCCTCCCAGGGCTCCTCCTCTCGAGCCTCCGAGGGCCCCTCCTCACGAGCCTCCCAGGGCTCCTCCTCTCGAGCCTCCCAGGGCTCCTCCTCTCGAGCCTCCGAGGGCCCCTCCTCACGAGCCTCCCAGGGCTCCTCCTCTCGAGCCTCCCAGGGCTCCTCCTCTCGAGCCTCCCAGGGCTCCTCCTCTCGAGCCTCCCAGGGCTCCTCCTCTCGAGCCTCCGAGGGCCCCTCCTCACGAGCCTCCCAGGGCTCCTCCTCTCGAGCCTCCCAGGGCTCCTCCTCTCGAGCCTCCGAGGGCCCCTCCTCACGAGCCTCCCAGGGCTCCTCCTCTCGAGCCTCCCAGGGCTCCTCCTCTCGAGCCTCCCAGGGCTCCTCCTCTCGAGCCTCCCAGGGCCCCTCCTCTCGAGCCTCCTAGGGCTCCTCCTCACGAGCCTCCCAGAGTTCTACCCCTCAAGTCCCTCAGGGCTCCATCCCTCGAGTCTTTCACGGCTCCACCCCTCAAGCCTCTCACGGCTTCGCCTCTCGAGTCTCTCAGGGCTCCATCCCTCGAGTCTTTCATGGCTCCACCCCTCCAGCCTCTCACGGCTTCGTCTCTCGAGTCTTTCAAGGCTCCCCCCCCCTCAAGCCTCTCGAGCCTCCCAGGGCTCAGCCACTAGAGGCTCCTATGGCTCTGCCTCCCAAGCCTCCTACGGCTCCCCCTCCAGAGCCTCCTACGGCTCCACCTCCCGAGCCTCTCATGGCTCTGCTCCCAAAGACTCCAGAGCTTCCCAGGGCTCCGCCTCTCGAGCCTTCCATGGCTCCACCACCCGAGCCTCCTACGGCTCTGCTCCCTAAGATGCCAGAGCCTTCTAGAGATTCGCCTCCCGAGCCTCCTGCGGCTCCACCTCCCAAGCCTCCTACGGCGCCACCTCCCCCGGCTCCGCCTCCAGAGCCTACCAGGGCTTCACTCCTGGAGCCTTCTACGGCGCCACCTCCCACGGCGTCACCTCCCCCGGCTCTGCCTCTAGAGCCTACCCGGGCTTCGCTCCTGGAGCCTTCTACGGCGCCACCTCCCACAGCGTCACCTCCCTCGGCTCTGCCTCCAGAGCCTTCCAGGACCTCACCTCTGGAGCCTCCTACGGCGCCACCTCCATGGGCTCCACTTCCTGAGTCTTCCAGGCCTTCGCCCCTAAAGCCTCCTTCGGCTCCACCTCCAGAGCCTTCCAGGCCTTCGCCCCTAAAGCCTCCGTCGGCTCCATCTCCAGAGCCTTCCAGGCCTTCGCCCCTAAAGCCTCCGTCGGCTCCACCTCCAGAGCCAACTACGGGGCCGCCTCTGACGACTCCGCCTTTCACGGCTCAGCCCGGTCTTCCTGACCCTCTACCTGTCCTGTGGCCTCTTCCCTGGCCTCCGGACCCTATTCCTGTCCTGTGGTCACCTTCCAGACCCCCGGACCCAGTCCCTGTCCTCCAGTGTCCTTCCAGACCTCCTGACCCAGTCTCTGCCCTATGGCTGCCCCCTAGATCTCCCGACCACCCGCCTGTCCACTATGTTCCCCCTGACCTTGCCTTGAACTGCCCATTGACCCCCATGGACTGTTTAATTTCCCTTTTTGTGCTTTCTGTCCCCTCGGGCTCACACGCTCGTTCTGTCCCCTCGGGCTCACACGCTCGTTCCGTTCCCTCACGCTCCTCGCAGCCGAGCGCGGCCGTCAGGAGCCGTCCTATTCAGAGGGGGGAGTACTGTCACGAACCCCTTTCCTCTGCCCCATCTCAGCTTCCTCACACACGCACACATACACTTCCCGCTCCCTCGCTCCGCCCCCTTGAGCGCGTACGCTCTTTTTTTCCTCCCTCGAGCACTCACGCTCTTTATGCTATTACGAGCTCTCGCTCGTAAACTCTCTCCCCCCTCTGACTCATGTTCGCACTCGCTATCAGCCTGAACATTATGACCACCTACACTCACGCGCATCCAATCCCCACACATTGGATTCACCTGCACTCGTCTCGTCACCTGTCATTGTTTGCACCTGCACTCGCCCCTATAAATTACACTATCCTTCCGTTTGTATCTTGTTGGTTATTGTTCTAGTTTACCCCTTCGCTTTGCCACCGCTAGTGTTCCCCTAGTTCCCTTGTTTTTTCATCCCGCTAGTCCCGTCTAGTTCTGCTTGTTTCCTGGCTTCGACCTCCCGCTCTCGTTGACCACTCGCTCCCGGATTTGCCCCTTTGTTCTGCTCTGATTCCCCGGCTCCGACCTCACGCTTCTCGTTGACTACTCTCCATCTGGATTTTCCCCACTGTACCTTCGCCTGCTTTTTTTGCAAATAAAGCAGTTTTGATTCTCATTGTGACTGTCTCGTCTTGTGTGTGTGTGTGTGTGGGTCACACATACAGACCTTTTGTGTCTTGGCCTCCTTGTGCAAGGTGTCAATGGTCGTCTTTTGGACAGCTGTCAAGTCAGCAGTCTTCCCCATGATTGTGTAGCCTACAGAACTAGACTGAGAGACCATTTAAAGGCCTTTGCAGGTGTTTTGAGTTAATTAGCTGATTAGAGTGTGGCACCCGGTGTCTTCAATATTGAACCTTTTCACAATATTCTAATTTTTGGAGATACTGATTTTGGGGTTTTTCATTAGTTGTCAGTTATAATCATCAAAATTAAAAGGAATGAACACTTGAAATATATCAGTCTGTGTGGAATGAATGTATACATTATCCAAGTTTCACTTTTTGAATGGAATTCCTGAAATAAATCATCTTTTTGATGATATTCTAATTATATGACCAGCACCTGTATCTGTTGCTCCTTCAGTTGTTTGTAAACACATTGGAGATACGTAGAGATTGTGCCAAGTCCAAAGTTGACACAAGATATATGTGATTTTATACCCAATGTTTTAGGTTCACACACATTATAGTTTGTACAGCGCAGATTCAACTGAAAAACCCAATAATAAAGTCTCAATTCCACTCAGTCAGTCCTGACCAAGTGCACATTCTGCAATTTAAATATTGGATCACTTTCGACCACTTTCTTAGATCTTAAGCAATGCCAATAGGGAAGTCATGTGAATGTCACATTTATTGAATAATAGTGCTTTTGTTTCCCTATCCTTTTTTACATTTATTTTCAGCTGGTGTTGTCATATCTTATGTTCAGAAGTTTTGTGGCTCATATACCTGTGGTTTTAATCAAATTTGATTATAGCAATTTCAAAGCAACATGTGTGTGAGTTTTTGTAAAGCCTCCCAGGCACTTTACTTCACTGTGCTTCTACTCTTAGGGCACAGTAATAGAGAGCTGAATCTGACAGAACTGCTTCATCAATAGTGAGTGAAGTGGATGTATCAGAAGTAGTCGACTGAAATCGTTTGTTTATTGTAGCCTGATTGCTGCTCCGGTATCGAGCACCTTTGTACAGTAAATATTCAGGTTCTCTTTTTGGATACTGTCTATACCAATAAAGATAAACATAATTGCTAAGTGTATCATATGAACAACTCAGTGTCACACGCTCTTCGTTCCTGTAAATATTAGTCTCTTTGTCTGTAGGTTGAATACTGTCAGAACAAACATCTGAAAGAGAAAAGGTCAGATTTTAAATATCTGTATTATCAACTCGAGATATCAGGGTTATCATTGAAAAACATAATCAACAAATGTAGTTTTCTTTCCAAAGCCATATGTTTCAGTATTCTAATCCAACATAATTAAATATGCGCATGGTCAAAACATTTGAATCTACAGCATATTTGAGTCCCATGCAGATTAAAATCTTTCTTGGTACCTGGTATTATTAAAAGAATCAGTAGAGTAAATATTTCCATGATGAGAACATTAGCTTTTAAACCATGTCATAACTGGCTTTATTAATTGAATTCGGAAAGGTAAATGCAGTTGAGTGATAGCCTGTTGTGTAGCATTGATGTGGATGACTGTGGGTGTGGTCTCTGGCATTTAGAACACCCTCTGTTTTTTCACAGTAAAGTACTCCCTCTTGATGTTATACATGAGGAACTCGGTGGTCCAGTTCAGATCAGTAAACATCCTTTCAATATGATGTTTAATTTTATCTTGATCTAATTGGAAAGAAAGCCCATTATTTTACTAAATATGATCTTAAAATATGCAGTGAATAAATTCAGATTTAGATCAAGACACATGATTGTATTTCAGTACATAAACACTCTCCAAAATGACTGACTGCTTTGTTTATTAATAAAATGTATTCTTACCTCAACATGCTGTGAGACTCATTAATATGCACTTATATAGCACAAGAACATCATCCGGTGTTCATTGTTTATGTGATATAAGTAATGAAATGCTGGTTCAAGGATTTTAAGATGGGAGCTACCATTATTTATAAATTTTACCCACTAAAGGTTTTGTAGACAGACTTCAACGTGTAACAAATTGATCTGTGAATGTAAGAATTTCCCATAACATTAACTAAAATGTAAGTTTTGCTTTCCTCTAAGCTATTATTCAGAATACAATAATATGGTACAAAGGAAAGATTCACAAGTCATGTGGTGTGGTAAATTGTCTTTAATAAATAATAATAATACAACAATAAAGAGTAAAAGCAAACGAGTAAGAGTAAAGTGAACTGATACATTTTTGCAGTTGTCCAATTCTTCATAAATCTTCAGAAAGAAATTAAATGACCACTTTTTGAAATCCTGTACAGTACTACCACTAGAGCATACATACTGAATAACTGTCACTTCATACAGAAGAAGTAATTGAAACCTTTTTTAAATATTTCTTTATTCACCTCAACTCATTTTCAGCAGGTGTTTCCATATAATAGCTACACGGTGCTTGGTTTTTTTGTTTTGTTTTGTTTTGTTTGCTTTGTAGATGACTAAAACTGATGGCCTTGTACGTATATCGATATAACTGCTGTATGATTGAGCACCTTTATCCAATAAATACTGAGGTCCCTTGTTAGGACACTGTACCAGCAAAGCCAAACATGGTTGCTGCTAGTGTCAGACTCTCCTTCACTCCTGATTATAGTGATATCCATGTCTTTTGGTCCAGTGTTGTCAACAAGTACACCCGTAAGGGCATAAAATGAAATTTCGCAAAAGTTCAGTTAAACCTGTCATTTACATTGGAACAGTAAATATCAGTGTTATGAATGAACAACATAAACAATGATACAAAATATTTTACAATATGTTATGTCAATATTCTATAATCTAGTTTAACATTAACATGGTTTGAAGTCAAAACCAACATCATAATTGAGCGTGAATATGATACATTAAGGACACTTTACCTTGTACTATTATAAGAATCAGTATAATGTGAAGTATCTCAACATGGTGAGAAGATTTACTAATAAACATTATCATTATTGGCTTTAGGAATTTAAATGTATAAATGTAAAGGGGAAATGACCTATTCTTCAGCTATAGTGTGAGTAAATATGGTAGTGGTTGGACATTTAGACCACCATTTGTATATTTTGTATCAAATCAACAATCGACTTCAGCTACAGTTTTTGTTGTAATTGCTTCCCCTAGTGGCAGATTTCAAACATAATTTTTTTTATTTTGCTTTTACAAAAATCGATGAATTCATTGATTCATAATGGATCAATTATAATGGAGCAAAACTGTTCCAACTAAGCAGCCATTACAGGAGCTAGAAATGGTACAATAATTTAAATGTATGACTTTAACAACATTTATCATTGCCACTAAAACAATTTTATAATTGTAAAACCAGTGTGATAAATAATATATTTTTATTTATAAATAAATAATCTCATAAGTCTTTACCTTTTTTGCTTTGGTAACATATTTGTGGATTTAAAATCATGGTTAAAAAGCATGACGGCACATTTCAAAATAAAGTTTGGTCTTCTGCAGACATAGCCATTGAACAGTCCTTTTTTTATAAATAATTTAATTTGAACAAACATTAATGCAAATTTAACATTGTAACATTGTTACTCTCAGAGCAGAGTAATTTGTAATCAAAGAGAAAACTAGCATTAGATATTCAAAATAGGCACATTTGCAATTATTTGCTATCTTGCGTTAAGACTGTCAGTCAGGTTTTTGTATGGTGTGCAGAGTTTTCCTGTCACTGTGGGCTGCAGGGCGCAGTAGTATAGAGCAGAGTCTGATACTGCAGCAGAGGAGATCTCTAGATCCACACTAGTGCTTTCTTTTCTGTGATTAATGGAGATTCCAGGAACTGGAGGATCAGCGTATCTAGATTTGCCATAGTATTCCAATATGAGGAACTGTGGAGATGAACCGGTGTATTGCCGATACCAGTGAAGACTATCAACAGAACCAGTGTAGTTACAAGACAGAGTCACACTCTCACGTTCAGTGGCAAATGCTGCATCACTATATGGGGTGATGCCTTCTTTAACACTGTTACCTAAAAAAGAAAAAACATATTTGAAAGATTCAGCATATTTAAATAATGAGAATACTGTGATGATATATGTTTAATTTTACCTTCAGTTAATATCAGTAATAAAAGAACAAAAGTCAACATTGTGGTAAAAGAAAAAGGCATAGTGTGCCTCTGCTGCTTGCCTCAGTGATCTGTGATGATGAGCTCCACCCCTGAACATAACTCTCACAAAATGTAAATGACAGGAAGGAACACAGTAGGTATAGTTAGAGATTAAATGCCAATAGAAACCAACATGGGTTAACTAGGTTAAAACTTAAAGAAAATAAACACAACCAAGAAGTGTACTTAAAACAAGGATTGTGGTCCCGAGAAAGTACAAACATAGCACCAATGTGCAATCAATCAATTTAGGCTAATTCTTTTTAAAATGAGAAATGTTTGAACAACAGCAATAAAAACAGTAATAATATTTCAGTGAAAAGACATTGGAATGTTTTAATTGTAATTTTTTTATTTATCTTACTTAGTGACCACCAGATGGCAATCAAATCTTATTGGAAGAGGACTACTTGAATTGTAACTATTCCATTCTGAAAATATAGTATATGGTATCTCTATTTCATAAACACTTGAAAGACAATGTTTGTTTGTTCCTTTTGTCAATGTAGAATGAAAGGTTTCTTTTTTTTTGTACATGTGAACGCACTTGACAGTGACGTGTGCTTCAGACTCTTTTTATGCATGCGTGGGTTTTTGTACAGTGTAGTTCATTTTCCTGTCACTGTGGGCTCCAGGGCACAGTAGTACATTGCAGAGTCTGTTAATTTAGCAGAAGAGATTTCCAGAATCATACTGGTTTTCTTCTCATTTAGTTCTCCAGAGAATCGAGTATCTAGATCCATAACTTTAGACTTTTGTAAAATGTTCCCTGTAGCATGTAGAAAGTTGAAAATAAATTCTGGAGCCGATCTGGGATATTGGTGATACCAAAATAAAGTCACTGCTGAGGAGATGTTGCAGGATAGTGTTATATTTTCCCCTTCTGTCTGATATACCTCAGTTTGGACTGGTGTGATGACACTCCCAAGACTGTCATCTGAAAATGGAAAAATAAAATGTACGTTTATTAACACATTGATCTCAGGAGAAAAAAATAAATAAATAAACAAAAATCCAGACAGTATAGAGTTTAATTCATACCTGCAAGCCAAAAGAACAAAAGAAAAGCCAAAAGCATCATTTGCAGAATGTATTACTTCATTTGCAGCACAAACTGTAACGGAAGCCAACATTAATTTTTTGACTAGCAGAGGATGTCTCCAGTTAGCACCTCCCCTTAAAGGAATCGTTTTCAAAATTGGAAATTCTCTTGTTGTTTTCTCATCCTAATGCCATCCCAGATGTGTAAGACTTTCATTCTTCTACAAAACACAAACAAAGATTTTTTAAAGAATATTTCTGCTCTGTTGGTCCTCACAATGCAAGTGAATGTTGATCAGAACTCAGAAGGTCCACAAATGATATAAAGGATGCATGCAAGCTCCCGGCCTGAGAGAACGAGGGAGCAATGTGACAGGGTGGAGGGTGGGGCCGGGTCGTGATTCCGCACACCCGGCCCCTAATAAGGATAATCAAGTTGTGAGGTCCAACAGAGCGGAGACAACCTGGTTTCATAGTTAAAATGTGACTCTATATAAATTTTTGAAGAACTTGTTATCCAGGTACAATTTCCTGCAGTTTCCAGGTGAAATGAACACTAGAGGTGCTACAACAACTGTGTTTTATTCACTTTCACTCAAATCATGACTTTCATGGGTTATTATGTCTTTATAATTACTTATTTTTCTCGCTGTTACTCAGACCCTGCTATTTTATGATATCCACACACTTTTTACTTTTTAGTTAAAATAAAAAAAAAACAATTCTAACTATATTTATAGCAGGAATATGTTAATTGTCTTGCATGTGAGCTATTTTGCATACAACAAAATGCAGTTTTTGCAAACTGTTCTTATATTCCTGCAGTTTTTATTGTGTGGACCAGACCAGCCATCAATCTGGATGGACTAGTGCCTCTCTGGCCCTTATGCGGCCTCATGCCTCTTTAGGGCATCAAATCCCTTATAACCTTTTATAATTAATGACTTTAGCTGACACATTTTTATTGTTTTTATTATATAAGCAACTACATTTACAAGCTTGTTCAAATTGTGCAAACAGACCATTGCACTTGTGATACAAAGGACCAAGGTTTTAGTCCTGAAGAGCATGCAAGGTGACAAAATGAGCCAAAAGTGTCATAGAAGCACCACAAACTGACAGGTTTTATGTTTTGGGTGGGGAGGTAGGTTTTGTTGTTTTAAAACTTGATAGAGCATTAACCTTGAAGCCTCTTATTTTGAGGAAAATAGTCTCTTTTAGCACCACACAGTGGACATTTAACCCTGGAACTGGCTTGATAAGTAATGAACCATGTAATATTCTTTTGCAGAAATGTCGCCATGGCCACATAATTTTCATGAGTTCAGGCTGTTGTTTATGCCAAATTCTGACACTTCCATTTGCATATCACAGCTAAAATCTTCAGACCAAGTACAATTTTTTCAAACAAAATTGAGAAAACTGTACAGGTGGGGTCTAATGGAAGGAACAAATATGAAGAAGAGGGGTGAATAAGAACATTTTTAGTCTGCTTACACACAGAGCCATTAGTTCCTGAGCAGGTGTTACCACATCCTGTTGCATTTTTCAAGAAGCATAATTGTGGTTTGCCACAAAATGGATCACTGACACACTAATTCTGTATGCGTTTTTGTAAAGCGTCTGTGGACTTTGTATCACTGGGCAACTACTTTAAGAGCACAGTAATAGAGAGCTGAATCTGACAGTCCAGCATTTTTAATAGTAAGTGAAGTGGATGTGTGGGATGAAGTTGCCTGAAAACTATTGTCTGAAACATTCCCTTCACCAGCCTTATAGCGAGCACCTTTAAACAGCAAATACTGAGGTTCTCTGTTTGGATACTGTCTGTACCAGTAAAGCCAAACATCATTGCTGCTTGTACTGTATGTACAACTCAGTGTCACAGACTCTCCTTCTTTCCTGGTTTTATTACCCTCTTCTTTTGGCACAATGCTGTCAGCAATTAGACCTAAAAGGAAACGGATTATGCTTCAAAGGTTCAGTTGATGATTATGAGCACATTTTGAATCTACATTATTGTATATAAGACAAAACAATTTACCTGTTATGAGAATGAGCAGTTTGCATATATACATGTTGATAATGCAGGTCATTTATGATGTTTTAAGCCAAATCATGATCACCGAGATTGGAGACATTGCAAAGAAGCACTTAGGGAAAACCTGTATTAATGATGTATGATCAACACTCTCTAAATTTCATTGACGCTGAAGCTCGCATGTATTTGTAAAGTGGGTGTGGTTAGTGACATTACCCAATCAAAACACACACATACATTCCAATTCCCCCAATTATAAAATGCATGGTGTTTTTGCCATCTTGTTCAAAGCAATTAGTCATATTTACAAAGATAATTATTTGTTTGGCACATTATAAGCTAATCACAAAATCCTGTCATGAGGGTGATTTTTTTATGATGATATGCCTGATGACAGGTTTTGATGGTTTAATGTGGCTTCAAAATAATTATAGTGTAGTGGCAGGGTTTTGATTGTTGAGCTTGTCAACTTATGTGGCCTAGTTTATTAAAATGGTTGAGCAGGCCAAATTAGGTTGGAATTTGCATTTGCTGTCCAAAACAACATGTGCAGTTTGCAGAGAATGGTGCGTACCTAAGACTTGAGATAGAACTTGCAAGAAATCAACCTAGCAAAAAATAAAAATAAAAAGATAAATAAATTATAAACATACATTTACAAAGTAAAAAAGATAAACAATCACAAACAAAAGTTAATGTTAGCATGAATTAGATGGCAAGGCATAAGAGTGACTGTACAACATAACTCCATATTTGCTTCCATATAGAGGTACATGTATCTTTCTGGTACAACAAAACCATATCTTATAACTTCCTGTCTGTTGTTGAGATTAATATCACCACAATTAGACTTTTTACTTTGCTATTTCTTCTTTTTTCTTCTGTTAACATGCAAACATTACAGTTGCCAATCTCAACCACTTCTCAGTTAGTATTTTTGTATAGTGTTATTGGGTTTCCTGTCACTGTGGGCCTCAAAGCGCAGTAGTACAGAGCAGAGTCTGTGACAGCAGCAGAGGAGATCTCTAGAGCCACACTATTGGCTTCTTTCCTGTTATTGATTTTTATTCCAGGAACTGGTGGAATAGCTGGAATAGTTGCCCCTGAATCTTCCAGTATGAGGAACTGTGGAGGTGAACCTGCATATTGGCGATACCAATGAAGACCACGGACAGAACCGCTGTAGTTACAAGAGAGTGTAACACTGTCACCCTCCTGTGCAGATTTTCTGTCGCTGTGTGGTGTGATGGCTTCTATGGCTCTGGAATCTGCATATTACAATGTATTTCAGTGAAGTACACACACATTTAATATCTTACATTGATATATGAATCCTTCTAACTGCCTAATGCATTTCAAATTAGAGCAAAAAGTCTTAAATTATTTAAGAAAAATAAAACAAAATTGACTTTTAAATGATACATGTCATTGAATGCCCTTAATGCCAAACAGTATTTCTCAACATAATGCAAATTTATACCTTCAGCTGATGACAGCAGGAACATAATATAAATAAACATGTTCACTCAATAAACTGGCAGAAACAAGCTAAGCATGGATTTGCTACTCCACAGAAGGTTTAATGTTTTACGCAGCTCTGTGCTGTATAGTGTCTTTGCTAAGCTCCTCCTTTTGCCAGTTATGTACATGACAGCTGTGCTCGCATAATCAGGGATGGATTACTGACAGGACCAATGGGGACAGTGCCCAGGGGCCCTTGACTATCAGGGGCCCTTGATTGCCCGCAGGGGCCCTGGGCTTTAAGGTTGCTTGATCCAGTTTGGCGATCCCCACTCGAAAACCCATCAACAGTGAAAACGAACAAAATGAGCCACCACGTTATGCAGAACAGACCACAAACCGACACCCCAATATGCACAAAAGGACAGCGAACACCCACACCCCACTCAACAACTTTTGGTTAGTCCAGCCCTGACTTCAATTATAGTTGTATATAGTTGTTAATTTCTGCAACCAGATTTCATTCATTGATGCCAGTGTCCGTCAACAGTCGTGGGCAGGGCTTGTAGAAGTGATGTCACTTTGTACAGATTCTGTGAACGGCTTGTTCTGAGACCATGCTTATGATTAATAGGGATTAAAAAAATGGACTGGGTGGATTTTTATCATTATAGGGTGGTTGTGTACACACACTCCCAACACACATTTATATTCAAACACCATGTAAAAGGGAATTTTGCATAATAGGTCCCCTAATAATAATAATAGGTTTCCAGTTAACGCACCAGGCCTGACGTTTGCACTGAAGTTTACAGAAGAGTAAGGCAAATCTAGCAATTGACTGCTAGAGAACCAACCATAAATATTGTGAGATTCTAATGCCCCCTCTGTTAAAACGGAGAACAGCATGTTTGATTCATATGCCTGACTTTAATATGATGCTATCGATTATATGTTTTGGAGTTACTGGAGCTCCATGTGTTTATTATTTTTGTGTTTCATTATTACATTTGTGCAATGATACTATGCTAAAAAACTTATTGTTAATATTTAGTAAAATTTGTAAAAGAATTAACTCCCTCAAACCTGAATATTTTCAGACAGATATGTAGGACCCAAATAAATATAGGTAATTGAGAAAAAAATTATATATATGTTTTTAATTTAGTATCCAGTGAGACAATTTCAGGGACTCGTTTCTTCTGCAAATAAATGTATTTATTTATTTTTATTTTATAAATATTTTTGTTACTTACATATCATTTATTTTGTAAAGGGCTTCATTAAATAAATTATATTTAATCATACCATGGAAAAAATGTAAGAGTTTACAAGGTTTTCTTATCACTTATTGGTAATTCTATAAAAAACAATGGAAATGTCTGTAGAATTATGCTAAATCTTTTAACATTTTCCCACAATTAGTGATGTTTTTGTACAGTGTAGTTTGTTTTCCTGTCACTGTGGGCTCCAGGGCACAGTAGTACATTGCAGAGTCTGTCATTTTAGCTGAGGATATCTCCAGATCCACGTGGGTTCTCTTTTCGTTCACATTTGCAGAAAACCGAGGATCTAGATCCACAACTTTAGACTTCTGTAAAACTTTCCCAGTGGCATGTAGAATGACAAAAAAAAATTCAGGAGCTGATTCAGGATATTGCCGATACCAAAATAGACTGCTTGCTGAAGAGTAGCTACAGGAAATAATTATGTTTTCCCCCTCTGCTTCATACATCTGAGATTGAACTGGTATGATGACATTTCCAAAGCTGTCACCTGCAGAAAAAAAAAGGTTGTCAATACTTGTAAATCTCATCAAGAAAAACAAAAACAAATGTGCAAAAAAAAAATAAAAAAATACAATATGAGTGTTAGGAATAGAATAATTACATGCAAGAGAACATAGAAAAACAAAATAACAAAGCATCATTTGTTTTTCAGAATGTAGTATTAGTTCATCTGCAGCACAAACTATAACTGATTTTCTTTTTTTTTGGGTCTAGCCAAAAAATAGGATATCTCCAGCTAGCACCTCCCCTTAAAGCCGCAATCCAGAATTACTAAAGAACCATCTTTCTGATCCAACAATGCATGTGTTAATGATATTGAAGAACACGGATATCTGAATTTGACATTGACTAGATGCTGTATTTATTTAAATGAAATATACATAATGGGTGACATGGTAATATAATACCTTCAGTTGATGACAGCTGTATAATAATTTGGATCAACATGTTTAATCACTAAACTGGCAGGCCCAAGCTAAATACAGAGATGCTCCACATAGAATTGTGTAATGCTGAACTTTACCAGCTCTGTGCTATAATTTCTGTGCTCAGCTCCTGCTCTTGTCATGCTGCTACATTGATTATCTATTAGAAAGGCTGAATTCAGCAAAAATGTCACTATCCATTTTATCTTTATTGTGGGCAGAGTTTTTCTGAGTTAATTTGGCCCTTGTTACATGCCTATGATTGACAAACTTGACCCATTACCTATCTAGTAAAGGGGATGTATTTAGATGGGCTCCTGGCAGGAATAAATGCTCTTTGGTGTAGATGGCACTCATATACTGTAAAAAGTGTTTGAAAGTGATAGGCTGATCAGTAAGGTTCACAGATTTGCATTTCAATGCTAAAGAATTTCTTTATAATTAACATCCAGAAGACATTTTTCTACAAGAATGTGTGCGTTTCTTGTCGTTTTATTGATTTCTGATTAAACTGTAGAAATGTATATAACATGAGATAACGTGAGAATTATGAGACAATAAATGCTGAATAATAATCTTACATTCCCCCCTATTCACAGGTGTAACCACATTCTCTTTACAGACCCTTTGTGTTTTACAAAAAAATGTATGTGGTTTGAATAAATAATGTTCAAAGCAAAACAAATTTTGTGAGTTTTTGTAAAGCCTCTCAGGCACTTTGTATCACTGGGCTCCAACTCTAAGTGCACAGTAATAGAGAGCTGAATCTGACAGAGCTGCTTTTACAATAGTGAGTTCAGTGGATGATTGGGATGTAGCTGACTTAAATCCATCTGGTATATCCTCATATCTGTATGATCGAGCACCTTTATACAGTAAATATTGAGGTTCTCTGTTAGGATACTGTCTGAACCAGTATAGCATAACATCACTGCTGCTTGTATCATATGTGCAGCTCAGTGTCACAGACTCTCCTTCACTCCTGATTATTTTATAATCCTTGTCTTTTGGTCCAATGCTGTCAGCAAATACACCTGCAAGGGATTGGTTATATTTCAGAAGACTTCAATCAAATATCTCTCTTTTTATTGGTACATTAAAAAATATAACAAATATATCAAAATATGACATTCTGTGATTCTATATTCAAAGATCTGGTAGTTCACATATTAGAGTTTGACACTGAGATTTTAAATGCACTTTACCTGGTACTATTATAAGAATGAGTGGAACATATCTCTCCATGTTCATTTTAGTATACATATATATATAATTAATGTCTTGGTGAATTAAAGTAGATAAATGTATGCAGAGGAGAGATGACTTGATGTGAAGCTGTAATATGGGTGTGGTTTCTAACATTTAGACCAGCCTCTCTTCTTCCACACAAATACTGAGATAGTAAGTCAACACTCAGCTTCCTGTTGATGTTATAAAAGAAACTCAGTGTCAAACGTCTTCTTGTCACTACATATATGTATCCTCCTCCGCTGGTCCAATTTTATTTGCACATGTGGTAATAATGATGTTTTCAGCTTATAAGAAAAGTTGAATCTCATGCTGTGTTGTTATTTCTCCCAAAACTACATTTTAGGTTTACGGGTTTGCAGTGAAATATCTTTGAGATGAGCTTTTGTACTTTATCTGCTTTTCCAGATAAAATATTGAATATATTTTTGAAAGTTATAATGTTGATGTCTGTATCCGGAGAGTGGGGCTTGAACTTGTGGCATTGTGTTCACATCCTAATATTACTGTCTCATATTTGTGTCTTAATGTGCCACACATCAAGAAGAAAATAAAAAAAGGATTAACTGTCATGAAAAAATCTCATATTGCACAAAATCTTAATGCTCCTACAAATAAGCTTCATTTCCTGATGGAGATGAAGACGAGGCAGCTGATTTTAAGGAACAATTTCACTCAGTTTAAGGTCAGCAGATAATTCATCATTGTCCAATAATCTATACGTACCTCATTAATATTTTGTGCAGTATAAGATTTTTTTTCATGACAATTAATATAGTTATTTTTTTTACCCAAGTAAAGGATCAATATTCTATATGAGTTCAAAAACAGAACCATGTGTTTACATTTCAACTAACTTTATGATCATGCATTTTCAATTCTTTATAAAGAATTTATAGAGCAATATGGCCATCTGCTGATGCGTACTGAACATGTGAATTCATTCAGATAAAATGGTGTGGTCTATCTAAAATGTTTGAATATCTCTGATAGAATTTCCCCCCCGTAGTGGTGCTGTGAAATTAAGATTTCTCAGGCAACATCTGCACTGACAATAGACAAATTTGTAAAACTGAATGATAATTACAGTCTAATATATAATCTAAATCTATAAGTATTAAAAATAAACTGATACAAAATTATTAAGCTACTTTTACCTTGGGGAATCTTCATGACATTTTTTCTGATATTGTTTCCCCATGTCTGTACACTGAATAGTCAAATCTGAACTGTGACGAAAGCATTTTAATTCTTGATATTTTACCATACATGAATGCATGCTTCAGAACAAAGTCTGATGGACTATCAATGTTAATTTGTATCAACTTATTCAATAATATCAATATAATAATTCATGAAAACAAAATGAATAATTCTGTTTTATTAACATTTTAATAGTACATTTAGTGCATACAACAACCACAGCCAGAAAGCTTTTAATCTAAAATCAGATATTAAACATAGAATGTATAGTGATTATGTGTTGTTAACTGCTGAGTCGTGTTTTTTATGGTGTAAAGTGTTTTTCCTGTCACTGTGGGCTGCAGGGCACAGTAGTACATTGCAGAGTCTGTTAATTTAGCAGAAGAGATTTCCAGAATCATACTGGTTTTCTTCTCATTTAGTTCTCCAGAGAATCGAGTATCTAGATCCATAACTTTAGACTTTTGTAAAATGTTCCCTGTAGCATGTAGAAAGTTGAAAAGAAATTCTGGAGCCGATCTGGGATATTGGTGATACCAAAATAAAGTCACTGCTGAGGAGATGTTGCAGGATAGTGTTATATTTTCCCCTTCTGTCTGATATACCTCAGTTTGGACTGGTGTGATGACACTCCCAAGACTGTCATCTGAAAATGGAAAAATAAAATGTACGTTTATTAACACATTGATCTCAGGAGAAAAAATAAATAAATAAACAAAAATCCAGACAGTATAGAGTTTAATTCATACCTGCAAGCCAAAAGAACAAAAGAAAAGCCAAAAGCATCATTTGCAGAATGTATTACTTCATTTGCAGCACAAACTGTAACGGAAGCCAACATTAATTTTTTGACTAGCAGAGGATGTCTCCAGTTAGCACCTCCCCTTAAAGGAATCGTTTTCAAAATTGAAAATTCTCTTGTTGTTTTCTCATCCTAATGCCATCCCAGATGTGTAAGACTTTCATTCTTCTACAAAACACAAACAAAGATTTTTTAAAGAATATTTCTGCTCTGTTGGTCCTCACAATGCAAGTGAATGTTGATCAGAACTCAGAAGGTCCACAAATGATATAAAGGATGCATGCAAGCTCCCCGGCCTGAGAGAACGAGGGAGCAATGTGACAGGGTGGAGGGTGGGGCCGGGTCGTGATTCCGCACACCCGGCCCCTAATAAGGATAATCAAGTTGTGAGGTCCAACAGAGCGGAGACAACCTGGTTTCATAGTTAAAATGTGACTCTATATAAATTTTTGAAGAACTTGTTATCCAGGTACAATTTCCTGCAGTTTCCAGGTGAAATGAACACTAGAGGTGCTACAACAACTGTGTTTTATTCACTTTCACTCAAATCATGACTTTCATGGGTTATTATGTCTTTATAATTACTTATTTTTCTCGCTGTTACTCAGACCCTGCTATTTTATGATATCCACACACTTTTTACTTTTTAGTTAAAATAAAAAAAAACAATTCTAACTATATTTATAGCAGGAATATGTTAATTGTCTTGCATGTGAGCTATTTTGCATACAACAAAATGCAGTTTTTGCAAACTGTTCTTATATTCCTGCAGTTTTTATTGTGTGGACCAGACCAGCCATCAATCTGGATGGACTAGTGCCTCTCTGGCCCTTATGCGGCCTCATGCCTCTTTAGGGCATCAAATCCCTTATAACCTTTTATAATTAATGACTTTAGCTGACACATTTTTATTGTTTTTATTATATAAGCAACTACATTTACAAGCTTGTTCAAATTGTGCAAACAGACCATTGCACTTGTGATACAAAGGACCAAGGTTTTAGTCCTGAAGAGCATGCAAGGTGACAAAATGAGCCAAAAGTGTCATAGAAGCACCACAAACTGACAGGTTTTATGTTTTGGGTGGGGAGGTAGGTTTTGTTGTTTTAAAACTTGATAGAGCATTAACCTTGAAGCCTCTTATTTTGAGGAAAATAGTCTCTTTTAGCACCACACAGTGGACATTTAACCCTGGAACTGGCTTGATAAGTAATGAACCATGTAATATTCTTTTGCAGAAATGTCGCCATGGCCACATAATTTTCATGAGTTCAGGCTGTTGTTTATGCCAAATTCTGACACTTCCATTTGCATATCACAGCTAAAATCTTCAGACCAAGTACAATTTTTTCAAACAAAATTGAGAAAACTGTACAGGTGGGGTCTAATGGAAGGAACAAATATGAAGAAGAGGGGTGAATAAGAACATTTTTAGTCTGCTTACACACAGAGCCATTAGTTCCTGAGCAGGTGTTACCACATCCTGTTGCATTTTTCAAGAAGCATAATTGTGGTTTGCCACAAAATGGATCACTGACACACTAATTCTGTATGCGTTTTTGTAAAGCGTCTGTGGACTTTGTATCACTGGGCAACTACTTTAAGAGCACAGTAATAGAGAGCTGAATCTGACAGTCCAGCATTTTTAATAGTAAGTGAAGTGGATGTGTGGGATGAAGTTGCCTGAAAACTATTGTCTGAAACATTCCCTTCACCAGCCTTATAGCGAGCACCTTTAAACAGCAAATACTGAGGTTCTCTGTTTGGATACTGTCTGTACCAGTAAAGCCAAACATCATTGCTGCTTGTACTGTATGTACAACTCAGTGTCACAGACTCTCCTTCTTTCCTGGTTTTATTACCCTCTTCTTTTGGCACAATGCTGTCAGCAAATACACCTAAAAGGAAATTGATTATGCTTAAAAGGTTCAGTTGATGATTATGAGCACATTTTGAATCTACATTATTGTATATAAGACAAAAAAAATGTACCTGTTATGAGAATGAGCAGTTTGCATATATACATCTTGATAATGCAGGTCATTTATGATGTTTTAAGCCAAATCATGATCACCGAGATTGGAGACATTGCAAAGAAGCACTTAGGGAAAACCTGTATTAATGATGTATGATCAACACTCTCTAAATTTCGTTGACACTGAAGCTTGCATGTATTTGTAAAGTGGGTGTGGTTAGTGACATTACCCAATCAAAACACACACATACATTCCAATTTCCCCAATTCTAAAATGCATGGTGTTTTTGCCATCTTGTTCAAAGCAATTAGTCATATTTACAAAGATAATTATTTGTTTGGCATATTATAAGCTAATCACAAAATCCTGTCATCAGGGTGATTTTTTTATGATGATAAGCCTGATGACAGGTTTTGATGGTTTAATGTGGCTTCAAAATAATTCTAGTGTAGTGGCAGGGTTTTGATTGTTGAGCTTGTCAACTTATGTGGCCTAGTTTATTAAAATGGTTGAGCAGGCCAAATTAATTTGCATTTGCTGTCCATGTGCAGTTTGCAGAGAATGGTGCTTACCTAAGACTTGAGCTACAACTTGCAAGAAATCAACCTAGCAAGAAATAAAAATAAAAAGATAAATAAATAATTTAAAGTAAAAAAAGATAAACAATCATAAACAAAAGTTAATGTTAACATGAATTAGATGGCAAGGCATAAGAGTGACTGTACAACATAGCTCCATATTTGCTTCCATATAGAGGTACATGTATCTTTCTGGTACAACAAAACCATATCTTATAACTTCCTGTCTGTTGTTGAGATTAATATCACCACAATTAGACTTTTTACTTTGCTATTTCTTCTTTTTTCTTCTGTTAACATGCAAACATTACAGTTGCCAATCTCAACCGCTTCTCAGTTAGTATTTTTGTATAGTGTTATTGGGTTTCCTGTCACTGTGGGCCTCAAAGCGCAGTAGTACAGAGCAGAGTCTGTGACAGCAGCAGAGGAGATCTCTAGAGCCACACTATTGGCTTCTTTCCTGTTATTGATGTTTATTCCAGGAACTGGTGGACTAGCTGGAATAGTTGCCCCTGAATCTTCCAGTATGAGGAACTCTGGAGGTGAACCTGCATATTGGCGATACCAATGAAGACCACGGACAGAACCGCTGTAGTTACAAGAGAGTGTAACACTGTCACCCTCCTGTGCAGATTTTCTGTCGCTGTGTGGTGTGATGGCTTCTATGGCTCTGGAATCTGCATATTACAATGTATTTCAGCGAAGTACACACACATTTAATATCTTACATTGATATATGTATCCTTTTAACTGCCTAATGCATTTCAAATTAGAGCAAAAAGTCTTAAATTATTTAAGAAAAATAAAACAAAATTGACTTTTAAATGATACATGTCATTGAATGCCCTTAATGCCAAACAGTATTTCTCAACATAATGCAAATTTATACCTTCAGCTGATGACAGCAGGAACATAATATAAATAAACATGTTCACTCAATAAACTGGCAGAAACAAGCTAAGCATGGATTTGCTACTCCACAGAAGGTTTAATGTTTTACGCAGCTCTGTGCTGTATAGTGTCTTTGCTAAGCTCCTCCTTTTGCCAGTTATGTACATGACAGCTGTGCTCGCATAATCAGGGATGGATTACTGACAGGACCAATGGGGACAGTGCCCAGGGGCCCTTGACTATCAGGGGCCCTTGATTGCCCGCAGGGGCCCTGGGCTTTAAGGTTGCTTGATCCAGTTTGGCGATCCCCACTCGAAAACCCATCAACAGTGAAAACGAACAAAATGAGCCACCACGTTATGCAGAACAGACCACAAACCGACACCCCAATATGCACAAAAGGACAGCGAACACCCACACCCCACTCAACAACTTTTGGTTAGTCCAGCCCTGACTTCAATTATAGTTGTATATAGTTGTTAATTTCTGCAACCAGATTTCATTCATTGATGCCAGTGTCCGTCAACAGTCGTGGGCAGGGCTTGTAGAAGTGATGTCACTTTGTACAGATTCTGTGAACGGCTTGTTCTGAGACCATGCTTATGATTAATAGGGATTAAAAAAATGGACTGGGTGGATTTTTATCATTATAGGGTGGTTGTGTACACACACTCCCAACACACATTTATATTCAAACACCATGTAAAAGGGAATTTTGCATAATAGGTCCCCTAATAATAATAATAGGTTTCCAGTTAACGCACCAGGCCTGACGTTTGCACTGAAGTTTACAGAAGAGTAAGGCAAATCTAGCAATTGACTGCTAGAGAACCAACCATAAATATTGTGAGATTCTAATGCCCCCCTCTGTTAAAACGGAGAACAGCATGTTTGATTCATATGCCTGACTTTAATATGATGCTATCGATTATATGTTTTGGAGTTACTGGAGCTCCATGTGTTTATTATTTTTGTGTTTCATTATTACATTTGTGCAATGATACTATGCTAAAAAACTTATTGTTAATATTTAGTAAAATTTGTAAAAGAATTAACTCCCCTCAAACCTGAATATTTTCAGACAGATATGTAGGACCCAAATAAATATAGGTAATTGAGAAAAAAATTATATATATGTTTTTAATTTAGTATCCAGTGAGACAATTTCAGGGACTCGTTTCTTCTGCAAATAAATGTATTTATTTATTTTTATTTTATAAATATTTTTGTTACTTACATATCATTTATTTTGTAAAGGGCTTCATTAAATAAATTATATTTAATCATACCATGGAAAAAATGTAAGAGTTTACAAGGTTTTCTTATCACTTATTGGTAATTCTATAAAAAACAATGGAAATGTCTGTAGAATTATGCTAAATCTTTTAACATTTTCCCACAATTAGTGATGTTTTTGTACAGTGTAGTTTGTTTTCCTGTCACTGTGGGCTCCAGGGCACAGTAGTACATTGCAGAGTCTGTCATTTTAGCTGAGGATATCTCCAGATCCACGTGGGTTCTCTTTTCGTTCACATTTGCAGAAAACCGAGGATCTAGATCCACAACTTTAGACTTCTGTAAAACTTTCCCAGTGGCATGTAGAATGACAAAAAAAAATTCAGGAGCTGATTTAGGATATTGCCGATACCAAAATAGACTGCTTGCTGAAGAGTAGCTACAGGAAATAATTATGTTTTCCCCCTCTGCTTCATACATCTGAGATTGAACTGGTATGATGACATTTCCAAAGCTGTCACCTGCAGAAAAAAAGGTTGTCAATACTTGTAAATCTCATCAAGAAAAACAAAAACAAATGTGCAAAAAAAAAAATAAAAAAATACAATATGAGTGTTAGGAATAGAATAATTACATGCAAGAGAACATAGAAAAACAAAATAACAAAGCATCATTTGTTTTTCAGAATGTAGTATTAGTTCATCTGCAGCACAAACTATAACTGATTTTCTTTTTTTGTGTGTCTAGCATAGGATATCTCCAGCTAGCACCTCCCCTTCAAGTCAAGTCAAGTCAAGTGGTTTTTATTGTCGTTTCAACCATATACAGTTAGTACAGTACACAGCAAAACGAGACAACGTTCCTCCAGGACCATGGTGCTACATAAAAACAACAAAGGACCATCATAGGACCACATGAGACAACACAACGAAATAAAATACCTATATAAACTACCTATATATACCTATATAAAGTGCACGTGCAAACATGTGCAAAAAGTACAGGACAGTACAACAAATTACTGACAATGAACAGGACAATAGACAGTGCAGCGCCGACCAGTACTCAGTAGTGCAAAAAGATGACAGTTTCTAAAAATGTAAACATAACATACTATGAGATAGTGTTCTATGCACATAGCAGTTATTGAGGTAGCAGACAGTTATAAAGCGACAGTTATTAAAGTGCAACTCAGGACACGTGTGTGTCAAACCAGTCTCTGAGTATTGAGAAGTCTGATGGCTTGGGGGAAGAAGCTGTTACACAGTCTGGCCGTGAGGGCCCGGATGCTTCGGTACCTCTTGCCAGACGGAAGGAGGGTAAAGAGTTTGTGTGTGGGGTGTGTGGGGTCGTCCACAATGCTGGTTGCTTTGCGGATACAGTGTTTTTTGTAAATGTCTTTGATGGAGGGAAGAGAGACCCCAATGATCTTCTCAGCTGTCCTCACTATCCTCTGCAGGGCTTTGCGGTCCGAAACGGTGCAAGTCCCAAACCAAGCAGTGATGCAGCTGCTCAGGATGCTCTCAATAGTCCCTCTATAGAATGTAGTGAGGATGGGGGTTGGGAGATGTGCTTTCCTCAGCCTTCGAAGAAAGTAGAGACGCTGCTGGGCTTTCTTGGTGATTGAGCTGGTGTTGAGGGACCAGGTGAGGTTCTCCGCCAGGTGAACACCAAGAAATTTGGTGCTCTTGACGATCTCCACAGAGGAGCCGTCGATGTTCAGCGGAGTGTGTTCACCTTGTGCTCTCCTAAAGTCAACAACCATCTCTTTTGTTTTGTCGACATTCAGAGACAGGTTGTTGGCTCTACACCAGTTCGTCAGCCGCTGCACCTCCTCTCTGTATGCTGACTCGTTGTTCTTGCTGATGAGACCCACCACGGTCGTGTCATCGGCGAACTTGATGATGTGATTCGAGCTGTGCATTGCTGCACAGTCGTGAGTCAGCAGAGTGAACAGCAGTGGACTGAGCACACAGCCATGGGGGGCCCCAGTGCTCAGTGTGGTGGTGGTGGAGATGCTGTTCCCGATCCGGACTGACTGAGGTCTCCCAGTCAGGAAGTCCAGGATCCAGTTGCAGAGGGAGGTGTCCAGGCTCAGCAGGTTCAGCTTTCCAATCAGGTGCTGGGGAATGATTGTGTTGAATGCTGAGCTGAAATCTATGAACAGCATTCGAACGTATGAGTCCTTATTGTCTAGGTGGGTGAGGGCCAGATGGAGGGTTGTGGTGATGGCATCGTCCGTTGAACGGTTTGAACGATACGCAAACTGCAGTGGGTCTAGTGCGGGGGGCAGCTGGGTCTTAATCTGCCTCATGACGAGCCTCTCGAAGCACTTCATGATGATGGGTGTAAGTGCGACGGGACGGTAGTCGTTGAGGCAGGACACTGAAGACTTCTTTGGCATGGGGATGATGGTGGTGGCCTTGAAGCACGTTGGAACGACGGCGCTGCTCAGAGAGATGTTGAAGATGTCGGTAAGAACATCTGCTAGCTGGTCTGCACATCCTCTGAGCACTCTGCCAGGAATGTTGTCTGGTCCAGCAGCCTTCCGTGGGTAAAGCCCTTAAAGCCGCAATCCAGAATTACTAAAGAACCATCTTTCTGATCCAACAATGCATGTGTTAATGATATTGAAGATACACGGATATCTGAATTTGACATTGACTAGATGCTGTATTTATTTAAATGAAATATACATAATGGGTGACATGGTAATATAATACCTTCAGTTGATGACAGCTGTATAATAATTTGGATCAACATGTTTAATCACTAAACTGGCAGGCCCAAGCTAAATACAGAGATGCTCCACATAGAATTGTGTAATGCTGAACTTTACCAGCTCTGTGCTATAATTTCTGTGCTCAGCTCCTGCTCTTGTCATGCTGCTACATTGATTATCTATTAGAAAGGCTGAATTCAGCAAAAATGTCACTGTCCATTTTATCTTTATTGTGGGCAGAGTTTTTCTGAGTTAATTTGGCCCTTGTTACATGCCTATGATTGACAAACTTGACCCATTACCTATCTAGTAAAGGGGATGTATTTAGATGGGCTCCTGGCAGGAATAAATGCTCTTTGGTGTAGATGGCACTCATATACTGTAAAAAGTGTTTGAAAGTGATAGGACTGATCAGTAAGGTTCACAGATTTGCATTTCAATGCTAAAGAATTTCTTTATAATTAACATCCAGAAGACATTTTTCTACAAGAATGTGTGCGTTTCTTGTCGTTTTATTGATTTCTGATTAAACTGTAGAAATGTATATAACATGAGATAACGTGAGAATTATGAGACAATAAATTTTGAATAATAATCTAACATTCCCCCCTATTCACAGGTGTAACCACATTCTCTTTACAGAGCCTTTGTGTTTTACAAAAAAATGTATGTGGTTTGATTAAATAATGTTCAAAGCAAAACAAATTTTGTGAGTTTTTGTAAAGCCTCTCAGGCATGTTGTATCACTGGGCTCCAACTCTAAGTGCACAGTAATAAAGAGCTGAATCTGACAGAGCTGCTTTTACAATAGTGAGTTCAGTGGATGATTGGGATGTAGCTGACTTAAACCCATCTGGTATATCCTCCTCACTGCTGTATGATCGAGCACCTTTATACAGTAAATATTGAGGTTCTCTGTTAGGATACTGTCTGTACCAGTATAGCAAAACATTACTGCTGCTTGTATCATATGAGCAACTCAGTGTCACAGCTTCTCCTTCAATCCTGATTATAGAAGTATCCCCTTCTTTTGCTCCAATTCTATCAGCAAATCCACCTGAAATGTAATTCATTATATTTTAATATAGTAGCATGTTCTAGTAAGGATGTTTTCCCCATTAAAAATTTCTTTCAGGTAAAAAATGAGTTAGTTGTGATAAAATACTCACCTGAAACTGTGATGAGAATCATGAGTAGTATGTGATTCTCCTCCATGTTAACTGTTGATGCTAATCCCAACTCAAGAACTGAAGTCACTTTGTGTTTTACTATATATTCTAGACCACAAAAGGTTAATAATGTTGACAAATTATACAGATGTCCTCAAAATGTTAGTTTCCAATACTATTCTATTGATTTATTTTGAAATGATCACTAAGGAATTATGCTGAATGTGGCTTTATAAAATGAATGAAAGTATGTGAGTGGTGGGTGTATGAATGCATGTACTGAGTGAAGCTCTGATGTCTTCTTATATTGTGAGTGTGGTTAGTAAAATTAGGAGCACACTCAATGCTTTAAAATGAATGCTGGGCAGTGCTTAATAGACATGAATTAGTATTCTGAACTAATCTTTTATTCATCAGAAGATGCAACTTTTTTAACTGATAGAAAAGATCAAATGACAGGTTTCTTTTCAACAACTTTAGTACAATAGACATGGCACGACAAATCAATACAGCTATTTCAATTGAAAGCTTGCAAAGCCTACTCCATAGGCCTCAGAGTGTAGTAGTACACAACAGTAAAATCACATACTTATTCAGAATTTTCAGAAATGAAGCTCAAATCTAAAATGATTAATAAACCATGCATTTTAGTCCTCATCATTGTGTCTATTTTGGGGTGTAAACTACTTGTTGTTACAGAACACTTATAATACAAATCAGTGTAATATTTACAGCTCAGTGTCCATGTCGCATTCATATATTTACAGCTTCAGAAAACAGAGAAACAATTTCCTGCACTGTAATTTCTGACAGGATACAATAAATGGTATAACATTCATGAAATTTCAAAACAGATCCCATCTACATCTTATTTATAATTAAAATGTACCAAAATATCATAGAGCAAAATAAATTATAGTCTGTCACCAGACTATAGTCTGTTGCTTTTATAGCCATAAGTTGACATCAGAGAATATTTAACAGAGACAGGCCACTTCTATTTAAATGAATGGGAGACATTGGAACGCCCAACCGAGAAGCTCTAGCACCCAATCATCAATAGATGTAGAGAGGAAGTTCTGCCTTACAGGTAAAAGAGCCAATAACCTTTTACATATAGACATCACCTGTGACCTGTCAATCAACTATACAAGCTGTACAAGCCAGGATAATGTGTTTTAGAGTAATATGAGGTAAAGAAGCACAATTTATGATTCCAATATTATCAAATTGTATTGCTGATTTGAAATATTTTCTTTGATCTTAATCTTGATGAACCATATTTTAGACTTTGGTCTTTCCCCATTCAAGAAGACTGGCATGACTGGAAATACCCTCACAAGAGCGTTCCAAAGATGCTGACAGTGTATTCATTGCTAGAAAGACTTTGGTGTACGTTAACTACATTCAGTGCTTGAAATGACTTTTTGAGCTAATGTCACGCTCCTAGAGTAAGCATGATTTGACATCAGGGCTAGTCTAACACACTTGTCTACAACTGCTTAACTTGTAATAACTTGTTAGATTATAGTACCCCTGTCTGTTAAAGCTCAGAATACCATGTTCTGCTCATCCCAATGCTATTGTGATGTCTAAAATGGAAAATGTGTTTATATCATGAAATTTGCTTATGTATATTGCTATATTTGAAAAGTTTCCTCAGTTCACAATGAGCACCAAAACTATTATTTGTGTTATTTGTTTTATTATTATTATTATTATTATTATTATTATTATTATTATTATTATTATTATTATTATTATTAAGCAAAGGGTGGCATGATGGCTCAGTGGGTAGCACTGTCACCTCACAGCAAAAGATCCAGAGTTTAAATCCTGACTCAACTGGGCCTTTCTGTGTGGAGTTTGCACGTTCCGTGATATAAGAAAAAATATGATCTCTAAATGAAATACCACATGAGTACCTTTTTTCATTATAACCACTGACAAAAGAAAATGTCTTTAGGAATATGTTAATTTCCCCACAATAAGATTTTGTACAGTGAGTTGCAGTACCTCAGCTGCTGTATGCATACAACATTAAAATGTTTATTGCAAGTAAATGTTCAATACAATGAATTTAATTATTTAATTAAATGAAACTCCAATATTCCAGCAACTTCTGTAAATGTTAACATCTACTGTAAACAGGCCCTGATTGGCTAATCGGGAGCATCTGTTTTTATGGCCATGAGGGCCGGTGATGTCATGGCACTAGGTTGAAATATGGATACTGTCCCTAGGCTGCCTGCACTTACAGTAGCCCACTCTTTTTTATTTATAATTTTTTCGCAGCCCACTCACAGAGTGCAGCCTGCAGGTTAATGACGTAATTATCTTTTGACTTCACCGACAGCGGCACCTTGCTTTAAAAAAAAACGTCACTTGTAAACTTCAGTCAGTGCTGGTTTTGGTTGATGGATGATAGGCTCAAATGGACAATAGAATGCGCAAAGATGGCGCTTAAAAGGAAAGATTAAAAAAGAAAGCTCTTCAAACTGACGTGGCCAAATGTACAAAACTGAGCTTTTTCACCAGCGCACCAAATGAAGAGCGATGAGAGGGCCGGTAAGCTAACGTTAAGCTAGTTAGGAGCAGTGCAAGATGCTAGCGGTCGTGCAAAACAATGTTGTCTGCAAACCACCGTACATGTTTATGTATCAAACTTTTTCTTGTAGTTCTTCAGCAGAAGCAGCAGGCTCTATTGCTCAAAATCAATCAAATCAAATCACTTTATTGTCACATGACTATATACACAAGTGCAACAGTGGGTGAAAGTCTTGTGTGCAGTTCCGAGCAACATGGCAGTCATGACAGTGACGAGACATATACCAATTTACAATAAACAACATATTTACACCACACAATTTACATAATTAATGCACACATAATTACACAACACAATAATAATATAGAATGTACAGTAAACAATACACACAACATAGAATACACATACAATAAAAAAGTATATAAAGTGTATAAAAAAAATACAGTAGTTGTATTGTACAGAGAATATAATTTATGACAGTCCAGTGTGAGATAATAGGATTAATAAAGTGCAGTGCTGATTATTGATCATGAGAGATCAAGTGTTCATAAGTCTGATTGCTGTCATGTAATCGGCTGGTGCGGGTCCTGATGCTGCGATACTGCCTGCCTGATTGTAGCAGTGAGAGCAGCCCATGGCTCGGCTGGCTGGAGTCTCTGATGATCCTCCGAACTTTTTTCAAACACATCCTGGTATATATGTCCTGGAGGGAGGGAAGCTCACCTCCGATGATGTGTCTGGCTGTTCGCACCACCCTTTGTAGGGCTTTGCGGTTGTGGGCGGTGCTATTGCCGTTCCATGCGGTGATGCAGCCAGTCAGGATGCTCTCTACAGTGCTGGTGTAGAACCGTATGAGGATGTGGTGGTTCATTCCAAACTCAGGAAGAAGAGGCACCGGTGAGCCTTCTTCACAACGGTGAACTTCCTCAGTGATGCGTATACGAGGAACTTGAAGCTGCTGACTCTCTCCACCGGTGCTCCATTAATGGTGATGGGGCTGTGTTCTCTGTCTTTCCTCCCGAAGTCCACTACAAGCTGTTTGGACTTACTGACATTGAGGGAGAGGTTGTGCTCCTGACACCAGCATGTCAGAGTGTGCACCTCCTCTCTATAGGCTGTTTTATCATTGTCAGTGATCAGACCTACTACAGTCGTATTGTCAGCAAACTTAATGATGGCATTGGAGTTATGTGTTGCCACACAGTCATGTGTGTACAGGGAATACAGGAATGGGGTGAGAACACAGCCCTGCGGGCTCCAGTGTTGAGGGTCAGTGATGAGGAGATGTTGCTGCCAAATCTATACACCTGACATCTGCCTGACAGGAAGTCAAGGATCCAGCTACACAGCAAGCTGTTTCAGCTATATATGTCATTGAGTGAATATAAGAATTAGAAGAATTAATGTTAATGAAGAGTATGATGTAGAGCTGGAACGATTAGTCTGCGTTATCGACAACGTCAACAATAAAAAATTGTCCACAAAAATGTTTGTGGTCGAATAGTCGTTGGATCTCATTTAACATAACACGAGATCACAATAAACTGCAATGCAGTTCACGCCTATGTCTGACTGAGTAAGAATTACACAGATCACCGTCCAGATGCACTCTAAACTTTCCCACCCACATCAGGTGATTTAGATCCCAAAGTATTGGAAAATTAAACAGAAATATCCAATAAGTAAATACAGAAGCACTCTCGTTGTGGAATAAGTGGAGCCGGAGGTCTTTAAAGGAAACACCCTGGCGTTACATCTTAAATGCAGTTATATTTAATGCATTATAGCTTTATTAAAGTTCAAATAATACGGAAGCAGGTCTTGTAGTTAACTACGTATTTGAGTGTCTGCAGAGAAGGTAGACGAGGTGGGGGTTTAGCTGCTCTTTTTAAAGATGTCTATCAATGTAAGCAAATATCATTTGGGAATTACCCGTCTTTCGAATATCTGGGTAGTGTGTTAAAAGGTGCTCCACGCATTTTACTTATCATTATTTACAGGCCTCCAAAATACTCTCCAGCCTTCGCTGAGGACTTTACAGAACTGTTATCAACAATTACCTCAGAGTTTGACTGTTTTGCCATTGCTGGAGACTTTAACATTCACATAGATAATGCAGAAAACAATATGACAAAAGAAATCATAACTGTTTTAAAAACTTTTGATCTGACTCAGCATGTACATGGACCCACACACAATCATGGACACACTCTAGATTTACTTATCAGTAAGGGTCTAAACATTTCATAGATTGTTATTAAGGATGTAGCACTGTCTGATCATTTCTGTGTTTTCTTTGATATATTGATCTCTCCTGCCATTGAAGCTAGATTTGTGTCTGTCAAGAAGAGATGCTTAAATGAGAACACTATTGTACTATTTATGAAGGCTATATCTTTAACACCAAGTATATCTGCTGACTCTGTTGATTTTCTCCTTGATTCTTTTAACTCAAAGTTAAAAGTGTAATTGATGATATTGCTCCTGTGAAAGTCAGGAAGAAGAGTGGCAGACAAAAAGCGCCTTGGAGAAACTCAACAGCAGTGCAAAATATGAAAAGACAATGCAGAAAAGCAGAGCGCATGTGGCGGAAGACAAAACTTGTAGTCCATTATAACATCTACAAAGACAGCATCCATGCTTTTAATATGGAACTAGGCAAAGCTAGACAGACTTTCTTCTCGAATATTATAAACAGCAACTTAAACAACACACGCACTCTTTTTGCGACTGTAGAGAGACTGACAAACCCCCCCAAGCCAGATTCCCAGTGAAATGCTCTCAGACAGCAAGTGCAGTGAGTTTGCTTCTTTCTTCTCTGAAAAAATCAATAATATCAGAAAGGTGATCAGCACATCATTGAGTTGTGCTGGGTCAGACAAATCAAACCACAACCTGAGAAAGTAGTTACTATGTCTGATTTCAAAGAAATTGATGGCAAAATTTTGGAAGAAACCGTACAGCACCTTAAAACATCAACCTGCGCCCTTGATGCACTTCCCACATCTTTTTTCAAAAGTGTGTTCAACTGTTTAGAAGCAGATCTCCTAGAAGTGATAAACTCTTCACTTCTCTCTGGGAGTTTTCCAAACTCCCTGAAAACTGCAGTTGTCAAGCCCCTCTTGAAAAAGAGTAATCTGGATAAGACCATATTAAGCAACTATAGACCGATCTCAAATCTTCCTTTCATAGGCAAGATCATTGAAAAAGTTGTCTTCAATCAGCTGAACAAATTCTTGAACTCAAATGGATACTTTGACAATTTTCAATCTGGTTTCCGATCGCATCACAGCACAGAGACAGCGCTCATAAAGATAATAAACGATATTCGCTTAAATACTGATACAGGCAAATTATCAGTACTGGTGCTACTCGACCTCAGTGCTGCATTTGACACTGTCGATCACAACATACTTCTTGACAGGCTGGAAAACTGGGTGGGGCTTTCTGGGATGGTCCTAAAATGGCTCAGGTCATACTTAGAAGGGAGAGGTTATTATGTGAGTATAGGAGACCATAAGTCTGAGTGGACGTCCATGACATGCAGAGTCCCTCAAGGCTCAATTCTTGCGCCATTCCTGTTCAACCTGTATATGCTCCCAATGAGCCAAATTATGAGAAAGAACCAAATTGCTTACCACAGCTATGCAGACGACACACAGATCTACTTAGCCCTATCACCTAACGATTACAGCCCCATTGACTCCCTGTGCCAATGCATTGATGAAGTAAACAGTTGGATGTGCCAAAACTTTCTTCAGTTAAACAAAGACAAAACTGAAGTCATTGTGTTTGGAAACAAAGATGACGTTCTCAAGGTGAATGCATACCTTGACGCTAGGTGTCAAACAACTAAAAATCAAGTCAGGAATCTTGGTGTGTCTCTACAATCAGACCTTAGTTTCAGTAGTCATGTCAAAGCAATAACTAAATCAGCATACTATCATCTGAAAAATATTGCAAGAATTAGATGCTTTGTTTCCAGTCAAGACCTAGAGAAACTTGTGCATGCTTTCATCACCAGCAGGGTGGATTATTGTAATGGACTCCTCACTGGCCTTCCCAAAAAGACCATAAGACAGTTGCAGCTCATACAGAACGCTGCTGCCAGGATTCTGAGCAGAACCAGAAAACATGAACATATCACACCAGTCCTCAGGTCTTTACACTGGCTCCCAGTTACATTTAGGATTGATTTTAAAGTATTATTACTGGTATATAAATCACTCAATGGGCTAGGACCGCAATATATTGCAGATATGCTCACTGAATATAAACCCAACAGATCACTCAGATCATTAGGATCACATCAGCTAGAAATACCAAGGGTTCACTCTAAGCAAGGAGAGTCTGCTTTTAGCTTTTATGCCAGCCGCAGCTGGAACCAGCTTTCAGATGTGCTCCTACAGTAGTCACATTCAAATCCAGACTCAAAACACATCTGTTTAGCTGTGCATTTACTGAATGAGCACTGTGCCACTGTGTGTCCGACTGTTTGTACTGGATTTTATTTTATTCTAAACTGTTTCAATTATTCTTATTTTTTTATTCTTATTTTAATCTCTTCTATGTAAAGCACTTTGAATTACCATTGTGTATGAAATGTGCTATATAAATAAACTTGCCTTGCCTTGCCTTACAAACTCCGAAAATGGCATTTCTCTGTGCGGTCAGCGCCTCTTCTATGAGCTGCACGAATGTCCCTATCTAAGGAAGAGAGATTGAAACTGCACACGGCCGATGCACACTCTTTCACTGGGACGCTCGTCCCTCGAGCGCGCACTTACTAAAGCTAGATTATAACGCGATGGCTCACGACCTATTGAATCATAATAAATGTGTCACTGTGCATGAATTCTTATCGTGAATAAAATTGGCAATACGCAGCTTTATTATTAAGAGAGTGTTTGCTTTTTTGTGAGTTAAAGATGTATTGAAGTGAACAGAAAGGTGAGAGAGGTGTAGTCTTCGCCCCATTATACACTGCAGCAAGATATGTTATTGATTTAGAAACCAAATAACTAAGCATAATTTTTTTCTGAATGAATTACTAGTTCATCTGCAGCACAAACTGTTCTGAAGTCAACATTCATGTTTTGACCAGCAGAGGATGTCTCAAGCTAGCGCCTCCCCTTAAAGCTGAAATCCAGAATTTCTAAAGCATCTCTCGGGTCATCCAAGGCATGTGTTAATGATGAAAATATTTACCATTAAATTATTTGTATTATATTAAACTTTTATACATTTAGGCAAAGGCCAATATACTGTTTAATCAAACTACCCCCTGTAGGAATCAATAAATATGTTTATCATTTATTTGTAATATTCTTTATAGTTTTAGTCATTGTCCTTAATTTGGACGGGTGTAATGATATTCACCTGAAAAATACCACCTTATTCCATTTCTACGTGTTACTGTCAATACAAATAAGAATAAAGAAAAGTAGGGGGTGCATTTTATGCAGTCTTTATTTTTATAATATTTTTTATAAGGATACATTTTTTGATACATTTTGTACCAATATAGCCAGCACAACCATCAAAGTATAAGCTAACAATGCAGTAAGGTGCACTATCAATAGGCCTGTAACTTGATAATGCTATTAGTAGGCTATCAGAAGCAGATTGTCCTTTTTTGTAGCCAAGTTGCTGATTCCAGTTGTGTCTTGTGCATTTCTATTGAGGGTATACGTTTATTTTTTTATTTTATTTTTTTATGCATTTGGCAGACACTTTTATCCAAAGCAACTTACAGTGCATTTATTACAGGGACAATCCCCCCGGAGCAACCTGGAGTTAAGTGCCTTGCTCAAGGACACAATGGTGGTGGCTGTGGGGATTGAACCAGCAACCTTCTGATTAACAGTTATGTGCTTTAGCCCACTACGCCACTAGTGTCAATGATTGTCCTGTAACTGTGGGATGCAGTGCACAGTAATTCAGAGCAGAGTCTGTTACTGCAGCAGAGGAGATCTCCAGATCTACACTATTGGTTTCTTTCCAGTGATTGATAGTATCAGCAGTAACTAGTGGATTAGCAGAAATATTTGCCCCTGAATCTTCCTGTATGAGGAATTGTAGTTGTTAACCTGAATATTGAAGTGAAGACCAGAAACAGAACTGATGTTACAAGAGAGTGTAGCACTGTCAACCTCAAGTTCAAATTCAGTGGCTCTGGAACCTGCACATAAATGTGTCATTAAATAGTAAACAAACACTTCTGCTGCACTCTTGAGAGAACATTACAAACTCACACTGATATCTGAACTGACTTTTATCTGATACACTGTATATTCACTCAAGTAAAATATACATAATGTGTGACATTAAGGGAATGCAATGAAAAAAACATATGCATAATTAAATACATTCCTTAATTTTGCAACATCATAGCTTTGAGTTGATGACAGCAGTATCATAATATGGATCAACATGTTCACTCACTAAACATGCCCAAGCTAAACACAGAGCTGCTCCACGTAGGACTGTGTAATGTTGATCATTATCAGCTCTTTGCTGTATAGTGTCTGTTCTAAGGTCCTCCTCTGTTTATGCCATTATACTGATTCTGAATTAAATGGCAGAATTCAGCAAACTTTTACCTATACTTACCTTTTAATGTGGACACTAGCACAAAGTGCAGTTCAGAGTCATGTTGGCCTGTATTACGTTTTTTTTCCTTGATGGTTTTGTGGAGATGTGTGTATACCAAATGGGATAGGCTTTCCTGTTATTAAGGTTCAGGTTAATTTTGCTGTTCGGTAATTGTCTTATTGTACAAGAGGGAATGAAGTGCATTGTATGTTTATTGTACATTAAAATATGCCTTGTACAGGGCACATTTTCAAAGAACAATGTAACAATGCTTATGAAGAGGATGAATTTAGATGGACACAAGGAATAAATGCTGTTTGGCAGAGATGGCTTGTTATAGTAAACACATACTGTGTGTGTAAGTGTTTGGCTCACTGGTTCAGTCAAAAAAACCTGGAGCTGAACACTCACTCAGTGAACAGTGGAAATGATTGTGGATTTTAGGAGGAAAACCCCAGCATAGACTCCGCTCACCATTCTAAACAGCACTGTGGCAGTAGTGGAGTCATTCAGGTTCCTGGGCACTACCATCTCACAGGACCTGAAAAGGGAGACCAACATTGACTCTACATTGTGAAAAAGGACCAGCAGAGGTTGTATTTCCTTCACCAGCTGAAGAAGTTTAACCTGCCACAGGTGCTGCTAATCCAGTTCCACTCAGCAGTCAATGAGTCTGTCCTCTGCACCTCAGTAACTGTCTGATTTGGTGCAGCTAAGAAATTGGACATCAGAAGACTACAAAGGACAGTTCGGACTGCTGAGAGGATTATTGGATACCCCATGCCCTCCCTTCATCAAACATACCATAACTCTTCTGACATACATTCCCTTGCATCTGTATATAACAGATTTGTGTAAAATATATATATATATATATGTTTATTGAAAATTTTACAAGGACAAACCACTGGAAAACACAGGAACAAACAAAACATCCACGATGGGAAACCAAAATATAAACAAGCGGAACATCCACGAAGGGTACATGCAGGAACAGACATTTAACAACCAACAAAGACTGAACAAACAACAGGGCTTAAATACACAGGGATAATGATTAACAGGTGAGAACAATCAAGCTGGCAGTGATGAGGGCAGGGAATTGTGGGAAGTGTAGTCCGGGAGAAATGGCAAGGGAGAAACACAGGGCAGACAACAGGGAATCGTGACATATATATATATATATATATATATATATATATATATAATTGCACTTATTGTGTATTTCTATTTTATTTTTATTCTATTTTTCTTTGTCTTGTTGCTGTATTGTTTGTGCAATGGAAGCTTCTGTCACCAAGACAAATTCCTTGTATGTGTAAGAATACATGTCAGTAAAGTTCATTTTGATTCTGAAGGTCATTGGACTGATCAGTAGTGCTTTATGTTCACAGTTTTGGATTTTAAGACCAAAAGAATGAAAATTCTTTATAATTAACATCCTAGCATAATTGCTCTTAGAATGTGTGTGTTTCTATAGTTTCTAATAGTTTACTGATTTCAGATAACTTTAAATTACATCTGTTACTGTATATATCATGAGATAACATCAGAAGCATGAGAAAATAAATGCTGAAAAATAATCACCCCCCATGCAACCTCTCAATCCCACAAATGCACAGGTGTTGCCACATTCTCTTAATTTACTGAGCCTTTGGGTTTTACAAAAAAATGTATGTGGTTTGATTAAATAGTGTTCAAAGCAAAACATTTCATATGAGTTTTTGTAAAGCCTCTCAGGCACTTTGTATCACTGGGCTCCAACCCTAAGTGCACAGTAATAGAGAGCTGAATCTGACAGAGCTGCTTTTACAATAGTGAGTTCAGTGGATGATTGGGATGTAGTTGACTTAAACCCATCTGGTATATCCTCAGTGCTGTATGATCGAGCTGCTTTAAACAATAAATACTGAGGTTCTCTGTTATGATACTGTCTGAACCAGTAAAGATAAACATAATTGCTGCTTGTATCATATGAGCAACTCAGTGTCACAGACTCTCCTTCGCTCCTGATTAGATTAGTATCCCCTGTTGGACCAATTTTATCAGCAAATCCACCTGAAATGCAATTTATCATATTTTAATATATCATGATCAAATACAAATATTTTTGAATTAAAAGTAAGATAAATCTTCAGTTAAATTGCTGTCAGATAAACAATTAGTTAGATACGACATAAGTTCATTTACCTGAAACTCTGATGAGGATCATGAGTAGAATGTGTCTCTCCTCCATGTCAATTGTCAAGAAGAAGTGACTTTAAATCTTTTAAGATCACAATGTTAGTTCACTATTAAATGTACAGTTTTTTTTTTTTTTTTATTTATATTTATTTTACTATATATATATATAGTAACTAATTAATCATGCTGATTGTGCTTTATAAAATTAATGAAATTGTGTGAGTTGGAGGTGGAAGAATGAATGCACTAAGTAAAGCTCTTTTGTGTACTCAAATTGTGGGTGTGGTTAGTAAAATTGGGATAACACTCAATGTTTTATATTGCAATGGTTGGCTGTGTTTAAGAATTAGTATTTTGAACTAATCTTGTTTTCCCTTAGTTACCCTTTTCAACAGCAGACATGACAATTAAAAATGAAACTGGTAAACTGCTTGTTTTAGTAAACGGTTTGCACATTATTCAGTAGGCCTCAGAGTTCAGTAGTACACAGCAGTCAAGCACATGCAAATTCAGAATTTTCAGAGTAACTAAGCTCAAATCTGAGATTGTTCACAAACCATAATTTATGTCATTGTGTCTATTTTGTCCAAAAGGACATAAATCACTGGTGTAATATTTATAGCTCAGTGTTACTGTTATATATTCAAACATTCAATGCTTCTACAAACTGAGAAACATTTTCCGTTTCTGACAGGGTTTTACATCAATGGTATCACATCAACCATATTTAAAAACAGATACTATCTACAGTATGTCTAATGCATATACTTGCAGTTTACCGAAATAACGCAAGTCAAATTAAAGTGTGTCACCAGTGTGTCACATTCAGTGCTTGAAATTACTTAATGAACTAATGTCACACTTTATAAGTAAACATAAATTGACATCAGGGCTTGTCTAACATGCTTGCCTTCAACTGTTTGTCCAACATGAATAAAACATAACTTGTGAAATTATAGTGCCCCCTCTGATAAAGCTCAGAATAGCAAGTTATCATTATAAAGCCATCAGAATCTTCTTATTTAGAAGTAACCCAGCCTCTGTTTAACATCATAAATGATGAAAGGATGATGTTGCATTTCAGTGTAACAATTCCATAAACTTTGATTCACAAACAGATTCAAACTTGTATGACCTACATGAGTGCCACAGCTCAATATGTGAGAGCACACTAATCACTAGGCCAATAACTCTACACTTTCACTGATTATCAGTATGATAGATGTTTGAGAGTATATAGATGTATATAAAAAAGAATGGTCTTTAAGCATGTGTTGTAAAAGCCTCACCCACACTTCTCTCCATCCTTTTCCCACAGTTCTCTTTAAAAAGCTTTTTGTACAATGTGCAGTGCATTTCCTGTCATTGTGGGCTCCAGAGCACAGTAGTACAGAGCAGAGTCAGTTACAGCAGAAGAGAGAATCTTCAGATCAACACTATTGTCATCGTTTCTGTGATTGATTGAGATTCCAGAAACTGGAGGATCTGCTGGGGTAGTTTTTCCATACGCGACTAGAATGAGGAACTGTGGTGATGAACCCACATACTGCCGATACCAGTGAAGACCACGAACAGAACCGTTGTAGTTACAAGAGAGCTTTACACTGTCCCCCTCAATAGCAAATTCGGTGTCTTTGTTTGAGGTGATTATATTGGCTTTGTTACCTAGGGAGGAAAAGAAGTCACTTGTATAATATCTGAGGCTATGTTACTTGTGGGACAGCTGCAACAAAAATCTAAAAAATAAATTGTAATTTTAAATTCTGGACCATTTGAAAAGGTAATGCATTATTTTCCTACCTTCAACAGATAAAAGTATGATTATATAGATCAACATGTTGGCAGAACAAACAGGAGTTGAGTAACAGAAGCCTGTGTAATTTTGATTCACCTACAGTACTGTACCTCACAGCTAAAACTGAGCAAAACTCCTCCTACTCAGATTTCTTTAAAACAACATTCAAGACCTTATTTCTGAAGAAAAGTTGGCAAACAAGCTACTGATGTGTTTAAAAAAAATCCTTGTGTAGGCCTATTGAAATTAATATTTAGTAAAATAAGCAGCATATTTGAGTGATAAATATACATTTACCAACAGTGAATTACAGTGATTAACTTGGGAAGTGGAAAGATGAATCTTTACATTCATTACATTCTGTTAATAATGTTTTATTTTTTGTGAACATACAATAACTATTTAGGCATTTGAAGGACTAAATATTTTTGGCAAATTGTATTGTTATCCATAATGTAGTTTATTGGAATTGCACTACAAATGTGAAACCTTTTTTACTTGTGTGATGTGTAGGGCTTTTGACCCTAAAATGTGGATATGTTCTTGTCTGCTGTGCGCAAAGGGACCTGGTAGTTACAAGACATACATTTGACTGATATTGTAATCGTGCTTAAAGATTATATGCCAGTGTTATGAATGCACTGATAACATAGTGCACTCCCAAAAGTTCGATTGTGCTTTTATGCTCAATGATAATGGGAAAGCCACCCTTCCGGGGGGTTCCAACACACTATCACAGGGATATCGTCAGGATTCATACGACTAAACTCAATTTGGCTAATTCTTATGATATCGTGCGACTGCACTTGTTTGAATTCCTAAAATTTTCACTACAGCCAAATATGTTGCTGGACATCATTTCCATCTAATACACGATAATAACTTGCTTCAGTCACACACAACAGCTTCCTATCGTGTTTACACACTCTACTGATTGGTTAAGTTTAGATAAGGTGTTTGGGTAAGGGCATAATATTAATAAGCATGTCCTTAACATGTTATGCATGGAACTCGCCCTTACTTCTGTATTACACATCCGGGAATTTGCTCATGATGAAGTCGTATGTGTTTATGAAAACAAAATCATGCAAGATCATACAAAATAACCAACTTATAAATTATTTACGAATTTCCATGAAATCGGGTTGAATTGTTCATTAGCTTCTTGTTACTGCTTACATACGGCCAAGAATAAATCTCAGAAAATTAGAACAACTGCTAGAACAACTGCACTCGTTCATTAACAGTGATTGTTACTGTAATATAGTCCCCTATGTTTTATTACAAGGTGATGTTATGGATGGACGGTATTCATTTTATGTGGGGCAATGTAATGATTACCAGAGCTTCTCATTGATTTTAATCCCATTCAAAACGAGCATATCAGTATTTTTTCAGGACTTTTTTTCTGACTTTTTCCAGGAACGCACGCAACAATAAAGATTACAGTGTTTTCATCTTCAATAAAATGCCCTAAAAACAACCCTGGTAAATGTGGCCCACTGCGAACTGGCATGGTGGTAAAAAGCCTCTGTGCTGTCTGTGAACATGTTAAATATTGTTGTTACTGAAGTTCTTTGTCTAAAGTCATTGGTCAAAGACTTCAGACAATGAAAGACGTTCTTCACATCTTCAAATAAACACTTAAGAAAAACAAGCATTAACCCATATACGTAACAGCCAGTGTTAACTATTTAAAGAGAAAGAAAGGATCATATTTTCTTTTGGTTAGGAAAAGTATAGCCCCACATTTTGGGATATATTTTCCAGAAGTAGGCGATTTTAATGTATTGTTCATCTTTAATTCAACAGAGTAATAGAGCTCTGCAATCTGTTAAACTGTCAGATCTTCCAATACATTTCTTCCTATAATCCCATTATGCACAATTTTAATGTTTTCTCCATAATTAATCAGCATTAATTTCCTCATAGATCTTTAACATGAAACAGATGAATAAAAGCAGTATACATACCTATAGAAATCACTTAATACACACACACACATATATATATATATATATATATATATATATATATATATATATATATATATATATATATATATATATTTAGTTTGATAGGAAGCTGTGCACAAACAGGAATATTCCTGTTTGCTACAGCTTCCTGTCAAACAATTATATTTATTGAATAATAAATCAACATATCAGTTTGGGAGATGAGACTTTTCGAGTTCCTATACTCTCTCTCTCTCTCTCTCTCTCTCTCTCTCTCTCTCTCTCTCATGCTCTCTGCATTGCAGCACACATTGGCACATCAGACACCTCCCAGCTCCTATCCCAGTTGTTTTTTTCTTGGCTTGTGTGGAAGTGAGTGGTGATGAACAATAGACAAAGCTAATTAGCCAAAAGACACATATAATTGTGTCTTGCTATAATATAACAATAATTATAAGTGTTTTTATTCAGAATACATACTATACAGTGTATTCTGCAATACACGTAACAAGTATTTATCCATAGTCATTAGGGTAATTGATCATATCAGTCTGTATCAGCAAACAAACATTATTATTTGTTTACCACTACTGTATATGGTCTTTGATTCTATACAGGGGGAAATTATGTCCCCCTGTGTAGAGAGAACATCTGAATTTATTTGTCAGAAAAAAAGGAAACATTTCAAATTCTTGACTTCAGCAATAACTCATGCAGACTGGTAGAATTTTCAAAGGGGTTGATTTTTGTATCACTTTTTGGGTTTTCTGCCAATTTGGGCTCAAAGGCACAGTAGTGTCAAGACATTCTGTCACTTTAGCTGAAGTTAAGAGTAACTTAAAATGTAGTAGTCTTCTGACTGACATTTATGACATAAGGGCTTTGTTCAGTTATTCCTTAAGGGTAACCCTTAATATATATCCTGGTCTTGAGACAGGATACTCTGCATAGCAAAATGCCTACTGTTAGTGTATAAATTAACTGTATAACTGCAGGATAGCTGAACTCCTTGTCCCTATAGCAAACTTTATTTTGCTATCAGGGTAAAATGCATCCTCTGCAAGAATACCTGCTAATGAAAGTATGAATATGAATTATACCACATAAGATGAACTCCTCAGTGTGCTGCATCGCTTTCAAACAATGAAATTAAGTAAATGAAAAAAAAAAAAAATCGAATTGTTTTTTCATACTTACTGACTGACTTGTTGTAAACAGAATAATGATGTAGGTCATCATTGACTCAAGGAGCAGGTTTGCCATACTCTCTTAGAGGTTTTGCTATTTTTATGATATAGTCAATGTATATGCCTGGCATTTAATATTTTTGACTTTGAAGACTAAACTTTCAAATATCTTCTATGTGTACGTAGGCCTACATGTTTTTGTTCATACAATGAATATCCTGTTGTCACTGTGGGCTGCAGAGCACAGTAGTACACAGCAGAGTCAGACACATGGAGATTCTGGATTGTCAGTGGAACTGATCTGGCTGTAGAATCAAGACTTGAAAGAAATCTGCCTTTGAATTCATCAGCTTTATTTCCATCCCCAATTTTGTATTTTAAGAGGATATATTTTGGAGTGTCATAATGTTGTTGTCTGTACCACAGAAGAGTAGGGTTAGAGCTTGTGGTGTTGTATTCACATTCCAGAATGATGCTGTCTTCTTCATAGGCTGATTGGGAACTTATTGGCTGATAAACAGATTCCTGTGCTGTGCATTCTGTAAGTAAAAAGTTAATTGTTAGAATTGAAATATCCATCTGAAGAAATAAAGTGACTATGTGAAAAATAGTAATAAATACCTAACGTACCTGAATAAATTGCCAAATGTACAACTAAAACAGTTCCCACAATGCTTCTCATAGTGAAGCACTTTAATGTTCAAAGATCATCGAAAAATGAATCTCCTGATGTTTGCTATAACCATCTTTGGAGTTCGTAAAGAGCTGTCATTTATGTTCACAGATCATTCCCTAGTGGTGGAATTTATCAAAAGTAATGTGTGACAGTAGTGTGTAACATCGTTTCTTTCTTTTCAGTCTTGCTTTGTTGACTGGTAGAGATCTGGTAATTCAAGTGCCACTCTGCACATGTATTATCAATCCCCCTCATTATCAAACTACATTTTAATAGAGGAAAGGTGCCAAAGCATGAATACATGAATGTAATGAGAATAAATGCCAAGGGATTTAATAGACTAGATAATATATAATTGTATAGGATCTATTTCTCTAATATTTACAAAAAGTTTCATGTGAAGATCACACTGTAACACTAGAATAGCGTTGGTTGCTGTGGGACATTTTTACCACATAAATAGTGTAGATTGTAGCCATACTTCTGTTGTGGGAAAAGTTGTTGTAAATACATAAATCAAAAAATGTGTACTGCTTTACAACAGTCAAAAAAAAGTTACTAATTTCCAGTATTAAATCTTTATGCAACAGCAATCTTGGCTTCTTCATGATGTCCATAGCAAAAATATTTTCTTTTGGTGTGGCACATAACAATAATGATCTTTGTTTCAATATTAACTAATAATGATATTTTCAGTCCATCAGAGTGTTCTATTGTGGTTTATTTACTGCTGCAGAAAATAATATTCCCTTCTGCCTTAGTTCTAAACTTTCATTCAAGTTTGTGTACATTCAAACGTGTTGCAATCAGTTAAAAGACAAGTGAGAATTATTATCAGAGATTATTTAGTAGAGACGGGCCACTTCTGTTTAAATGAATAGGAATAATTGAAATTCCCATCCAAGAAGCTCTAAGCGCCCAATTCAATGGATGTAGATAGGAAGTCCCGCCTTACAGGTAAAAGAGCCAATCACCTTTTAGATACAGACATCGCCTGTTAATAATCTTGAGAACATGCTTGCGCATTAGCTATACAAGCAGGGAAAATTTAGTTTTTTAGAGTAATCTGAGGTGAAGGAGCACAATTTATGATACCAGCGTTGTCAGATTTTACTGCTGATTTGAAAGATGTTTTTTGATCGTAATCTTGACCAACTTTTTTGAGATTACGGTGTTTCCCCATTCAAGTAGATAGGAGCAGCACCAGCATGACTTGAAATAGTCTCCTGGAAGCATTCCAAAGATGGCTGCCAGTGGACTCATTTGCTAGAAAGACTTTGTTAATATACATTATCAACATTTAAACTGAACTGATCTCTTCACATCTGATTTCAAGTCAATCTAAGTAAGTTTTTTGTTCAGCCACAGAATATCCTGTTGTCACGGTGGGCCTCAGTGCACAGTAGTACACAGCAGAGTCAGACACATGCAGATTATTTATTGTCAAAGGAACTTCTTTTGAAGTAGAATCATGTCTGGAGTGAAATCTTCCCATGAATTCAGCAGCTTCATCTCCATCTCCAAATGTATGTCTCCGTAGAATATATTTTGGAGAATCATAATTTTGCTGTCTGTACCACAGGAGAGTAGGGTTTGTGCTTGTGGTATTATATTCACAACCCAAAGTTACTGTGTCTTCTTTATATGCTGATTGAAAACTTTTTGGCTGATAAACAGATTCTTGAGCTCTGCATTCTATGAGGAGAGGAAATTCTTACAGTAAATTGTTTATACATCCAGGATATATAAGGAAAAAGGAAATTATTCATAAAATATGTACATTACCTCTGCAAATTGCGAGCAGGATTAAAAGAGTTCCCACACAACTTATCTTGGTAAGGCACATCATCATACAAAGGGTATCTCCTGAATTTAATTGGACCTTGAGGAGACGCTGAAACTCCTTTAAAGAGGAACTTGTAGATTCTTGACTGTAAAAGTGGAGATGCGCCTATTTGTTAAAATGTCTCCCCCAATTGGTGAGGAGCAGAATTGTTATAACTGGGGAAATCACACTATTTGCTGTTTATGCTGTAAGTCTGTTGGTAAGAGTCTGGAGGATCTCCAGAGGATTCTGCTGGTGTGGCATTTGAGAAACCCCAAATGATTTAGTCAGCAGACACTAACATTTATTGAATCAGTGGCTTAAATACTGAAAGTGGAAATACTCTATTACTTAAAAAAGGTGAATTATTTCACTTAATTACTTAATGAAAGTAGGTAAAATAAAGACTAGACCTGTGTTTTGCTTTTATCTTTCAGTAGCACTCAAATCCAGCTTTACTGTATAACGTGGATTCTGCGCACAATTTGAGCATAACGCAGGGGTGAGTTCATAAAATCAGTTCTCACAGACAACACAGTAAAAACAATGCTAAATGCAAATAAAGTCAAACCAACCATATAATTGAGCATAGTTGGGAATCCCTGTATACAATTTACTTTATACAGTTATACTTTATACTTTATAAAGTACATTGCAGGTAAATTAATGTATTCTGATGGTGCATTGTGTAATGTGCTACATTTACTCCATTTTATTTACTTGAGTAACGTTTTGAAAAAAAAAATAGAGTAGGTTTTAGAGTGGGTACATTTTACTCTCACTCAAGTAAATTTATAATATTTTATTTTTACTTTTACTTCATTACAATGAGCGTTCCTGTCATTACATTTAATTTGAATTCATGCTAAATTTATTGAGAGATTATTGAATGGGACTTTTACAACTGTGGAAGTTCACACAGCTGCGCACGCTGTCACAGACTGTCCATCACTGCTAGAGATGGGCGATACCACTTATTTTCTTTTCAGTCCGATACCAAATATTTAATGTCTAATATCTAGATACAAATAACGATACTTCTATTATATGTTTTTTTTTTTTTTTTTGCAAATTCTTGGGATAAAATGGGTCATTTCAGATATTATCTTTAGTCATAATTCATCTTGAATTTACTCAAGAAGCAGTGGAAAATGTATTTACATTTATATACAGTATGTAAAATGTATGTAAAATGTGTCAAATGAATGTAAAATGTGTAATTAAAATTAGGACTTTCGTAATTATAGTCCCATAAACTTACTAAATGAATATCCGGGTAAATTTCTTGCTGGCATGGTATACAGTACTCTACTAAGAACAATGGGATGGTAACTTGATGTTAAATATGTATTTAAATTCATAGGTATCATTAATGTTCCTTTTAATAGGCTAATATGAAAATTGTTAATACTTTATTATTACTCTTACTAATAAAGTAATTCATAATACACAATAAACTGTTTAGCTTTGTATAGCTAATATGAGTGTAGTAATGTTCACTTTAACATGTTATCTTGTATTATTGCCTTCATAACAAACGAATGTTATTAGCTTTATTTGTGTACTATAATATGCTTTTCTGTGTAGATTGAAAGTGTTTGATATCACGAGAAAAGGGCACCACTGACAGCAGTAAAAGGCAAAAAAAAAAAAAAAAAACAGTAGGTGTGCAATAGACCTTTTTCAGACTACGGGTTTTGGAACACAGAAGAAAAAGTTTGCAGGGTAAACTTCGACATCAGTTAATGGGAGTGAATGGGAGATCACAGCAAATATTATTTTCACTTACCTAATTGCTCCAAGAGCTAAAAAAAAATCCACTATTACATTTGTGTGACTTTCCAGAAGAGGACAAAAATAGAGAGCGGTGGATTAAGACAGTAAATTGGGAGAAGATGGCAAATGTACTGTCACTCTCTCAGCAGCTGTAATAGAAACCCCCTCGCAGCTGTGGTAATTCATTTTTTAAAACTAATTCAAGAGGTAATGTAACACAAAGCAGAATGCTATAAATTTACACTCAATATTTAAAAACAATTTATATGAAAAAGTTTGCTATAGATTTACGCTGCTAAATTAGGAGGAAACGTATGCCCTAGGCCTAGACTATACTGTCCAGAAGCTGTTTCTCTGATTTTCTATCATTAACTCTACAAGGCACTGATCCCTCTTGTTTGAACGAGCCTTGTGACAGCACAAGTGCTTTTCTGCTTGTGTCTTTCAGTGTTTATGCATGTTAAAATGAGCGGAAGAAGAAATTGTTTCCATCCTGCATAAGTATTTGCTAATATAGCCTATTCTTTTTTATTTCAATTTGAAGCTTATGATTATTGTTCATGTTCATGGTAACAAATAATAATATCACATTAAAAGATAAATAAATAAATGATAATAGATATTATGTGTGAGGATCGCTATTTTTGATACAACATCAGTGTCAAGTATCAAAGCTTTAGGATAGATTTGCTTATCCCTAATCACTGCTGCAGCATCAAACTATTCAAAGTGAAACACTTTCTTCGCTCTGTACAGTGAAAAAATAATAATTTCTTCATGCGATGCCTTAATTTGACACCAAGACAAGCAGATATTTCAAGATTAAGGCTACGTCTACATTAATCCGGATACATTTGAAAACTGTGTTTTCGTTTCAAAACTCTCTCCGTCCACACTAGGGTTTTCAAGCATTTTCCAAAAGTTGCTCGTCCACACTGAAATGTATGAAAATGCTTAAATCATGTTACTGCGCATGCGGAAAATCCCCGTTGCATGTACGGTCTGAAACACAATTGTCCTCGTGTTCCGTTACTGGACACCAATTCCGAGTAAACTTCCCTTCGCCTTTGAAGGAACACAATGTGATGGTTGTATAAAGTAACATTTATTTTTTTAACAACACTATCAAAGTGAGCGTCAAGTACAACAGCGCTACTATAACATTGGCCGCCATATTGTTTGTTTTGGTTTGATAGATCACATGACTTGTATTCATGTATTACATCATCATTACAAATACATCATAAATTTCAGATATATCTGTTTTTACAGTCCACACTACAACGCGAATACTATGTTTTCAAATGTATCCACTTTCAAGTGCCTTTTCATAAAGCTCAGTTTTCATTGAAAAAATGCCGTCTCAGTATGGACGGAAGGCCAGAACGGAGAGAAAAAGATGCGTTTTCAAATGAAAACGTATTAGTGTGGACAAGGCCTAAAACTGAAGCTCCAACTTAAGGCAGTACATCGAGGTATGTTGTGGCTCTAATTATATCGTTGGCTTTTCTGTGACATGGTGATGGTCATTTTCAGGATGATTCTGTAAATATGAGCTCTTGTGACATCAGTTTTTAAATGTACATTTTAAATCAGTGCAGCAATATATCAGTGCATTTAAGCATCCAAGTTAAATGTAAATAAATGCCTTTTGCTCTGCTGTTCACGTGATTGACAACTGGAGTGGGAACAGACAGCATTTCTGCACATGCACAGTTAGGTGCGCAGGGCAGCGTGAGAGATGTGCGGGCACGAGGTGATCATATGGCAAAGATATATGTAACATATGAACTTTTAAAATACTTGGGACTTACATGTTATTCTTATTAAATAATATATTAATACAGTAAATCTTCATTCTGTTTGTAATTTTTAATATATATGTTAATATAAAGAGTAAACACATGTTATCAAATGTACACTATTGTATTTATTTGTTATACTTCAGTGTCTTTAAACTCCAATACAAAATGGGTAGCGTTTCTGGGCGCACCACGCCCTCATCTGACCAAATTATCATAACCTTCATGTTATAAAAGGATATTTAAATCATCCATATAATTATCATCTCCACTGTGTACAGTCTCATGAGTTAAAATAACATTACCTCTGTAAATTATTTTGTAAATAAAGAATTCTTCAGCTTAAAAGCAAAATTCTGTATAAATATAAATAAAGAGTACATTTTAAAATGTATCTGTATGTTTTGCCTCTGTATATGATATTATGTTATTTTAATAAACTAATGATTTGTCAAATGTAATTTAATACATTCAGTATGAAATAAAACATTGCAGGAGTGAATGAAGCAGTAAACTGGCGTGTCTCTCTCGCCCGCTCGTGCTCGCGTTTTCATTGTAATAATTACTAAAAAAGTTCCCAAACTTCTCTTCTTATTGAAAAATTCATCCAGATCTGACAAGAGCCCTTAAAGGGATAGATAACCAAAAATGTAAATTCTCTCATCCTTTACTCACCCTCATTCCATCACATATGTATATGACTTTCTTTCATCTGCTGAACACAAATTAAGATTTTTAGAAGAATTTCGAAGCTCTTTTGGTCCATATAATGCAAGTGATTGAGTGCCATCATTTTAAAGCTAAAATAAAATAATATAAGTCAGCATAAAAGTAATCCATAACTAGACACCAGTGGTTAAATCAATATCATCATAAGTGATAGGTGTGGCTAAGAAACAGACCACTTTCACATTCTTCTACTTGTGTTTTTGATGATTCACATTAGTCTCTGCATATCGCCCCCCTGCTGGGCTAGGAGAAGATTACTTACTTAAATTACTTAAATATTGATCTTGTTCTCACACACACACACCTATCATATCACTTCTGAAGATATGGATTTAACTACTGGAGACTTGCGTTACTAATGGATTACTTTTATGCAGCCTGCATTTGTTTTTTGGAGCATTAAAATGTTGGCACCCATTCACTTTCATTGTACTGACCTACATAGGTGAAATATTCTTGTAAAAATCAAAATTTAGGTTCTGCAGAAGAAAGTAAATTGTACACATCTGGGATGACATGAGGATGAGTAAATGATGAGAGAATTTTCATTTTTAGGTGAACTATCCCTTTAAAGAATGTTGGGGACTGACAGTCTCAGTCACCATTCACTTTCAAAATATATATATATATAAAAAAAAAACACATTCACTGAAAGTAAATAGCAACTCCCTAACATCTCCTTATTGTGTTGCGTGGAAGAAAGAAAGTACTATGGGTTTGGATCAACATGATGGTGAACGATGACAGAATTTCCATTAATAATAATAGTGCTCTTTTAATTGGATATTTTCTCAGTCTTACTCAAGTATTTATTTATGTTAGTACTTTTACTTCTACTTGAGTAATTGTACTTTTACTTGAGTACAGTTTATGGCTACTCTATACACCTCTGTGTATACTATACATCAGTGTTAAATGAAACATACAGTATACTACAGAATTTTAAAAGTAGTTTTGTGTTTAGCAATGGCTTAATTGGCATGCAATGTATGAAGGATATCAGATGTCATGTTTCTATGTGATGATGGGAGGTGTTTTAATCACAGTGGGCTGCAGAGCACAGTAGTACACAGCAGAGTCAGACACACGCAGATCCTGGATTGTCAGTGGAACCAATTTAGACTCAAAACCTGCATTAAATCTCTTTTCATATTTAGAACTGCTGCTTGATCCAGATTTGTATCTCATCATTATGTACTCAGGCAGATCATTTGAGCGCTGAATGTACCAGTAAATGTATGGAGTTAGTTGAAGTGTTTCATATTCACAGTTCAAAGTGATCTGCTCTCCTTCAACAGCAGTAGCTTTCTCATTTGGCTGATTTACAATGTCTTTGCCAAAGCACCCTGTAAAAAAAGAATGAACACATGCCATGTATTTAAATATGCTCTATATGAAATTTAAATATACATTTTAACAAAATTAACAATAATTAACAAATTAACAAACGTTAAGAATGATTTCCTAAATTGTATTAGATTTCTTACCATATTTAAGGACACAAATGAATAAAACATACATCCGGCGAGCCATTTCTTTTTTTTTTTTCAGGTGTAAGGTAAAAGAAGTGTAAGAATGAAAAAAATGTGTGTTCTCAAACATATGAATAGTTTGTTTTCATGCAGTAACTCCTTGCAGCTTGAATGATCATTCCACTAACAGATTCTTGAAGGGTTCTTGTGATACAAGGGTGGCCGTAATGAGTTTATAATGCCATCTTGAGGCTGATTTTGGTATCACATTTGACTTGAAGTTTGATTTGTGATAACACAGTCTGGAATGAAAATAACTTCAGTTATTTTCTGGATCAGAAATATTTTTCTGCAGATTTTGCACAAATCTGTACAAAGTAATCTAAATTAAAAAGTGGACTGAATTGGCAGACCTAAAAGACAACCATTACAAGCTGAACTGGGAATTAAGATTATATATTGTCCTGTTCCTATTAATATAATGATTTTATATTAAGGGCATTAAGTTTAGCATTTTATTTGACAAATTATCTCCAATTGAAGAGTTATTGAATTTATTGAAAATTATTTCATCATTACTTTTTTAGGGATGAAGATTCTGTTAAGATCCTGTGTAATCTGTCACTGTAAATCTCTTCTCCATTAGTGGCTAATATTTAATAAAAATTCAAAATAATAGAGAATTTACCATTTTAGGATTGTAGTGTTGCAATTTCATGGTGCTATTCAGTTGATGTAGCTTTACATCCCCTTTAAATCCCCAATTTACAATCATATTTTTATCTAACTGCTTCATCTAACTGAAATTACAGTGTCATTTTCTTTTAATGCATGATTTTGTGTAAAGCTGCTTTGAAATTATGTGAGTTGTGAAAAGCGCTATACAAATAAAAATGACAACTTTATGGGTGCTAAATGTGTTTTTATCGATAGTTGTGAAAGTGTTTCTGAAGCTCTATTTTTGTATGGGTGTTGAGTGTGCGTTAGTCACTGTGGGCTGCAGAGCACAGTAGTACACAGCAGAGTCAGACACACGCAGATCCTGGATTGTCAGTGGAACTGATGTTGAAGATGTGTTGAGATTTGCATTAAATCTCTCCTCAAACTCTTTGTCCTTATCTCTCGATCCAGAGTATATCTTTAACATGTATTTTGGGAATTGGTTTGTTTTATACTGGTACCAGTAAAGGGTTGGGAATCCGTTGGTTTTGTATGTGCAATCAAGTGTCACTGTTCCACCTTCAATAGCAGTTGGAACTTCTGTTGGCTGAGTAACGCTATCCTGTGCTCTGCATTCTGAGAAACAATCCAAAACATTAATAAGTAAAAGTAAAACACTGAAATGGTAATAAATGGTATGAAAAGTGATTACATACCAAAAGAAAATGCAAGGAGAATGAATGAAAATATGATCCAAGTAGACATTTTGTAATTTTGTGGAAAATCTAAATACACAAGTAAACAGAAAGCATTAAATCTACAGCTGGAATCTTGAACAGTTCTCCTTTTGCACAGTGGATTTAGATCTACTGTGTAGTGTTGAAATGCGTGTCTTTGAATGAATAAAATAAACTCCACCCACTCTGTTACACCAATTCCAATGAGAACTGAATGTGCTGTTGTCTTCAGAACTCAACTACAGATTGGACACATGGAGCTTTTAGATTATTATTATTATTAATAATAATAATAATGTTGTTTTTGTTGTTGTTGTTATCTTACTTTGATGGCTTCACTTGAGACTGAACTCTGAACTTCTGAATCTCCCACTCCAAGGTCTTCTATACATAAAGTAGTGGGATTCAGGAAAGTAATTTTCTCTCTTACTTAACCAGAAATTTATTTTGATATGTTGATGTAGGGGGGAGGCCGGGGAGTGTTGTAACACTGGGTTAGTTGTAACACTGTCAGTTTGACCAATCAGAAAAGAGCTGCGGTGATGTCATCAATATCATAGACTCCAATTTCATTTTCGAGCTCACATGAGAAGTGGCATGTCTCTGTTAGAAACACTGAATTTTACAACCAAAAAAATGATTTTCAAGTAAAAAAGTATTTTTTTTATCAAGATTATTTTTTGCCTAGCGTTCATTCTATTGTAGATACAATGTTGCAACTTATATCACCAAAAGAAGCCGTTTCTCTAGTTTAATTTGATGCTTTGCCTTCATGCTAACTTTAAACCCACATACCTTAAACAGTTAGCTATGTAATGGCTGGTTGTTGTGGGGATTGTTGTAACAGTTCATGAAAAATGTTACAACCATCCCCTTATGATGACTTTGTAATTTGTTTTTTGTACTTTATTATTTTTCACCTTTTTACTAGCATGCGTAGGCAGTGGAAGCGTAAGACAGACAGGGGTGTCCCTGCAGACATTTTGAGAAAGGCTGCAATTGAAGTCAGGCAGGGAAAATCTGTGAGATTAGCTTGTGCTGTGAATGCACTAGGAAATGTTATTCCTCCAGCCTTTGTCTTCCCATGTAAAAGATATAAAGACCACTTTAACTTAAAATCCACGATCCCGGTACCGGGATTTAAAATTACGTCAGTAATAATGTACTTCCAATTTTAAATGTATGCGGAGGAGTTATGAGCTCATATCTGGTACCATTTGAAAGCTTAGAATGTCTACTTTCTTGAGATATGCATCACTTTGGCATTTGTTTTACACTAAGTAACTTATTTACAATAAATTACATAGTTCCACCCATCAAAAGTCGTGTCATAATTATGTGCGTTTTTGGATACATATGTCTCATATCAGCTCAAATATGACGCACATGTACAAACCATGTATCAAATGAAAGCTCTCATTGCCAGTAAGAAGTTCCAATAAGTCTTTTTTTTGAGGTATAATCACATATCTAATACACTTCGAATGAATCATGAAGTATACAATCATACAAGTGAAATTATTGAATATTTGCCGTGCTACTCGCACTAGACAGCACAGTTAGCCACAAATGCTACATAATCCTTTACATTAGGTTATTCTCTGCAAAATGAGCCGTTTTTCAGTGTTTTCTGTGGTTGTGTGCCCAAGTAATCCCTCGAGTGGAGAAACACCACAAGGTAATGTTATATGATATTCAACAATCCAGGAAAATTTGTAAACATCCGATCCGGATAAAGCATATATTGCCGTAAAGCTTAGACCCTCTGCTTTCCGGCAATGTCTCTCAAGATCAAATAGACCAATCAGGGGCTGAGATATTGCATCCAGACTGTGAAGTGATCACTGGGTAGGTTACGTGCCCAAAACACACAGACGCGTCTCACCAGACACCAGAGCGCATATTTACCACTTTCAACAGTGTTTTATGTAATGACAAAGGGTTTTCTGTAAAATTACACTGGGATTTTGCATTTATAGCACTGTATATGGGTATGGGGAGACTTTAGATTTGGGTAGGCAGAAAGTACACCAAAAAAAGGTAATATTCCTCCCTTCAAATAAATTGAAATAGATATTAAATAAAACATGATCTTAATCTGCCTCATGCAGAGGCTCGTCATGAGGCAGATTAAGACCCAGCTGTCCCCCTCACTAGACCCACTGCAGTTTGCGTATCGTTCAAACCGTTCAACGGACGATGCCATCACCACAACCCTCCATCTGGCCCTCACCCACCTAGACAATAAGGACTCATACGTTCGAATGCTGTTCATAGATTTCAGCTCAGCATTCAACACAATCATTCCCCAGCACCTGATTGGAAAGCTGAACCTGCTGGGCCTGGACACCTCCCTCTGCAACTGGATCCTGGACTTCCTGACTGGGAGACCTCAGTCAGTCCGGATCGGGAACAGCATCTCCACCACCACCACACTGAGCACTGGGGCCCCCAGGGCTGTGTGCTCAGTCCACTGCTGTTCACTCTGCTGACTCACGACTGTGCAGCAATGCACAGCTCGAATCACATCATCAAGTTCGCCGATGACACGACCGTGGTGGGTCTCATCAGCAAGAACAACGAGTCAGCATACAGAGAGGATGTGCAGCGGCTGACGAACTGGTGTAGAGCCAACAACCTGTCCCTGAATGTCGACAAAACAAAAGAGATGGTTGTTGACTTTAGGAGAGCACAAGGTGAACACACTCCGCTGAACATCGACGGCTCCTCTGTGGAGATCGTCAAGAGCACCAAATTTCTTGGTGTTCACCTGGCGGAGAACCTCACCTGGTCCCTCAACACCAGCTCTATCACCAAGAAAGCCCAGCAGCGTCTCTACTTTCTTCGAAGGCTGAGGAAAGCACATCTCCCAACCCCCATCCTCACTACATTCTATAGAGGGACTATTGAGAGCATCCTGAGCAGCTGCATCACTGCCTGGTTTGGGACTTGCACCGTTTCGGACCACAAAGCCCTGCAGAGGATAGTGAGGACAGCTGAGAAGATCATTGGGGTCTCTTCCCTCCATCAAAGACATTTACACAAAACACTGTATCCACAAAGCAACCAGCATTGTGGACGACCCCACACACCCCTCACACAAACTCTTTACCCTCCTCCCGCCTGGCAAGAGGTACCGAAGCATTCGGGCCCTCACGGCCAGACTGTGTAACAGCTTCTTCCCCAAGCCATCAGACTCCTCAATACTCAGAGACTGGTTTGACACACACGTGTCCTGAGTTGCACTTTAATAACGGTCACTTTATAACTGTCTGCTACCTCAATAACTGCTATGTGCATAGAACACTATCTCATAGTATGTTATGTTTACATTTTTAGAAACTGTCATCTTTTTGCACTACTGAGTACTGGTCGGCGCTGCACTGTCTATTGTCCTGTTCATTGTCAGTAATTTGTTGTACTGTCCTGTACTTTTTGCACATGTTTGCACGTGCACTTTATATAGGTATATATAGGTAGTTTATATAGGTATTTTATTTCGTTGTGTTGTCTCATGTGGTCCTGTGTTGGTCCTTTGTTGTTTTTATGTAGCACCATGGTCCTGGAGGAACGTTGTCTCGTTTTGCTGTGTACTGTACTAACTGTATATGGTTGAAACGACAATAAAAACCACTTGACTTGACTTGACTTGATACAGACAAAATTCCTTTTTCAGGTATTTGCTGACATCTAGTGGAAACAGCCAAAACTGTCTGCTTGCTGCTAGGGTTTACAGGGCTTGAGTTATACACTTTCAAAAATGAATTTATATAAAAAAAATCAAAAAGCGCCTCTTTTTTTAGGAGGGTTATTACTGTTCAGACAACATATATTTAATTTTTTTTTATTTTTAGCAGTGTTTTATGCAACTTCAAAGGGTTTCCTGTAAAATGACACCAAAACTGTGTATTTAGGCCAAAGTATGTGGGAATGGGAAGCTTTTTAATTTGGGTAGGCCAAATCCAGGCGGAAATCCCCAAAAATGGCAAGGATCTTAACTGGTTAAACGATGGACCACCAGGTAGTGTTGGGTGTGGTAATGGATCTGGATGGATGCAGGAGGAGGATTTCCTCATCTTCCTGGATCACTTTGTTAAGCATACAAAGGTCAGTCCTAAGAGGAAGGTGCTACTGTTGTTGGACAACCACAGTTCTCATCTTTCAGTGAAGTCAGTCACTTACTGCAAAGAAAATGGGATAGTAGTGCTCCTTTCTTTCCCACCCCACTGTTCGTAGCGTCTATGGTCCATTCAAGAAGTTAATCAACACAGCCAGTGATGCATGGATGAGAATGAATGCTGCAAAAACAATGACAATCTATGACATCCCAAGCCTGGTCAGGATTGCATTCCCCAATGCTGCTATGCCAAGCAACGTACAAGCTGGTTTTAGATGTAGTACGGGCATCTGGCCTTTCAATCCAGACATTTTCCAGGAGTGTGACTATGCACCATCTCAGGTCACAGATCGCCCTGAACCATCTGCCCCTCTGGCCTCCATCCCAGCTGACCAGCCAGCCCAAGCCTCCACCTCAGATGAGGGCCCAAGCCTTTTTCCCAGTTGACCAGGCAGGTCAAGCCTTTTCTCAGACTCAGCCAGACCTCTCAAATCAAGCTGCTCAAAAAGGTTTCAGTCCTTCTGCCAAAACATTTCCCAAAGCAGGACCAAGGAAGATTGCCAGTGGGAAGAGAAAGAAGAGGCAATCAGAAATTCTGACAGATACACCTGTGAAACAGGCCCTTGAAGAGGAAGCAAAGAAGAGGACCATTAAAATAAAGTGTAAAAAAAAAAGTATAACCCTGCCATCTGGAAAGGGTCAAAAGAAGAAAGCAAAGCAAACAAGCAAAAGGCCCAAGCGCAATGATCAAGAGGATTCTGAAACCTCAGATGATGAGAATATCTGCATTGTGTATATGGAACACTTTACAAACTCGAGGCCAAAAGAAATGTGGGTCAAGTGTGTAAACTGTCAGTTCTGGGCCCACAAAGCCTGCACTCCAGGGGCAGCCATCTACATTTGCCACAATTGTGACAGTAATTGAACCTGTGACACATGAACATTCAGGAATACAGTCCACACACACACACACACACACACACACACACACACACACACACACACACACACACACACACACACACACACACACACACACACAGACACAAACACGCACACACACAGAAATTGTTTTTCAGATAATGTTAAGTTTTATAAAAATAAGAGATTTTTTGTTCACTTTAAATTGTTCATATAATTCAAAACAATGTCTTCTTTATTCTTCATTAAAGTTCTTGTATAAATATATTCTTGTATAGTGTGGATCTTATTTTAACAAATGACCACTCATTGTTACATCCATCCCCAGCTAGTGTTACAACTCACCCCAGTTGTGGGGCAGGTTGTAACAATGGAACTCTTTGTATTTGACACTAACTCACATAATCTATGATTGTGTAATAGATGTCCACGTGAGTTATATTTGTAGAAGACAGATATGGGTAGTATGTATAAAAATTTTAGAGACCTAGCACAAACAACCACTGAGTTACTGACACTCAAACAAAAGGTGTTACTTTCAACCCCGGTCTCCCCATGCATTACTAATGATCATATCAAAAATGTGTTTCTGACTAATTAAATACTCTGTTATTTCAAACATTTAATTTGAATAACACATTTAGCATAAATATATTGTAATGTTTATCGACCCAGACAAATGCAGACATTAGACAATACACGTGTACATAATGTTGAGGACCCTGTTGAGGACAGTTGTAAGAAATGTGCTCCCAGTATTCATACACTAAATGTGGAAAATTGGAACTTTGTAGGTTTTTGATGTTTATTTTGTTGGTAGACAAAAACATATATTATGTGGAAAAAATACATGTTTGTTGTCAGTATTTATACAGTAAGCTAAAAGCTAAAAGTTGTTCATCTGTTCTCGCTCCACTAGAATGACTATGTTATCTGGTTGTCGCCCTCTAGTGCTGTGCAAGCGCTATTACAAGGTGCCAATAAAATCTGTCGTCATTAAGTTTCTGAAAGGGAAATTGAAGTATTATTCTGTCATTAGGACAATGGCATAAACAGCTCAAGAATATCAATTTTTTTTTTTTTTTGTATTTCCAGCATAAATGTATGTATCAATATTTTATTTGTCTTTCCTTTATTTTTTTATAACTTGTCTGATAGAAGAATTAAACCAGTTAAATGATGATGAAAATGAAACACACAACATATATCAACAAACATTAGAAAGTAGAACTCTGCACCAATGTATGTGAAGGTTTTTGTATGAGTGTTGAGTGTGCGTTAGTCACTGTGGGCCTCAGAGCACAGTAGTACACAGCAGAGTCAGACACACGCAGATCCTGGATTGTCAGTGGAACTGATTTTGACGATGTCTTGTGATTTGCATAAAACCTCTTCTTAAAGTCATTGTCATATAGTACATTTGAAGCATATATTCGCAAAATATATTTAGGGATTCCATTTACTTTTTGTTGGTACCAGAAGAGATATGGGGATGGATCAGTTGTTTCGTATGTGCAGTTGATTGTTACTGATGCACCTTCAATAGCAGTTGGAACTTCTGTTGGCTGAGTAACGCTATCCTGTGCTCTGCATTCTGAGAAACAATCCAAAACATTAATAAGTAAACGTAAAACACTGAAATGGTAATAAATGGTATGAAAAGTGATTACATACCAAAAGAAAATGCAAGGAGAATGAATGAAAATATGATCCAAGTAGACATTTTGTAATTTTGTGGAAAATCTAAATACACAAGTAAACAGAAAGCATTAAATCTACAGCTGGAATCTTGAACAGTTCTCCTTTTGCACAGTGGATTTAGATCTACTGTGTAGTGTTGAAATGCGTGACTTTGAATGAATAAAATAAACTCCACCCACTCTGTTACACCAATTCCAATGAGAACTGAATGTGCTGTTGTCTTCAGAACTCAACTACAGACTGGACACATGGAGCTTTTAGATTATTATTATATAATAATAATAATAATAATGTTGTTGTTGTTGTTGTTGTTATTTGATGGCTTCACTTCAGACTGAACTCTGAACTTCTGGATCTCCCATTCCAAGGTCTTCTATACATAAAGTAGTGGGATTCAGGAAAGTAATTTTCTCTCTTACTTAACCAGAATGGTTTTCTTTACTCTGAAGTTTAGTTTTATATTTATTTTTATAAGCTGATGTATCATGCATTACAAATGATCTTATCAAAAATGTGTTTCTGACTAATTAAATACTCTGTTATTTCAAACGTTTAATTTGAATAACATATTTAGCATAAATAGATCTTAATGTTTATCGACCCAGACAAATGCAGACATTAGACAATACAAGTGTACATAATGTTGAGGACCCTGTTGAGGACAGTTGTAAGAAATGTGCTCCCAGTATTCATACACTAAATGTGGAAAATTGGAACTTTGTAGGTTTTTGATGTTTATTTTGTTGGTATACAAAAACTGTATATTATGTGAAAAAATACATGTTTGTTGTCAGTATGTATACAGTAAGCTAAAAGCTAAAAGTTGTTCATCTGTTCTCGCTCCACTAGAATGACTATGTTATCTGGTTGTCGCCCTCTAGTGCTGTGCAAGCGCTATTACAAGGTGCCAATAAAATCTGTCGTCATAAAGTTTCTGAAAGGGAAATTGAAGTATTATTCTGTCATTAGGACAAACAGCTCAAGAATATACATTTTTTTGAATGTATTTTCAGCCCAAATTTATGTATCAATTATTTTTTGTCTTTCCTTTATTTTTTATACCTTGTCTGATAGCAGAATTAAACCAGTTAAATGATGATGAAAATGAAACACACAACATATATAAACAAACATTAGAAAGTAGAACTCTGCACCAATGTATGTGAAGGTTTTTGTATGAGTGTTGAGTGTGCGTTAGTCACTGTGGGCCTCAGAGCACAGTAGTACACAGCAGAGTCAGACACACGCAGATCCTGGATTGTCAGTGGAACTGATTTTGACGATGTCTTGTGATTAGCATAAAACCTCTTCTTAAAGTCATTGTCATATTGTACATTTGTAGAAAATATTATCATCATATATTTAGGGATTCCATTTACTTTTTGTTGGTACCAGAAGAGATATGGGGATGGATCAGCTGTTTCGTATGTGCAGTTGATTGTTACAGATGCACCTTCAATAGCAGTTTGAGCTCTTGTGTTCTGGTCAACACTTTCTTTAGAATTACATCCTGAAATAGAATTTAAAGTAATCTATAAGTATTTACACATATACACATAAATACAGTAATTGTCATTAGACAATAAAAATACTCAAGAGAATACTACTCACCCCAGAAATAAGTTAAAATGATTATGAAATGTTTTTGCCAGTGTGTCATTTCAATGTCTCTTCTGTACAACTAAAATTAACTATTTAAATCTAATGGAGAGTCCAGCTGTTTCAGCCTCACTTTGATAAATCTGTTATAAACACTGTCACATTCTGTATACAAAGGCTGGGAGGAGCCTGTTCTATTGACTCGATATTTAGATTTAGTCTCTTCCTTATTCTTCTGTAAATGCCACGTGTTTCATTTCTTTTGATCTGTGATGTTTGTCAATAATTATATTTTAACACTGATAACTTTTCTTAGTCTCAATATTTATGCGAATATCTCACTAATTATTCCTCCCTTTACAAAAACGGTATCAATTTGAGCTTTGTAGTTTGTAGATGAATTTATTGTCCCCAAGGGCTAAAGATAAAAGATAAAACCACAGATAAACCCCCCATCATGAGCAACTACATTCAATATTCCGGTTCTCCATTAGGATACTGTCTGTACTAGTTTAGAAAAGCATTATTGCTTCTTGAATCATTTGTGCAGCAAATATGTCACAAACTCTCCTTCTCTCATTTGTTCCAATGCTGTCTGCAGGCACACCTGTAAGTGAATTTAAGATGCATCATAACACTAGTGCATTATAACACCATTTGATAGAGCTAAAGCAAATAAAATATTGCCTAAGATATTATGAATCCGTGCATCGATTCATTCTTTTCATAATCAATTAAGAATTCAAAAGCGGAATAACAAAAAATATTTATTTAATTAATTATTTACAAAACCAATATTAAAAAACAAATAACATTTATACTTTTGATTTATATTATAGAAGATGTTAAATTCGATTGGTTTGTTCCGTTGCCTTTTTACTGTCTCCAACATATTTCTTCTCCAGTGGCGTTCGCAACCTCGTCATAGAATCATGTTAAATACCAACATTTTGGCAAAATTATTTTTATGTGGCCTGTTGTACATAACATGGCAATTTCCTGGTGAAATACACACTAGAGGTGTTAAACAACAATTAATTTTATCCCCTTTCACTCAAATCCCGAGAAAAACGGCAGATTATCAGTTAACACTTACTTTTCACTCTGTTCCTCACACAATGCTATCTTATGACATATAAACACTTTTACTATAGCGCATGGATGATTTTAACATTTGCATTACATAGCTAACTACATTTACAAGCACTGTCAATGTTAAATTGCACTGTAGCTCAACTGATAGAGTGTTGCACACGAGTCGAAACGTGAGCCGAAAGTGTCATAGAAGCACCACAAATTGATGTGGTTGCTTCAGAAATTGTGTTTTTCATCTCACATTTGCCTTTAATGACATTATTGGTTAAGTTTAATTCTAAGGTTTATGGTGGGGAGGTCAGTTTTGTTGATTTAAATCTCAAAAGAAAATTAACCTTAAAAACCTCATCTTTTCAGGAGAACATTTCACTCGCTTTTAGCACCACACAATGGACATTTAAGTTCAGAACTGACCTGAGACTTGTAATGAAACACCTAATTTAATTTTGCAAAAACATTGCCACATTCACGCAGAGAGCACCCAGCTACTTGAGACAAAAAATATTCTAAATAAGTTTGAAGAAAGTTAGTTATGTTGTTGGTTTTGTGATTTGTTTTCTGAGGTTTGCTTCCAAACTTGCAGCAGATGGAAGAATTCAGTCAAATTCATAATTACTATTTACTCAGATTCTATTATTTTTATTATAATTTTCATCATTATAATTAATGGTTTTATAGTTATTATTATAATTAATATTGAAATTGCCTAACAACAACAACAATAATAATTCAGCAAACAGGGTGTAGAAATTCATAGATATGATTTAAATATAAAGGCAAGTGTTGAAATAAATGACATGTACACATTTAATTGCAAAAGCCTTTTGTTTTTATATATATATATATATATATATATACATTTACATTTACTCATTTGGCAGACACTTTTATCCAAAGCGAATTACAAAAGAGGAAAAACATCAGCGAATCATCTTAGGGAGACAGTGGTACAAAAAGTGCCATATTACAAAGTTTCACTATCATCAGAATAGTATACAAAACAGATTTAAGTGCAACAAGAAATGTAAATTATTATAATTTTTTTTTTTTTGTGACCGGTTAAGTGCTTTTGGAAAAGATGTGTTTTTAGCCGTTTTTTGAAGATAGAGAGTGAGTTAGCTTCCCGGATTGAGTTGGGAAGGTCATTCCACCACCGTGGTATGATGAAACTGAAAGTCCGTGAAAGTGTTTTGGTGCCTCTTTGTTTTGGTACGACAAGGCGACGTTCCTTAGCCGACCGCAGGCTTCTGGTGGGAACGTAGCTCTGCATAAATGTTTTTAGGTATGCTGGAGCAGACCCAGTGACTGTTTTGTATGCCAGCATCAGGGCCTTGAATTTAATACGTGCATGAACCGGCAGCCAGTGGAGAGAGACAAAAAGTGGTGTAACGTGCTCTCTTAGGTTCATTAAAGACCAGACGTGCTGCTGCATTCTGGATCATTTGGAGAGGTCTAATAGCACATGCAGGAAGCACCTGCAATGAGAGCGTTACAGTAGTCCAGTCTAGTTATGACAAGGGACTGAACGAGCATTTGTGTGGCATGTACAGAGAGGAAGGGTCTTATCTTCCTGATATTGTAGAGTGTAAGTCTACATGATCTTGCACGGTGCACGGTGATGTTGTGTTCAACAGCCGGGTTGGCTGGAAAGACAAGGAGTTCGGTCTTGGCTGGGTTGATTTGAAGGTGGTGTTCCTTCATCCAGGCTGAAATGTCTGCCAGACAGGCAGTGATTCGAGCGGTCACTGTGGTGTCGTTTGGCTGGAAAGACAAGTAGAGTTGCATGTCATCAGCGTAGCAGTGGTAAGAGAAATCATGTGACTGGATGATGGGTCCCAGTGATGTTGTGTATATGGAGAAGAGAAGTGGCCCAAGCACTGATCCCTGAGGTACCCCAGTAAGTAACTGGTGTGGCTTGGATACTTCCCCTCTCCAGGCTACCTCAAAGGAACTTTCTGAGAGATAAGAGTTGAACCAGACAAGCACAGTTCCAGTGATGCCCAGTTTAGAGAGGGTGGAGAGTAGGATCTGATGGTTGACTGTGTCAAAGGCAGCAGAAAGGTCCAGCAGAATCAGAACGGATGATCTGGATTCAGCTTTCGCCTGTCTCAGTGACTCGATGACAGACAGCAGGGCAGTCTCAGTGGAGTGTCCACTTTTGAAGCCTGACTGATTGTCATCCAGCAGCTTGTTCTGTGAGAGATAGGCGGAGATCTGATTGAAAACTGCCCTTTCAATTGTTTTTGCCATGAATGGGATGAGAGAGACTGGTCTGTAGTGTTCTATCTGTGTGGGGTTAAGTGCAGGTTTTTACAGCAGTGGGGTTACTCAAGCCTGCTTAAATGTAGTGGGAAAAGTGCCTGCAAGAAGGGATGTGTTAATTATGTGTGCAAGTGCCGGTAGGATGGACGGAGAGATGGCCTGGAGAAGGTGTGATGGAATGGGGTCAAGGGAACAGGTTGTGGGGTGGTTGGAGAGGAGGAGTTTAGAGACCTCAGTGTCAGTTAAAGGAGAGAACATAGGGAAAGAAGGGTTGCATACAGGAGCCAGGTGTTTGACAGGGTGTGGTGCAGTGAATGTATTGCTGATGGCTGTAACCTTATCAGTAAAAAATGTGGCGAATATATCTGCTGTCATGTGTCAGGTGGTGGAGGGGGAGGGCAGAGAAGTGTGTTAAATGTTCTAAACAAGCTACGAGTGTCTGTGGTGCTGTTGATCTTGGTCTGGTAATATGAAGTTTTTGCAGTTTTAACGTTATTTGAAAAAGTTGCAAGCAGAAGCTGATATTTACCTAGATCAGCTGGATCTCTAGATTTCCGCCATCTTCTCTCAGCTGCCCTGAGATCAGTCCGATGTTCACGAAGGACGTCAGACAGCCAGGGGCTGGGTGGTATAGTCCGTGCTGGTCTAGATGAGAGAGGACAGATGTTGTCTAGACAGGTTGTTAAAGTAGAGCTAAGTGTGTCTGTGGCAGTGTTTACATCAAGCATGGAAAATACCTTTATTGTGGGAAGAGAGGCAGAGACATCAGTGGAAAGGCGAGAGGGTGAGAGGGAACGGAGGTTACGGCGAAAGGAAACCAAAGGTGGGGTCGTTTTTACAATGGATGGGAGAATCATGTTGAATTGAACAAAGTAGTGATCAGAGACATGTAAAGGTGTAACAAGAATATTAGAGGTGGTACAGTTACGTGTAAAAATGAGGTCCAGCTGGTTGCCCGACCTGTGAGTTGCTGTGGTGTGTAGTCTTTCCAAGTCAAATGAGGCCAGAAGGAGTATTCATTTCAATGGCCTGGGGTTTGTCTTGGTGTATGTTGAAATCGCCAAGAACCACAAGTGTCCTGCCATCCTCTGGCAAGGAGGACAGCAGGACATCCAACTCCTCAAGAAAACTTGTCAGTTGACCTGGGGGGTGATAGATGACAACAACATGTAATTTTGTGGGTTGCATTGTAGTAATGGCATGAAATTCAAAAGATGTATTGTTACATAGTGAAGCCTGTGGTGAAAAAGTCCAGTTATTATGAATGAGCAAACCTGTTCCCCCACCCCTACCAGTATGTCGAGGGGTGTGGGAGAATGAGAAGTTGTTGGAGAGAGCAGCAGGTGTTGCTGTATCCTCAGGACGTATCCATGTCTCCGTCAGTGCCAGGATGCTGAGGGTGGACTGTGTGGCTAAAGCTGGGATGAAGGCAGCTTTGTTCACAGCAGACTGGCAGTTCCAGAGTCCAACTGAGAACGAGAGTGGAGCAGGTGTTGAAGTGCAAAGCAGCCGTAGGTTGTGTGGGTTGCGTTTTGACTTGCATCTGTATCTTGTGAACGGTCTACAACAGATAACAGGGATGTGCTTGAAGGCATGTGTTATTAGTGAACTAGACATGTTAGTATGTATGTATAAGTAAAATAATAAAAGAGATAGAATAGAAAAATACTTAAGTGCTTTGGTGAGTGGAGCCTTGTCAGTGTCCTTGCTCGGTGGACTCGCACAGGTAGACTCGCTGGTCTTTACCCAAGTAGGTCTTCACACGAGGAGGGCTTGACACGAGGGCCACCACTTCCGCTGCCGCTTCAAAACCAAAACACACAAATGTAAACACACACATGACGGACATGCCCGTAATTCTCTCTCTCTCTCGAACCATCGTCACCGGCCGCCTTTATCCCTCGCCTCATCAGGCCGATTGGGGACCGGGCGCGTGATATTCTGACCCGGCCCCGCCCCCCTCCGCTCCACACTGTTGTTCACTGATAATCTTCCCCTTTCTTAAAGCTCTCAAAACATGTTTTTTTCCTCAAAGTTTCTTAATTGCAATTTTTACATAACACAATAGAACCAATTGCCATTTATGTTAAACCAGGCGTGACATGTTTAAAACACAAGCGTGAATGAGATTTGTGAGCTACAGCGGAGAATACTATTTTCATTGAATAACAGAAAAATAAAAGAGAAGCAGTTTGAAAAAAACAAGTATTTAATTAGTGATATAATCAGATTCTTTGACTTTGATACCAACTCATTCCCATTTGCTCAGTAGGTGTTACCACATTGTGGTTTTTATATTCTGTGTGGGTTACATGAGATACAAATGTGGCTTGAATTCATTTGGTTCCTGTTAGCCCCAAAAAAAAAAAAAAAAACTTCTTTGTGACTTTTTTGTAAAGCCTGACATGCATTTTGTATCACTGGGCTGCTGCTCTAAGAGCACAGTAATAGAGAGCTGAATCTGACAGCTCTGCATTTAAAATAGTGAGTTCAGTGGATGACTGGGATGACCGATGGTGTGGCATATTCTCTTCACGGTTCCATGATCGAGCACCTTTATGCAGTAAATAATGGGGTTGTCTATTAGGAGACTGTCTGTACCAGTAAAGCAAAACATAATTACTGATTATGTGCAGCTCAGTGTCACAGACACTCCTTCTCTGCTGAGTATTTTAATATCCTTGTCATCTGGTCCAATGCTGTCAGAAAAGAGATCTGTATATAAAGAGAGAATGTAACCTCATAATAGTGTATTAATACATCAGTCCATTTAATAATTTGTATACATTTAAAAATAAAGCAAAATCAGTTTTCCCAAAAAGTGATTTAGTCACTGAAATCCACACTGGTAGTGACTGACATTCACGAATCTCGCTGCTTAAAAATTGAAACAAATTGAATCGTAAAGAATACTTTACATATTACTGTTATGAAAATCAGTACTCCATGTCATTCCATGGTGATACTTCTGATTATAAATAGATTTGAGAGTTTCTGTATTTGGTGGCCTTGTGTGCTTTTGCTTTATGTGTATGAACTCTTTATTATTGAATATAGACTCTTTGATAGTATTGTGTTTTTATGTTTCCCTTGTTGTTTTCTGGACTTGTCCTTCATGGCTGCATCATTTGTGAGTGTATGTTCATTCTTGTTAAGTTCTTTGTGTTGTATCTTGGCTTTGTTTATAAAAATCTACTGCATTTGGATCCTAACACCCTTCTCTCTGAGCACTAATGTCTCACACACACACACACACACACACACACACACAGTAGTGTTTCCATGTTTTATGGGGACTTTCCATAGACATAATGGTTTTTATACTGTACAAACTTTATATTCTATCCCCTAAACCTAACCCTACCCCTAAACCTAAACCTCACAGAAAACTTTCTGCATTTTTACATTTTCAAAAAACATAATTTAGTATGATTTATAAGCTGTTTTCCTCATGGGGACCGACAAAATGTCCCCACAAGGTCAAAAATTTCGGGTTTTACTATCCTTATGGGGACATTTGGTCCCCACAAAGTGATAAATACACGCTCACACACACACACACACACACACACACACACACACACACACACACACACACACACACACACACACACATTTTAAAGGGAGTTCACATTGAAGACCTTTTGAGACAAAAGAGATAAATGCATTATGAAAACATAATGTCACTTTCATAACTCAAAACCTAATCCAAAAAGACTTCTGATGTCAGACAGAGGAATAATAAATCAACAATATACCATCAGTTTCCATTTATGCACATTTATTTTTGAAAGCCACTTACAGTGCATTCAAACTGTAATTTTTTTAAGCCATTATTTACACTCCCATCCACTGTTTGTATAAAATAAGAATATGTTATCTGATGTGCTTATATAACATTTAATGTACTATTGGGCTACAGTGTGAATTAGTAAAATATGAGTACTAAATAAGAGATTACACACAGGAACCCACTTTAATGTTAAATGAATCTTGACTTTCATCTTGATTAACTCTTATATCACTTAATTTACAGTATTGTTGGACCATTGCTTGAATCACAGGGCCTGGGACAAAATTACCAACTACTTTAACTAATACAGTAATAATACCAGGGCTCCAAGGGCTTCATTTCCAACCATCACAACCTGATAGTTCTGATTACTGGAGAAGCTCATCGACCAATAAATATATACAGTATGCTGTCTTTGATTTTGTATGAGAGAAATACATCCTGTTAACACTGTGGGCCTCAGAGCACAGTAGTACACAGCAGAATCAGACACATGCAGCCTCTGTATAGTCAGTGGAACTGATTTTGATGGTTCCACTTCAGAATAAAATCTTTGCTGGAACTCAGTGCCATTAAATCCTCCTCCATATGAGTTCCTTTGTAACACAAATTTAGGAAATTCACCTGTTCTCTGTATGTACCAGAAAAGCTCTTGTGATGTTGAAGTTGTTGTATATTTACAGGCCAATGTTACTGATTCTCCCTCAATTTGAGTATGTATAGATGACTGATCAACTTTGTCATCCGAATAGCATCCTGTTAACACACAAGAATGATTCTGTGACGATATACAGTATTATACAGAAACAAAACCAAACTCTAAGAGAGTAACATTTATCTGACATACCATTAATAACTGATGCAAGTATCAATGCTTCCATCAGCCATAGTTTCATTGCTCTCCTAGATGAAAGAGGGGTATCCCTGAAACAGATGAATCAATCAATGAGAACAGAGTAACTGAGAACACAGAGTTATTCAACCAATTGTTTTATAGAAGCTTGGGAGGAACTAGCAAAGCTAACGCAATGTAAGCAATAACAATACAACAGTGTATATCGCCCTCTCATGGATTCTTTATAGTATCACAAATCAAAGTTTAGTTTACTAGAAAAAGTACTTTATAATCCACAATATATATATATATATATATATATATATATATATATATATATATATATATATATATATATATATATATATAAATAATTTTTGCACACATTAATGGTGAATCAACTTTGTACTTTGCATCGGTTGCATTGTAGAAGAAGAGATAAACTATACATTATGTAGCTGTAGCCATTGTGCATGAGGTCCTACATTTCCCATTATTTTTATTTTTTTTTATTGTTTTTGGTAGACAATGCATAATGTCTTCATGCACTCCTATTTATTGTTCAGCAGATGTTACCACATTCAGCTTAACAGTCTCTGTGGTTCACAAAAGATATACATGTGGTATGATACATATTTGATTATTGAATTTTGAAGCAAGATTGCATGTGTGAGATTTGTAAAGCCCTTCAGGCATTTTGTATCTCTGGGCTCTAAGAATACAGTAATAGAGAGCTGAATCTGACAGAGCTGCACCATTAATAATGAGTTGAGTGGATGATTGGGATGCAGTAGAGTGAAACCGACGATCTGGTGTATCCACACGATGGCTGTATGATCGAGCACCTTTCATCAGTAAATACTGAGGTTCTGTTTTGGGATACTTTCTGTACCAGTAAATATAAACATAACTTCTGGTTGAATCATATGTGCAGCTCAATGTCACAGACTCTCCTTCACTGCTGATTACATTAGTATCCTTGTCATTTGGTCCAATGCTGTCAGCAAATATACCTGCAAATAAATTAAGACATTTTACTGTATCAGTCCTTTCCATGCAACTAAAACTGAGACATTTCAAACAAAATCCCTTCATGAATACTTTCAAATGTACTGCTTCTTGATAATGCACTACTATACCTGATATTGATAGGAGGATCAGTAGTAGATCTTTTTCCATTTTGATATTTCACATCTGATCTGATGTGTTAAACAGTATTAATTGCACATTTTTTATGAATTGTTGCTGGTTTTTATGTAGTTATGTATTTGCTTATTTGTGTTAATATGCAGAAGCCTACTCTGTTATTTTGAATAATTAATTATACCATAATTGTATTTTAAGAATGCCAATCTTTCATAGATAAATTAATGTACTGGAGAATTGGTCTGCTCTTTTATTAATGATGCAGGTGTGGTTTGTGACATTGAGACCCCGCCCTCCTCTTCTGTCAATGATTGTTTTGATTGGTCAAATTTCTTTTTATAAACTTTAAATATGTTTGGGGGAAAAATACTGTACAACAGTTAGTGAAACAAAAACATTATTCAAACTACGTCACAAAAGAGTGCTCATGCATTAAAACCAATAAACACAAGGTTTTTGTCAGAGTGTTGAATGTGTTTCAGCTACAGTGGGATTCAGAGCACAGTAGTACACAGCAGAGTCAGACACCCGCAGATTCTGTATTGTCAGAGGAACTGAATTTGATGACAACTCAGAGTGAAATCTCTCCAGGAATTCAGTGCCATTATCTCCTGCCCCATATGGGCTTCTCCTCAGGATGTATTTAGGAAAGTAATTTTCCCTCTGGATGTACCAGAAGAGGTCTGGTGCATTTGTAGATGCTGTATATTTACACTTTAAAGTTACTGATCCTCCTTCAGGCTCAATTACCTTTTTATCTGGCTGATCAACTGTATCCTTTGAGCTACATTCTGTGAAAATAAAATAAAAATTATGTAACAAATGGTACCATGAAATAAGAAAATAATGAAGAATTTAATATGAAGTTTACATACCAAAAACAATTAATGCAAATATTAACGACTCCAACCATAGTTTCATGGTAGTACTGTATGTTGTACTGCAAGATGATTGATTCGTAAGCGATGAACAAGTGTGAGAACTCTGTTCTTCAAGGCATTGGAATTGTTAGAGATAGCAAGAGAGGAACTGGGTGTTGCACATGGTAACACTATATTATACATAGAGAGAGTGCATACAACCCTCTCCTGGTTTCTTTTTGGTATTACAAAGCATTTTACTATTATGCATATGTACAGCGTATTTAATTTTCAGCTGGTGTTGTCATATCCTGTCATTTATAGTCTCTGCAGTTTATGGATGAAATTCTGTGGTTTGATACTCATTTGATTCCTGTTGTTCAAAGCAATCATTTTGTGTATGAGTTATTGTAAGGTTTCTCCGGCACTTTGTTTCACTGTGACCCTTTAATGGGGCTTTTCCACTGCATGGTAAAGCTCTACTGGACTTGAATCTGCTCGCTTTTTGGGGGTTTTCCCACAGTGGATAGTACCTGGTACTTTTTTAGTCGAGGTTCCAAGCGAGCCGATACTAAATGTGATGTCAAAACCCTGTAGATCACTGATTGTTCAGAGAGAATTTTCACTACCAGCGTCACTGGTTTTGCGACACAGGACATCAAGCCACTAGTTTTAAAGTTGGTAACATTGATAACAGTATCATTTGTTCACGTGACTTTCCATTTGTAAAAAGAAATGGCTGTGCACAAAACCACGGCGTGGTCAATTAACGAGGTGCAGACGTTCCTCTCGCTAGTGACGAACGAAACGACGCAAAACAAAAAAGTTTTTCAGGAAGTGTCTCAGCTGTTGGCCGCACACGGCAACCACCGGACCTACCAACAGTGTAGGGAAAAGTTTACTTAAAAGTGACTACAGAACCATCAAGGACCACAACAGCCGGAGTGGAAGTGGTTCGACCAAATGGACGCTATCTATGGCAAAAGCAATGGGAGGGAGAGTGCCCTGGACTCGGCCACAGCAAAGGATGTTTAGTTTTGTTAAGTTAACTCTATAGTCTGCTTGAGAGCTTCACTTTATTTAGTTGACCAGCTACTGGACAGCTTGCTTCTAAAACAACAAGGCCAGTTTAACTGTTACACCTGTGTAAATTCATCATGCAACATCTGTTTTATGCAGCAAAATGAGCTAGTAGCTAACAGCTAGTTATTGTTGATCGTCATCTTATTGTCAACTATGACGATCAGCCTATAACCCCACCCACGTTGAGGCAGCACTAAACTGTATTGGAAAAGCAAGCTCAGAAAAGTAAAGCAAGCAGAGTCGAACCGTAACGTGCAGTGGAAATGTGTCATAAGAGCACAAGAGAGCTGAATCTGACAGAGCTTCTTTTACAATAATGAGTTCAGTGGATGATTGCGATACTACTACTATAATTACCGTGCTTGAGCACCTTTCCACAGTAAATACAGAGGTTCTCTTTTGGGATACTGCCTGAACCAGTAAAGCATAGCATTATTGCTGCTGCTTGTATCAAACGAGTAACTCAGTTTCACAAACTCTCCTTCTGTACTGATTGTATTAGTATCTTGGTCCTTTGGTTCAATGCTATCAGCAAATCCACCTGAAAATTAAGTTTAGATACATCAATAGTCCATTAAAACATCAGCCCAACATTCAGTAGAAGTAAATCTTGTCAAACACACCATGATCTTATTGCTGAATTCCACTCTGTTGTGGTTGATAATAATGCTTAATATTTTGAGCCATTAACCAATGTGTTAGATACATTTTAAATGCATTTATCAGCCTGTTTAATCACTAAATGTGATCAATACTTATTCATCAATATTAGTGTCTCAAAGCTTGATGATCAACATAATAAGTGTGAAACAAGAACATCTTTTTGTTTATCTTATTTATCTATTGTTAATGCAATCTTGAGTACTATGCATGAGGCCAACTGTTTCCTTACAATGCTTGCTCTTCCAATTAATACCTGTTTTAAATCCAGAAATAGTTTTTTTTAATATATATACTCATATGCTCATCAGATGTCAAATGCAATTGGCTGATATGATGTCAGTGCTTATATGGCACTAATCCTGTGCAGTGCCAGTGCATTATGAAAAGTAAACTTCACTTGATTGATCCATTGATTGACTGACTGACTGACTGACTGATTGATTGATGACAGTGTAATGTTTTTGTATGAGTGTTGAATGTGTTATAGTCACAGTGGGCTGCAGAGCACAGTAGTACACAGCAGAGTCAGACACACGCAGATCCTGGATTGTCAGTGGAACTGATTTAGAATAAAATCCGGCATAAAATCTCTCTTCAAATTCAGAACTGTTGCTTGATCCAAATTTATATCTCATCAATATATACTCAGGCAGACAATTTGAGCGCTGAATGTACCAGAAAAGATATGGAGTTGTTTGAACTGTTTCATATTCACAGTTGAGTGTAACCTGTTCTCCTTCAATGGCAGTTGTTTTCTCACTTAGTTGATTAACAATGTCTTCGCCAAAGCACCCTGTGAATGCATAAGAGCAGAATCATACAATCAATCAGATTCTTTATGAAAATTCAAAAGTACTTGTAGTAGGCCTACAGCAAGAACAAATATTCACAGCAAGAAAGGTTCGATGAAGAGTTTTTGATTACTTACCATAGAAAATAAAAACAAAAATGAATAAAAAAAACATCCTATAAGTCATTTGTTTTTAAATTTGAAAGGAAAGGGTAGAAAAAAAGTCTAATCAGTGCTTGCTGTGTTGATGCATGCAATGATAATGATCATCAGATCATTTGTAAGATATTGTAAGAGTTCCTTACAATAGTACACTATATTTACTATGGTGGTTTTGTGTATAGTATATGTAGATGTTGCCATCCTCAGGCCGAATATGGTATCACCACCCAATTTAAATTTGTAGCACAACAAGAAAAAAAATATTTTGTTAAAACAACATTACATTTTTGCCAACTTTTTAAGTAGACCACAGTATCACTTTAAAAATCAACAAAGACTTCCAAATAAAGTAGTCTGACAATTAGCAATGCAATAAATAAATAAAAGAACAAAATTAAAGAAATGTACTGTAAGACAATGTTCTTCATCTTTAGCTTCAATGGGATGCAGTCAGTTCTGTCTTGAACATACACCTGAATATAGATTAAAGTAAAAGAAAAAAAAAGTGTAATCAAACATTTAGTGTCTGAGTTTTTCACATTGTGTCGATGTAGTGACACTAGGGGTCGCTCTTGAGAGCCCCGAACACCTCCCATTCATTGAGAAAAGGCCAATGAGAATTGGCGAGTGGAATTTGCATGCCTATAAAAGGCATGCCCACTCCATTCAGATTTTTTCTTCGGAGCCGAGCGTTTGTACTGTCAGCGAGCTGAATACTACTGATGTTCCACTCACCTCTTAAGAAGCGTATGTTGTTGGATATATGGTGCATTTCCAGCGGCTTTATCTCCTTCTGCACAACGAGGGCAGATTTCACCCCTGGGCGCTTCGACAGCGCTAAAACAATGTATATTCCTGCTAAAGAGTATATATTATCTATTAGAGCACACACATTGACGTTGAGCATCTTTATAAAGATGCCTTTCCGTCTTTGTGTGATTCTTGGATGCGGACGTTATCTCTCTGCTTCCGACGGCCATGGGCGCTGCCTCACGTGTCTGGGCAGCGATCACACTGAGGCAGCGTTTGTGGATGGTTCATGTACTCATTGCGAGAATATGACCATGGCAATGTTGCGGTCACGGCTTTCCTTCTTCAAACGGGGGGAAAGCCACTCCAGCCGCCCCCATGCTGTGCCTTCTATCCACGGGTATGAGTCTGGCCCGGCTGGCGCTGGAGGCGATTTGGGTAGATCAATGGGTGCAATTTCTCCGGGTCATTTCCTGCGTACCTCCTATTCTCCAACAGGCTGCCCCCTTTCTTCCCGGAGGTGCATGACGAACTCACGAGGTCGTGGAGGGAGCCTTTCACTGCCCAAAACAGACTTCCAGGATCATCTGCTCTCACTACCCTCGATGACGGGGTGGCCCACGGGTACACGCAGGTCCCTCAGGTGGATAAGGCAGTTGCGATGAACCTGAGCACGCAGAACACCGCCACCTGGTGGGATCGTCCGGCACTCCCCTCCAGGGCCTGTAGGACTAAGTCATCTCTGGCGACCAAAGCCTACAGTGCTGCAGTACAGGCCGCCTCCACCCTGCATCCCATGGCCCTCATGCAGGTACACCAGGCCAAGGCACTAAAAGTTCTGCATGTTGGTAGTCCTGATCCTGATGTGCTGCAGGAGCTGCACTTGGCGACTGACCTCACCCTCCAGGTGACAAAGGCCACGGTGCATGCACTCATGCATGAGATGTCCAACTTGGTGGTCTAGGAGAGCCACATGTGACTAAATCTGGTCGAGATGAGGGATGCTGACAAAGCACATTTTCTCAACGCGGCCATCACCCAGACTTGACTTTTCGGTGGTGAAAAAGCAGAGGGAGGCCATCCAGCACACCTTACCCCGGCGTGGATCAAGATCCCACACCTCGTCTGCTCGCCGAGGTCATCCCCCTGCTGCGTCGAAAGCCCAGGCGGCTCTGCATCAGCCCAAGCCAACTTTTCTGCCCCAGTAGAGCCCCCCCCCCCGCAGGAAGCTGACGCCCCCTGTCTACTGGGCCGTTTCAATTCTGTGCACAGCGAGAATGCAACCACCCTGCATGTGGAGATCACAACCCTTCTTTGCTAGGGTGCGATAGAGCCTTTCCCTCCAGCCAAGATGGGGAAAGGGTACTACAGCCCTTACTTCATCCGCATATTCAACTATCTTGGTGACTGGCTGATTCTAGCACATTCTCGAGAGTTGCTGTGCGTGCACAGGTATTTGATGCTCAGGCTCCCCGGTTCAGAGCATCTCTTTTCTTGGCATGGAGTTAGACTCGGTCTCAATGATAGCGTGCCTCACAAGCGAGCGTGCGCAGTCGGTGATGAACTGCCTGAAGTCATTCAGGCAGAGGACAGCATTTTCACTGAAACACTTTCAGAGCCTCCTGGGGCATATGGCTACCTCAGCGGCAGTCACGTTGCTCGGGTTGATGCAGATGAGACTTCTTCAGCACTGGCTTCAAACTCGAGTCCCAAGATGGGTATGGCACCGTGGCACACATTGCTAGCTATCATGCCACTCTGCCGCCACTTATTCAGCCAATTTTTCGTGGCAGACAACACTCAGCGGAGAGTGGAAACTCCACCCCAGGTGGTCCAGCTGATTTGGCGTCGATTCTGCAAGTGCTGCAAAGTGTGTGTGTGTGTGTGTGTGTGTGTGTGTGTGTGTGTGTGTGTGTGTGTGTGTGTTTATGGATTTAATGTTGTTAAAGCTGGAAATATTATTGTATGTCATAAAATAATGTTTTTAGTTTTTTTTTGTGTTGAATGCGGTTTAGTCACTGTGGGCTGCGGAGCGCAGTAGCACACAGCAGAGTCAGACAAATGCAGATTCTTGATTGTCAGTGGAACTGTTTTTAATGTGGAGTCCAATGTTGCATTGAACCTCTCCTTATATTCAGGCTCAGAAGTTCCTTTCCCAAAAGAAAAATCACTCAGAATGAATTTAAGCGATCTGTTCGGTAGCTGTTTGTACCAGAAGAGATTTGCATTTACTGCACTAACAATAGTGTAATTGCACAGTAAAGTCACTTGTTCTCCCTCAGTTGAAGTAATTTCTCTTGATGGCTGTTCAACTTTGTCTTGTCCCCAGCACCCTGGATAATAAAACACATTTAACAATTACTATAATTGTTTGTGTAAATGAACATTAATTTAAATATATTAAGTTACACAAACAAATAAGCTTCTAAAGGGTGAATGTGGAAAGAATGTTCTTACCAAAATCTTGTGCACTTAAGAAAAGAGCAATTGCCAACAATTTTACCATTGTTACTCAAGAGAGAGTATTGTGATGTAACTGATATATCTCTATCCATATGAGAGATCTCTATAAACTTAATACACCTTTCTTGATATTTTATGCAGAGTTATTGTATAGTTACTGATATTGTATTCAGAGTTTTGCAGTCACATCCTTCCACAACAATGTGCTTCCCCCTTGTGGTGATCTGTAACACATCAATTATCCTCGCTCTTACTTTTTGCAGTTACACCTCTGCTTCATAGATAGTAATTGTGCTTCTCTGGTTTACCTTTAAAATAAGGCATTGCAAAAGGCCTATTGATAATATATTTGTGCCCTGTATGATCATTTTCATGTTCTTTTCCTCCTTTAAGTCGGTTTTAGATAGGAGTGTTAAATTATTATTGTACAATGAAATTACAGTATGAAACTACAATATAATACAGTAGTGAAACACAGTAATAGAGACAGACTACTAAAACTGGTTAGAAACTTTGGTAATGAATTTGAATATTTTTATGGATAAATAAAAACTTTTAATACATCCAAAAACTGTACAAGTCTTCTGTTTTGCAAGAGCTATTATGTAATGGCATAGTCAGAAGCAATTACCTTTTCAAACCAATATGAATGTGCCTTATAACTGGAAGCCTTAGGGTAAAAAAAATATTCATTGAATGCATAGCATTAAGTTGCATTTTTAGTTTCACGAACGTCAGAGAAATGGAAAGAAATCCTTCGTTTATTTTCTTAGTTTTGAATTTTCTGAAATGTGAATAAAAATTAAACAATTCAATTTGAACACATATTAAAACATATGCAACAATAAATTAAATAAAAAATGTATTTAAACAAAATTAAAAACTAAAGTTTTAAATGATTCAAACTTGTGAATGCTCACACAGAGTTTTTGTATGAGAGTTGAATGTGTTTTAGTCACAGTGGGCCGCAGAGCGCAGTAATACACAGCAGAGTCAGACACATGCAGATCCTGGATTGTCAGTGGAACTGATTTTGAAGAGCTGTCGATATCTGCATTAAATCTCTCCTGGAACTCTTGGTTATTATCTCCATACGTATTGATTTTGTTCAGCATGTATTTAGGGGATCCGTTCACTTTTTGCTGGTACCAGAAGATAGTTGGTGATGGATCAGTGCTTTCATATGTACATTTGATTGTTACAGCTGCACCTTCAACAGCAGTTTGAAAATTTGTATTCTGGTGGACAGCATCCTGAGATTTACACCCTGGAAATAAATTTAAAATGTAATTTACCATTCTTTTATTTTTTTATTTCAACATTTATTGCAATTCAAAATGAAAGCAATGGTGTAAAAATAAACTTACCCCAGAAATAAGTGATTAACAATACTATATATTTTTGCCAGCTGGTCATAATAATAAATAAACTGTGAAACTAAATTGAGTTTTATTAACCTTCTTGCTTCAGTCTCTCTTTGATAAAGTTACACTAAATACAGTCAAGTTCACAAGCATCTGGAGGAGGAGACTCACACAGTATCTGAATACAGATAGTTTGATTGTTACCTCCTTCTAGGGTTTTACGTGATGCATTTTGACCCTAAAGTTTTAATTATTTATCATTTCTGTTGTTTACTCTGGGTTCTGATTTAGCAGAAACTTCAATGAAATATGATGTTTTAGTCCATTTTATGCTGCTTTAATAACCATGATTGGGGTATATTAATTTCAGTAAGGGCATTTAGATTATATACACATGCAGAATTGGTATTTAGGGAATATTAATTATTTGAGCTACAGGCCATGTGATTGACACTTCTGGTGTAGATTATATTATCAGCAAGATTAACTAGTAGTGCTGTTTTATCACAGGTCAACACCTTCTCAAATTCTTATGTCTTTCTTTTATAAAGGTTAGGCAAGGAAAGTTTATATTTACAGCACATTTCATACACAGTGGTAATTCAAAGTGCCTTACATGGAAATGATAAAGAAAATAAAAGATGCACAAAAGTCCATTTTAAAATCACTTAAAAAACAAGAAAATTTAAATAAGAATGAAAAAGTAAAACATAAGTAAGGGATAATCCACAGCTCTGTGTTAAATTATTTAATGCATGACGTGGAGGAGAAGAACCACCCAACGCAAAATGGAGGATCTAGATTTATGCCCGTTCTAAATCAGACACAGAGATAAAGTAGTGCGATATTATACGTTTTTTGGAGACCAAACACTCTTTAAAAACTGTGAATTTAACTACTCAATCCTGAAATAATAATAGCCACATAATGTAGAAGAGTTGGCACTCCTCAGAACAATAAATATTTTAATTTCTATTCTTTGTCATTTTCACATTAATGAGGAAACCCAACACTGCTGAAGCGACAGATATAAAAGTAACACTTGCTGTACAAGAGAGAGAGAAAACCATCCAAAATACTCAAAACCAGTATACTTTGACCTCTGAAACATCCATATGGTAACCATTAAGGCTGCATGAATGATTGAATTAAGAATGAAATCATGACATTTCAAACTCTCTGTGATATGACACAGTCCTTCAGAGCTTCAGTAAGCTGTGTGATCACAGGGCGCCTTCTACTGATTATAGATGCACATGTTGAGCAGACAGTGCAGCTATTTATATTATGTTTTATCATATGACAATATAAATGTAGTACAAGGGTATTATTGCCTCATCTTGACGGACACCAAAAGACACATTTGATTAGTCCCGGTTAACTTCTCTCCCCCTCCGTAAAAAAAAGTTGATTGTCAAATCATACTCTCCTCACAAGCACTTTGGGTGAGTAATAAGGGGCTGTAGCTTCACATTTGATTTAAATGCAGCACTGCACTTGATGATGTTGTTTTGTGATGTGAGGGTTAATCTCTGATCTGAGTGTATATTCACATCTGGAGAACGTTTGAACAGTCTCAGTCTCATTCTCTCATTATGGCATCCGCATGGAGCTAAGTACGTCTCACTGCACTCTGGAGCTGAACTCTCACTTTCCCTGAATCAATGATCAATGGCGGGGACTTTAGAGGGTTCACCCAACCATGGAAAGAGTGTAAGCTGAAATCCAAGGATGCACTGGAAGGAGGTGAGTCCAGTAGATGCATGAGACAGGAAATTCTTGGCAAACTCTGGCCATGGAAGGAACTGACTCTGTCTATATTCTGTGGCAGTATGTTCTCAGAAAATGGGAGATTTCTTGTATGGTGCTCTCTGTTTGATCATTTATCTTGGGATGGTAACCACAGGAGAGGCTGATGGAAACTCCCAAGAGGGGCAACAAGGAGCGCCAGACCCTAGAGACAAACTGGGGACCTAGGTCTGACACAATGTCCTCTGGTAGGCAGAATTGCGGAACAGGTGATGGAATAGGGCCTCTGCCATCTCCAGAGCTGTGGGGATTCTCTTGAAGGGTGTAAGCAGCAGGCTTTGGAAAACCAATCCAATGCCATGGGGATGCAGTTGTTGAGATAAGATAGAGGGAGATCGGTTATGAAGTCCACACTGATGTGGGACCAAGGTCGTCATGGAACAGGGAGAGGATGGAGTTTATCTGATGGAAGAGAATGGGGAACTTTGGAAGCAAGACACTCAGGACAAGACTGCATGTACGAGTCACTTAAGCCTCTAGTACTCCAACCAGACCAACTCAAGTGTTGGGGTAATCCTTGGATAACCAGAACTAGTTGTAGAATGTAGCCATTCCAGAAACATCAGTCCATGTAAGGTCTTGGGTTTATTTGTGTGGAGAGACATGAGAGGAGCAGCCACCTTGCTGAAGTCACGGATGCACCACTGATAGAAATTGGAAAACTAGAGGAAGCTCTGGAGTTCCTTAATCATGGTGGGTTGTGGCCAGGTGTGAATCTCCTCAAACTTCTTTTCGTCCATCTCAACTCCCTGTGGGCTGATCAGGTAACAGAGGAAGGGAATGGAGCTCTGACAGAAGAAACACTTTTCACCTTTGAGGTTGAGGTGCTGGAGAACCCTTTAAACATTGTTTACATCAGTGGTTCTCAAAGTGTGGCATGCCCCATAGGGAGGGTGTGAATGTATTGTAAGGGGGGTACTGAAGACTGGCCATTTCACAAATCACTTTCAAACATTCAGCAAAAATAGTGACAATACACGCAAGAACCAATGTTCACAATTTCTTCACGTCTGCCTTATTTAAACTATTGGCATGCACCACAGCACAAACAGCACAAATCATGTAGCGGTGTCAGATGCATTCTCGATGCACTTATGTAAACAAAGATGTCTTGCACGTGCCAGTTTCAAATGGGGGAAACTATGAATTAACACTAATATGTCGGTCGGACCCTCACATAACATCGAATTGCTTCAGAAGAATTGATATATAAGGCACAAGAGTTAAGAGTGAATTGAATGGTGCTTTTGGAACTTGAAAGGCACCATCCTCTCATTCCTCAGTCTTGTCACTAACACGTGGTACCTGTAACCTTTCTCATCGCTGGCCAGGTCGTTTTTTATTACTGGAAGTTTACTGAAACTACTTAAAAATGCTTTTATAGATACTACTGAAGCAGATTAACATTCACAGGTATGAATCCTTGTAATTATTATTATTATTTTGTTTTACTATCTATTAAAACACTCCATTGAGAGAAACATTTTCTGCTATTTAAATGAAGGTTTGCAATATGTCCATGCCCAGGGGTTGCTCCTGCAGCAGTATCACTTTTATTTATTTATTTTTCCTTCTGTTTTGTATGATTTTACAGTGTATAGGCATAATTAAAATGTTTGGTGTATTTATGTGACAGAAAGTACACTGCCCGTCAAAAGTTTTGAAACACTCATTCTTTATTATATTTTTTTCTTCACATTTTTAATAATAGTAAAGTCATCAAAACTATGAAATAACATAAATAAAACTATGGGAATTATGTTGTGACTAAACTAAATCCAAAATAAATATAAACTGTGTTATATTTTAGCATCTTCAAAGTAGTCGCCCTTTTGCCTAGAATTTGCAGACTTGTACTCATGACATTTTCTCAACCAACTTCTTGAGGTATCACCCTGGGATGCTTTTTAAACTGTATTGAAGGAATTCCCATCTATGTTGGGCACTTATTGGCTCCTTTTCTTTATCATTTGGTCATCAGTTAAAAAATAAATGAATAAATATATATATATATATATATATATATATATATATATATATATATATATATATATATATATACAATTTAATGATTAAATAAATTAATATGGTGGCACAAATATATTTTTGATTACAAAACTAATTTCAAACATTTAAGCATATGCCTTCAGATCAGAAGATTTTTAAGATTATGAGAAAACATTTCAGTCAAGTGTTTCAAATGTTTTGACCAGTAGTTTATACACAAAATAACAGAACAATGTTGGCATTGTGGAAAATGTTCATTTATTCAAATACTTTTTCATATAAGTATAACTTTTCATTCTGTTTTCATAGTATTTTTAAATAAAAAAGAAGATGATAGAAAAGGATGTCATTGAAAATCTTGGACATTTTGATCACTTTCGTTTAGGTTTTTGTGTGAAAGTGTTTTTTGTTTCAAAGGGGGCAGTGACCAAATACATTTGAGAACCACTGGTCTACATGTTCCATGAGGGAGGTAGAGAAGATGAGGATAAGCGATGGAGGAAGTCCCGCAGCACCTCATTCATGTAGGCCTGGAATACTAAAGGTGCACTGACCAAGCCATATGGCATAACCAACTAATGGTAGTATCCGGTAGTGGTAATGATGTCTGCTTTCCATTCCTCCCCTTCTTAGATCCTGATCAAGTTTTATGCACTGCGGACTGCAGGACTCACCTGAGTGTCATACTTACCTACCAACTTGAGTTGCAGCTCTGTGCGAATACCCAGGCGGATGTTAATAAGGAGAGCTGGTTCATTCCACTCACTGGCAGCCGCCAGGAAATGGAAACAGATTGCATAGTACACCACAGAACATTTGGCTTGCGGCAGGTGGGAAATCAGCACATAGACCTGTTCACCCGCAACTGTGGTACTAATGAATGCCTTGGAATAATTGAGAACCAGTTCATCCTGGTTCCACAGTGCTGTAACCTACTGAGGAGATCTGCTGGTGAGATGGGAGAGGATGAAAGCAATCTTGGCTTATTCTGTGGGAATCTGGAATGGCTGCATTTCGAAGGCCAGCTTGCATTGGAGGAGGAATCCATTACATTCCTCAAGCGCACCCACATAGTGTATGGTTTGGCCACGGGTCTGGAGTTGGAGGGGTGGGCCAATAATTGATTGTTTGCTGCTCGTTATTGCTGTTCAGTTCACTGAATTTTCTGAATTTTGATGCTTACAAAAATGCCAATTATGCCATTGCAAAATGTTTATTCCAAGGGTTATAAATAATATAAATAAATGTACACAAAATAAATGATCCCTGTTTATTCCTGTTTATTTGTTTTTATTAATTTACTTAATTAAGTTATTTAATTGAGATGTTTGAAATATGTGACAGGAAAGACATTTCTTTGTAACACCATGGAGAGTAATCATAATGTGGAATCATTATAAAAACACCTCAAACCAAAAAAAATGGCTAATCTTTGACAAAAATTGTGATTTCTTTAATGTCTTTGATAATGTCTAAATTTATATCCAAATGCATAACTCATGATAAAAAATAAATAAAATAAAAAATCAGTTTGCTTGATTGTTTCTGTGAGTTTTCTAATTTGGCACACAGATAGAGGACAGTCTGATGTGTCACCATAGCAAAATTGGCATCTCTAGCTCAAACCCTCTAGCGCCACCAACTGCCCAAACTTGCACTCACGTTTATGTTAATAACTTTTGAACCGTGAGTCCTAGAAACAAAATTATTTCTTCATCTGATTCCATGGCTCAAGACGATGTGATTGCACTCTATGGCAAAAAAAACCCTACTTTTTCTAAATTGTCCTAGGCCGTTTGTCTGCTTTGCATGAAAATTGGTCTGCATCATCTAGAGGCAGTCACGACAAAACAAAATTCACAGAATTTTGATGAACCATACCGCTGTCAAATGGCGCTTCAACGAATTTGACAAAGAACGTGCAAAATTGAACTTGAGGCTGTATCTCTGTAACGCTTTGAGTGACTGGGATGAAACTTAGTACATGTCATCACCATTAGACTCTGAGGTTACCTACAGCATTTTGTTGCACTGCCCCCTACTGGTCACGAGATATGAAAAAAATAAAATGTTTGCTTATACCTTATGAACTGTTTGTCATAAAATCATCAAATTGGTCTCATTAGATTCAGTAGGGCATAGTCCAACGATATGAAAAATTCCTATGTCGGCCATTTTGGACCTCGGCAATTTTTTATTTAGTCATAAAATGCTGTATTTTTACGAACGATTTGGCGTATCGTTACGAAAATCAGTTTGTGTCTTTGGCACCATGCTCTGTAGGGACTCAAAAAGTTTTGGACAGTGCCATCTTGTGGTCAAAAATAATAATGCTATTTCATAAAATGCTAATAGCTATTGACTTCTTTTGTCTACTGAGTCTGGCCTTGAGAGATTCCTTGGATCATACCGAGAATTAAACCAATTATGTCATGATTGAGCCAACTTCCTGTCCGCCATTTTTAAATGTTTTCGAACTCATCCTAGACTGTTTGTCCAATTCGCACAAAAATTGGCCTATATCATCTAGAGGCACTCCGGACAAAAAGTTATTTACAGAATTTTGATAAATCATACCGTTTTTGAATGGCGCTTCAACGAATTTGACAAAGAATGCACTAAATTGAATTGAACTTATCTCTGCAACGCTTTGAGGGATTGGGACGAAACTTGGTTCATGCCATCAACATTAGGCCCTGAGATTACCTGCATCATTTTGGCACACTGCCCCCTACAGGTCAGTAGATAGCTAAAAAAAATGTTTGGCTTATAATATTTGAACAATTTTACTGAAAAATAATGAAAATTGTCTCTTTAGATCAAGTGCTACATACTGAGTCGAAGGATACCACATTTTCCTATGTCAGCCATTTTGGATGTCGGCCATTTTGAATTTAATCATAAAATGCTGTATTTACCAATGACTTGGCATATCATTACGAAACTCAGTATGTGTCTTTGGCACCATGCTCTCAAGGGATTGAAAAAGTTCTGCGACACCGCCACCTTGTGGAAAATTTCATAATGCTATTTATATGAACGCTAATAGCGATAGATTCCATGCCTACTGGTCAGTTGTTCTGTAACGAGGCAGATGAGGAGTGGGATCTAAATGCAGCTTTTAATGAAAATATAAGATAAACCAGGTAACTCGATGTAAAACAAAAACACAGGGAACAAATAAAACATCCACGATGGGAAACCAAAATATAAACAAGAGAAAACACCCACGAAGGGCACGGGCAGAAAACACATTCAAGAACATACATTCAACAACTGACAATACTGAACAGAAATCAGGGCATTAAATACACAAAGACTAATGAGAACATTAAACACAGGTGAGGAACAATAAGGGACAGCTGGCAGTGCTGAGAGTAGGGAATTATGGGAAGTGTAGTCCGGGATGAGATGACAGGGGAGAAACACAGGGCAGACAACAGTGAATCGTGACAACTGTAATGAGACTGGTCTTCGTTGTTCATGCCGAGAACAATAATATCAATAAAGTCATGATCGAGCTAACTTCCTGTCCGCCACTTTTAAATGTTTTGAAAGCTACTTTTTCGAATTCCTCCTAGACTGTTTCTCCGATTTGCATGAAAATTGTTTTGCATCATCTAGAAGCTCTCACAACAAAGGAATATTCCCAAAATGTTGATAAACAATACTGTTTTTTAATGACGCTTCAATGAATTCTACCAAAAATGCACAAAATTAACTTGAGGCTGTATCTCCGCAACGCTTTGAGGGATTGGGATTAAACTTTGTGTGTGTTATCACTATTGTGTGTGTGTGTGTCTGTGTGTGTGTGTGTGTGTGTGTGTGTGTGTGTGTGTGTGTGTGTGTGTGTGTGTGTGTGTGTGTGTTTGTGTGTGTGTGTGTGTGTGTGTAGGCATGTTTAAGTGGTTTACGAGGAATTTTTAGGTTACAAACTGGTTATTAAAAGGGTATTATGCTATAAATGACATTTCTAGAGCCTCCATAATTCAAATCGCTTAAAAAACATACTAAATGATGATTTATTGAAAATGTAAAAATGCAGAAAGTTTTTTTGTGAGGGTTAGGGGATAGAATCTATAGTTTGTACAGTATAAAAATCATTGTCTATGGAAAGTCCTCATAATGATTGCTGCACCAACGTGTGTGTGTGTGTGTGTGTGTGTGTGTGTGGGCATGTTTATGTGGTTTACGAGGACAATTTTTTAGGTTAAAAACTGGTAATGACAAGGACATTTCTAGTGTCCCCATAATTTAAATCATACTAAATATGATAAATGCTGTTTTATTGAAAATGTAAAAGTGCAGAAAGTTTTCTTTGAGGGTTAGATTTACGGGTTGTGTTAGGTTTAGGGGATAGAATTTATAGTTTATACAGTATAAAAATCATTATGTCTATGGAAAGACCTCAAATTCCTCAACCTGGAAAAAAAATATTCACAATACTGTTTATTTTATTTATTGTATTGCAATTGACATACTGTTACGATGAGCAGGAAGGCAGACGAGGGGTGAGGATCTAATTGCAGGGTTAACTTTATTGGACAGAGTGAAAACTAAATAGACAAAACCAAAACAAAGGAATCACCCGCAATGGGGAAAATACAACAAAAAACACGGAAAACATACAACGGTTTAACAGGCAGGATAAACATGGCAGAACACGGAAACAAGCATCCATAAACATCAACAATCGACAGGGGAATGAAGAAACAGCAGGGTTTAAATACACAGGAGACATGATGATGACAAACGAGACACAGGTGAGAACAATGATACAATGATGGCAGTGATGAGATCAGAGAATTGTGGGAAGTGACGGGGCAGACAACAAGGAAAACGTGACATGGAATGTGATCAGTGACGAGTGAAACAGAAAACACGGGGCAGACAACAAGGGAATTGTGACACATACATCAAGTGACTCAAACAAATAGGCTCAATAAAGGGTGAATATGGAAATAATGTTCTTACCAAAATCTTGTGCACTGAAGAAAAGAGCAATTGCCACCCATTTTACCATTGATATTGTGAGTTAAAGATAAAGAATTGTGAAGTACTGTAAGCTAATACGACTGTGACGAGGCAGGCAAAGAATGAGGATCTAAGTGCAGCTTTATTAAAATAAACAAGAAAACTAAATGTAAATGTAAATGTAGTTTAATTTCAGTTAGAACTCAGAAGTAATCTGAATAGAGTTTAAATTTCAACACATATTAAAACATGTGTAACAGTAAATTACAAAATTAAAAACTTAATTTGTAAATGATTAAAACTTGTGAATGCTTACCCACAGTTTTTGTATGAGTGCTGAATGTGTTTTAGTCACAGTGAGCCGCAGAGCGCAGTAATACACAGCAGAGTCAGGCACATGCAGATCTTGGATTGTCAGTGGAACTGATGTGAAGAGCTGTAGATAACTGCATTAAATTTCTCCTGGAACTCTTGGTATTTATTTCGATAAGCACTTATTTTGTTCACTATTTTGGGGAACAATTTGTAAAACTTGTGAATGCTTACCCAGAGTTTCAACTGTGGTATTATTGCATAGTGGAATCGTTTAGGAACCACAGCAACTCAGCCACGAAGTGGCAGTCCACGTAAAATTACAGAGTGGGGTCGCCGAGTGCTGAGGAGCATAGTGCGTAAAAGTAGCCAGCGCTTTGCTGACTCAATAACTGCAGCGTTCCAAACCTCCTCTGGCATCAACATCATCACAAAAACTGTGTGCCATGAGCTTCATGGCATGGGTTTCCATGGTCGAGCAGCTGTATGCAAGCCTTACATTACCAAGCACAATGCCAAGCGTCGGATGGAGTGGTGTAAGCATGCTGCCACTTGACTCTGGAGCAGTGGAAACGTGTTCTGTGGAGTGAAGAATCACGCTTCCCTATCTGGCAGTCTGATGGATGAGTCTGGGTTTGGCGAATGCCAGTGGAATGTTTCCTGCCTGACTGCATTGTGCCAACTGTCAAGTGTGGTGGAGGAGGGATAATGCTATGGGGTTGTTTTTTACTGGGGTTGGCCTAGGCCCCTTAGTTCCACTGAAGGGAAAGGTTAATGCCTCAGCTTACCAAGACATTTTGGAAAATTCTATGCTTCCAAATTTATGGAAACAGTTGGGGGAAGGCCCTTTTCTGTTCCAGCATGACTGTGCCCCAGTGCACAAAGCAAGGTCTATAAAGGCATGGTAGGATGAGTTTGGTGTGGAAGAACTTGACTGGCCCACACAGAGCCCTGACCTCAACCCTATCGAACACATTTGGGATGAACTGGAACAGAGATTGCGAGCCAGACCTTCTCTTCCAACATCAGCGTCTGACCTCACAAATGCTATTCTGGAAGAATGGGCAAAGATTTAAACGAACACACTCCAAAATCTTGTAGAAATACTTCCCAGAAGAGTGGAAGCTGTTATAGCTGCAAAGGGGGGACCAAATCGATATCAATGCCTATGGATTTAGAATGGGATGTCATAAAAGCTCCTGTATGTGTTCCAATACTTTTGTCCATATAGTATATTTAGAATGTAATTTACCATTTTTATTTAATAATTTATTACAATTTAAAATTAAGTCAGTGGTGTAAACATTTACTAACCCCAGAAATAAGTGATTAACAAACACTATATATTTTTACCAGCTGGCCATCATAATAAATTCAACAGAGTTTTAAGCCCCTTTATTCTTCAATCTCTGTTTGTGAAGTGACACTGAGCACCGCCATGAGCACAAGCATCTGGAGGAGGAGACTACGACAGTATCTTAATTCAGAGAGTTTCATTATCACCTCCCTCTGGTGGATCCCTGCCAATTGTCACTGTATGACAATGGGGCTTTATTTGAGAGATCAGATCTTGCTATGACAGATGTTTAAATCTATATAAGAATAAACATGTATCTTGAATCCTGTTAGCTTCAAAACTACAGCTGTTTATATCTGAGAATTAAACATTAATATTTTGTAAATGCTAGAACAAAGAGGTCGTGGTTGTGAAACATATTCTGTCTTGAAAACTTTATTTTGTATTTGGGAATGCTTTGTGATATACTGAATGATAGGGGCTGTTTGTAGTAGAGCTCTGTGTTCTTGTATGAGAGTGAAGCATTCTGTGATGACTGTGGGCTGCAGAGCGCAGTAGTACACAGCAGAATCAGACACATGCAGATTCTGGATTGTCAGTGGAACTTTTCTTAATGTGGAATCGATTGTTGAAGAAAATCTCTCCTTAAAATCAGGTGCTGTATTTCCTTTACCAATTGTGAATTCACTCAGAATGAATGTTGGTGATTTGTT